>NC_136915.1:160787417-161413623 GCF_949752795.1 Hyperoodon ampullatus
GACAATAACAATGTTTAGAAGGAATTCCAAGGTAAAGAAATTAAAAACAGACAGGGGGCAAAGTACAAAACAAAACAGGGAATCATTTGAAAAGCAGAAAATAAGTGACATATTCCAGATGGGTGGCAAGCCCGTGCAAAGTTCTTTCTATGTCAAGGCCAGTGCCCTTGACATACCATAAGGTATCAGATAACTAACTCCTCCAAACTGCTAAGGCATGCTCATCATTCCAGTAATAAAAACAGAAATCCTCAACTGACCCTGCAGGAAGGTGACAATATAACATGTTGCCTAGTGCTCAGCCAGCAGCTGAAGTGCGAGAAGCACAGCAGGAAATGCACAGCTATTTCTTCCATACATTAGGGATAATTGGGCTATGCCTGGACAGGCACAGTGAGTTGGAAGCAAGCTTTCAACTCTATTCTGGCAGCACACTTGTTGATAAATTGTAAAATGTCTCCTGGTTTCCATGGAAAAGAAGAAGATGTTGCTGACATGTGACTCAGTGCAATTATGTTCATTACAGTTAATATTTTCCATAAACTACAGATGGTCTCTGAACTGGGCGATATTTGCAGAAATCATATTCTAGTCCTATCAAATAATGCACAGAATTATCTTTGAAAGGAATGATAATAAAGCAGCTCATCTCATCATTCAGCAAGTGACACTAACCTGGCGGGGAGTTTTCCACTAAATAGCATAATATGTTTTCACAAACAGTAGGGAAGAAGGAAGGAAAAAAGAGTAAGATAGTGAATGTCATTACAGATATTCATGAATAGCTCTGCTTTTCTCTCTTTCTGGGTACATAGTAGGATTGTACTTCTCTGCCCCCTTTGAAGTTAGGCATGACCCTCTGCCTGACTTTGGCTAATGAAATGTGTGCAGAAGTGACTTACGTTACTCCTGAGTGAAAGCTTAAAGAGCCAGTGCACCATTTGCTCTATTATCCTTTATTGCTGCTTCTGTGGAAGCAGGTGTTGAGATGGGGCCTGTCGGCATGGGTCCCTGATGACTCTGATGAGCAGAGGAACAGTGTGAGTGAAATCAAAGATTTGTGGGGTTAAGCCATTGAAGTTTGGAACTTTTTGTTACTGCCACGTAACCTGTCCGCTCTGATGGATATCAGCAGTAAATTCTTCATGTAAACTCCTACCAAACAACTAATCAACCCCTTCAGTGTTAATGGGGCAGAGTTCTCAGATCAGTGAATGATGCCCCCCAAAGGGGATTCTCTTGGATGTACACCTACCAGGGTAGATCTGCCAGGGAGGCCAAGGTTGGGCTCCAGATGGACTGTAGAGGCTTTAGTAGGAAGCTACTAGAACACCCTTATTTTAACTACTCAATTGTAATAGATGCTTTGGATAAAAGTGAGAAACTTCAATATGATAAAGGGTAATACGATTTTATCCTAGTCAGTACTCAGCAATGAAGGCCCTAGAATATTATGAACAAAAGAATAAAAGAAAAAAAAAGAAGGAAATCCAAGTCAATCGAATGCCACTTTAGTAGGTGGATTGTAGCCATTGAGTTAACGTCAAATTCATCCATCTCTCTCCTTACTATTCTCAACTCGCTTAACTAAGCCAATCTCATCACCTATTTTCACCTCAAAATTATAAACTTACACTTCAACTATGACTGCCATAGCTACCAGTTCCTGGGAAAGGGAGTACAGGGGGAAGAAGAGGCTCTTCCTTTATCATAGGGAAACTCAAGTTTTGCATCACTTCACCCCCATCTTTCCCTTCCCCTCCCTGCTGCCCACTCAGTCCCCTTCACCCCAAAGCCAGCTCTCTCTTGCAAGTGTGCTGTGATGGCTTTTCTTGCGTGGCTTCACTCACCTGCAATGCCCTTCACACTCCTTTTCCCCATTCAAATCTGACCACCTCTCAAGGCTCTGCTCCCACCTCCAGGAAGCTCTGGAGCCTCCCTCTCAACACCAGTCCTCACTGATATCCCTCTCTTCTGAATTCCTATAGCAGTAACAGTAACAGTCCTTGGTACATCATTTAGAGCTGAATTATGTAATGGGTGTGCATGGGTGTAATGGGTGTGTAATTAGCCCGTCTTTTGTGCATGTGGGTCCCGTCCCCCAGTCACTACATTGGTCTGTGCACAACTCAAGTCTTCTTTTCCTTCTCATCCCTTCTTTCTCTGTCTTATGTCTCTTCATAAACTCACCCCACACCATGAACTGAAACACAAAATGGATCAGACCTTCCTATTAAACAAAAGAGCATGACAGCTTGATGTAACAAAATAATTCAAATATTATCTTTACGTATGATGATAACATGCCCTTTCAAAAAAGGTATGATCTATGTAAGATGACTATGACATGAGAGTTATTTTTCTGTTTAGAAGTTAGAAAAGGACAAACTACATATTTAGGATAAAATATCACAAAAAGACTTCATTTTTATCTTTTTGGTATTTAAGCGAAAGTATGGATCTTTGAATCATTTAAAAAACGTCAATTAATAAGAAATTTCAGGGCTTCCCTGGTGGCGCAGTGGTTGAGAATCCGCCTGCCAATGCAGGGGACACGGGTTCGAGCCCTGGTCCGGAAAGATTACACATGCCGCGGAGCAACTAAGCCCGTGTGCCACAACTACTGAGCCTGCGCTTTAGAGCCCGCGAGCCACAACTGCTGAAAGCTGCACACCTAGAACCCATGCTCCGCAACAAGAGAAGCCACCGCAATGAGAAGCCCGTGCACCACTACGAAGACTAGTCCCTGCTCGCCACAACTATAGAAAAGCCCGTGTGCAGCAACTAAGACCCAACGCAGCAAAAAATAAATAAATAAATAAATAAATTAATTAAAAGAAAGAAATTTCAGGAACTTTCTACTGCTGTGTTGTGCTAAGCATAAATGTAGGCTCAATGCCTTTGATGCTTCTCTATACCCATATACACTCATAGAATCAGAAATGGTAATTAGCATGTGGTCAATTGTCAACAAATTCTTGCTAACTGTTCACCTTCCCTATAAAGCAGTCTGATTTTTTTTGACCAAGGCCTTTTGAACTTGAGCTCTGGCTTTCTTATGCTGTTTCACTTATGCTCTGTATCTATAACCATGTATTTTAGTCTTACGTAATTTGAATATATGTGTGTGTATTTAAAAGCCTTTTTGGAAAAACCAGGAAAATTTGAATACAGAGGACTGCATACTAGATGATATTTGTTACTTTTCTTAAGTATGATAATGGCATATTTATTTTATTTATTTTTTAGAAGATAAGTACTTCATTTTTTTATTTTTAGAAGATACAATACTATAGTACTTAGGTTTTATTTTTAGAAGATACATACTATAGTACTTAGGTTTTGAAGTATTATGATGTCTGCAGCTTATTTTCAAGTGGTTCATCAAAAAATTATAGGTAGATAGATAAAGCAAATATGGCAAAATATTAACAATTATTGAATCCTGGAGATAGATAATTGGGTGATTAGTATTCTTTCAACTTTTCTGTACATTTGAAAATGTTAATACTAAACAACTGATTTAAAAAAATTTATCATGAAAAAAATCAGAAGCAGGAACAGCAATATTCAGACCAATTAAAATAGCCAGTGATGGGGCTTCCCTGGTGGTGCAGTGGTTGAGAGTCCGCCTGCTGATGCAGGGGACGCGGGTTCGTGCCCCGGTCCGGGAGGATCCCACATGCCGTGTAGTGGCTGGGCCTGTGAGCCATGGCCGCTGAGCCTGCGCGTCCGGAGCCTGTGCTCCGCAACGGGAGAGGCCACAATAGTGAGAGGCCCGCGTACCGCAAAAAAAAAAAAAAGCCAGTAATGTTTATGTGTATGCATGAGTGTGTAATACTTCTGTGTACCCATATACCCATAGAATCAGAAATGGTAATTAGCATGTGGTCTGTTGGTAAGCTTTACAGTGCTGTTATTTCAGAGCAATACTTGATGCACTCTAATAAAGAAATCTTACTATTTTCTTGACACATTTGGGGGAATAAAGGAGGAGAGGTTTAATTCTACAGCCAAATAAAGGCCTAATATCCATGATCATTTGACATTTCAAGAGATGGAAATTAAAAATTACTATAAGACTTCAACTAGAAAAATAAATGAATAATTTTTAATCTAAAGATATTTTTAGGGCTTCCCTGGTGGTGCAGTGGTTGAGAGTCCGCCTGCCGATGCAGGGGAAACGGGTTCGTGCCCCGGTCTGGGAAGATCCCACATGCCGCGGAGCGGCTGGGCCCGTGAGCCATGGCCGCTGGGCCTGTGCGTCCGGAGCCTGTGCTCCGCAACGGGAGAGGCCACAACAGTGAGAGGCCCACATACCGCAAAAAAAATAAAAAAGAAAAAAAAAAAAAAAAGAAAAAAAAAAAGATATTTTTAGAAAAAAGTACTGCATTCAAAACTATTTGGATGTTATCCTCTATTTTTTTTTTTTGTGGTACGTGGGCCTCTCACTGTTGTGGCCTCTCCTGTTGCGGAGCACAGGCTCCGGACGCGTAGGCTCAGCGGCTATGGCTCACAGGCCTAGCCGCTCCACGGCAAGTGGGTTCTTCCCAGACGGGGACACGAACCCGTGTCTCCTGCATCGGCAGGAGGACTCTCAACCACTGCGTCACCAGGGAAGCCCTTATCCTCTATTTTTAAGGTAATATAAATGAAACTGTTTACATGTGATTGTGTCTGCCTGACCAGATTTTCTTGATGATAAAAACCATTCCTAGTTTTTGATGACTAATGTCTGACCAACTCTTCCAAGCATAAATGTCACAAAATTCATCAAAAGTCATGGTTTCTTCCAGGATGATGCTCAGCTGTGAACATCAATATCAACATAGAAGGGATATTTTGATGAATGCAAACTTAAAGTTTGGCATATGAGAAATTCAAATTTTTGTACGTTTTCATTTGCCAAGTCTTTTAAACTTTAATAAGCATGTCATGATATACATGCTAAATATTTAATTATTTGCTGTGTATTTTATGATGTCAATTTTAAATTTAAATTTCTCCAAAATATTTGGGATAAGAGGATAAGGCACACAGGTTTGGGAGTGTAAAATGTTAATTTACAAATAGTCAAGAAAAGAAAATCCAAACAAAAGCAAAAACAACAACCAACAATAATCAAAAGCTGGTAATGGCATAGATTCAGAGCTAAGTTATCTCACTCTACACTTTATGACCTCTGTTTCTTACTGTGACGTTCAGAATAGTAAATGGACTTGTCAGAACATTTTTTTTTTAACAAAGCACATCTTTTTAAAAAACTTTTCTTTCTTTCTTTCTTTCTACAGCAGGTTCTTATTAGTTATCTATTTTATACATATTAGTGTATATATGTCAATCCCAATCTCCCAATTCATCCCACCCTACCCCCATTCCGCCCATCACCCACCCGGCTTTGCCCCCTTGGTGTTCATACGTTTGTTCTCTACATCTGTGTCTCTATTTCTGCCCTGCAAACCAGTTCATCTGTACCATTTTTCTAGATTCCACATATATGCGTTAATATACGATATTTGATTTTCTCTTTCTGACTTACTTCACTCTCTCTGGCAGTCTCTAGGTCCATCCACGTCTCTACAAATGACCCAATTTTGTTACTTTTTATGGCTGAGTAATATTCCATTGTATATATGTACCACATCTTCTTTATCCATTTGTCTGTCAGTGGGCATTTAGGTTGCTGCCATGACCTGGCTATTGTAAATAGTGCTGCAATGAACATTGGAGTGCATGTGTCTTTTTTTTTTTTCTTTTTGTTTGCGGTACGCGGGCCTCTCACCATTGTGGCCTCTCCCGTTGCAGAGTACAGGCTCCGGACACGCAGGCCCAGCGGCCATGGCTCACGGGCCCAGCCGCTCCGCGGCATGTGGGATCCTCCCGGACCGGGGCACGAACCGGTGTCCCCTGCATCGGCAGGCGGACTCTCAACCACTATGCCACCAGGGAAGCCCACATGTGTCTTTTTGAATTATGGTTTTCTCTGGGTATATGCCCAGTAGTGGAATTGCTGGATCATATGGTAATTCTATTTTTAGTTTTTTAAGGAACCTCCATACTGTTCTCCATAGTGGCTGTATCAATTTACATTCCCACCAACAGTGCAACAGGGTTCCCTTTTCTCCACACCCTCTCCAGCATTTTAATCAAGCACATCTTAACACAGCCTGCTTTCCTCTTCACTCTTAGTTCCTGGGTTCTGAGTCTAAATAAGAAACAGAATTAGGGCTTGACTGCTGCTTAAAATAAAGATATAATTACATAAACGATTGTTCCATTCACTGTGCCATAGGACGTGTAAGGTCTGTCTTTCCTAAGCCTGAAAACCCAAAGGACAAAGATAATCCAGCAAGCCCGTCACACTGGCAGGAAACAAACTTTGCTCTTTGTCGGCATCATGTGGTCAATATGTATATTACGCTTCCACTCCTCTTGATGCCCAGCAAGATGATGTTTTCTACAACACTTCAGAGAGGAGACTTAAACTCACAGGACTCATTTTTTTTCTATAAAGAAATTATGCTTTATGAAGGAACAATGTGTTAGTTATGCTTTTTGTTTCTGGATCCTTTATTCTTCAAACCAGTAATTGTATCCAGAAAAAGTTTACAGAGATGGATCAGAAAAAATTCAGTTTCTTAATTTCAAGTTCAGGGATACTTTCCCTAAAGATCTTTACTTCTGATGCACCCGCAAATAGTTCACATTAGCTTCTGACAATTGACTAATAGCTCCCTTGCCATTTAATGAATTCTGAGCACAGTGTGTTGTTTTAGTTTATGTAAAAGCCCCAGACTGCTTGGAGACCTGGGTGTTAGGTACACTGGTCACCCACCTAAATGTAAGGCCGGATACAAGTCACTTATTTTTTAAAGAGCCTCTTCTGGAAAAACAATGGTGCTCGATTGAGGACTTTTTTTTTTTTTTAATTCATTTTGGCTGAACCGGGTCTCAGTTGCGGCATGTGGGATCCTTGCTGCAGCACGCGGATCTTTTAGTTGTGGCACACATACTTCTTAGTTGCGGCACGCATTGTAGGATCTAGTTCCCCCACCAGGGATCGAACCTGGGCCCCCCCTGGGGGCGTGGAGTCTCACCCACTGGACCGCCAGGGAAGTTCCTCGATTGAGGACTTTTATGGTGAGAGTATTCAGCTAAAAAAATCCTATTAGTATTTCACTTCAGGTTGCATCACAAGATTTAGCACTTACTGTTAGTCTTATTTGATTTTCTAATTGTTTCATGAGTCCTAATCTTGTTTCTACAACTTTAAGTTAGTTGATGGTAAGGATGATATCAGACTCTTCAGCCTGTGTACTTTTTACTTTATTTTTATATATTATCTGAAAGATTAATGTCAGCACTTAATAATTTATTGTTGATTAATTTTTAGCAAGTCAAAATAACAGTCTGAAAATTTTAAAGTACTTACATTTACTAATAAATAATACTCATTAAGCACCACTAATGTACTAGCTACTATATTAACAACAACAAAATGTTTCACACGTGGCGCAGAAGTCAGCCAGCTCTACACACTTAAGTCCACTGATTTTCTGTATTGCTCTGCGGTCCAGATTTATCAAGCAGAATGGAACCCTTTTAGTATTGATTTGTAAGAATATGCTAGGCTTTTATTATCTAATCCTGTTTTGCTTTGTGGCATGTGATTTGCCCTTATAATTGTATCCATATAATGATAAATTGCATTGCACAAAATTCTATCATAAAGTCAGTTTCTAAACCCATAAACCCATCCCCCAGAAGTTTCTGTTACTTGTTCTGAGTTAAGTTGTCCACTATCGTCAAACAGACTCTGCTGAGGTGGTCTCAAAATTAATCACTTTCCCTGCTTATTTTTTAGTAGGAAATATCTAACTATTCCTACGAACTTGAGGGTGTAACTTTTTTTCATTAAATTTTGCTCATACAGATCTCACAGACACTCCAGGGTCAGAACTCTGATTTTCCTGTCATGATTCCTGATTTAGTACAATTCTGCTGGTTATTCTATTTGAAGGTGGTCGAATGGGCTTCAAGTTAAATTAAATCATGCAAATTAAATCATGCAGAGTAATATCTCTCTCTACCTGCTTATCTGTCTATATGCTGGAGTCCCACTAATGCGCTTAAAGAGTTGGATTAAAGGCCAGGGTTTTCCTAGAAGATTATTCCTCGATAAATACTAACAATTTAATTTACTGTTGTAAAAAGAAGCCACTGATCTATAAGAATTCTATTCTTTTAAATATTTGCAAAATAATGTGGCCTTTGTTAAGCAAGCTTTTTCCTCTTAGTAGTAGGTTAACTTATGTTCCAATTTTTAGTTTATGGTGGGTAAGAGAGAAAAACAGCTAAGTATAGTTCTGCTGTTTGCTTATAGCAATATTGCTTGCTATTTTTAAAGTACTTACATTTACTAATGTAAGTAAATGGCACTGTGCCTTTGCCCATGCTACGTCTACTGCCTGGTATGCCCTTTTCCACATCACTTGTAATATTTTATTGTCCTTATTCATTTACTATTCAGCCCTTAAAGAACTGTGTCTTTTATACATTCACTCATTTACTTATTCAGTAAAGATTTAGCTACCTGCCAGATCTGGGGAATACAGAAGTGATAAAAACAGACAAAAACCCCTGTCTTCATGGAACTTAGATACAAATGATGTAATAAATGAGTAAAATATATTGTAGTTTACCTGGCGATAAGTGCTGAAGAAGGGGGATAGAGAGTGATGGTGAGGATGGGGTTGTGATTTTTAACAGGTGGTCAAAGAAGTTTTGACTAATGTGTCATGTGAGCAAAGACCTGAAGGAGGTGAGGGCAAATCATGTGTGTAGATATCTGAGGATAAAGTGTTCCAGAAAGAGGGACTAGCAAGTGAAAAGGCACTAAGATGGGAGTATTCTGGGTTATGCCTGGTTTGTAGAGAAGCCACATGAGGCCCATGTAACTGGAGTAGAGTGAGAGAGCAGAAAAATAATCACATTCATCCTAGTATCCTAGGGCTTAGTACTGTGTCTGAAACATATTGGGAATTAACATATTAATGAATATTTTGATGGCAATGTAAAAAAATGCCAATATATCACAAAACCTGAATTGTACTAAATTCAATCCAGGTATTTTTAACAAAAATATTTTTTCTGCTTGCCTAGACTTTGGTTTTGCCATTGAGACAGATGTGACTTTTGTTAATTCAGATTTCAGGTCCCTTCAGGATGTTGTGTTGGAGTATTTCACAAAAACATCCACATCTTGTTTTTGCACTTCCTCTGTGAAAGTACTTATAAAGAACTGTAGCCTTTGGTGAATACAAACATTGGCAAATGCTGGCAAACAATGTTGGGTGGTACTCTAGTAACATAACATTCAGATCTCTTAGCAAAGGTAACAGCACTACTCAGCATCACTTAAAGAAGCTGCCAATTTAAGGAGTTATTTTGCTTCTAGAACTTATTTTTCTAGAACTTATTTCTCAGAACATCACTCACAGAATTTGTATGAAGTAGCTTATGCATATAATCTTATTAATATTTATTTTATTTGCACTGTTATCAGCAGGTGGAGCAACGAACACGTGTAAAATGGCAACTCTGCAAGACTAATTAGATCTTGATTAGATTTTCTCCTGCCTGCTCCTTTCCCTGCCTCACTTTGGACTCCAGGTGTTAACAATATCCTGCTATTGCTTTTGACTGGTCAGTGGATCCCTTTGAATCAGTACCTTCTCTGTTGATTGTCAAACTTTAATTCTGATTGTTTAAGCTTTTATTCTAATCATAATATTTTCTCCTGTCTTCCTGATTTATCAGCTGATTTATCTTGAGATTCAGAAAAACATATACAGTTTCCTACAGTTCCCAAGAAATGCTTGAATGGAAACACTGATTGTAAAGGCTCTCTTCCCTCTAAGTCATCAGATCCTGATAGTTTGGGTGTTTTAATTGAATCGTCAAGAAATCAAACGTTCTCAGGCATTAATGCTCTTCAGGCTCCGGTAACCAAGTTGGATTTACTATAGTGAGGAAGAACACATAAATGGAGAACAATGGGCTGTCTCAGTAAGGTGTTAAGAAGTAACCTATTATAGGATTTGGGCTTTGGTTGGTGAGTTGAGGGAGAAATCTAAGGAATTGGGGATTTGCCCTTATTGGATGCTGTCAGGCAGCTGGGGCAATTTATGATTGGGCATCTCAATCAGTCTTATCTATACAGAGGGAAGACTAGAATGAGAATAAAGCTATAATTTGTAAATAAGTAATAGTCACTCATTGTGGCCAAGAGAAAGGGTATCTTGTGGTACTTTGTGGTTGGCAGAGTGATCTTGTTTTTGTCTATGCTTAGGCAAATTTCTGAAGTGCTTTACTTTGTCTCATTTTATCTTGGTCTCAGAGTGACCTTGTCTGAGGTTGGTATTTCATGAGATTATGTCTATCTAATAGGACAATAATATGGCTTAGCTGTGAGTACTAGACCAGCTTCTGAATATCAGGAGCTCTTTCTTTCTTTCTTTCTTTTTTTTTTTTGTTCTTAAATTTTTCATTCAGATATAATTTATATACAGAAAAGCACAAAAATTTTAAGTGAATTTTCATAAAGTGAACACACTTGTGCAACCAGCATTCAGCTCAAGAAAGAGAACATCACCAACAGCCAGAAGCCCCCTTTATGCACCCTTCAGATTACTAACCCCAAGACTACTCACTATCCTGACTTCTAACATCATAGATGCATTTTGCCTGACTTTGAGCTGTATATGAATGGAAACATACAGAATTAACTCTTCGTTGTCAGGTTTCCTGGGCTCTACATTATGTTTATGAGATTCATTCATATGTTGTGTCTGATTGTAAATTAGTTCATTCTTGCTGCTGAATAGTATTCTGTTGTGTAAACACACTACAGTTTATTGTTATTACTGTTGATGGCTATTTGGGTGTTTCCAGTTTGGGGAGATCAGGAATAGTGCTGCTGTGAATGTTCTTATATGTGTCTTTGGATGAATGCATATATACATGCTTGCTGGGTAGAAGTAGAATTGCTCATGTTTACCTTTAGTAAATAGTACCAAACATTTTCCCAAAGTGGTTGTATCAATTTACATTCCCACCAGCCATGAGATTTGTGCTTGCTCTATTCCCATGTTACTTATACTGTTGCAGAATATAGAAAAAAGTGAAAACTTCTAAATATATTCTACAGGTCTACTATTACCCTGACACAAAATTGAGAAAGGACAGAACCAAAAGGAAAACTGTCAGTCATCTTTAAATAGGGCTGTAGAGATACTAAAGAAAATATTAGCAAACTGAGCCTAGAAATAATTTAAAAACCAACAAAAAAGCAGGACCAAGACCAGAGTGAGTTTATTCCAGGAATAGAAGTGTAATTCAACATTAGGAAATCTATTAACATAACACATTAAAATTTATATTAATTTATTAGTGTTTGTTAATATAATTCATTAAGTTCCTATTAATTTATTAATATCATTGTTCATATAATTCATTGAAATAGAAACTTTATTAGTATTTCCTTTAAAAGATGAAAGTAGAAAAAACATAATCTCCAGGGCTGCCGAAAAAACTGTTGATAATACTTAATTTCCATTTCTAATAAAAATTCCACAGAGATATATAAAGGTCCATGTACCTCCCCTTCAGTCTACTTTTCAGATTCATCGTCTATCATTACACCATATGCAGGCTAATTTCTGACTAAAACAACTTACAACTTGATTTTTCCCTTGTTTCTCTACTTATTAGCTGTGCAGCCTTGGGCAAGTTACTTAACCACTCTGTGCTGACTTCCTGTCTAAACTGGAAATAACTGTACCTACCTTAAGCACTAAGGATTAACTCCCTTAAACAGTAAGGGAATCAATAAGTTACTATTATCACTTTTTAATGACAAGACTTCGTTCATCAACCATCCCTTGGCTGGACCATGAGTGCCCTGAGAGCAGGGACTAACAGTGGTACATTTGGGATACTCAAGGAATGTTTGTTGAATCCTGTTCCAAGCTTTCTCATCTTCCTGCCTTTTTTCTTTGTTCTCTCACCCTGTCTACCCCTTCTCCCCTGTCCACCTATCTAAAGCCTAACCCCAAACAGTGAATAACCATTCTTTAGAACACTCTCTTTGTACCATTCTGATGGTGCTTATTACAATGTTTTGAGAACTAAATGAATATAATGTTGTTGCTGTTGTTTTTAACAACACTTAGGACATAATAACCACTCAGTAAAACTTAACTATTGATGGAAGAAATTTTCACATATTGAGGTATGGGGAAGTCACTCAAGCTTATACGTTGGTTTGGCTTGAACTTTATGCTATCTAGAACAGACTGCCTTGTAGCCAATCAACATGCATTGTATATCTGCTCTAACCAATGAAGAAAAGAGTGCACTGTCCAGAAGTAAAGAATGTCCGTTCTGATGACAGAGATAAAAGTCTCCCTTTCTGGGACATCAGTGCTAGTACTCCTTTGATGATAAGGCTCCTTTCCTAGGTGCCAAAGCCATATTAACTTGCTGTGTACAAGCTAATCTGTTTGTTTGTTTGTAACTTTGAAGGAATGTACTCTTATCAGGTTTGATGTTCTTTCTTCTGAAAGAACATAAAATTGTGCTGAAAACCATGCTTCTCCAGAGCAGTTCCTCAGATCTACCGAGAGGCTAACTCCTGGACTATAGTCCTCAGTTTGGCTCAAATAAAACTCTCCTCTATTCTTTTTAAATTTATTTATCTTTGGCTGCATTGGGTCTTTGTTTTGGTGTGCAGGATTCTCATTGCGGTGGCTTCTCTTGTTGCGGAGCATGGGCTCTAGGCGCGTCGGCTTCAGTAGTTGTGGCGCACGGGCTTAGTTGCTCTGTGGTATGTGGGATCTTCCCGGACCAGGGCTCAAACCCGTGTCCCTGCATTGGCAGGCAGATTCTTAAGCACTGTGCCACCAGGGGAGTCCTCTCCTCTACTATTACAGATTGGTTATTGACTATTTTCTTTGACACTATCACAATCACGTTACAGTTTCTGCAGTTTTCTGAGTTCCTTCAGGGCAGAACTATGTAGTACATTTTTGTTTTCACTTTTCAGGGTCTGCCAAAGCACAGTGGCAAAGGCTGAGCTGGGAAGAAGCACCGTGCTGAGGGCCCCGGGGTGTGGGTGGGGTCCCATAAAGCTCAGCGAGATGGGGGACACGCACGCATGCAAACCAAGACACGGAGAGATTGGACCAATCACACAATTTGGGCGTTGAAGGCCCCATCTCCCAAATTTTCATTCACTATTCAAGTTAGAACCAAACTCTCCAGCAATGGATGCAGGTATCTGAGGCCCATGTGGGGCGCTCGGGACACATAACCTTGGGAGGCGGGCGCAGGCGGAACCTTCGTCCTCAGCTCCAAGTTTCCCACGACTCCGCTTCTATCGCTACACTACCAAATAAACGGCCTCCTTCCCCCACCCCCGATGGCCTAGTGTTTTCAACGAAACGATTAACAGACACCTCAACGACTGAGGACCGTTTCTCCAAGCAGCGTTCCCCCAGCGCAGTCGCATGAGTCCCGCAACATAGAGGCGGTGCCCAACGAAGGGCCACCCACGCTTCCCCCGCCCAGTGAGAAAGAGGACGCCGGCCGTAGCTCCGGGCGCGTGCTCTGCCGCTCACGCCGCCCCGCGCTCACGCCGCCCCGCGCTCACGCCGCCCCGCGCTCACGCCGCCCCGCGCTCACGCCGCCCCGCGCTCACGCCGCCCCGCGCTCACGCCGCCCCGCCTCCCTCTCTCCAGTACTTCCTGCTGTGCTGCTCGCAGACCCCCGCCGCGCCGTTGGAGGGACCCGGCGTGTCCCGAGCGCGCTGTTAGCCAGGGTTTGCCGGAAGAGACCGGGCAGCGGGGGAGAGCTGCAGAGGGTGGCGGAGCCCGCCACGCACGCCCAGGGAGGGCAGGGGGAGAGAGGGAGGCAGAGTTAAGCGAGGAGCGCGAGTAAGTGAGCTTGGGTCCGACTTGAGTTCGGCCCCCAAGCCGGCGTCACACCCCGTCTGAAGAAGACAGGCGGTCACATGGCTTCGCCATTCCTGCCTGCGGGAGCCACTACGGGCGACAGCGGCGGAGAGCTGAGCTCGGGGGACGGCTCCGTGGATATGGAATCCCTCCAGAGCCCGGAGACCGAGGCGTCCTGGAGGCTGACAGAGCTGTTTGAGAAGGCTGCCGCGCACTTCCGAGGCCTGGTTCAAGGGGCCAGCAGGGAGCAGCTCTTGTACCTGTATGCCCGGTACAAGCAGGTAAAGTCGCAGGGAAGGGGTGGATGCGGGAGAGCGACCACAGGCCTTCTCTTTCCTCCAAAAAACAGATAGTAAACGTGCTTGATTAATGGCTAGGTGTAACGAAGTTTGCGTGTGTGTGTGTGTGTGTGTTGTTTTTAAATCATCTGCTAAGGATTAGCATTCTGGACATGGAAAGGACCTGTCTGCTATCCTAGGAGTGATATCTAGCTGACCCTGAATGACAGTTTTTCTGTGTCTTCTCTGACTTGCTCAGTGGCCTTGCACTTACGCTTTCACCAGCTTCAGAACATTTACAAAACAAGATTTATCGTTCACTCTTGCCAGAGGGTCGTTTGGAAGTAAACGTAGTAACGTTAAAAAAACATTTCTGAGAATAATAAAGAGGGTGGTGCAATGCAAAATAAAGTATTACTACTTTTATTATTGTGATTTTTTTTAACCCTAAATATCTTAGACTTATGTTTTGGCTGAATATGCTTGTGTTAGATACAGTTATAAAAATTTTAGAGCTAGAAAACACCAGATGAAATAATGCCCTTCTCTTAGGAATAAGGAAACCCGGAGAGAGTAGATAACTTGCCTAGGGTCATACAGAACTAGAACTAGATTGTAGCTCCTGACTCTAAGGCTCCAAAGATTACCTGGAAGTATGGAAATAGTAATAATAATGTCATATGGCATATGAGACATCTTTAATTTATCCTCAAAGAGTAATTGGGTTAGAAAAATAATTGCTTTATCATAATTGACAAATACTTGTTCAGCATCTTTTATGGCAAAACACTTGGGTGTTATGCCTGTGGGGGATGCAGAGAAGCAAAAGCATCATGACACTTGCCATCAAGAGACTTACAAAGTTACTTGAGGTGTTTAGATTTAAACATGTGAAAAATCGCTCACAAGAGTTAAATAACAGTTCAGGAAAACTCCAGCTCTTTGGAACACTGGAAGGAATGAAGTTCTGGATAACAGCCCATTTTATGCCTCTTGGTATCTGTTTCCCCCTGTATTCTTTAAAAAAAAAAAAGTTGTGGGGTCCCTCTGTATTCTTAAACTGAATATACTAAGTAGAGATGAACCTTCTTTTGAAGATTGATGAATATCAGTTAAAGTGACCTGAGAGATATAGCTGGTAGGAACAAATGGTATAAATTATAGTGTTGAATGAAAATATGCCTGAATTGGCCTCAGAATTTGTTTTCATGCAAAAGTCCTGGATATCTGTTTTCTCTTTGGTCATTTATCCTGTCCTAATAACATTAAAATGAGACTTTCAATTATTTAACAAGAATTTATTGAGCATTGTGCTTGGACCAGTAACATGGCTGACTGAGATTCTCTGGACAGTATAAGACTAATTTTCTCCAGATTTCCTAAAAACATTGTTTTTCTTTCTATGACATATATTTATTGATATTAGCATCATCATTATTAAATATCTGATATTCGAGTCATCAGTGAACTATAGTCACCTGTCAGCTGGCAACCATTCTGTCTCAGGTGTACTTCATCCAGATAGTCTGGAAGAGGCGTGTGTTCCTCACCCTCTTGACATTAGTGTGGTTAGAGAGATTCTGTTTCTGGAAATAAAATTCCTCGTTATTGGAGAACAATTATTAGAGAATTAGAGAATAAGATTATGCTTACTTAGATATGTTAGGGCACACAGTGTTTATCAATCTCTTCTAAATATGTTGTTTTTATCAGAATTCTGTGGCAGTATTAAAAATAGCATCTTTGATAGAATAACAAAGTTGAAAGTCCAATATAATTCCTGTATGGTGGATCAGAATTTCTCATAAAATAATTACATTTCTCATAAAATCAACCTTTATCATAAAATAATTACATTTTCTATTCCAAATAGCACTCTATTTTGTCAGCAGGAAGAGGCTGAAAATAAGCTGAGATGTGAACCTTACTTTCTCAGAGCCCTAACATAACATAATAGCTCTTTTAGTCTTGGATAAGCCTATGGCTGCACAATTATCTTTTAGTGAAGTTTCAGAAAGATCACACCAATTAACAGGGTTTTTTTGGTCCTCCATGCATTAGCCTGCACTCTCCCAGCAAAAGATAACTAATTGACACCTGTGAAACTAGAGGTTTCACAGGTGAAACCTGTGACAATTTCAAGCTCCTGTTGAGGAACCTTCAGCACTAGCACAAGTGCGGATACTCAGCATGTCCTCCTACTTTAACCTGGGTACACTTGATTCACTGGCATTTACCATTGGCAAACTTTGTTGAAATATTCTGTTTCAGGGGCACTGGATATATCATACATATATCAGAGAGAACAGAGTTTAGATGATGCTCTGTTAAAGTGCTGCATTTTTTTTTTTTTTTTTTTTTGCGGTACGCGGGCCTCTCACTGTTGTGGCCTCTCCCGTTGCGGAGCACAGGCTCCGGACGCGCAGGCCCAGCGACCATGGCTCACAGGCCCAGCCGCTCCGCGGCACGTGGGATCCTCCCGGACCGGGGCACGAACCCGCGTCCCCTGCACCGGCAGGCGGACTCTCAACCACTGCGCCACCAGGGAAGCCCAAAGTGCTGCATTTTATAACTGTTTCATAGCTTAGGATTCATCATCCCTGATTTGGAAACTGTTACTTACGGTGTCCTAAAATCCTGTAGTTTTATTTTCCCAGTCTTTCTGGATCCAGAACTATTCTTTGAATTTGGGAATACAAAAGCTTCTGTATCAGTGAGGATACTGGGTCAGCTGCTGAACTTTTATTTTTTTATTTTTTATTTTTTTATTTTTTGCGATACGCGGGCCTCTCACTGTTGTGGCCTCTCCCGTTGCGGAGCACAGGCTCTGGACGCGCAGGCTCAGCAGCCATGGCTCACAGGCCTAGCTGCTCCGCGGCATGTGGGATCTTTCCGGACCGGGGCATGAACCCATGTCCCCTGCGTCGGTAGGCAGACTTTCAACCACTGCGCCACCAGGGAAGCCCTGAACTTTTATTTTCATCTCACATAATGGTCTGGAGGTAGGTGATCTAGGGCTGATAGGGTGCTTCTGTTTCATGTGATCATCCAGGGGCTTAGTCTTTGTCTATCTTGTAGTTCAGCCATCCATCAAGGCAGCAGTTCTCAAACTATGGTCCCCTGATAATCCCTCAGACTTTCACAGAATATAAAGTCAAAACTATTTTCATAATAATACCAAGACACTACAGGCATACCTCAGAGATATCAAGGGTTCAGTTGTAGACCACTGCAATAAAGCAAATAGCACAATAAAGTGAGTCACGTGAATGTTTTGGTTTCCCAGTGCATATAAAAGTTATGTTTATACTATACTGTAGTCCATTAAGTGTGCAAAAGTGTTATGTCTAAAAAATGTATATACCTCAATTAAAAAATACTTTATTGCTAAAAAATGCTAACCATCATCTGAGCCTTCAGTGACTCATAATCTTTTCACTAGTGGAGGGTTTGAAATATTGGGAGAATTAGCAAAATGTAACCCAGGGACATGAAGTGAGCAAATGCTATTGGAAAAATGGTGCCGATAGACTTGCTTGATACAGGGTGTCCACAAACCTTTAATTTGTGAAAACCACAGTGTCTGCAAAGCACAGTGAAGCAAAGTGCAGTAAAACGAGATATGCTTGTATTTGCCTTTTTTCTGTGCTGTCATGGCAGATAAAACTGCTGATGTGTTAGCATGAACCAAGGCAGTGGTAGCAGACTGTACTAGTAGTTATTTTTTTTTAACCACTATGTACTCTGAGTTAAAAAAAAAAAAAAAGGCCAGTTTCACTTTAAAATGTCTTTGATGAAGCAGTGAAAATTATTGATTTTTATTCAGTATTAACTCTTGAGTACACATCTTTTTAATATTGTGTGTGATGAAATGGGGGTACACACAAAATACTTCTCCTGCATACTGAATTATGTTGGTTGTTTTGAGGAAAAACACCTGTGTAATTTTTGGTTGCAAGTTGAGCTACCCACATGAAACATGATTTTTACTTAACAGAGCAACTCACTGATAAACTATGCTTATTCAGATTTGAGCATTTGGCATACAGTTTCTTGAAAATGAGTGAAGTCAGCCTGTCACTTCAAGGAAAACAACTGACAGTATTTGTTGCCAGTGACAACATTTGAGCCTTTAAGTGAAAATTAAGTTTGGAAAATCTGTATCTGCCACCCGATCTTGACAGCTTCCTAATACTGAAAAACGTTTTTGATAAGATTAGTGGAGGTTTTAATGATTGTGAACTTCCGATATTGTACGTATAATGAATTGTGTCATTTGGAAGGTCTGCGTAACTCAGTGAACTGTTTTTTCAAATATTTCAGGGAGTGAGGTTACAAATTATGTGTGGATAAAAGATACATTGAAAGTGCAGGTCAGACCAATGGATTTTAATGTAACAGTGTGAAAAATTTGTTGGTATCACTTCAGATTCCACATTGCAATTAACCTTAAAGAAACTGCCACTTGTTTAGTTTGGTGTGATATCAAAGACGAGTATCCACAATTATCTGAAAATGCTACTAAAATACTTTTCTAACAATGTATCTCTGTGAAGTTGAATTTTCTTCATTTACTTGAACCAAAACAGCATATAGTGCAATAGATTGAATGCAGAAGTAGAATACACCTGCCTTCTATTAAGGCAGACAGATTTGCAAATTGTAAAACACTGTCACTTTTCTCACTAAATTTTTTTTCGCTTTAAAATATATATTTTTCATAAAATTTTGTTATTTATGTTAACATGTAATGAGTTTATTATTTTTAAATGAATTAATACATATTTTTAAATTTCTTTTCATTTCTAATCTGGTAAATATTGATAGATATAACCCACATAAACAAAAGCTCTTTGGGGGGCTCAGTTTCTAAGAGTGTAACGGGATTATGAGACCAAAAGGTTTGTGAACTGCTGCCCTAAGATTCTCTTCCCATGGCCAGAGATGGCTCACCATACGCATGTTCTAGCCAGGGCAGAGGGAAAGGGAAGAACAAGCTCCCGTTTCTTTTCTTTTCTTTCTTTTTTTTTTTTTTTTGCGGTACACGGGCCTCTCACTGTTGTGGCCTCTCCCGTTGCAGAGCACAGGCTCCAGACGTGCAGGCTCAGCGGCCATGGCTCACGGGCCCAGCTGCTCCGGGGCATGTGGGATCTTCCCGGACCGGGGCATGAACCCGTGTCCCCTGAATCAGCAGGTGGACTCTCAACCACTGCGCCACCAGGGAAGCCCCAAGCCCCCCTTTCTTTTTAAGGAAGATATTTATATCACTTCCACATACATCCAGCCCCCTGAACCTGGGCAGAAGTTGCATGGCCACATGTAATGTTCAGCTCAATGACCATGTGTCCGGCTGAGACTTCTATTACCATAAGAGAAAGGAAGGATAGATACTGGTATTTGTTTCTGCCACTGGCTGTTGTCTGGATAAAAAAACCACAAATAGTAATAACTGCTATTTTTATGATGCCTAGTAGTTTATCTCATTTCGTATTTCTAACACAGTAGTTCAAGTGATTTTAGAGATGCCAGAACTGAAGCCTAGATTCCATGTGGCATATAAAACAGAGTGTTGTATAGTAGAGTAATATTGGACTTTGGTGTCTAACGGTCCTGGAGTCAAGTCTTGACTCCTAATTCAAGATTTACTCATGTGTGAGCTTCTCTGTACTCATTTATAGAATGAATTTGTAATGGCAAGCCTAACAGGATTGTTGTGTGGCTCATTTGACATACATATGTGAAACTTTTGGTTTATGGTGATTGTTCAAGAAAAGCAGCTCCTGCTCTTTCATCATTTCTTCCCCCGTCCCATCATAACCGGGCTGCCCCTGTGTAAATGTACATTTTAATAACAGCCAGAGGGCCATGTGATTAATGGCTAAGCAAATGGTAGAGATGATGGTTGTTAGGAACTCAGAGATGGATGAGATCATTGTAGATGGAAAGGGTTCTTAGAATTTGAACCTTGAGTGGGACTGCAAGGAGATTTAGCATTTTGAAAAGCTGAGAGAAGTCTTTTTAGGTGAGGGAAATAACATGAGCAAAATAGAATAAAAATTCTAAATGCAATGAGTAGATTAGTCTGGTTAGTGAGTAGACTATCAGTTTGATTTTAGCAAAATGCAAGTGTGTAAGAGTAGAAGGAGGTAGTGGGAAAGTCTTTGAGAAGTAGATGGGGTCCAGATTGTGGTATTTAGCTTTAGGGAAAATAGGTATTTTGTTGAACACATGCCTAATGTATTCATTCTATATGCAATAAACATTTTTTTACTGCCTTAAGTTAGACGCTATGTTATGTGCAATGAGCGACTTAAGAATGGTTTCTTAGAGGCTATATTCTAACAGCAAGATGAGACTACACAAACCTTGCTAACACAAGGTAAAAGTGAAAAGTGCCATCAGAGAGGTATAGAGTAAGTGCTGTGAGGGTTCATCAGAAAGGGAGGTTACTGCTGGCAGTGGGAATCGAGCTGTGTAGTGAATTCTACAGTTGTGTGAATTTCACTTACGCTTATTCACAATGAAAATAATTACCGTGTAGTTTAACTACAAGTGTTTGAGGATTAAAAATAAGTATTGAGCACAAACAAGAGAAGATTATTGTGGAATAAATAGAATTTATATTATTGAGAAACCTTGAAATTTTTTTTGTGTGGCTTTTAGCATCTAAATTTATATTGACTAGTTTCATAATAGGGCACTTTAAAAATAGTGTGCTTTATCCTGGAATTTGAGAGAGATAAAATGCTGATAGTGTTATGAGAATCAGCACAGACAGACGGTATGATGAATTCTGATAAATTGTACTTTAAAGCTTGTTTATTGCATGTTTAAAAATTCTTCTACATTACAAATGGTAATAAGGATTGCATAATCTATATTTATAATTTGTTTTATATATATAATTTTGTCTACTAATTTAGGAATGCACTGTCACCCTTTTTTTTTTTTAATGTATTACACTGTTAGATAACAGTTTTTTTATGCAGTAAGCCAAAGCAGCCTGTATTTAAAGTTTGTTTTTTGGTTTGCTTTTGCAAAGCATGTTAAATTTTGTTATTTTATATGATGCAGATATTTTCTAACCTATAGTTATGAAGTATACATAATAGATTTAAAAATTAGAAGTTTCTCTGACATTTCTTTGAAAAATAAGTTCTTGATTTTACCCCCCTCCCGCTTGATTTAGGTCACAGTTGGAAATTGCAATACTCCTAAACCAGGCTACTTTGACTTTGAAGGAAAGCAAAAATGGTAAGAAATTCTTGGGATCTAATGTGGTTGTTGTAAATGGCTTAGGTGTTTAGGAATTAGAAAGTAGTGAGCAGATTAAAGAATTAGTTTTCTATTCATCTCTTTCTGCTGTAGACTGTGCTAATGATAGGCAGTTGGGAGAGAGATTAAAAGAATCCGATTTTAGATAAATCTCCTAAAGGATTCTTATGCCATGATGTTGGTATATAAGTAGTTCACAACAGACACACATTCCTTACATATGAATTGCTTCTTAGAGAGTAACCAAAAGAGCTACTGGTTGGAATTTTCCTTCCCTGTCATACAGCCCCTAATGGGTCACCACTTCTCCCCTCTGGAGGGATCTTTGGAAGAAGGCCAGGAGGATGGGAAGGTAGAAGAGCAGGGTAAATCCCCATTTTTTTTACTCTTCTCCCCTCCCCAATTTTATCTGCTCATTTCTAGTGCCCTTCTGTTCCTTGCCCACCCATACCATGGTGAAGAAGTGCGTGTAATACCCTGTTGGGCAGAAGGGGGGAAAATAGATACTGAGTCTACTTCTTTCCTAAATACATAAAAAGATTATGCCCTCCTAGATTGTTTTTACTTATAATTCAGAGATTACCTCTTATCATTTGAGGCCTTATTTCCTCTTACCTTGTCTAAGTGAAAAGAGAGAAATTGCATACAATAGGGAACCTTAGTTATAGAAGGAAGGACTTTGGAGCATCAGCCCTGGAATTAAAAGTAGAGAGAGTAGGCTTTAAAAAGAAAAGATGAAATATGGTTATAGAGAGAAGCAGCGTATTTCACAATGTGGTCCCCTGGACAAGTTGCCTGTCTAGGAAATGTTTGTCACTCAGCTGTGAGGAGATGTAGAGTTTGAACCCGAATGCAAATAATAATGTCATTAAGCCCAATTGTTGAGTTCAGCTAACTTTTTTGTGTGTAAGACATTCTCAGCGAAGGAAGCAGTGCTTTGATTTTCATTCTGGTGCAGGTTTTCTTTGCTGATGATAACAAAAAGTTCTCTGACTGGCATTTTATTACTGTTGTAGAGAACACCTGATGTAAATTTTATTGTGAGTTTTTTGTTTCAGTTTAAGAATTATAATTCACCATTATTTTTTTCCCCAAGTTTGCCTGTTATCTCGCTGTTTTTAGTAATTTTTAAAAGTTTAGATTTTACAGCTACTATAATAATTCAGTCAAGAATCATCAATAGATGTTAAAATCATTAGATGAAAAACTACTCGGGAACAATATTCACACAATCTGATCCACAGTTTACTTATTAATTACAAAGAGGAAACCTGGAAATACTGCTTTTACTAAGTCCTGACCCCTATCATTATGGGACAAACTGCTGTCATGTGATGAATTGTAAATGACATGTCACCTATATGTTGCTCTTGCCAAATATTTAACCTGATTCTAATCATGATTAATCATTTTTGGCAAGAACACTCTGTAGGTGAGGAAACAATCAGACAAATGCAAATTGAAAGATTTTATAAAACAGCTGGTTCAGACTCTTAGAAGATAGCAATATCATGGAAGACAAAAAAGTCTAAAGATACATGAAACTCAGTGCTGTGTGTAAATCTTGATTGGCTCCTCATCTGGGAGAAGAAAGCTATAAAGAACCTTTTGGGGAAGTCATGGAAATCTGAATACGGTCTATATACATTTATTTAATAGTACTGATATTAAGTTTCTTCACTTTGAAGAATATATATTTGACATATATTTGGGGTAAAGTGTTATGATGTATACAAGTAACTTTCAAGAGATTCAGCAAAAATAAATTTAGGAAACCTCAGAAAGATGTTCTGTTCATCATAGGAGCAGGCAGGTAGTGAGAAAACTGTGGGACTGAGTTCTGTTTTACAGTAGATCAGTGGCTGTACATCCCGGTTGGAGGTAGAAAGAATTGGCAGGGAAAAGCCAAGAAGGAGGCCTGTCCTAGCAGCTGGCAAAAAAGAAGAAAAGGAAAATGCAGAAGGGGGCTCAGGACTAAAGTATTGCCCTTGGTATTAAAGTGCAGGAAGTCCCTACCTTCTTACTCACTGTATTCTTATCTCTGTCTTCACCTCCCCTCGCCTTTTTTTTTTTTTTTTTTTTGCGGTATGTGGGCCTCTCACTGCTGTGGCCTCTCCCGGTGCGGAGCACAGGCTCCGGACGCGCAGGCTCAGCGGCCATGGCTCATGGGCCCAGCCGCTCCGCGGCATGTGGGATCCTCCCAGACCGGGGCACGAACCCGTGTCCCCTGCATCGGCAGGCGGACTCTCAACCACTGCGCCACCAGGGAAGCCCCTCCCCTCACCTTTTTTTTTGAATTTTATTTTACTTTTTTATACCACAGGTTCTTATTACTTATCCATTTTAGACATATTAGTGTATACATGTCAATCCCAATCTCCCAATTCATCACACCACCACCACTGCTCCCCCGCCACTTTCCCCCCTTGGTGTCCATACATTTGTTCTCTACATCTGTGTCTCAATCTCTGCCCTGCAAACTGGTTCATCTGTACCATTTTTCTAGGTTCTACATATATGCGTTAATATACGATATTTGTTTTTCTCTTTCTGACTTACTTCACTCTGTATGACAGTCTCTAGATCCATCCACGTCTCTACAAATGACCCAATTTCGTTCCTTTTTATGGCTGCGTAATAGTCCATTGTATATATGTACCACATCTTCTTTATCCATTCGTCTGTAGATGGGCATTTAGGTTGCTTCCTTGTCCTGGCTATTGTAAATAGTGCTACAATGAACAATGGGGTGCATGTGTCTTTTTGAATTATGGTTTTCTCTGGTTATATGCCCGGTAGTGGGATTGCTGGGTCATATGGTAATTCTATTTTTGGTTTTTTAAGGAACCTCCATACTGTTCTCCATAGTGACTATCAACTTATATTCCCACCAACAGTGCAAGAGGGTTCCCTTTTCTTTACACCTTCTCCAGCATTTGTTGTTTGTATATTTTCTGATGATGCCCATTCTAACTGGTGTGAGGTGATATCTCATTGTAGTTTTGATTTGCATTTCTCTAATAATTAGTGATGTTGAGCAGCTTTTCATGTGCTTCTTGGCCATCTGTATGTCTTCTTTGGAGAAATGTCTATTTAGGTCTTCTGCCCATTTATAAATATCAATTGGGGGAGTTTTAAAATCTTAGGTAGTACAATAGTGTGTCATCTTCCAGAATTCAACAGATGTGCAATATTTGTGTAATTTTAAAATTTCATGGGGCAGGGTGATTAGGCAAAAAAATGTCTAAAAGGGCTTCTTAGGTGGGGTGATAAGGTCTGTATTGCTATGGACCAATGAAATGCAAAAAGAGAAGGCTACTCATATATGGCTTATTATATCGGTATCTCCTGACCCTTAAAATGTGTGTGCCTTTTTTTAATAATAAAAAGAAGAAATATACTGTTTGTGTTCCTTACATAGTTAATGATAGGTCATTTTGGATATTCTCTACTTTAGGGAAGCATGGAAAGCACTTGGTGATTCAAGCCCCAGCCGAGCGATGCAGGAGTATATTGCTGTAGTTAAAAAATTAGATCCAAGTTGGAATCCTCAGGTAAGACCGAATGATTGTAAATAATATTTTCCAATAACATATTATCTTTCTCTCAAATAAATGTTTAAAACTAAGCTTTAGGCTTAAATAACATCCTTAAAGTTTTATTTTCTCAAATCAAAAGATTATAAAGTTATTGCAGTATTTATCTAAAAATACTATTGCTTATATGTTAACATAATCAGCTACTGATACTGAGAACTTCTCTGAATTGTAGAGCATTTTTAAAAGCATAATTGTAATTTCAGTCGTGTAAAAACTCAGTTCATTTCAGAATTTTTTTTTTTTTTTTTTTTTTTTTTTTTTGTGGTACGCGGGCCTCTCACCGCCGTGGCCTCTCCCGTTGCGGAGCACAGGCTCCGGACGCGCAGGCTCAGCAGCCATGGCTCACGGGCCCAGCCGCTCCGCGGCATATGGGATCCTCCCAGACCGGGGCACGAACCCGCACCCCCCGCATCGGCAGGCGGACTCTCAACCACTGCGCCACCAGGGAGGCCCTCATTTCAGAATTTGAAAGAGTTTAACTTGAGATCATATTATTGAGAAATGGAAGTTTTTTTTTTTTAATGAGCACTTTCTATGAAAGTACAAAATGTTTGTTGATAGGGATAAAATATGAATGACATGCTTTCTGCCATTATGTAAAGTACCTTATAGAATATAAAACATATCAAAAATAGAGTAACAGTATAAAACAATAATAATGTGAATGCTAGGGTATCCAGTGGAAGAACAGATTACTTTGGATTTTGGCAGCAGTTATTACATTGTTACATATTTATTACCAGTATGAAGGAATTTTATTCCACCAGTGATGGAATCTTAAAATGTCAGAGTTGTAAGGAATCTTAAAGATTTATACGTTATGACATATAAAAGTATATCTTAATTATGAGTACAAAGGGGGAGAGATAACCAAGTTAGGATATCTCTAATGATACAACTGCCTTTCGGAAATCATTGAAACATTTCCTGATGTTTTTGATGTGCATGAGTATTCATTCTCAGAAACATTCCTTTTTATTAATATCTTTTATAAAACATCAAATTTGCATACAGATATATACCATAAAGGTCCTAAGGACTTAAACTCTGAAATTCAGTGGTAAAAACAGGTGCATCTCTGAGCTGAACTCAGCCTGAACACAAATGGCATGATATTTATTTATTTATTAACATCTTTATTGGAGTATAATTTCTTTACAATGATGTGTTAGTGTCTGCTGTATAACAAAGTGAATCAGCTGTACATATACATACATCCCCATGTCCCCTCTCTCTTGCGTCCCCCTCCCACCTTCCCTATCCCACCCCTCTAGGTGGTCACAAAGCACCGAGCTGATCTCCCTGTGGCACGATATTTAAAAAAAACAAAAACAAGACTTGAAATTGCATGCCTTTAAGTGAGTCCTTACTCTTCAGGTCCAGCCGCTGTGGTCTCAGGTCTTCCCTATTGACTTATACTTGACTGTTTCTGATGCCTGGCTTATGTAGGTATTTGAGTTGATAACTTCTGATAAATGACAGAATTTATGATTTCTTACCTTCAATACTTTAATCACTAAGTAAAATTCCGTTAACTATGACTCTTACAAATGCACAGTCCATGTAGTTAGGTAGTTCTTCCTTAGGGAAACCCAAACAGGCATTAAGGATGTTTTTTAAAATATCTAAGTCTTACCTATTGAACTTCTAAAACTTGAGTGAACTAAGCAGAACCAAAGATACTTTCTTTCTTTTTTCTTTTCTTTCCAACATCTTCATTGGACAAAGATACTTTCAAGTAAAAATGATTCTTTAATACATTGTTCTAAAAATATGTTAACATCATAATCTAGTTGTAAACAGGAATTTTACGTTTCATTTATGTTTTAATTTTTAGTTTAAACATTCTGAGCTGGTCCCTTTGACTCATAGCTTTTTTTCCCCCTTGTTTTTGATTGGTATGGGGCAGATCATAATCTCAATCTCAAGAGATTTGGTATTTGGTTCATTATCTTTTTTTTTTTTTAGACTTTATTTATTTATTTATTTATTGTGGTACATGGGCCTCTCACTGTTGTGGCCTCTCCCGCTGTGGAGCACAGGCTCCGGACACGCAGGCTCAGCGGCCATGGCTCACGGGCCCAGCCGCTCCGCGGCATGTGGGATCTTCCCGGACCGGGGCACGAACCCGTGTCCTCTGCATCGGCAGGCGGACTCTCAACCACTGCGCCACCAGGGAAGCCCTGGTTCATTACCTTTTAGGTTAAAAGAACCATTTTCTTTCGATACTTGTTTCTAAAAATGATGAAATAATAACGACTCTCATGCTGAGTGTGTTAAGTTCTTTGCATGTATTGCCCTTTGAAATCTTCATAAGAATTTTAAGAATTAGGAACTATTATTGTCTGTATTTTAAAAAAGAGAAAATTCAGGCACAGAGGGCCTTAGTAACTTTTCTAAGATTAGCCAGCTAATGAATGGTGTTGCCAGGATTTGGACCTATCCTTATATGAGTCCAGATCCCCACCCCTGATCACTCTGCTATCTGTTCTATAGCTGACATTATGTGTATTAAAAAAAGCATGTAAACTTAAGTGTATAGAAAATTCAAGTAAAGATAGTTATTTATTTTAAATTTATTATTTTAAAATTTTATTTTATTTTTGGCTGCGTTGGGTCTTTGCTGCTGCGCGCGGGCTTTCTCTAGTTGTGAGTGGGGCTACTCTTTGTTGCTGTGCGCGGGCTTCTCATTGCAGTGGCTTCTCTTGTTGAGGAACATGTTCTCTAGGTGTGCGGGCTTCAGCAGTTGTGGTGTGTGGGCTCAGTAGTTGTGGCTCATGGGCTCTAGAGCGCAGGCTCAGTAGTTGTGGCACATGGGCATAGTTGCTCTGCGGCATGTGGGATCTTCCTGGACCAGGGCTTGAACCCGTGTGCCCTACATTGGCAGACGATTCTTAACCACTCCGCCACCAGGGAATACCAAGATAGTTACTTTTTAAATCAAAGCTACAGGGTACCTTGAAGTATAAAATGAATAGTGCTTTAAAATGTAACCCTTTGCCTGTTATCTGTTTTGTTTCGTCTTTCTCAAGAATGTACTGTTGAATGTCTAATATAGTCAAGGCAGTTCTTTTGCTTTTATGTACATAGTTTTTTGGGAGGGAGGCAGAGAGGGTGAGTTTTTCTTTTTTTTTTTTTAAATAAATTTATTTATTTTTATTTTTGGCTGCATTGGGTCTCTGCTGGAGCACACGGGCTTTCTCTAGCTGCGGCGAGCGGGGGCTCTTCTTTGTTGCAGTGCGCGAGCTTCTCACTGCGGTGGTTTCTCTTGCTGCACAGCAGGGGCTTCAGTAGTTGTGGCTCGCGGGCTCTAGAGTGCAGGCTCAGTAGTTGTGGCACACGGGCTTAGTTGCTCTGCAGCATGCAGGATCCTCCTGGATCAGGGCTCGAACCCCTGTCCCCAGCATTGGCAGGCAGATTCTTAACCACTGCGCCACTAGGGAAGTCCCAAGGGTGAGTTTTTATTTTGGTATAATTTTATTTCTTTTTTTTTTTTTTTTTTTTTTGCGGTACGCAAGCCTCTCACTGTTGTGGCCTCTCCCATTGCGGAGCACAGGCTCCAGACGCGCAGGCTCAGTTGCCATGGCTCATGGGCCCAGCCGCTCCGCGGCATGTGGGATCTTCCTGGACCAGGGCACGAACCCGCATCCCCTGCATTGACAGGCAGACTGTCAACCACTGCGCCCCCAGGGAAGCCCTATTTCTATTATTTTTGACAAATAAAAATTATATATATTTAAGGTATACAATGTGATGTTTTGGTGTTTGGTGTATATCTTGTGAAATGATTATCACAGTCAAACTGATTAATATATCCCTCACCTCCCGTATTTATCATGGTTTTATGTGTGTGTGTGGTGAGAACACTTGAGATCTACTCTCTAAGCAAATTTCATGTATACGATACATTATTATTAATTAGTGTACTTATTAGTAACTAATAATAGTACATTATTATTAACTAAAGTATACTGGATGTTACTTTTTTTAAAGTTTCAAGAATAGTACAAGACACTTCTGGATGGCCTTTGTCTAGTTACACCAGTTTTTTTTCTACATTTGTTTTAGCATTCTTTCTCTATTTACTCATAAATACATATATACTACATATAAATAAGCTTTTTCGGAATTATTTTATTATTTTTGAACTAAAAGTTATAGACATCATGTCCCTTCACTACTTAGTACTTCAATATGTTACTATACTGCAGTTATCTAAATTGGTAAATTTTTTTTTTTTTTGGTGTCATGAATTCTTTTGAAATTCTTTTTTTTTCAGAACCCTGGGCTCAAGAGTTCCTCCAGGGCATGTGTCTGTGTGTGTATGTGTATAGATATGTGTGTGTATGCATATTTCTTTTAATATAAAAATTGTAAATGTATATTTAAGGTATATAATATGATTTGATGTATATATACACAGTGAAATGATTAGTCAAGCTAACTAATATAACATCTCCTCTCATAGTCACCTTTTCTCTATGTGTGTGTGATGAAAACACCTGAGGTTTACTCTCTTAGCATATTTCCGGTATTCAGTACAGCGTTATTAACTGTAGTCATCATGCCTGTACATTAGATCCCTAGACTTATTCATCCTGCATAACTGCAACTTTGTACCCTTTGACCAATATCTTGCTATTTCCCCTATCCATTGGTAAATAACATTCTATTCTCTGCTTCTATGAATTTCACTTTTTAATTTTTTTAGATTCTATATATGAGATCATATAATGCTTGTCTTTCTCTGTCTGACTTATTTCACTTAGCATAATGTCCTCCAGGTTCATCCATGTTGTCATAAGTGGTAAGATTTCCTTCGTTCTCATGGCTGAATAATGTTCTGGGGGGTGTGTGTGTATACACACACACACACACACACACACACACTATATCTTGTTTATGCATTCATCCATACATGGACACTTAGGTTGTTTCCATATATTGGCTATTGTGAATAATGCTAAAAACATGAGAGGTCAAGATATCTCTTTGAGATCCTGATTTCATTTCCTTTAGATGTATACCCAGAAGTGAGATTGCTGGATCATGTGGGAGTTCTATTTTTAATTTTTTGAAGAACCTCCATACTGTTTCTCATAATGGCTATAGCAATTTACATTCCTACCAATAATATACGATTCTCTTTTCTCAAAATCAGGAATTTTAACATTGATTCAATATTACTGTAAAATCCATAGTTCATATTCAAGTTTATCACTTATCTAAAATATGTCTTTCATAGTTATTTTTAAAAATTCTGATCCATCATCCAGTCCAGGGTCATGCATTGCATCTAGTTGTCGTCTCTTTAGTCTTCTTTAATCTGGAATGGTTTCTCAGCCTTTCTTTTTCTCTCTTGACTGTGATATTTTTGAAGAGTATAGGCCAGTTATTTTGTAGAGTGCCCTTCAGTTTGTTTGTCTGTTTTCTCATGAGTAGATTTAGATCATACGCTTTTAAGAGGAATACCACAGAATTCTTCTCAATGCATTATACCAGGACATACATGATGTCTGTTTGCCCCAAAATTGGTTGTTAACATTGATCACTTGCTTAAGGTGGTGTCTGCCAGATTTCTCTACTGTAGCTTTCCTTTTTCCCCCTTTGTAATTTATGAGTAATTTGTGGGGAGATACTTTGAGACTATGTAAATATCCTTTTCCTAATCAGATTTCACTGACTACTTTTAACATCCATTAATGATTTTCTAACTCCATCATTTCTTCTACATTTATTATTTGGCATTCCACTGTAAGGGTGGGCTTTCCCTTCTCCCCTATTTATTTATTCATTTTCAAGAACTGTGAAAGGTGTAGGATTGTACTCTACTTGCAAGCTAATAAGTTAGCCTGTTACTGTTTCTTAGATGCTGGCAGAGGCTCCTGGGTCTGAGCCAAAGGACTTTATTATTCACGGCATGGCAAACTGAATGAGCTTCATTTGATTTGCATCAGTTTCTTGTGTCCCCTAAGTCCCACAGGTGTGATGCAGGTGGGCCTAGATGGATTCCTGCATATGCAGTGGGTCGTGCTATAGGGAAGGAGCACTGAGCTTTGGGGATTCGCCACTTTTATAGCAGGTAGAAGCAAGCCTGATATTTGTCAGGGGTTGGGAAGACATGACGTCATCCCTGAAGGTGGCTTACTATGCGTACAATCCTGAGAAAAGGCCTAGATAAAGAGTGGTCAGAGGGCTTCCTTGGTGGTGCAGTGGTTAAGAATCTGCCTGCCAAAGCAGGGGACACGGGTTCGAGCCCTGGCCTGGGAGGATCCCACATGCCGTGGAGCAACTAAGCCTGTGTGCCACAACTACTGAGCCTGTGCTCTAGAGCCTGCAAACCACAACTACTGAGCCCATGAGCCACAACTACTGAAGCCTGTGCACCTAGAGCCTGTGCGCCACAACAAGAGAAGCCACTGAAATGAGAAGCCTGCACACCGCAATGAAGAGTAGCCCCCGCTCACTGCAACTAGAGAAAGCCTGCGCACAGCAACGAAGACCCAACACAGCCAAAACTAAATAAACTAAAATAAATTAATTAAAAAAATAATAAAGCTTAAAAAAAAAGAAAAAGAGTGGTTAGAGCCTGGCATACTGAACATGAATGTATAAGGATGCTCAGGGCCCATGGTTGATTGCCTCACCCAATATATACCAGTATATACTCATAGATTTCTATTTTATTCAATGGGTAGTAGTCAGTTACCATCATTATTTGGCCACTGGGAGCCCATTCAAGATGGCTCCCCTGTCCTTTTGATATGTCTCCATCATTCTTTGAGCACTTTCTTATTTTCTGGCACAAGATGTTTCAGGCTGTATTAGTCTCCTAGGGTTGCCACAAACTAGTACTTTGTAGTTTAAAACAAGAGAAATTTATTCTCTTGTAGTACTGGAGACCAGAATTCTGAAAATAAGGTGTTAGCAGAGCCATGCTGTCTTTGGAAGCTTCAGGGAGGAATCCATCCTTGCCTCGGCCAGCTTCTGATGGCCTCAGATAGTCCTTAGTTTGTGGCAGCATAACTCCAGTTGCTGTCTCTGTCTTCCATGGCCTTCTTCTCTGTCTCTGTCTCCAGATCTCCCTTACTTTCTCTTATATGGACAACCAGTCATTGGATTTAGGGCTCACCTTAAACCTCATCTTAACTTTTTCCCCTAGCTTTATTGAGATGTAACTGACATATAACATTGTATAAGTTTAAGGTGTACAGTATGTTGATTTGACACATATGTATTGCAAAATGATTACCACCATAGCTAACACCTCCATCATGTCACATAATTACTATTTCTGTTTTGTGGTGAGAACATTAAAGATCTACTCCTTTAGTAATTTTCAAGTATATAATACAGTATTATTAACTATAATCACCATGCTGTACATTAGATCCCCAGAACTTATTCATTTTATAGCTTGAAGTTTGTACCTTTGACCAACATTTTCCCCATTTCTCCCTCACCCCCGAGGCCCCTGGTAAAAACCATTCTACTCTTTGTTTCTATGAGTTTGGCTTTTATAAGTTCCACATGTAAGTGATGTTATGTAGTAGTTGTCTTTCTCTGACTTTTTTCACTTAGAATAATACCTTCAAGGCCCATTCATGTTGTTGCAAATAGTAGGATTTCCTTCTTTCTCATGGCTGAATTATATATATATATATATATATATATATCTTACATCCTTTATTCATCTGTTGATGACACTTAGGTTGTTTCCATATCTTGGCTATTATAAATAATGCTGCAATGAACATGGGAGTAAAGATATTTCTTCAAGATCCAGTTTTCATTTCTTTTGGATATAAACACAGATGTGAGATTGCTGGATCATATGGTAGTTTTTGAGAAACCTCCATACTGTTTTCTGTAGTGGTTGTACCAGTACATTTCTTTGTTTTTTTAAAAAAATTAATTCATTTATTTTTGGCTGCATTGGGTCTTCGTTGCCGCACATGGGCTTTCTCTAGTTGCGGCGAGTGGGGGCTACTCTTTGTTGGGGTGTGCAGGCTTCTCATTGCAGTGGCTTCTCTTGTTGCGGAGCACGGCCTCTAGGTGCTCAGGCCTCAGTAGTTGTGGCTTGCGGGTTCTAGAGCACAGGCTCAGTAGTTGTGGCGCATGGGCTTAGTTGCTCTGTGGCATGTGGGATCTTCCCGGACCAGGGCTCAAACCTGTGTCCCGTGCATTGGCAGGCAGATTCTTAATCACTGCGACACCAGGGAAGTCCCCAATTTACATTTCTACTAGCATCGCACAAGGGTTTTTTTTCCTCCACCTCCTCACCAACACTTGTTATCTCTTGTCTTTTTGATGATAGCCATTCTAACAGGTGTGATGTTTCACTGTGGTTTTGATTTGCATTTCCCTGATGATTAGTGATGTCAAGCACCTTTTCATGTATTTGTTGGCTATTTGAATGTCTTCTTCAGAAAAATGTCTATTCATTTCTGCCCATTTTTAAATCAGATTTTTTTCTTTTTTTGCTGTTGAGTTATATGAGTTCTTTATATGTTTTGAATATTAATCCTTTATTACATATGTGATTTGCAAATATTTTCTCCCATTCAGTAGGTTATCTTTTCATTTTGTTGATGGTTTCCATTGCTGTTTGGAAGTTTTTAGTTTGATGTAGTCCCCATTTATTAATTTTTGCTTTTGTTGCTTTTGCTTTTCATGTCAAATCCAAAAAATCATTGCCAAGACCAGTGTCAAGGAGCTTTCCCCCTATGTTTTCTTCTAGGAGCTTTATGATTTTTTTTTTATGCTTATATTCTTTTTTTTTTTTTTTTTTTTTTTTTTTTGCAGTACACGGGCCTCTCACTGTTGTGGCCTCTCCCGTTGTGGAGCACAGGCTCCGGACATGCAGGCTCAGTGGCCATGGCTCACAGGCCCAGCCGCTCCGCGGCATGTGGGATCTTCCCGGACCGGGGCACGAGCCCATGTCTCCTGCATCGGCAGGCAGACTCTCAACCACTGTGCCACCAGGGAAGCCCTATGCTTATGTTCTTAACCCGTTTCAGGTTAATGTTTGTAGGTAGTATAAGATAAGGGTCCAATTTCATTCTTATACCTGTGCTTATCCAGTTTTCCCAGCACCGTTTATTGAAGAGACTACCCTTTCCATTGAGTATTCTGGGCTCCCTTGTCAAATATTAGTTGACTGTATACCTCATCTTGATGACACCTGCAAAGACCCGTTTCCAAATAAAGTCTCATTCTCAGATACCTAGGGTTAGGACTTGAACATATCTTTGGGGGTTTGGGGGAACAATTCAACTCACTACACAGGCTCATCTTATACTTTCCCTGTCCTTATCCTAGAATTGGTTGTTTCCCTTTGGTTCCTTTCAGTAGGGAATGATATTTAGAAACCGAAGTCTGGGTGTTGGTTATGTTCATTGCTACCGCTGTCATTACTTCTAGGCCCTCTCAGCAGACATACCTGAAAAATACATATGCTCAAATGCATGTATACATACACACATATACTTATATGTATGTGTACACACATACATATGTATGCATACAGATATGTACATACACACAGGTATATAGTCATTGTAGACACAGACGTGTATATATACACACACACACACCCCTACATAATCTTCTCTAACATATGTATCCTATGTCTGTATTTTTATATTTATTTACTTACATATTAAAAACCACAAGTTCATATTGGTACCTGATTCCAACCCAACACTATAGAGTACATTGTAGTCTTCCCTCTTTCCATATTTGTAACTGCTTTCTACAACAGAACCCTGGCTGCTAATATTCTCATTATATTTACTCATTATATTACCTAGAATACACAGGAAGCAGTTTCAGAATTGCTAACCTATACTGCTGTGAAAGAAAAGCAAGTTTACTAACTCAAGTTCACTATTTGTTTACAGGTTGTTTATGTTTTTATTTTTTAAGTAAAATTTATATACGGTGAAATCCTCAAATTTTAAGTGTATAATTTGATGTTTTAACAAATATTCAAGGTACTTTTGTAAAAACTTTGATAAAATTGGAAAATAATTGCATCTCAGTCACCTTATTTTTCCTGACTGCTTCCTAATTGACTGTGGTCATTTGGAAGATTAAGATTCTTTTTAATGTGAATGCCCTGTCCCATGAAGTAACTCTGTTCTGAAGTGGCTGCCTTGCTTCTAAATAGATAACATGGACACAAAGATGTGTTTTTATAGCCTGATAAATATATTAGCAGTTCTAGAAGAGGACATTTTCAAAATTAAAGAATTAAGTGTTTTTCTGTATTTCCTAGTTAACACTTGATGTATTTCCATAGCTCTTTTGAGAAGATTCTTATTCCAAGGTGCATAGTGTCATGAATAGCATTTCTTTTGAGTCTTCTGTAAAGGCTTTTGAGTATGAATAGCAGGATGATTTAATTTGAGTTTATTTGGTATCTGTTGGTCCTACACGTTAGGCCAAAAAAGAAAAAAAAGCATTTAATCACCTCTTTGTAGATCTTACTTATTAAAAGACCAATATCATGTATTTTGCATATATAATTAAAGTTTATCTGTCATAGATTGCTGTTTCATGTTGAACCAAATATAAAATGAGGACTTTTGTCCTTTTTTTGGACATCTGTTAAGGTAGTATTGATATTAGTCATTCATTCATTCTACTCATTCATTGTACACTTATTGTGTATAGGTTATAGCCCTAGGGGCTGGGGCTGTATTAGTGTACAAAGGAGAACTGTCTCTGTTCTTAGGCAGTTTACAGTTTAGCAGGCATAAGTAATAAAATAAGTAAATATTGTAATGTGTGAGAAGGTGATCAGTGCTATGGAGAGAAAGCAGCAGAGAAGGATACAGTATATGGGAGGTGGGGTTACAATTTTTTTTTTTTTTTTTCCGGTACGCGCGCCTCTCACAGTTGTGGCCTCTCCCGTTGCGGAGCACAGGCTCCGGACGCGCAGGCTCAGCGGCCATGGCTCACAGGCCCAGCCGCTCCACGGCACGTGGGATCTTCCCAGACCGGGACACGCACCCGTGTCCCCTGCATCGGCAGGCGGACTCTCAACCACTGCGCCACCAGGGAAGCCCCAATTTTTTTTTTTTTAAATTTATTTATTTATTATTTTATTTTATTTTATTTTATTTTATTTTATTTTATTTTATTTTATTATTTTATTTTATTTTATTTTATTTTATTTTTGCGGTACGCGGGCCTCTCACTGTCGTGGCCTCTCCCGCTGCGGAGCACAGGCTCCGGACGCGCAGGCCCAGCGGCCATAGCTCACGGGCCCAGCCGCTCCACGGCATGTGGGATCTTCCCGGACCTGGGCACGAACCCGTGTCCCCTGCATCGACAGGCGGACTCTCAACCACTGCGCCACCAGGGAAGCCCCTTTTTTTATTTTTAAAAATAAATTTACTTACTTATTTTTGGCTGTGTTGGGTCTTCGTTGCTGCGCGCGGGCCTTCTCTCGTTGTGGCGAGTGTGGGCTACTCTTCGTTGTGGTGCGCGGACTTCTCGTTGCAGTGGCTTCTCTTGTTGTGGAGCACGGGCTCTAGGTGTTCAGGCTTCAGTAGTTGTGGCACGCGGGCTCAGTAGTTGTGGCGCACGGGCTTAGTTGCTCCGTGGCATGTGGGATCTTCCTGGACCAGGGCTCAAACCCGTGTCCCCTGCATTGGCAGGTAGATTCTTAACCACTGCGCCACCAGGGAAGTCCGGGGGTTACAATTTTAAATGGTCAAGGAAGGCTCACTGAAGAGGTGACATTGAGCATAGATATGAAGGAGTGAAAGAGTGAACCGTACAGGTATCCGGGGAAGAGCATTCTGTATGGAGGAAATAGCCAGTGCAAGTCCCTAAGGCAGGATCATGCCTGGTGTGCTCTAGAAACTGCTAGGAGGACTGAATAGGTATATGGGAATGGGGGCAGGGTAGAGAAATAGGAAATGAGGTAGGGTGGAGCACATGGGATAGTCTGTTATAAGGATTATGGCTTTTATTCTAATGAGAAGGGAAATACACTTTGTAAACTTGTAAAAAGATATAGATATTCTATATTGCCCAGTAAATAGTATTTTAATGAAGGTAATACAGGCATATGGAAATAGAAATTCAAACAGTATGAAAGGGTATAAAATAAAACTTTATAAAGTTCTTTGTCCCATACATCATACACCATTCAGTCCTATTTCCTAGTAGACCTATCCACTTGTAACTGTTTTTGTAATTCTGCACTGCTACCTCCATAACACTAACATCTAAGTTTTTTTCTAAGTTTTTTTCTTTTAAAAAAGTGTTCTTCGTAAATTGAACATTTATTTGTCAGACAGACAGATGAAGGTTAATCAGGATAGTTCCTGCAGTTTCATTCCTCTTTGCCATGTACCTCCATTTCTACTCACACGTAGTAAAGCCTCTTGTGACCACCAGAGGGAGCAAAGTTCCCTATAAATGAGAATTTTCTTCTCAGGAATTTCTAGGGCTTTCTGTGTGTTTCAGTAGTATTGTTAAAACCTTGCTTCTCATTGGCCATTTACTCTTTTGCCTTTTTTTTAACTCCTTCGATCTTTAAAATTTTTATATGTACTTGGGATCTTACTAGTGACTTTATTTTTCTTCACCTTACTGGTCTGATGACTCTTAGGTTAGCATCCACTGTATTATATTTGTGTATTGTCCATAAAGATAAATAGCGTAGAGGGGAGAACTGACACTCTCTTTTGTTCTAAGCGGTTATCTAGCTGTGTAGTAGCCTTTTGTAAATTTTTCTGCTATTCATCTGTGGTTTTTGCAGCATCATCTACTTATCTTTTACCTATAAATATTCATTGAATATTAGAATAGATAAATTCATACATATAGTATACTTACCTAAAAGGTAGTCATCATTTTTGAAATTTATATTTAATAGTTAGGCAGATATGTATATTTTGACCAGGAAGTTATCTTCTTTGGTTTTTTTCCTTGTCATTCATATTTAATTTTTGTAGACTATCAGGTATTGGTATTGAAATGTTTCTTTTCTCTAGCTGCCTGATGCTGGAGGATAATTCTATAAGTTACCTTTTTTCATGTATGAAAACTCTCATCTCAGAACTTCATCTAACCTTTATATAGTACTACATTTAGTCTATAAGCGCCTCAAAGCCTAGGACCATGTTGGATTCATCTTTGTATTCTGACCATACTGCCTACAGTGTTTAGCACAGGGCAGTGCCACAGAAGGTACCTACCAAGTAGTTCTTAGATTATTCTAATTTCCTTTTCAAATGACACTACTTCCTTTACATTTCTCTCTTAGGACAGGACCCTGTTCTGGCTCCTCTCTTGTTTCTTCAAGTTCCAGGGCATAACTTATACTCTGGAAATTAAATATTAAGGAGATTATTTAATTCAGAAAACATTTATAAAGCATGAGACATGCAGGATGCTATTTTAATTCCTGAAAAAGCTATTTGGAAATAGAAAATTTAGCATTTATTTTTGAGGACTAACAATGGTGCCAAAGAGATTAAAATATACAGACATGGAGAAAGTAAATTCTGAATTAAGATTTGAATGTGAGGGACTTGCCTAGTGGTCCAGTGGTTAAGGCTCTGTGCTTCCACTGCAGGAGGCATGGGTTCGATCCCTACTTGGGGAACTAAGGTCGCGTATGCTGCGCAGCGCAGCCAAAAAAAAAAAAATTTGAATGTGAATGTGGTAAAGGCCACTTTTAAGGTGATAGGAATATCATAAAGCACAAAGTCTGCATGATTAAATATTGTTTTGCCCAAGCCTGTGTTGATGTTTCTCCCTACTATTCTTGCAGTTTTAACTACTGCCTATGTTGATTTTAAATTTATTTTTTAGCCCTAACCTTTTCTGTGATCCTGATCAGGTCTCAGAGTTTTTAGAGCAGGATCACAAAAAATATTTTATAAAAAGTGAAATGCCTGCAGAGGCCAGGCCATTAATATAAATGAATAAAGTGGGTTGGAATTTATATATAGTCATGAGAATTGTGGTTTACAGGGGAGTGCATGCCCATATAAACAAGGGAAATGGACCTTTGCTCTAGCCGGTTATTGCTATGAGTGCCCAGTAGTGCCAGTTCAGATATGAAATCTTGGTGTTAGTGTGCTATGTCTTGATTTTTGAATGAGGCTTTAAAAGAAGAAAGTTGAAGTTGGCTAGGCTGTTGCAATACAGTGCGAGCCAAATCAAATACATCTACAGGTACATTCAATCTTAAGGGCTCTACCTTTTGACTTTGTTTTAGGTTCATGTGTCAAAATACTCACTGAGTATTTCTATTTTGGTGTTGCAGTGGTACTTCTCCATGTTCTCCCTATTTTGAATCTGGCCCCATTCAATCCTGTCCTCTACATTGCTTCTAAAATGACTTATCTAAAATACATATTTGACCATGTTTTCCCAGTTTAAAGGTGATTCCCTTTTACTTACAGGCTAAATTAGTATGTTATACGAACTCCACTATAATCTCTTTCATATTTATATTACAATCCCACCTCCTACCCCTCTTCAACCTTTATTTTAAGTTCCGGTACTATCAGACTTAAAATATTGTTTCACCATCCTGACTATGCGTCAGAATCCCTTTAGGGAACTTTAAAAATAGAGATGCGTAATCTTTACTCCAGATTTACTTACAATTTACTAGTAGGGTCCTGACATCTCTTTTTGTTTATTTGTTTTGGTTTTGTTTTAATGGCTCACCAATCACTTTGAAGCAGTCTGAGGTTGTCAGTGTTTACTGCCCTACATCTTGCTGTTTTACATCTTCTGATTTTAGTTCGAATTTTTTTCTCTATTTGGAGAACTCTCTCTGTTTACTAGATTAATTTATGCTCATCCTTGAAGCCTAAGTTCAGTGTATTTTCACCCCTAGGAATCTTTTCCCCATTCCTTGAACCATACAGAGATAGGCAGAGTGACTGTTCCTTGTGGTCCTCTGCTTTCATTGTTCTTACCATTTTGAATTGAAATTATTTTTCTCTTCCACTATACTTTAAACTTTTCCAGAATTAAGATTATGTCTTATTAATATATATTTGCTGTACCAGCACAGTATCTGAAACAGAAGATGATCAATAAATGTTGGACTGGACTGATCTGGCAGTTGTGTTGTGTGTGGTGCAGGGGAGGGGTTGAAGAAGAGTTGGAGTCTATATAGCTAAAAGTGCAGTTTGCCTGGATTACCTTAGTACTTGTGTGTGCTATACCTCTGCTTGTTTTTGCTGTGTATAGCTTTCCCAATTATTAAATGCCAAGTTAATGGAAAATCAGGTTAAGGCCTTGTGTAAATTGAATTCTGAATTCAGTATCTTTATTCCTTTTTTATATGTGTTGTGTCCGTGCTTTCTGTCTTTTTTTTTTTCATTTTTCTTTGGTTGTGTTGGGTCTTAGTTGTGGCAGGTGGGCTCCTTAGTTGTGGCATGTGAACTCTTAGTTGCGGCATGCATGTGGGATCTAGTTCCCGGACCAGGGATCCAACCCGGACCCCCTGCATTGGGAGTGCAGAATCTTAACCACTGCACCACCAGGGAAGTCCCGTGTCTGTGTTTTCTTAGGTTTGCTTTGTCTGGATTAATTGGGTAACATTAATTGGGTTAAATACTGTATTCCTTATACAGGAACATGAAAGTTAATGCCATATTTAACTGCAAATTGAAATTTGGGTGAGTCAGAGGGGAGGAGAGACTTTAAAAGAAGTTGAAGAATATTTGAAATAGACATTTCTCTAGAATAAACCTGTTTTTTAAAAAGAGCTTTTAAAAAAGAGCAGAAGATTTTTGCTTCAGTAACAAGGCAGGAAAATGCAAAATTCCTTGGCTGGATTATATTGTGATTTAGGTAAATTGAATTGTCTTCTAGATCAGTGGGCTATAGAGGGCAGTATTTTACAGCTTAAAGTGACTGATTTTCAAATTCACTTGCCTATATTGTGCTTATTTTGTGTTTTTGTTTCCCTTATAGACACAAACTACAATAACTGCAAGGTTAGAAATTAAGAATTTTCTTGCTGTATTTAATAAATCAAAATATACTGGGGGTTTTTTTTGGGGGGTGTTTACAGTAAATTTTATTTTATTTATTTTATTTTTTTAATTAATTTTGTTTTTGGCTGCGTTGGGTCTTAGTTGCTGTGCTTGGGCTTTCTCTAGTTGCGGCGAGCAGGGGCAACTCTTCCTTGAGGTGCGCGGGCTCCTCATTGCAGTGGCTTCTTTTGTTGCGAAGCACAGGCTCTAGGCGCACAGGCTTAAGTAGTTGTGGCTCACAGGCTCTCAGGCTCAGTAGTTGTGGGTCACGGGCTTAGTTGCTCCGTGGCATGTGAGATCTTCCCAGACCAGGACTCAAACCCGTGTTCCCTGCATTGGCAGGAGGATTCTTAACCACTGCACCACCAGGGAAGCCCCAAATATACTGTTTTAATGAAAGATTAAGATATACTTTAAATAAAGAACATATTATTTTTGCATCTAAAAATGTTGGTGCCTTGGAATAATAGATGAGAATTAAAAAATGGGAAAAGATTTTGTTGTCCAGTTCAATTCATATAAATTAAGAAAAATAAGCAACATAAATTTTATTTGGTAATCTAAAGTTATTAGACAGTTTCGAGAAATTAGTATCCTGTGTAACTAAAATTTTCTTTTACAAAAGAATGCTTAAGACTTCCTTATTTGTGCAATAGAATAGGATATATTTCTTTGTAAGTAAAGCAGTTACACATTTGAGTAGACTAACTGAATTATATTAAAGCCATAGGCAGAAGAAATAAGGAGGAGTAGGTCTTTTGGGATGGGTTGTTTTTCAGATTTATTTTGATTCAAAAAATGACTTAAATTTATTAATTAGGAATTACTAATTGAAATTGCCTTTTAATCTAGTTTCAAAATTACAAGATTATTTTTTTCTACTGAAAAACTGTTCTAATAGCAGAATTCTTTTATAACATGTTATTGGGAACAAAGAGTGAATATATTTTGGGTCAAATTTGTTAGCTTCCATGAACAGCTAATTTCTGATACAGAAAAGCATGGTGTATTAGTAAAAAATAAAATGGACTGTGCTACTGACTTCACAAAGGGTTGCACAATATTTAGGAACTATTGAATGCTTAATGCTTGTATGTGTTTGTGTGTGTTTGCCAGTTGAATCCAGTGGTCCCTATTTGTGGTTAAAAAATATATGTTTTGGTTAGTTTTAGAGGAGAATTAACAAATAGATATGTACCAGATGTACCAGATGGTACATTCATTGGGTATTTTCACATTCATTCCATGCATTTACTTGTCTTTGAGTTTTTTTAGTTTTCTCCTGTTACATTTGCCAATTGAAGAAAGGAAGCAGTATGTAAACCTGTGCACATATCTGTGTGTATGCAAAAACTTTGAGTGACAGCTTCATTCTTTATTAAAAACATAGTTTAGTGGTATAACTTAAACGAAAATTGTGAATACTTTTAGGACTTGTGTTCCATCTTTAAATGACACCATAGTTTTGCATTAGTGAAGTCATATAAAATTACCTTGGGATAGATAAACTTCTAGGGTTTCATTGATATTGGTGGGATAGGGTTGCATTGGAACCTGATTCTGCTATTAATATATGATGGGTGTTAGTTTTGATATTTCTTCTGGTAGCACCTAGTCATAATAAATAAGTGTAGTCATGTCACAGTTTTCCAGTTTCTACTTAGGTTGAATATTCTATATATTTGAAAAAAATTTAGTGAAACTCTTAGTAACGTATAATTTTAATTGAAGTAAAACGGAAATATACTTAGGAAAGATAAGTTGTTTTTCTTTTTTAAATGTCCCAGTTACTCTTTTTAATATATAAAGGTTTTATCATAGCGTTTCCCCACCCTCTAGTAGTCATGACACTGGGTCATTTTTTTTATTGTTATTTATTTCTTTATGACTGCACCGGGTAGTTGCAGCACGCGGGATCTTTATTTCGACGTGCGGGCTCTTAGTTGTGGCATGCGGACTCTTAGTTGTGGTATGTGAACTCTTAGTTGGTGGCATGCATGCAGGATCTAGTTCCCTGACCAGGAATTGACCCCGAGCCCCCTGCATTGGGAGCGCGGAGTCTTACCCACTGGACCACCAGGGAAGTCCCGACGCTGGGTCATTTTAAATGTAGGGCCTCAAAATTTGTTAACTGGATTTGAAATCCAGTGAAGAGAGATAGTTTTTTATTCCCCATTTACTTAAGAAAAAACTGCTTGGACAATTCATTGTATCTCCTTTCTGAAAGTTTTAAAAATTCTTAACATTTTGGGATATTAAAATTTAGTATTATAAACCTAAATGGGTAAGTTTTGAGGTTGATTTCCCTTCCCATCTCCCCAAATTTGGATCGTGTGAGAAAGTTTTATATACCGAGAGACTGAATGTTTTAAATGTCTAATATTTTTGTACTATAACTGACTAAATGATTTTTATTACTATTTTAATCTTTTTAATTTTTATAGCCCATGGGTCATTTCTCTTGTATATGTTTTATTCCATGGAATTATTCTATATTCTTGTTCATTACTCTAGTACTGTACTAGATTTCTGTACTTCCAGTCTTTGTTTTCTTTTCAGATCTATTTGTGTTGTAAAACTAGGGGTGAATGTGTTAATTTGTCCTTTGAGATTCAGTTCAGCTAAGATTTATTGAGCTTTTTCAGGCTGCATTACTTAGCATAAACTAATGCTGTAATCCTGCTGAAATCTTACAATAATAATGATTAATTATATGTCATCTTCTGAAATTTTTAAAGAATTGATGTACTTTGGAATGTGATTTTCCCAGTAAACTCAAGATGCCAAATCACTTAGTTTTTACCTCTTTCCTCTAGCATTTCTGCTGATCATTGTAAAATCCTGAAATCATCCAATTCAATTACTGTGTCATTGGGCTGTGACTTAAAAAAAAAAACTGAATTAGAAGATTTTATGATTTTTTTGCAATTATCGGTGATATATATATTATATGCCTTTGTGTTTGTGGTATCTTGCAAGGAAATTTAAATTGGAGACATTTCCCTTTCGACCAATAGCTAACCTCCTTTGGCTTTATCCAGAGTTTCTAGGGATGCCTGAGAGGTGCTTCAACTGAGTCTGCCCTGAGTCATGATACTGTCATCTTCTGATAATCTGAGTCATTCTTGCCTATCAGTAAGGTGTGTAGCAATTCTTTCATAGTCTAGCTTTTTGCCAGGTGTCACCTCATCATAAAATCAACTCAGTAATGAAGTAATGGAAGAGTTAACATATTTGGTACCCAAATGACCCCAGAGGGTTTGACACTGTAGTTGGAACCCTCAGATCAGGCCCTGCCATGTGTATATAAAAGTTCCTAAAATTTCAGCACATCAGAAATAATATCATTAAGTGTATAACTTTAGTAATTAGAGATGTAAGCATTGTCCATTGTTTACAACTTTGTATGTGTCTCTGTGTGTATGTGCATGTGTGAGAGAGGTTTTTGAGGAAACACGTTGGTATAAACCTCTGCTGAGGCTGAAAACCATGCATCTTGAATAATTTGTTATACGAACCACACTTGTTTTTTGTTTGATCATTTTTATGCTTCGATAAAACCTGCAGTCTTTGACTGCCTTACGCCTGTTGGAAAAGAGTGAAGTGTCAGTTATATCTTTCCTTCCAAGATGACAGATTAACTTTAAGTCATTTGTATCATTTAGGAACAAGAAAATACCAATTGCAAACAACAGGACAACAGTTCTTAAATTTCTATTTAAGTTGTTTTCACAGGTTAATTCAAAAGCTCTGAAATTTTGGAAAACTTATAATATACTTTTGTTCAAATAACACTTTTAAGAAATGGGTTCATTTTAACAAAAAACTTAACAGTTAAGTATTTTTACCCATCTTCAAGCAATAATATTTGGTTTTAAATGCTACTTCAGTCTTGTACTTTTAAAGTCAGTTCAACTTAACTTTAAATATTCTTTTAAAATGTCTTTTATAGGGAGCAAAAGCAAAGTACCCTCTTAATGCCTAGATAATAAGATGTAGTATTTGTATGAAAATGTTAAAATCTGTGTTGCTATCTTTTCTAGGCCCTTAAAATTTTTTTTCTATATATTGGAGTTTCTCATCAGCTGTGTAAATATAGAATCATGGGAGGCTTGGGATCTTCAGGCATTTGAAATGTTGTAATATATACGCTAGTTTAAGTGTGTGCCCTTTTACAGATAGCCCTCATTTCATGCACAGTCCTGTATTTAAATAACTCATATCATTGCTATTCTAAGTAGTGCTTTTGCAGATTGACTTTTTTCCATAGATCCATAATTTATAAGAAAACATAAAATGAAAAGACTAGACCAAAATGATTTTGGTGCATGGTTATAATCTTAATATCAGTACTGAGAATAAAGACTAAGTCTGTTCAGAATAGACTGGTAACTGGCTGATCAATTTAAATTTCATATAGTAATTCCTTTTCATTGTTTAGTTTGTGTTTTTTTGCATTTAATTTGTAGGTTTAGGGTGTCTTTGATTTTATGTCTTTTGAGAAATTTATGATCCGGTGCTTTATTTATGACATAGTCATCTCAGCTTTGGCAACTGATTGAAATACAATATAGGGAAATTTAGTATGTAGTTTTTAAAAGCTTAAATTGGGAAAATGAACCAACAGTGCTAATGTGGAGCAAAGTAAGAAGGGACTGGCAGTTAATTTCTTTATACTTCTATTGGTCTTTTATTGTTATAATCTTATTCACAATATTTGACGTGATTTGCTTTTGGAGATTTGTAGTATATTGTCATGTTTTAAATTTGTGAAGGAAGATTATAATTCATTGAGATTATATATGTAGAAAAGAGTTTGTAAACTGTAGAGTATAATGCAAATATAAATTATTTTTATTGTTATACCAACTATTATTTTGAACAGAGGCAAGAATTTTATTAATATGCTACCAAAAAATAAATGGGATACAGTGTTAGTGTTGCTGGGGATATTAGCAAGTGATAACATAGCACATGGTAGCTTATGTAGAATAAATAACTAGGTTGAAATTATAGAGGAATTATTCAGAGGGAAAAGTTAATATATTTCCTTTGTGGCTGTACCATATCATGCCTAAAATTATATAGGACTGATTTAGTTAAGTCTAAGTCATATTCCTGTAATTTAGAGTTGGAAAATAGTTTTTTTTCTATATATATCGAATCTGTCTGCTGCATGAATTAGATTTTGTTAGCCAAGTTGAAAATAAATACATTTGTTTTAAAAACAAATATTACAAAGACTTGGGTTTGAAACACTATCTGAATACTACGTTGTTTTCAGTCTCACTGTAGAGTAACTCCCTTCTGGAGGCAGTATAGTTTTATTCATATTACAGTGCATGTGAAGTTAAGACTTCCAGCTATTTGACACAGTTTCCAATTTGAGACCAAATATATTACTAACTATAGCTTTAGAGTCAATAGCTACCATATGTTTTTTGGTCTTTCAATTTTTAGAGTATGACAAAGATGAAAAGGGTGAGAGAGAGGGGTGATGGATTGACCCTTGGGTACAATGCAGAAATCAAATAAAAAAAAACCAATCAGGATAATTCTTAAAAGGAAAAAAAGCATAAGAGGAAAGAGAAATGTCAGAAATTTGAGTCTGAATTTCTTGGTGCCTGTCCTTGTATGAAGAAAAGGTTCTGTATTGAAGGAGGTTTATGTTACGGTCAAAACCTGACAGTGATAAAAGAAAATTCCAACTGGACATTGGCAATGAGCTTGATTGGCTTAGAGACAGAGATGATGGCAAGCAGGGGTCATTGTTCTGACTGATACTGAGGCATTCTGGCCAGAGCTTGAGGTAACATGGAAGCTGATTAGAAATGTAAACTTTTCTTCTGTGTGGAAGTTTCCCTGATAGAGAGAGAAGTAATTATGGAACCTGGGATGAGGAAGTTGTCATGTTCTTGCCTTGTCCTCTTCTGTTATTTCTATGGTCAGGATAACCAGCAAAGATTTTATGGTACCCTATGTAAGCTGATAGCCTTAAGTGTCTGAATTCATAGGTAACACAAAATAATTTTAGGAAATAGCGCAGAGCTGAGAGTAACAGAATTCAGTAGTTTAATTATAGACTCCTAATGGAAGGGTGAGAAAGTACACCTGAAATGTATAAGAATAAGCCATCCCCAGAAGGAATATGAATGCCAGTTGATAGTGAAAGATGCTGTATCTCACTAATAACGAAGAAATGTAAGCTTAAGCAACGTGTACTACTTTTCATTTGACAGATTGAATTAAAAGGCTTGTTGGCAGAGCACAAGAAGTCAGCACAGGCATGCACTTTTAGTGGAGCATGGATTGGCAGCAATCTTCTAGGAGATGATTTCTTCACCTCCTAAAACCACCTGCCCACTTAGCTTTTGCTGTGAGGCCTAGCTTCAGCAGGACCTCCTACCTGACCAGAGTCTTGGAAACTTTGACTCCTTCTCTTCCTTCTGGGCTCAGGGTGTGTGGCAGAAGCTCTCTCCCCAACAGCTGCTTAGAGGGGTTAGGTGGCAAGCCCAGAAGTTCAGGGGACAGACTTTGACCAAGGAGAGGCAAGAGATGGGAAGAAACTGGCAGTTAAATTGCTTTTCCTTTCTTGCCTTTCTTCGTTTCCCATTCTGAGACATGGTGGCCCATTTAGCCTAACTAGAAGACATCCTGTGTGACCTCAGTCAGTGAAGCCAGCTTGGTAACAGTACCATCTTTTGTTTGCTTTTTGTCCTTACCTGCGTCACCTCTCTTTCTCGTTATTCACATGCTGGGATTTTACCTCCCAAGAATTTCTTAACTTGGAAGGTTTGCCTCAGGTTCTGTTCTTTAGGAAATGTAGGCTGAGAAGCTAACAATTTCACTTCTGAGACTCTATAAAAATATTTGCAGGTTCTGGAAGATCTGTGTATATGGATGTACATTGCAGCATTGTTTGCTTTACTGAGAAGTTGGAAACAATCTAAATGGTCATCAATAGGGAAATGGTTAAATAATGATATATTATACAGTGGAATACTGTCCAGCAATAAAAAGAATGATATGGAAAGTTTTCCATGATATACTGTGTGAGACAGAGTGCAGATCAGTATGTTTAGTTTGATCCCAATTGGGGAAATTAAGCCACCAAACAAATCAGGTATAGGCACAGGTACAGTATTGAAAGGAATAATGTAGAATTGGGAATGTTGTTAAGTTAGGAAAGAGAGGGGTTTCTACTTTCACCTTACACACTTTTATAAAATTGAATTTTTCTACATTGAATATGTAATGAAACAATGGGAAAAACTTGCTACTTAAATCATAGATAATGGGATAATTATTTAAAATGGAGAATAAATATGCTTAGGAGATAGAAAGCATATCAGAGTGCTTGGTTCATCCAATATTAATCTTGGGGGATCATGAAGAAACTAACATTTTAACTTTGTTTATTAAATATATACATACATATATATGTATGTGTATATATATATATATATATATAGTGTGTATATGTATATGTATATAGGTATAGATATGTTTGGTATAAGCTGGGGCATTATTCAAAGTGCTTTATGGATATTATTTACTGGTCACGATAGCTCTGTGAGGTAGGTGCTGTTATTATTCCTGTTTTACAGATTAGGGACCCAAGGCTAGAAAACGTTTGAAAAACACAAAAAGCAAAACCTTTGACGTCATACAGGTTTAACAGTGGTGGTTAGGAAATTAAACTAATACTGCCTGACTCCTGAGGCTCTAACCTCTGCCTGAGGTTCTAACCATACTGTTTCTAATTCAGTCCTATAGTATTTGTCATCACAAGCTATATATGATCTGATTGTAAAGCTGCTTGCATACTACTTGACATAGATAGCGAAGTTTTATTGTCTTTGCTGGGTGGGAATGGATTTTTTAAAAAATCAAAGTGGAAATTGTTTTTTTCCCCAAATGTAAAAAATTTTATAGAAACTTTCAGAAAACACAGACAAGTTTTTAGATGAAAATAAGGATTGTCTTAAAAATAACCATTGTTGACATTTTGGTGTTTATTTTGAAAATTTTCTGTGTATAGTCACTTACACTTATAGTTAGAATTAAAAAATTTTTTTTTCTCCAAATGGGATTATGCTACTCAGACTATTTTTTAAAATCTGCTTTACTTGCCAGTTATCACAGTTATCTTTCCGTGTGTGTGTGTGTGTGTGTGTGTGTATAAATTTCTAATGGCTGCATAGTATGGTATTGTATGGATAAACCCCATTAAATTTAGCCAGTATTCTATGTTTTGATGTTCAGCTGCTTTCTTTCTTTCTTTTCTTTTTATTATTACTATTTTTTAATTGAAGTATAGTTGATTTACAATATTATTTTAGTTTTAGGTGTACAACATAATGATTCAATATTTTTATAGATTATACTTCATTTAAAATTATTATAAAATATTGTCTGTATTCTTTGCGCTGTAGGTATATCCTTGTAGTTTATTTATTTTATACATAGTAGTTTGTACCTCTTCATCCCCTACCCCTATCTTGACCCTCTCCCATACCCTCTCCCCTCTGGTAACCACTAGCTTGTTCTCTATATTTGTCAGACTGTTTCTGTTTTGTTATATTCATTCGTTTTATCTTTTAGATACCACATATAAGTGATAACATACAGTATTTTTCTTTCTCTGTCTGACTTATTTCACTAAGCGTAATAACCTCCAGGTCCATCCATGTTGTTGCAAATGGCAAAATTTCATTCTCTTTTTTAATGGCTGAGTAATATTCCATTATATATGTACCACCTTTAACCATTTATATGTTGATGGATACTTAGGTTGCTTCCATATCTTAGCTGTTGTAAAAATGCTACTATGAACATTGGGGTGCATGTATCTTTTTGAATTAGTGTTTTCATTTTCTTCCGATATATGCCCAGGAGTGAAATTGCTGGATCATATGGTAGTTTTATTTTTAGTTTTTTTGAGGAACCTCCATACCGTTTTCCATAGTGGCCATACCAGTTTACATTCCCACCAACAGTGTATTAGGGTTCTCTTTTCTCCACATCCTCGTCAGCATTTATTATTTGTAGACTTTTTGATGATAGCCATTCTGACAGGTATGAAGTGGTATCTCCTTGTGTTTTTGATTTGCATTTCTCTGATGATTAGCAATATTGAGCATCTTTTCATTGCCCTTTGATTGTCTTTATGTCTTCTTTGGAAAAATGTTTATTTGGGTCTTCTGCCCATTTTTTAATTGGGTTGTTTGTTTGTTGATATTGAGTTGTATGAGCTGTTTATATATATTGGATATTAACCCCTTATCAGTCATATCATTTTCAAATATTTTTTCCATCCAGTAGGCTGTCTTTTCATTTTGTCGATGATTTCTTTTGCTGTGCAAAAGCTTTTAAGTTTAGTTAGGTCCCATGTGTTTATTTTTGCTTTTGTTTCTTTTGCCTTAGGCAACACATCCAAAAAGAAAAAAATCCCTATGATTTATGTCAAAGAGTGTTCTATGTTCTCTTCTAGGAGTTTTATGGTTTCAGGTCTTACATTTGGTCTTTAATCCATTTTGAGCTTATTTTTGTATATGGTGTGAGAAAATGTTCTAATTTCATTGTTTTACATGTAGCTGTCTGGTTTTCCCAACACACTTATTGGAGAGACTGTCTTTTCCTCATTGTATATTCTTGACTCCTTTGTCATAGATTAATTGATCAGAAGTGTATGGGTTTATTTCTGGGCTTGTTGTTCTGTTCTATTGATCTATGTGTCTGTTTTTGTGCCAGTACCATACTGTTTTGATTATTGTAGCTTTGTAGCATATTCTGAAGTTAGGGAGTACAATAGCTCCAGCTTTATTCTTTTTCCTCAAGGTTGCTTTGGCTATTCGGGGTCTTTTATGGTTCCATATAAATGTTAGGATTATTTGTTCTAGTTCTGTGAAAAACTTCATGGGTACTTTGATAGGGATTGCATTAAATCTGTAGATTGCTTTGGGTAGTATGGACATTTAACAGTATTAATTCTTCCAGTCCAGGAACATGGGATATCTTTCCATTTCTTTGTATCATCTTCAGTTTCCTTCATCAGTGCTTTATAGTTTTCAGAGTATAGTTCTTTTATGTTCTTGGTTAAGTTTATTTCTAGGTATTTTATTCTTTTTGAGGTCTTTTTTTTTTTTTTTTACCCTTGCAGATAATGCTGCAATAAACATTTTTCTACTTATGTTTTTACACACTTACCTAATTATTTCTTCAGAATGAATTCCTAGAGGTCAGTAGCCAAGTTTTTTAGTTTCAGTTTTTTATTGATGATTTAGACTCATCAAGCAATGCATTGTTTGTCTAGGAAGAAATAACACTGTCTTGTGTTTTCTCTTAGTCACTTGCAACTTTTCATTAATGGTTAATAATTATTATTAACAAATGGGACCTAATTAAACTTAAAGGCTTTTGCACAGCAAAGGAAAACATAAACAACACAAAAATACAACCCATAGAATGGGAGAAAATATTTGCAAACGATGTGACTGACAAGGGTTTAATCTCCAAAATACACAAACAGCTCACACAGCTCAATATAAAAAAAAAGACAACCCAATCAAAAAATAGGCAGAAGATCTAAATAGACATTTCTCCAAAGAAGACATACAGATAGCCAAAAAGCACATGAAAAAATGCTCAGTGTCTCTAATTACTAGAGAAATGCAAACCAAAACTACAATAAGGTATCACCTCACACTGGTCAGAATGGCCATCATCAGAAAGTCTACAAACAATAAATGCTGGAGAGGGCTTCCCTGGTGGCTCAGTGGTTGAGAGTCCGCCTGCCGATGTGGGGGACACGGGTTCGTTCCCCAGTCCAGGAGGATCCCACATGCCGTGGAGCGGCTGGGCCCGTGAGCCATGGCCACTGGGCCTGCGCGTCTGGAGCCTGTGCCCCACAGCAGGAGAGGCCACAGCAGTGAGAGGCCCGCATACCGCAAAAAAAAAAAAAAAAAAGAAAAGAAATGTGCACCCCAGTGTTCATTGCAGCACTCTTTACAACAGCCAAGACATGGAAGCAACCTAAATGTCCATCGACAGATGAATGGATTAAGAAGATGTGGTACATATATGCAATGGAATACTATTCAGCCATAAAAAAGAATGAAATAATGCCATCTTGCAGCAACATGGAAGGACCTAGAGATTATCATATTAGGTAAAGTAAGTCAGACAGAGAAAGACAAATATCATATGACATCACTTAATCTAAAAAAATGATACAAATGAACTTATTTACAAAACAGAAACAGACTCACAGACTCAGAAAACAGCTTATGGTTACCAAAGGGGAAAGGTGGTGGGGAGGGATAAATTAGGAGGTTAGGGTTAACATATACACACTACTATCTATAAAATAGATAATCAACAGGAACTCTACTCAATATTCTTTAATAATCTATATGGGAAAAGAATCTGAAAAAGAATAGATATATGTATATGTATAACTGAATCACTTTGCTGTATACCTGAAACTAACACAACATTGCAAATCAGCTATACTTGAAGATAAAATTTAAAATAAGGACAAAAGAAAAAAAATACTGAATTCTCTCAGGGAATATTGAGCACCCACTGTGAACATGGCAACACCTTACTAGGTGTTATTTTTAGAATTTTTCTCTGGTTAAATCTGTGACTACCATCTGTGAGCTGGAGTTGCTTCATGGTAAAGGATGGAAACAATATAGGAGAATAGTATTCCATAGGATTTGGAGGGAAAAGAATGAAATATAACTTCAAAAATATGTAGATTATACTTTTCCTCATGTGGTATTTGTCTACTTCATTGTAAGTGACTTAATACTTTTCTCTTCCCTCCTATAACTTTTAGCTCCAGGAGGTTAAGAGAACATATCTGTCTCAGTCACCATTGTACTCCCAGTTAGGAGGCAGTAACTATAAGTTGAATTAATGAATAGATGAGAAATAATATTTATACAGTGAAGTATAATGTCTGTTTCCTAGGTTGTTCACAGAACCGTAGCTACTGAGTCTTTTGGACATATGTTATGATGTTGCTAAAAATAAAGTTCTAGAGCTATATCGATGAGGACTTCCCTGGTGATGCAGTGGTTAAGAATCTGCCTGCCAGCTCTGTTTACAATAGCCAGGACATGCAAGCGACCTAAGTGTCCATCGACAGATGAATGGATAAAGAAGATGTGGCACATATATGCAGTAGAATATTACTCAGCCATAAAAAGAAACAGATTTGAGTTATTTGTAGTGAGGTGGATGGACCTAGAGTCTGTCATACAGAGTGAAATAAGTCAGAAAGAGAAAAACAAAAACACATATATATGGAATCTAAAAAAAAAAAAAAAGGTTCTGAAGAACCTAGGCGCAGGACAGGAATAAAGACTCAGACATAGAGAATGGACTTGAGGACACGGGGAGGGGCAAGGGTAAGCTGGGATGAAGTGAGAGAGTGGCATGGACATATATACACTACCAAATGTAAAATAGATAGCTAGTGGGAGGCAACCGCATAGCACAGGGAGATCAGCTCAGTGCTTTGTGTCCACCTAGAGGGGTGGGATAGGGAGGGTGGGAGGGAGATGCAAGAGGGAGGAGATACGGGGATATATGTTTATGTATAGCTGATTCACTTTGTTATAAAGCAGAAACTAACACACCATTGTAAAGCAATTATACTCCAATAAAGATGTTAAAAAAAAAAAAAAGGAGACTTCCGGGTAAGATGGCGGAAGAGTAAGACGCGGAGATCACCTTCCTCCTCACGGATACACCAGAAATACAGCTACACGTGGAACAACTCCTACAGAACACCTACTGAACGCTGGCAGAAGACCCCAGACCTCCCAAAAGGCAAGAAACTCCCCACATACCTGGGTAGGGCAAAGCGGAGAGATTCCCGCACAGAGGATCGGTGCCGAGCGGCACTCACCAGCCCGAGAGGCTTGTCTGCTCGCCCGCCGGGGCGGGCGGCGCTGGAAGCTGAGGCTCGGGCTTCGGTCAGAGCGCAGGGAGAGGACTGGGGCTGGCGGCGAGAACTCAGCCTGAAGGGGGCTAATGTGCCACAGCTAGCCGGGAGGGAGTCCGGGAAAACTCTGGAGCTGCCGAAGAGGCAAGAGACTTGTTCTTCCCTCTTGGTTTCCTGCTGCGCGAGGAGAGGGGATTAAGAGCGCTGCTTAAAGGGGCTCCACAGACGGGCGCGAGTCGCGACTGAAGGCGCGGAGCCCAGTGACGGGCGTGGGACGCTGGGGCTGCTGCTGCCGCCGCCAAGAAGCCCGTGTGCGAGCGCAGGTCACTGTCCACACCGCCCTTCCGGGAGCCTGAGCAGCCCGCCACTGCCGGGGTCCCGGGATCCAGGGGCGGCTTCCCTGGGAGAACGCACGGCGCGCCTCGGGCTGGTGCAACGTCACGCCGACCTCTGCCGCTGCAGGCTCGCCCCGCACTCCGTGCCCCTCCCTCCCGCCCGGCCTGAGTGAGCCAGAGTTCCCGAAGAGGCTGCTCCTTTAACCCTTTCCTGTCTGAGTGAAGAACAGACGCCCTCCGGCGACCTACACGCAGAGGCGGGGCCAAATCCAAAGCTGAGACCCGGGAGCTGTGAGAACAAAGAAGAGAAAGGGAAACCTCTCCCAGCAGCCTCAGAAGCAGCGGATTAAAGCTCCACAATCAACTTGATGTACCCTGCATCTGTGGAATACATGAATAGACAACAAATCATCCCAAATTGAGGAGCCAGGAGTCAGTACTGTGCCTCTGAGGTGGGAGAGCCAACTTCAGGACACTGGTCCACAAGAGACCTCCCAGCTCCACATAATATCAAACGGCGAAAATCTTCCAGAGATCTCCATCTCAACACCAGCACCCAGCTTCACTCAACGACCAGCAAGCTACAGTGCTGGACACCCTATGCCAAACAACTAGCAAGACAGGAACACAACGCCACCCATTAGCAGAGAGGTGGCCTAAAATCATAAAAAGTCTGCAGACACCCCAAAACACACCACCAGACGTGGACCTGCCCACCAGAAAGACAAGATCCAGCCTCATCCACCAGAACACAGGCACTAGTCCCCTCGACCAGGAAACCTACACAACCCACTAAACCAACCTTAGCCACTGGGGACAGACACCAAAAACAACAGGAACTACGAACCTGCAGCCGGCAAAAAGGAGACCCCAAACACAGTAACATAAGCAAAATGAGAAGACAGAAAAACACACAGCAGGAGAAGGAGCAAGATAAAAACCCACCAGACCTAACAAATGAAGAGGTAATAGGCAGTCTATCTGAAAAAGAATTCAGAATAATGATAGTAAAGATGATCCAAAATCTTGGAAATAGAATAGACAAAATGCAAGAAACAGTTAACAAGGACCTAGTAGAACTAAAGATGAATCAAGCATCGATTAAAAACACAATAAATGAAATGAAAAATACTCTAGATGGGATCAATAGCAGAATAACTGAGGCAGAAGAACGGATAAGTGAGGTGGAAGATAAAATAGTGGAAATAACTAATGCAGAGCAAAATAAAGAGAAAAGAATGAAAAGAACAGAGGACAATATCAGAGACCTCTGGGACAACATTAAACGCACCAACATTCGAATTATAGGGGTTCCAGAAGAAGAAGAGAAAAAGAAAGGGACTGAGAAAATATTTGAAGAGATTATAGTTGAAAACTTCCCTAATATGGGAAAGGAAATAGTTAATCAAGTCCAGGAGGCACAGAGAGTCCCATACAGAATAAATCCAAGAAGAAATACGCCAAGACACATATTAATCAAACTGTCAAAAATTAAACACAAAGAAATCATATTAAAAGCAGCAAGGCAAAAACAACAAATAACACACAAGGGAATCCCCATCAGGATAACAGCTGATCTCTCAGCAGAAACTCTACAAGCCAGAAGGGAGTGGCAGGACATAATTAAAGTGATGAAGGAGAGAAACCTGCAACCAAGATTACTCTACCCAGCAAGGATCTCATTCAGATTTGATGGAGAAATTAAAACGTTTACAGACAAGCAAAAGCTGAGAGAGTTCAGCACCACCAAACCAGCTTTACAACAAATGCTAAAGGAACTTCTCTAGGCAAGAAACACAACAGAAGGAAAAGACCTACAATAACGAACCCAAAACAATTAAGAAAATGGGAATAGGAACATACATATCGATAATTACCTTAAATGTAAATGGACTAAACGCTCCCACCAAAAGACACAGATTGGCTGAATGGATACAAAAACAAGACCCATATATATGCTGTCTACAAGAGACCCACTTCAGACCTAGAGACACATACAGACTGAAAGTAAGGGGATGGAAAAAGATATTCCATGCAAATGGAAACCAAAAGAAAGCTGGAGTAGCAATTCTCATATCAGACAAAATAGACTTTAAAATAAAGACTACTAGAAGAGACAAAGAAGGACACTACATAATGATCAAGGGATCGATCCAAGAAGAAGATATAACAATTGTAAATATTTATGCACCCAACATAGGAGCACCTCAATACATAAGGCAAACACTAACAGCCATAAAAGGAGAAATCGACAGTAACACAATCATAGTAGGGGACTTTAACACCCCACTTTCACCAATGGACAGATCATCCAAAATGAAAATAAATAAGGAAACACAAGCTTTAAATGATACATTAAACAAGATGGACTTAATTGATATTTATAGGACATTCCATCCAAAAACAACAGAATACACATTTTTCTCAAGTGCTCATGGAACATTCTCCAGGATAGATCATATCTTGGGTCACAAATCAAGCCTTGGTAAATTTAAGAAAATTGAAATTGTATCAAGTATCTTTTCCGACCACAATGCTATGAGACTAGATATCAATTACAGGAAAAGAGCTATAAAAAATACAAACACATGGAGGCTAAACAATACATTACTTAATAACGAAGTGATCACTGAAGAAATCAAAGAGGAAATAAAAAAATACCTAGAAACAAATGACAATGGAGACACGACGACCCAAAACCTATGGGATGCAGCAAAAGCAGTTCTAAGAGGGAAGTTTATAGCAATACAATCCCACCTTAAGAAACAGGAAATATCTCGACTAAACAACCTAACCTTGCACCTAAAGCAATTAGAGAAAGAAGAACAAAAACATCCCAAAGTTAGCAGAAGGAAAGAAATCATAAAAATCAGATCAGAAATAAATGAAAAAGAAATGAAGGAAACAATAGCAAAGATCAATAAAACTAAAAGCTGGTTCTTTGAGAAGATAAACAAAATTGATAAACCATTAGCCAGACTCATCAAGAAAAAAAGGGAGAAGACTCAAATCAATAGAATTAGAAATGAAAAAGGAGAAGTAACAACTGACACTGCAGAAATACAAAAGATCGTGAGAGATTACTATAAGCAACTCTATGCCAATAAAATGGACAACCTGGAAGAAATGGACAAATTCTTAGAAATGCACAACCTGCCAAGACTGAATCAGGAAGAAATAGAACATATGAACAGACCAATCACAAGCACTGAAATTGAAACTGTGATAAAAAATCTTCCAACAAACAAAAGCCCAGGACCAGATGGCTTCACAGGCGAATTCTATCAAGCATTTAGAGAAGAGCTAACGCCTATCCTTCTCAAACTCTTCCAAAATATAGCAGAGGGAGGAACACTCCCAAACTCATTCTACGAGGCCACCATCACCTTGATACCAAAACCAGACAAGGATGTCACAAAGAAAGAAAACTACAGGCCAATATCACTGATGAACATAGATGCAAAAATCCTCAACAAAATACTAGCAAACAGAATCCAACAGCACATTAAAAGGATCATACACCATGATCAAGTGGGGTTTATCCCAGGAATGCAAGGATTCTTCAATATACGCAAATCAATCAACGTGATACACCATATTAACAAATTGAAGGAGAAAAACCATATGATCATCTCAATAGATGCAGAGAAAGCTTTCGACAAAATTCAACACCCATTCATGATAAAAACCCTGCAGAAAGTAGGCATAGAGGGAACTTTCCTCAACATAATAAAGGCCATATATGACAAACCCACAGCCAGCATCGTCCTCAATGGTGAAAAACTGAAACCATTTCCACTAAGATCAGGAACAAGACAAGGTTGCCCACTCTCACCACTCTTATTCAACATAGTTTTGGAAGTTTTAGCCACAGCAATCAGAGAAGAAAAGCAAATAAAAGGAATCCAAATTGGAAAAGAAGAAGTAAAGCTGTCACTGTTTGCAGATGACATGATACTATACATAGAGAATCCTAAAGATGCTACCAGAAAACTACTAGAGCTAATCAATGAATTTGGTAAAGTTGCAGGATACAAAATTAATGCACAGAAATCTCTGGCATTCCTATATACTAATGATGAAAAATCTGAAAGTGAAATCAAGGAAACACTCCCATTTACCATTGCAACAAAAAGAATAAAATATCTAGGAATAAACCTACCTAAGGAGACAAAAGACCTGTATGCAGAAAATTATAAGACACTGATGAAAGAAATTAAAGATGATACAAATAGATGGAGAGATGTACCATGTTCTTGGATTGGAAGAATCAACATTGTGAAAATGACTCTACTACCCAAAGCAATCTACAGATTCAATGCAATCCCTATCAAAATACCACTGGCATTTTTCACAGAACTAGAACAAAAAATTTCACAATTTGTATGGAAACACAAAAGACCCCGAATAGCCAAAGCAATCTTGAGAACGAAAAATGGAGCTGGAGGAATCAGGCTCCCTGACTTCAGACTATACTACAAAGCTGCAGTAATCAAGACAGTATGGTACTGGCACAGAAACAGAAAGATAGATCAATGGAACAGGATAGAAAGCCCAGAGATAAACCCACGGACATATGGTCACCTTATCTTTGATAAAGGAGGCAGGAATGTACAGTGGAGAAAGGACAGTCTCTTCAATAAGTGGTGTTGGGAAAACTGGACAGGGACATGTAAAAGTATGAGATTCGATCACTCCCTAACACCATACACAAAAATAAGCTCAAAATGGATTAAAGACCTAAATGTAAGGCCAGACACTATCAAACTCTTAGAGGACAACATAGGCAGAACACTCTATGACATAAATCACAGCAAGATCCTTTTTGACCCACCTCCTAGAGAAATGGAAATAAAGACAAAAATAAACACATGGGACCTAATGAAACTTAAAAGCTTTTGCACAGCAAAGGAAACCATAAACAAGACCAAAAGACAACCCTCAGAATGGGAGAAAATATTTGCAAATGAAGCAACTGACAAAGGATTAATCTCCAAAATTTATAAGCAGCTCATGCAGCTCAATAACAAAAAAACAAACAACCCAATCCAAAAATGGGCAGAAGACCTAAATAGACATTTCCCCACAGAAGATATACAGACTGCCAACAAACACATGAAAGGATGCTCAACATCTTTACTAATTAGAGAAATGCAAATCAAAACTACAATGAGATATCATCTCACACCAGTCAGAATGGCCATCATCAAAAAATCTAGAAACAATAAATGCTGGAGAGGGTGTGGAAAAAAGGGAACACTCTTGCACTGCTGGTGGGAATGTGAATTGGTACAGCCACTATGGAGAACGGTATGGAGGTTCCTTAAAAAACTACAAATAGAACTACCATATGACCCTGCAATCCCACTACTGGGCATATACCCTGAGAAAACCATAATTCAAAAAGAGACATGTACCAAAATGTTCATAGCAGCCCTATTTACAATAGCCCGGAGATGGAAACAACCTAAGTGTCCATCATTGGATGAATGGGTAAAGAAGATGTGGCACATACATACAATGGAATATTACTCAGCCATAAAAAGAAATGAAATTGAACTATTTGTAATGAGGTGGATGGACCTAGAGTCTGTCATACAGAGTGAAGTAAGTCAGAAAGAGAAAGACAAATACTGTATGCTGACACATATATATGGAATTTAAGAAAAAAAAAGGTCATGAAGAACATAGGGGTAAGACAGGAATAAAGACACAGACCTACTAGAGAATGGACTTGAGGATATGGGGAGGGGGAAGGGTAAGCTGTGACAAAGTGAAAGAGCGGCATGGACATATATACACTACCAAACGTAAGGTAGATAGCTAGTGGGAAGCAGCCGCATAGCACAGGGAGATCAGCTCGGTGCTTTGTGACCGCCTGGAGGGGTGGGATAGGGAGGGTGGGAGGGAGACGCAAAAGGGAGGGGATATGGGAACATATGTATACATATAACTGATTAAATTTGTGATAAAGCAAAAAATAAAAAAAATTAAAAAAAAAAAATAAATAAAAAAAAAATAAATAAATGATTTGGCCCCATAAAAAAAAAAAAAAAAAAAAAAAAAAAAAAAAAGAATCTGCCTGCCAGTGCAGGGGACATGGGTTTGAGCCCTGGTCCAGGAAGATCCCACATGCCATGGAGCAACAGAGCCTGTGTGCCACAACTACTGAGCCTGTGCTCTAGAGCCCTCGAGCCACAACTACTGAAGCCCATGAGCCTAGAGCCCGTGCTCTACAACAAGAGAAGCCACTGCAATGAGAAGCCTGTGCACCGCAACGAAGAGTAGCCCCCACTCGCTGCAACTAGAGAAAGCCTGCACGGAGCAACGAAGACCCAACACAGCCAAAAAAAAAATCTATATAGATGAAACCAACGTTCTCAGTTCATTTAATTAAGCCATACCATTTTATATGTCCATACCATTTCATAAAGTGAGATAGTGAACTATCATTCTGTTTCCACATTATGCAGCCTAATTATAAACTCAGGGTCAGACCTATACTGGGAGATGGCAGACCAATAAATCAGTATTACACTAGAGAATGGACTTGAGGATATGGGGAGGGGGAAGGGTAAGCTGTGACAAAGTGAAAGAGCGGCATGGACATATATACACTACCAAACGTAAGGTAGATAGCTAGTGGGAAGCAGCCGCATAGCACAGGGAGATCAGCTCGGTGCTTTGTGACCGCCTGGAGGGGTGGGATAGGGAGGGTGGGAGGGAGACGCAAAAGGGAGGGGATATGGGAACATATGTATACATATAACTGATTAAATTTGTGATAAAGCAAAAAAAAAAAAAAAAAAAAAAAAAAAAAAAATCAGTATTACAAATGATATGCCCCAAAGGAGTGTTTACCAGTTACTTTAGCCAGATTACAAATGAATATCTTAAGACCACAAGTAGTTAGATAGGATCGAGAGTAAAGAATACCTATAAAATTGATGGCAAGTTTCTTGGTATTTGAAGGTTGTTACCTCTTTTATGTTGATTGTTGTTCTGAGTTATCACTGGTGATCTCTGTATAGATGTTTTATCTTTCACTTTTCAATAGTAAAAGCTAAATAATCTTGGTTATAGCTATGAGAAAATAGGAAAAAATCACACGCAGCAAGTTTTCTGGATCAATTGGAAAGTATTTTGGCATCCATGGTCTGTTACTTTTTTGCATAAGCAAACTATTAATTAAAGGTAAATTTTAATGAAGATTCATCATAATTGTTTTAATATTAAACCAAAGTATTTTTATTTCAAATTTAAATACACCCAATAATACATCATTAATTTCTTTCTCCAGCAAGTCAAGGAAACCAGCAAGTGCTGGGAAAGTATAAGCCTCTTAGTAAATAAGCATTATAACCAAATTGCCAAACCACCTACAGATGACCTGATTCATTGCCAGTGACCACCAAAAGTCTATGAACTTAAAAAAATTTTGATTTAGAATATTTAAAATACTGTTTATGTTAAAGGATACTTAGAATAATTAGTTTGATCTACTTGATATTTTTGTTATTGTACAAAGTATGATGATCCCTCACCTTTGAAAATGTTTGAAAATGGTTAAATTTCAAAGACCTGGTTTAAACTTTTATATTGATCGTTGTTTCATTATTATTATTATTATTATTCATTATGTTAATAGTTTATTTCCCTTCTAAATGTTCTTTAATGTTCTTCCCAATCATGAGATTCTCTATTTCAGTAGGTGTTTGGGTAGCGTACAAAATATTAAATTCCTGTAATTTGCATTGTAGTACTATGCTGTAGCTACTCAGTTACAAGGAAAGATTTAATAATATGCTTGTTTTGTTTATTCATTTACTTATCATTCAGTCAGCTTGCCTGGCCTTTGTGCTAGATTTGGGGATACAAAAGTAAATAAGGTATAATCTTTTTTCTCAGAGAGATCAAAATCAGGTGAAAGAAAAAAATTTAAACTGATCATTGTGGAGTTTGAAGAATACTAATGGCATTATGAACAAAGGGCTGTGGAATCACAGGAATGACTATCAGCTTGTTGACAGTTGGAAAGCCACGAAGGTCATTTTTAAGCAGGGTCTTAGAGTTTGAGTAGGTTTATTAGAGGAAGAAGAGGATGGAACAGCATTTTGGGTAGAGGCAGCAGGTACAAAGGAGTAGATGCATAAGACAGTTTGGCATATTTAGAAAATGGAGAGAAGTTTAATGTGTATGGATCATTGGTTAGGAAAATATGGATGGATAGATTAGCACTGCTAGATCATTTTTTATCCACATTGTGAAATTCCTTCTGTAGCAAGGAGAGACTACCTTTTACTACTCTTTAAAAGAAAAAAACTATTTTTAAATTTTATACTTCATTCATATATTAAAGATATTTAAATGCTCACTACTTGGTAGACCTTATATTACTGCTTGAGAATTATTAATGTAATAATTGAACCTGATTAAGTAAGATGTTTAGATAGTGATCTAGAAAAATGCATATGTGGAAGAACTAGATTTTATGACTCAATTTGAAAGGATATAAAGAGGTACGTTAGAGTAGTATAAATGTATCTTTGGTGCTTAAATTTTCAATTTTCAGTGCTTTAGATTGTTATAGGAAAATTACACAGTGATATGTAGGCCTAATATTCTTAAAGAAAACTTAAATTTTTTTCAAATTCTGAATGTGATATGTTAATAACATTCTAATATATACTCTCACAATAACAGTATAAATTAAAATGCATTCTTAAATAATCAAAGTATTTTAAATGTTCATTTTCTCCATTGATTTTAGTATACTTACACTTATCAAGATATAAAAATAGAAACAGTTTGTCAATGATGTTTTCTTTTTTAAACTTTTAATTTCAATTGTGTTACGTCTGTTTTACCAATTTCTGAAGGATTCTCTTTCATAAACCTTTGGTGTCCAATACAGTCTGCTCCTTCAATTCTGTTGTGAGATAGGCCTTATTTTCTAGATTCTGTCAGAACTCATATTAGCCAGGATGGGATGTCAGAAGGAACAGCTATCACTCTAGTCTGTAAGGGAACAGTTCTCAGCAAATTCAGGGAGAGGGGACAAATGCCCAATTAGGTGAAGATATTCTGGAGAGGCTGGCAGTTTAGGTTACCAGTTTTATCTCATGTGTTGAGTATTGACTATGATGGATAAAATTCTTTCAGATTAGTGTGTTTTTATTTTTTTAAGGATTATAAAACTCCTAGATGTTATTTGATATAGCCTGGAAGTGTTCTTCCTTCTGACAGTTTTGGAAGTGATAAAACAGACCCAGATTAGGCTGCACGTTAAGGATAACTTAGAAAATAACCTTAAGAGCTTCCTTTTGGAATTGTGATGTTTTGGCCAACGTAGTTTAAAAATCACTGTCTTAGACTATAATGCTTATCATTTATGTTTAACTACATCATCTATGAAAGTTTCTTTTAAATCACAAAATATGGGTACTTTGAAAATAAATGACTCCAAATTTGTTAATTGTTGTAGAGATTACAACCACACTGCAGAGAAACTGCTTTCAAATCACAATGTGTAGTAAATATTTTTATAGAAATATGGTCATAAATAGTCCCAGGAAATCTCTCTTGAATATACTATATTTACATTTCAATTTTATGTTGTTGGTTTGTTGCTTTAAAATTGAATATAATTAGAACAAATAACACGCTAATGGCTTCATTTTACATTTTGAGTCAAAGCTTACTAAATTAAACCTTTACCCCCAGAATAGCATCTTGAGTAAACACATGTGGTTTACCAGGTTTAAATATTTTCTTGAGATATGTGTGTTTGATTTTTCCTTTTGTAAAATGTATGTCGTATAAATACAACTAGATACGTAACAGTCCTTTCCTGTACAAGCATTCCTCACTTAATAGAATTCTGAATAAGAGGAATTTATGAATTAAGTTAAAAATTGACTTAAGTTTTTTCCTCTTCCCCTTGGAACTTGAGGATCTTAGCACTGCACATATATTACCAGATGGAGTGCCAAAGTCCTCTTACTGTGTGTGTTACAGTTAAACTGAAATGAATGTGTGAGAACACTTTTTAACATGAACTGACAGCTATTAGTGAGATCCCTAGTCCCTAGTAAACAGACCTTTATATTGGGAATAGAATAGTCACCAAGGACTAGTTTTCTCATTTGCCTATCATCATCAGATTTCGTTAGCTGTTTGTCAGTTCTACCTAATTTGACCTGGATCTCCTTAGCAAAACTAGGATTGAACATTTCAATCTCTGGCTTTATGAATGATTTCCCCACATCCAAGGATACCCTTAACAAACTGTACAGATAAAATTGGGGGAAATGTTAGGAAATAGAACAGTAAATTATAGTTATGGAGAAAGTGCAAAAAAAGTTAAGATTATTGACAGTAGTTTCAAAATTAGAAATATTAAGGTGAACTGGAGCCAAATTACTAAAATATTAGAAATTTCTCTTAAATAACTATAATATCTTAAACTCTCTGTTATACTACTAGATTGCCTGATGAGCTTTCACTCTCAGTGTCTTAATGTTATGAATAATTTTTTAGTTTTATAATATGAATTATTTTTAGTGGTTATACTACGGAGATCCTGCAAACTATAATTACTTTTACTAGAATGTTTGAAGCTATGTGTTTTAAAATTTGGTACCTTCTAAGTGTGATTGTATTACATATGGAGAACAGTTTTATACTGGAACATATGTTTCTCTTTATGATGAAGGTGAACAGGAAAATGACAAAAATTAGTTTTATACCAAAATCCTTAGGAACTCTTAGCTCAAATCTAAGATTTTAATTCTTACTTTCAAGTCCTCTATAATTTGTATCTCTGTCCCCGGCTTCTCCAGATTTATCTCTAACTTTACCCACTGTAAACTTGACTTCCATCTGACATGCTTCCTCATCGTCCCTCAAATACAGTGAAGTTATTATGCCTTTCTCTCCTCATGCTCTTTCCTGACATGCTTTTTTTTTTTTAACCATTTCTACCTCTGTGTTTTTTGTTTTTTTTAAATCTCTGATCAATTCCTGTTTACTCCATGAAGTCCAGTCCGTACTAACTTCCCCCTTTCTATAAATTTCTCACAGTTATTGTTTATAGTGTACATTTTAATATTTGATCTTATTTGATTTATATTGTTTCTTACCTTGTTTTATGTGGCAGCATAGCCTAAATCCTTGGTAATACTCAGTGTCTTGACAGCAGTTACCTCAATTAGTATACCTTTCAGTGATAAGAGAGTAAGTGCTTAAAAGTACTTACAGTGTTGAATAGAGTTGAACTGAAAAAAGTTGGGGATATTTATTAACATAAATTATGCCTCATAGTATGGCATGTGTGCTTTTTGAGGGTGGTTCTAACAGTTAGGTGTCTTTTTTCATTGTCTTTTTGAAAACGTTTCAGTTGCGGAATCACGGTTATTCATTGAAGGGCTATTTTGAACCATGCTATGGGAGAGATATATTAAACTATCATGTACATTATCAACGTTGATAAAAAGTTAATATTTGTAATACAGTAGACTTTTATGGAATAATACCTTTAGTGTTCACGTATGTCTGTGTCCTTGTATTTTATTTTATGAAAGCTCTCTTCTGTTCCTTCGATTAATTTTGCCTACCTCAAAGGAAGCCACTCATTCTGATTCATCTTAGCATCTACCCCTCCTTAAATGATTATAATTTTTCTCTGACTACTGATTTTAGGTTTCCTTAGCACTGATCTGATCGCCGAGGTCTTTTGAGCAATAACAAACAAAGCAGACGTAATTTTTTTTTCTAGTCTAATAGACCTATGAGCTCTGATTTCTCTACTGAGCCAAGGTGAGATGATGTAAAAGAGACCTTTCTTTTCTTAGGAGAATGCTGAGAAATGGTAGGTCCCTCTCAAACGAAGAGATTTAGTCTACCAGGCTGGGTTAGGACTGCCAAAGTAAACAGGATTCACCATGTATAGGACCATATAGCATGTGGTGGGTGTGATCCCTCTCTACTTGCTAAGGGAATCTTTCTTTTATCTTTATCAGGTGGTTGGGCCCCTGAAGTTTAGTTTTACTGCCATGGTAAATTTCTGTTCTAACCTTTGGGCCTATGGATCTCTTGTCCCACACCCTCTCCTTTTAGGTATACCATAATTTCTTCCAGACTTGTTTTAGTTGAGTTGCTTCAGTACGTTATATGGAGGGTGAGGGAACCAAGGATATGTGTTTAGTCTACCAGCTTCCTATTATTGTTTTTAGGTTAAGTGTGCTGTTTCTGCTGTTTTTCTGATGTTTCCAGAGTTTCCAGGTTTTCAAGGCTCTCTGTTTGATATAGTTTCAAAATATGGAAAGCTTTTGTTATAGTGTGATGTTATGAAAGATAATTTATTTGGACTCTTGCTAAAGATCAACATTTAGTCATAGTCATTGTGTGAGTCTTTCTGATATTCTTCATAGTTAGTTGAAAGGTATAGGTATAAAAGATATAGAAATATCTTTTAGAATTACATATTAGTTGTTCCTGTATCATTCTTATGAAAAGAATGCTGTGCATGCCTGCTGTGACTATAACCACTGTGCTCACTCTTCACCTGCTTTCTTAGGGCAGAATTTCTGGATCAGATGCATCCAAGGTAAAGTTTACCGTGTCTCTTCGGGCTGACCCTCAGTAGTAACAGAAAATACCAGAGCAATTATTGCACATACATTAATGGTCTTCTAATCTCCAACCTTGCATGTAATTGCTGCTGTCAAATACAATTACTGTCTGCCCAGGTTTCTTTCCCTGGGGGCAGTCGTGCCATGCCTTGGTATAGAGTTAGAAAATGCAAAGGGAGTTTCTGAAACTTTTTGAAGGTTTTGCTTATATCTACTTTGAAAATTTTTAACTATAAAACTACATTGCCTTTTTTATTTTTTAGAAGACTGACCTGATTAAGTCTGACAGTAATAAGAGAAGAATAACAAAAAAGATTTGAAGGTTCATTGATTGTAATTGTATTTCTGAACAGTTAATTATGAATACATTTCCTTTATGCATTGGCACCACATTGGCCACAGTTCAGGAAATATAATGCTAAACTGGTGTTCCTTTTTTTTTTTTTTTTGCTGTACGCGGGCCTCTCACTGTTGTGGCCTCCCCTGTTGCGGAGCAAAGGCTCCGGACGTGCAGGCTCAGCAGCCATGGCTCACGGGCCCAGCCGCTCTGCAGCATGTGGGATCTTCCTGGACCGGGGCACGAACCCATGTCCCCTGCATCGGCAGGCAGACTCTCAACCACTGTGCCACCAGGAAAGCCCCTAAAAATCTTTTAAATGTACACTTGAGACAGAACAAGATTTTAAATCAGAATATCTGTAATTATTTGATAATGGTTTCTAAAATAGCTTGGAGAGGTGGCATAGTTTAATAGAAAGAGCATAGTCTTTGGATACCAGAAGATCTTGGTTTGGGACTCAATTCTGCACTTAATATGAGGCATTGGGTATTTCACCTCTCTTTATCTTCAGTTTTCTAATCTGTAAAATGGAGATATATTTTATCAAATATAAGGCAAACATTTATTCAGTTTCTAACATTTTAAAAATTATAGATGTGTTTTTAAATTGATGGAGTACTATATTTAATTTGCTGTGTTGTCTTTCTTAGCATTATAGAAAATAATGGTACTTTTTATAATTGGTGATGTCTTAGATTGCATGAGATACAGTAAAAATGCCAATTTTGTAGAATTGTTTTGAAGTTGGAATTGGATAATATATATAAAGTGCATAGCACATCGAAGATGCTCCTGAAGTCCTAGTTTCCTTCCCCCCGCCACCCCCCCCTTAATGACAGTGTCGTTGGTTGGTTGGTTGGTTTGGGGATTTGTTGTTTTACCAGGAGAATCAGAAGTTTAAAACTATTAGATAAAGACTTGTGGTTCTGTATTGTTGGTCACCACATCAAATATCTTGCATCTGTGTTGCTGAGACATTTTCACTTTGGAGAAATGGCCATATTGTGACTAATAATAATAATTATATATCAGCTAACACTTATATAGTGTCTACATTGTGCTGGGCACTGTTGGTTTTACATATATATTTTATATCTTGGAAACACCCATATGAGATAGGTACTATTACTTTTATTTTTATAAATGAGGAAACAGAGGCAGAGAGATTAATTTACCCAAATTCCTATAGCTAGACCTATAAACAAATTAAGCAAACAAACCAATAAAGCAGAAGCCAAGAAAGGTAGCACATGGAAGCAAGAAACTCCCTCCTTGCACATATTAGCCTGATAATAATCTTTGGAACAGTTATTTTTCAGATAGAAAGTTTCACGAGGTTTTACATCTTGACCCAACCCAGCAACTGACTAAGGTAGAATCTGAATCAAGTGATAAAGATTCAGCCAACAACTTACCTTTCCCCCTTGAGTGAAGGAGCATTTCAGTGTCTCAAATAATATAGTCTCAGGCAATATAAGAATTGGCAAGTTTTATCCTATTGGCTGCCAAATTGGAGTCTCTTTCTTTAACTGCTGATGCAACATAAAAATAACTTAATGGATTTTGAGTAGAGAGAAATGGAATAAAGTTCTTAAACATCTATGAGAAGCATCTCATTGGAGTGGAAATCAAGACGGTAAAAGTAGCCAAAGTTTGGCCCTTCTTTTTTTTTTTTTTTTTTTTTTTTTTTTTTTTTTTTTTTTTTTTTTTTTGTGGTACGCGGGCCTCTCACTGTTGTGGCCTCTCCCGTTGCGGAGCACAGGCTCCGGATGCACAGGCTCAGCAGCCATGGCTCACGGGCCCAGCCGCTCCGCGGTATATGGGATCCTCCCAGACCGGGGCACGAACCCGTATCCCCTGCATCGGCAGGCGGACTCTCAACCACTGCGCCACCAGGGAGGCCCTGGCCCTTCTTATAGATGAAGTGGATGGAGAACAAAACTAATGCATCTTTGGCACCTTAACTCTGAATTCAATCTGATAATGGCAGATTATTTTAAAAAATTTTTTTGCCTCAGATATAATCTCCCACCCCACCTTCCCAAAATTGTCACCATTCTAATATGCCTGTGCAGTTGCTGCAGAAAGAGGAATTAATCCCAGGAAGAAATATACTTAGAATGCACTATAATCAAATTATAGAGTCAGTTTTTTCCCTGATGATTTTAATTAAAACTGTATTTTGCTTTATGTACAAAGGTATTCATCATATCTTTGTTTATGAATGAAAAAATGAGAATACCTAAATAAACAGTTGTCAGATAATGTTTAAGTAAATTATGGTACATTACTTCATGGAATATTATGCTGGTTTTTAAATTAATGTTTTTGGAACTTCTGCTCTTGGGCATGGTGGTATAATAGGGACAAGATTTACCCTTTTATTTAAAACAGGAAGAAAACAAGACACAGTAGTTGAAATAATGATTTTTCAGACAATGCACTGAAAGTCGTATGAAACTATGAGAGAAGAGAAACAAAGTAAACCCTACAGTTTCCTCAGCTTATTATCTGGAAGCAATTTCAGCGCAGGGAGGGGGGATCCAAAAGAGCTTGGCCACCTTGCCAATTTGAGCCAGACTGAATATACAGGGCTGCATACTAGAGAGGATGCTTTTGCATACAGAGGGAGAGTTCCAGAGATCTATAGAAGGGTCTCTCTGGCTGAATACTAATCTGTGTATGTGTGAGAGGAAACTAACAGGCTGGAGAATGAAATACAAGAAAGCAGCAAGCCATACAATTCGTGGAGCTGACATAGGACTGAGACTCTTTCATTTCCTACTGGTCAGAGTGGAAAGAAAATGTAGTGTATGGGGCATATGGTGGAGGCCTCTGAAGGATTTCACTTCAGTACTGGGGCTAAATTAAGCTCTAGATTAAAGGCTGCTCTGCCCCTGCCTTAACAAAGCTTAAAAATGAGCCTTGAAAGGATCAGATTGATTCCATGTAACTGAATTAATGCCCAAACAAAGTCTAACATAATTTAAAAGAACACAACAAAATCCAGCAAACAAAAGTGTAAAATTTATAATATCTGGCTTATGGTAAAAGTCTTTCAAGCATGCAAAAGTAGCAGGAAAATATCCATAACCAGGAGAAAAACCTGTCAGTGAAAGCAGATACAGAAATGATAAAGATGAAAAACAGCTATTGTAAATATATTCTGTATATTCAAGAAAATAGAGGAAAACATGAACACAATGGAGAGAGATACAGAAGATACAGAAAGACCCAAATGGAACTTGTGGAGATGAGAGTTAACATCTGAAATGAAAAATACACTGGAAAGAATTAACAGCAGATTAGACATTGCATAAGAAAAGATCAGTGAACTTGAAGATGTAGCAGGTGAAACAGAAATGAAGCACAGAGCATAAAAAGACTGAACAAATATACATATAATTGGAATCCCTTAAAGAAGAGAAAAAGTGAGAGAGAAGACAGAAGAAATTTAATAAATAATGGCTGAAAATTTTAAACATTTGATGAAACCATAAACCAGAGTTTTTCAGCCTTTGCATTATTGACATTTGGGGCTGGGTAATTCTTTGCTGTGGAGGGCTGTCCTGTGCATTGTAGGGTGTTTAGTAGTAACCCTGGTCTTTACTCACTAGATGCCAATAGGACCAACCACTTGTGACAACCAAATGGAGGATAGGGGCAAAAAAAAAAAAAAAAAAAAAAGAAAAACTCCCCTAGTTGAGAATCACTGCCATACACCAATGGAATAAGAAGCTCAATGAATGTCAAGCAGAAGAAACGTAAATAAAATGATACCGTGACACATCATAATCAAATTGTTGAAAATCAGTGAAAAAGAGAAACTCTTAAAAGCATGCATACCAAAACAAAAAAAATGAAACAGAGGAACAAATGTAAGAACTGCAGCAGACTTCTTCAATAGTCAGATCAATAGGGGCAGCATCAAAAGGAAAAAACTATCAACTTATAATCTATACCAGTTAAAATAGCTTTCAGAAATGAAGGTGATTTGCTTACCATGAAAATGGTTGTTTATGAAAAGTTCACAGGTAACATTATACTCAAGGATGAAAAGTGGAAAGCTTTCCCCTTAAGATCAGGAATAAGACAGGATGCTTTCTTTTACCATGTACTATAAATTCTAGCCAGAGCAATTAGACGAGAAAAAGAAAATAAACAGCATCCAAATTGGAAAGAAAGAAGTAAAACTATCTCTGTTCACAGATAACATCATCCTAAATACAGAAAATCCAAAAAAACTACCAAAAATGACTAGAGTTAATAAACATTCAGCAAAGTTGCAAGATACGAGATCAACACGCAAAAATCGGTTACGTTAATATACACCAGCAGTGAACACCCCAAAATGGAAACTAAGGAAACTATTCCATTTACAGTAGCATACAAAATAGTAAAATACCCAGGAATAGTTTTAAAAGGAGGTGAAAGATTTTACACTGAAAACCATAAACCGTTGCTGAGACAAAGAAGACCTAGATAAATGGAAAGACATCCCATGTTCATAGATTGAAATATTTTATATTGTTAAGATGGCAGTACTACCTAAAGTGACCTACAGATTCAATGCAGTCTATCAAAGTTCCAACTGCCATTTTTGCAGAAATGGAATATATGGAATTTCTCAGATATATATGGAATTATATATGGAATTATAAAGGGGCCTAAATAATCAAAACAATATTGAAAAAGAACAAAATTGGAGAATTCACACCTGCAATTTCAAAACTTACTACAAAATAACAGTAATTAAAACAGTGTTGTACCAGCATAAAGATAGGCACATGGACCAGTGGAATAGAACTGAGTCCAGAAATAAACGCTCACATTTATGGTCAATTGATTTTTGATGAAGATGCCAAGACCATTCAGTAGAGAAGAAGAACCTCTTAAACAAATGATGCTGGGACAACTGGATATCCACATACAAAAGAATGAAGGTGCATTCTTATATCACACTATATACAAAAATTCACTCAAAAGGGATAAACGACCTAAAAAATATGAATTAGAACTATATTGACTGAAGTAAATAGGTACTTATCTCAGTGATTTTTGATTTGGCCATGGATTCTTAGATATGACAGCAAAAACACAGGCAACCAAAGAAAAGATGATAAACAGGACTGCATCAATATTAAAATTTTTCTGCTATCCAAAAAATACTATCCAAAAAAGTAAAAAGACATTCTACAGAAAGGGAGGAAATATTTGCAAATCATATCTGATAAAGATCTAGTATCCAGAATATATGAATAACTCATAAAAGATAACTAATAAGTGGGTTGAATATAGACATTTCTCCAAAGAGAATGACCCACAATCACATGAAATATTAGTTATTAGGGAAATGCAAATCAAAACCACAGGGAGGTATTACTTCACACACACTGAGATGACTATAATAAAAAAGACAGATAATAACAAGCGTTGGCAAGGATGTGGAGAAATTGGAACCATCTTACATTGTTGGTGGGAATGTAAAATGGTGCAGGTGCTGTGGAAAATAGTTTAGTGGTTCTTCCAAAAGTTATACATAGAATTACCATATGACCCTGAAATTCTGCTCCTAGGTATATATACCCAAAAGAATTAAAAACAGGTACTCAAATAGCTGTACACAAATGTTCATAGCATAATAATAGTCAAAAGGTACAAACAATCCAAATGTCCATCAACTGATAAATGGATATATAGAGTGTGTATATATATATATATATATATATATATATATATATATGTTAGAGTATTACTCAACCATAGGAAGGAATGAAGTACTGATACATGCTCACATATGATCACATATTGTGTGATTCCATTTATATGAAGTATCCAGAACGGGTGAATCCATAGAGACAGAAAGCTGATTGATGGTTTCTAGGGTTAGGAGGAAGAGGAATGAGAGTGATTGCTTAATGGGCTCAAGGATTTGTTTTGGGATGATGGAAATGTTTCAAAACTAAATAGAGCTGGTGGTTGTACAACATTGTCAGTGTACTAAATGCCACTCAATTGTATATATATATTTTGTTTTTTAAAAGGGGGAAACTGTTTATTTTGTCTGTTTTTTTTTTTTTTTTTTTAAATCCAGGCCTGGGCTACATGTTCTGCGTGTTATCTAACACAACAGTTCTTTTTTTTTTTTTTTTAGATGTCGGGGGTAGGAGTTTATTAATTTATTTATTTATTTTTGCTGTATTGGGTCTTTGCCTCTGTGCAAGGGCTTTCTCCAGTTGCGGCAAGTGGGGGCCACTCCTCATCGCGGTGCGCGGGCCTCTCACCATTGCGGCCTCTCTTGTTGCGGAGCACAGGCTCCAGATGTGCAGGCTCAGCAGTTGTGGCTCACGGGCCCAGCCGCTCCGTGGCATGTGGGATCTTCCCAGACCAGGGCCCGAACCCGTGTCCCCTGCATTAGCAGGCAGACTCCCAACCACCGCACCACCAGGGAAGCCCCTATTTTGTCTGTTTTTTATTTAAAAAATTTTTTTTCATTGGGGTAGAGTTAATTTACACTGCTGTGTCAATTTCTGCTGTACAGCAAAGTGAATCAGCCATATGTATACATATATCTCCTCTTTTTTGCATTTCCTTCCCATTTAGGTCACCAAAGAGCACAGAGTAGAGTTCCCTGTGCTAATTGTATATTTTTAGATGGCTTATTTTATATTATGTGAATCTCATGTCAATATAAAAAAAAAGTAAGGGTAAAATAAAGATTTTTCAGACAAAAGCAGAGATAATTCATTGCTGACTGACATGCACTACAATAAATGTTAAAGGAACTTCTTCAGGCAAAAGGAAAAGTGTATAAGATGGAAATTTAGACCTGCTTAAAGGAATGAAGGCAACTGGAAGTGACAAATATGTGGGTAAATATAAGCCTTTTTTTTTTTTATTTTAAAATGTCTTCAAAAGACAATTGAACTTCCAGTTTCAGCTCTGACATGTAAAGAACTTGGAAATCATCTCTCCTGTCTTCAACAACAGCAAAAATCTGACCAAACTGAAAATCATGGACTATTCTTAGATTAATCTGAGATTTGAGGTCACAGGGCAAACTGCCACTCCCCAAATGGTGACAGGTGAATACATAGAATCACACTGGAGATCTGCTTATTGGGAACAAAAGCTGTTTGAACCGTGAACTGGTAGGAACACTTAAATGGTAATTGATAAATTGCTGCAGGCTGAGTGTGGACTAGCTCAAGAGCTAAAAGCTTCCAGGGGCTCAGCCTTAGGAAGGCCCCCTGCTTTCATGGGTTTTGACCCCCAGGGCCCACCACATTCTTATGGTGAAGATTGGAGAAAAATCTTTTGTTTTGATACAGGGGAGGTAGAATACAGTTAACACTACTGAACTTTACACATAAAAATGGTTAAGACGGTAAGTTTTATGTTTTTTTTTTCCCCAACAGCTAAGAGTTTTTTTTTTTTTTTTTAAAGAAATGGTCTATCAAACCATGAAAAGACATGAAGGAACTTAAAATGCATATTGCTAAGTGAAAGAAAGATTACATACTGTATGATTCCAACTGTATGATGTTCTGGAAAAGGTAAAACTATGAGGACAGTAAAAACATCAGTAGTTGCCAGGGCTTCAGAGGGAGAGAGGGATGAATAACTGGAGCGTAGGAATTTTAGGGCAGTGAAACTATTCTGAATGATATTGTAATGTGGACACATGTCATTATACACTTGTCAAAACCCATATGCAACACAAAAGATGAACCCTAATGTAAACTGGCTTTTAACTAATAACAATGTGTTAATATTGGCCCATCTATTGTAACAAATGTACCACACTAATGCAAGATGTTAATAATAGGGGAAAATTGGGGAGAGGTGTATATGAGAACACTCTGTACCTTCTGCTCATTTTTCTTTAAACTTAAAACTACTCTAGGGCTTCCCTGGTGGCACAGTGCTTGAGAGTCCGCCTGCTGATGCAGGGGACACGGGTTCGTGTCCCGGTCCGGGAAGATCCCACATGCCGCGGAGCGGCTGGACCTGTGAGCCATGGCCGCTGAGCCTGCGTGTCCAGAGCCTGTGCTCCGCAACGGGAGAAGCCACAACAGTGAGAGGCCCGCGTACCACACACACACACAAAAAACTACTCTAAAAACTAAAGGCTGTTAACTAAGTGAAAGAAATATACTCATCCCTTTCCAATACCATATAACTCCTAATTAGTAGTATGTATTTTCACAGCAAATAATTACCAAGCAAACCACAGGTATCTATTCTGAATTGCTTACTTCACGTTAAGGGTTTCAGTGAATGACACTGATAGAAACTATGACTGTCTTGTGAACAACCATGTGTTTTTGCTTCTAGTCTTGCCCCCTAAAATACATTAATTGCTTTCTGGCAAAAGACATGAACACCTCAGTTCTCTAACATTCTAAGCATACCCTCACCACTGGGCCTTTGCAATGGCTGTTTCCTATTCATGGGACAACTTCCCCCAGATATGTGCAGGACTCACTTGTTGACTTCCTTTATGTCTTTATTCAAATGACCTTCTTAGTGAGGCCCTCCCAGACCATCTTATTTAAAATTCCAACCCTCTTCCCTACACTAATTTTTTTTCTATAGCATTCATCACTTTTTAATATTAGAAAACTTTTTTATCTTCTGTCTCCCTCAGACATGACATGATTTTGGTATGTTAATTTTGTATCCTGTAACTTTTCTGGAATCATTTGTTACCTCTAACAGATTGATTGGTCGGGGGGGGGAGTATGTCTTTAGGGTTGTCTGTGTATACGATCATGTTGTCTATGAAAGGAGATAATTTTACTTCTTCCTTTCTAATTTGGGTGCCTTTATTTCTTTTTCTCGCCTAATTGCTGTGGCTAGGACTTCGAATACATTGTTGAATAAAAGTAGTAAGAATGGGCATCCTTGTCTTGTTCCTGATCTTAGAGGTAAAGCTTTCAGCTTTTTACTGTTGAGTATGATGTTAGTTGTGGGCTTGTCATATATGGCCTTTATTATGTTGAGGTACATTCCCTGTGTACCCGCTTTGTTCAGAGTTTTTATCATGAACAGATATTGAATTTTATCAAATGCTTTTTTTGCATTCGTTGAGATGATCATATGATCTTATCCTTAATTTTGTTAATGTGATATATCACATTGATGGATTTGTGGGTGTTGAGCCATCTTTGCATTCCTAGGATAAATCCTACTTGATCATGATGTTTAATCCTTTTAATGTTTTGTTGAATTTGGTTTGCTAATATTTTCTTGAGGAGTTTTACATCTATGTTCACCATCAATATTGGCCTGTAATTTTCTATTTGTTTTCTTATTGTTGAGTTTTAAGAGTTTTAAGATATATTTTGAATACCAGTCCTTTAATAGATTTGTGTTTGCAAAGGTTTTTTCCCCAGTTTGTGGTTTGTCATTTCATTCTCTTAATGGTGTCTTTCACTGAGCAGACATTTTTAATTTTAATAAACACTAACATCAATTTTTTTTCTTTCATGGATCATGGTTTTGGTGTTGTCTCTAAAAAGTGATTGCAAACCTAAGGTCACCTAGATTTTCTGCTGTGTTATCTTCTTGGAGCCAGTTCTTTTTCAGGAAACTCTGCTTGACACTCTATACTTGATTCTCTCTCTCTCTCTGTTTCCTTTGGTATCCAGTTTTCTCATTTCCAATTTTGTTATTCATTTAGCAAGCATCTCTTGGGCAGCAAGTATGTTTCAGCTTTATCCTACTAATGGAGTATGTATTTAGAATGTAATTGGATTAAATAAAGTAAGTTCTCCCTTTGGACTGTGCTTTTTTAGTATAAGGGAAAACATTCTCTATCCTGAAAATTCTTTGCAGCATTTATGCTCTAAGACTGGTCCTCAGAGGAGAGAGGGAACTTGCATTTACTTTGTGCTTCATTTTTGCCAACATCAGGCTATTGTACTTTATATACTTTATTATTTAATCATGATGGTAGTTGTTGTTTATGACATTATACCTTTGTTTCTGTCATAAATTGATAACTGACTTCTTCACCTCAAAAATCTGCACCATTTCTTGAAACTTTAGTTCCTCTAATGGTGTTATGAACTGACAGAATATGCTGCCTACAGGATCTTTTCCTCAGCCCAGTGGTTCACAGACCAAAAGAAACAAACAAAAAAAATAACAACAATAAAGCAAAACCCCTTCTTTAAAGTAAGAAAAAAAAACACGTATAAGGGAACTGTCTATATTTTCTGAAGTGAAACTAATTATTTTTGCAGTCAAATTAAATAATGAAAGTAATTTTGACTCTAAGATACTATTTATGTTCAGAATCAGAGTTTTTATTTTTGTAGGGTGTCCTGACCTAAAAACTGTCAATATTGCAAGAGATGTGGGCTTTTGCACAGGTTGCAGTTTGATCTTTCAGACAACAGTAATATCCAGGTTCACTGCTTCTACGTACATGTTTTGGAAGAATCTTATTTTTAAATTTAATCTTAACCTTGTGCTTTTTAAGAACATAGAGGGACAGAGCCTACCGAATACTTGATTTTGGAAAGCGTTTCCATGAGTTTGCTTTTTTTCTTTTATTTTAGATCTCAACCTCTTTCCTCCCTTCTACCTTCTCATCCTTCCTTCTTGCCACCTAAAAATATTTTCTTTATTTTTTTATGGTTAAATTTTAAATTTTATTACAATTTAGTTTCTTATTTGGGAACTTTAATTTTGTTAACCTAGATATGATTTTCCTGATCACATTCAGGTCTGGTATTTATATTTCATATTTTGTTTTCATTTTTCCGCACTGAATGTCTCTGTTTTCCACAATGAACATAGCTAACATAATCAGCTAGGGGAATGGCTCTTAAGTGGCTCCAGAAGGCAGTAGTGGAATAACCTTAGCTTGCTAGAGGGTATTCATTCTGCTGCTGTGATGACCTGAGAGTCCTCTTGCCTTTCTCATGTCATCCTAAAATTGTCACTAGGGCCTTAGAGAAATGGTGGATCATCAAATATTAGTGTTCCTTAACAGAGTAGTATTTTGTAACCGGTTTAAATGCACACTGCTTTAATCCATGTGTCTTTTTTCCACCAATTCCTCCCCCAACCACAGTCACCAGAGAAGAAAGGAAAAGAAGCAAATATTGGTTTTGGTGGGCCAGTTGTTAGTTCTCTGTATCACGAAGAAATCATCAGGTAAATTCTTTTCTGGTCTTCAACAATAGGGGTATATACATATATGTATAGTATTGTATGTATGTATACATTTGTGTGTGTGTTTTTATATATTTATTTATTTATTTAATACCCAAAACTTTCATTTGAAGAACTTTTTCTTAACATGAAACCGATTTGGTGGTATCTCTAGGAGGATAATAAATGGCAGGAAATAAATTTTTATGTGTATAATCTTAATTAGTAAGTATCTGAATCAGTGCCAGGTAATAACCTTTCTCCCACATAAGTAGTTGGTAGGGCAAGGTTTTTTGTCTCAATCTAAAGCTATGGATTTTTGTTGTTGTTCTCATTAGTTTTCCTCAAAATATCGTTATTTCTTTTAAGTATTTTAATTTCTGTAGTTTATTTATTCTAGCTACAAGTTAAAAATCATTTCAGCTTTACAAGATGAAAAAATTCTGGAGACTGGTTGCACAACAATGTGAATATACTTAATACTACCAAACCGGACACTTAGAGATGGTTAAGATGATAAATTTTATGTCATGTATTTTTAACAAAATTAAAAAAAATTTAAAGGTCATTTTGCATTATTTAACAAAGGTCCTTAAATTTTGTATGTTATGTATGAAATTTCTTGGATTATCGTTTTCTTTACACACTGTGTAAATCAGAAAAAGGATTCTATCCTGCTTTAAAGCCATGTGACACATTCTTCTAAGATTGTTACTTTACAAGCAAAAACAAGAAATAGGAACTTCTGATGCTCTTACCCTTCTGCATCATCTGAGCTTTACTTTTCTTACTTATTAACATGAAATAAATGAGCTCTGATTTTCAAGTGGAAAATTGAGTTCACCTAAATTGAAGGGAAATATCTATCTTCATAGAATGAAGAGGAAATTGTACCAAAATTTTATGCTTTACTCTTGCAAAAGAGTTGCTGACATTATTCACCACATAAAGAAGTAGTGATAAGAACTCCCAGGTAGCATTCTAGAAGGAAAGCTATTGATACCCCTATGAATCAAAAACTTCAAATGCTCATAGTTTCCAGTTAATACTGAGGGCCCTGTCTTGAATCTATTTGCATAGCAAGCACTTCACTTTTTACTAAGATTAAATGTCTACTTGGGGTGATATAGTGGAAGACTGATGGAGATTTGAGGGGGATAAAGATACCCTTTAAGAATGATGCTGGCCTGGAGTACATTTGCCACCCTGATCCCTTTGAGGTACCATGAAAGCTCTGAGAAGCCCATGTAGTTTTGAGGAAGCACAGTTTAAAAAACATTTTCAGAGTTTAACTCCCCCTTCCCCTTAACCCTTATAGAATCAGAACATGTTTGGGGGGTTCTTAATTTGTATATTCTCTACTTAGAGCTTCTAAAAAATGGCATATTAGAACCTTAACCGTATTAATCAAAGTTTATTACATGTTCAAATCAAGTCAGTAAACCCTTAGAGTCATTTTTCTAGGAGGAGAGGTTAGTCATTCCTTCTCTGTGTTCCCATAGTCTTTTATTCACACTTTTGTTATAGCATCTGTGACATTATGCTACATTGGATTATAATTTTTAAATATTTGTCCTTTCTGCTAAACTGTTAGTTTTTGGAGAGCAAGGATAGTATTTTATCCATCTGTGTATTCTCAGTATCTGGGGAAGTTCCCAGAACTTAGTAGGTACCTAGTAAAAGTGCCCAGAGCTTGGGAGGTATCCACAGCTGCTTCCCTCAAGGAGCTGAAAGTTTAGTGACTGGCTCATACACAGTTAGCCTAGTGGCCCTATCATAAATCAGACATGCCCGTCCTCACCTCTTTTCCTAAAGAAATGTATAGGCCACTTTCCTAGTTAGATAATTAAATGGAGATAATTTCTTAACTTTGCTTTTTTAAAATCACTATACTTAACTTTCTAATAATATCAATCACTTATCTATAAATAGTGATCTTTATTTTGTGTACTGATTTCCTTAAGGGCTCCCAGACTCTGGTATTTTTCAAAATGACACGTTGAATACAGTTTCTTTTGTAATATCCAGTGACATGACTGATCACAGTAGCTCTGCAGAACAGAAAGCAAATCAAATGTACTCCTGTTGATGTGATAGTAGATATCTCAGTAATTGGAGTATTCCTAAGAGTTAAACTAAACTGGAAAAGTTAACCTACCTGCTTATCCTCTACCCAATTCCTAAAGAAGTGACTCAGATTTAAATCAATATTTAGAATTTTGATCTTGAGAAAAATGACAAAATAATATAGCTTTATCTTCATAAAGGAGAGATTTTAATTCAACTCAACACACGTTTATTATGAACCTATCATGAGACAAAATATTGTGGATATTTGTGCTTCTCAGCTTCTTCGCTTTTTTTTTTTTTTTTTTCCGGTATGCGGGCCTCTCACAGTTGTGGCCTCTCCCGTTGCGGAGCACAGGCTCCGGACACGCAGGCTCAGCGGCCATGGCTCACGGGCCCAGCCGCTCCGCGGCATGTGGGATCTTCCCAGACCAGGGCACGAACCCATGTCCCCTGCATCGGCAGGCGGACTCTCAACCACTGCGCCACCAGGGAAGCCCGCTTCTTCACTTTTGAATAGTATGTTTTCGGTATTTTTGGCATCTACATTTGAGTATGTTTAATAAACCTTATTGGTTGATTGAAATATGAACCTCTGCTATTGGCAAAACTGGTTAGTCTTGGCCTTATTTCATTAAGTCATCCAAGTATTAGTCTTCTTATGATAGGATCTAAATCATTGTATTCTGGAACATATTGTTAATATACGAAACAGTAAGGAACATGAATGTGAGAGAGCCACGGAAAGCCTTTCAGTTACAAACTGTAGTTTTGTTACCACTACAGTAGATCAGAAATCACAGCAACTAGTCATATTCTTATATTAGAGAATTCATCCTGTAACAAATCCAGTATAACAAACTAGATCATGATAAAAGTTATTGTATAATGAAATGTTCGTTTATTCCAGTGAAGGAATAAATGCAGTTACAACAGTGAAAACAGGCTATTTGTTGAAGTTTGTATAATCAAATTTTGCTTGTACTTTGGTGAAATTTAATATCTGATGTTTTATTTTTCGAAGAGAAAATTGTGCTTTAGTTGAGGTTAATTGCAGTTTCTTGGCAGAATTAATGTTCAGCTGAGGTGAAAGTGACAGTAGGTTTTATAATTTTAGAAACATCAAATGGTAAACTTGGATGAAAGGAAAAGCTTTCTTGTATAGAACCATTAAAAAGAACATAAAAATGTATTTTGAAGGTCTGTTTTGGATACTTTAATATATAAACTTCTAATTTTTTCCACATTAAAAAAAAATTATTTATTTACTTATTTTTGGCTGCATTGGGTCTTCATTGCTGTGCACAGGCTTTCTCTAGTTGGGGCGAGCAGGGGCTACTCTTCGTTGCGGTGCGCGGGCTTCTCGTTGCTTTGGCTTCTCTTGTTGTGGAGCACGGGCTCTAGGCGCACGGACTTCAGTAGTTGTGGCATGTGAGTGTGTCCCCTGCATTGGCAGGTGGATTCTTAACCACTGCGCCACCAGGGAAGCCCACCACATTTCTGACGTTTAGGAAAATCAGTATCTAATGAACCCCTTTACTAAGGTTTAGGCTCCATTGTTGTGGCAGCTTCCTGACTAATATGCATTGTAGGTGATAAGTTAAGGGCCCATTTTAGTTTTATTGTAAATGTTCCTGGGCCAAGGGCCACTGAGGCCAATTCTGAGCTTGCTCCCTGACTGTTTTGGTTCTGACCTTTATTTCCACTCTTTCACAGAAAGTGACAATATAATGTCATAGGTACAGATCTCTGTGTTAATATTCCAGAGCCCTGACACCAATTTCTCATTCTGAAGCTAGTTAATTGTTCTGTAGTATAATGGAGGAGATATAAGGTAAGGCTAATTAAGTACAAAAAATTATGGAGCCTGCTGGAATTCAAATGGTGGTTCCATCTCTTATTAGCTCTGTGACCTTGGACAAGTTACTTATCTATAAAATGGGGATGATTATAGTATATTATGCTTTTTCATATAGCATTTTTGTGGATTATAGGAATACTTATACACAGGCATCCTAGAATAGTATGTGGCACAAAGTAAGGTACTTTGTAACTATTAGTTTTATTAGTATTGTTACTAAGCATAGAGTCCCCACAGTGGAGACTTAGGGCACAGGGCTGATGGTGGGAGCTAAAAGCACCTAACTGTGGAATTAGGTACAGGTTGTTTGCTTTTGCAGAAGAAAATGGCAAACCGGGAAGGGAGACCAATGCTACTAGATCTGAGTTTGGAACTATAGAAACAAGAGAGTAACAGATCTTGTGATTTTAGTCTTGAGATCAGTTGTGTTTCATTTAAACTGCAGACTGGCAGAAAAAGCTCTGGTTAATAAGTATAAGGCTTTGCAAAGAGTCAAATGCTTCTGTACTACATATACTGACTCACTTAACAGGGAATCACTTTCAGTGACTTGTATAACTGAGAAGGTTTCACCTCGACTTTGGCACATAAATTGAGAAATTAGGACATGATTTTAAAATACAACAAATGAAACGTGTACAGTATCCAACCCACCCTGCAAAAACATTTGATCTTCCCTGTTATATTTTGTAGTTTGATGCTATGTAATCTATCAGAATCTTATTAATCCCACTTACACAGGCAGCCATCTGGACCTTCTTTAAGCAAGACCAGACCAGTATACAACTAAAGTGATTGATGGACTCTGGAATTGATTAGTTGTTCTGTGAGACAAATGAACTGTTTTGGCAGAAAATACCAGAGGTCACTGCTGTGGTCAGACACAAGAGCCTGTAGAATTTTAAAGAGATGCTTTCATCATTGACTTATAAAGTTAAAATTTTTAAACCATAATAGAGTTTGAAAATATTTTAGAAATATTTTTTCACTGGTTGCTCTCTAGTCCTGATTATAAAATGGTAAACTGTAAGTATAAAAAACTAGAATGAAAGTGATAATTTTATGCTTTAATTTTGTATCTTTGGTGCAAATATAAACTGAAATAAAAGTAGCATAAAAGCCAGTCACTTACACACAAATTGTACTCTAAAATTTTCCTGAAAGAGATGTGATTGGAGAAAAAGCTACAACATAGCTTTGGTTTACATGGTTTAATGTGACTAATAGAATCAAATAGTATAAAATTCCATTTAGTTATTTATTCAAAGCTTCACATTGTTAACAACCTGTTTTAAACAAATCTATTTAAGACTCTGAAACACCAAGAGTATGTACTACACATATTTTATATTTAAAAAGTTGAGTATTTGGATTTTTATGCTTTTAGTAGGCTGAGTCACTCTGGGATACTACTGTCCCATTGATACCACTGCCCTTAGCACCAAAAAGATTATCCTGCTTCCGTCCATCTGTTTGGCTGGTAGTAGTGAAATCCTTCCCTGTTTCACCTTGTTGCCTATGATCAACATTGTGTTAACACTTTGGTGATAGGTGATAAAATGGATGACATGTGTCTTGTTACATTCTGGTTATTCTTTGAGGTCTGCACAAGTGTGTATAGGCAAGTGGGCAACTCCCCCTTGAGAATGTGACTGCTCAGAATGAACTTGAGTTATGGATTTATTCAGCCTGTAAAACCTCAGCTGGCATAAATAATTGAGAAAGCAAAGGTTTGTCTGTGGTGCATACCTCAGGGACTCATGGCTCCCTTCCTTCTCTCTACCTCCCTTTCTTATGAAAATGATCCCAGTTGCACTCCTGGATAATAACACACCAAGCAATTAAAAGCCATGGGTGGCTGGAGAGAGGAGAAAAGGTTTAGTTAATGAGCTTTTCCTCTTCCAGTGCCCATGAGAGCTTCAGGAATGACAGGACGATTAAAGCGAAGAGATAATTATAGATTATGTGAAAATGGGTCCCTTGGGATGAGTAGGTCTTGACATAAACAATAACTGTTGTAAGAGTCTCCTGGCTCTCATATTCACCCTTTTCTTCCGTGCTTTATTTAGCTCCTGTGTGCTCAGCGTCATGATGCCAACCAAGCATATAGGCAAATCTACCTGTTTGCAGATCAACAGCCCTTTCTGAACAAGAGGTCATTCATCAACTAAAACCATCATCTTCTCTTCGTCTCTGCTTCTCTTCTTCCTTTGTCCTTTCGCATCATCCTTTTCCTCATTTTACCCCTTCTAATCTTTTCCTTCTCTCTTTCTTATATCCTTATCCGTATATAGTACCTATGAAATGCTAGGCACTTAGTCTTGTTTAAGTGTTTAGCGTGTGTCTGTGCGTGCATGCGTGCATGTGCAATTATAAAGACACATATGGTTATGGATATACTATGTTATAATAAAAGGTGGTTATATGTGTTGCAGATAATATAAATGTTTCCTCCTATTAAAATGCTTTACAGATATATTTAAAGAAAGATATTTTAAAAGTGTTAGCAAAGATGTAAGTTTTGTGTGATAGACAAAGTCTTCTTCTTAATTCCCATTGAATTGTTACCAGCTATTCTCTCAATGCTGAAAGCAAGAAATTTTGGTTATTTCATTGCTTTTCAATTTATGAGGTCTTTGCTGATTGCATTGTATATATTAGTAAATGCTGGTGTTTATTAAAGTTTGAGTTCTGTGTGAGAAAGGCATTATTACATTAATTACATGTTTTTTTATTTTAAAATTTTTACCTACTATAAAATTTTATATATTCATTAGATAAGTATTTTTAACAGTATTTCATGTAAAGTACGTCATTCCTAGGTCTATATGTCGTATTGGTCTTCTCTGTCTCTCACATCTCCTAACACATCAGAAATTCTGTTTCTTCATGTTCAAAATAATCCAAATTCATCTCCTTCTCATTATCACTGCTATCATGCCTTTTGCATTACCATCACTACTCTAAACAGCCATCTTCTCTTGGCCAGGACACTACTGAACGATTTGCAAACTGGATTCCTCACTTCCTTTTCTGTCTCCTCCCCAGATTTATAACTCAAATCTCATAGCACTTTCCTGCTTAAAATCCTGTAATGATTTCCCATAGCACTTAGGATAGAATTTTAAAATCCTTAACATGTCTTGCAGGGCCCCTCATTGTCTCATCTAATGCCAATTTCCCCCTCCCCACTTGTTCACTCTGCTCCAACCAACTGGCCTATTTTTATTTCCTTGAAGGTCCAATTAATATTTGTTAGGTAAATTGATGGAGAGTGTTATATGAATATGAAAAATGACTCCAGCTTAAAATATATGCTAAAATCTTAAGGTAATAGAAATGTCAGCTAATATATATTGACCATTTATTGTATGCTAGTAACTATACCACATGTGTTATATATATTATTCCACTTAACCTTCAGAATGATCCTGTGAGATGTAGGTATTATTGATATCCCCGTTTTACAGATGAGGAAACTGAGACTCAAAGAGGTTAGGTTAATTGTCCAAGGTCACATGGTTAGTAACTCTGCTCTTAACTGCTACACTGTACTGCTTCTGAGATATTTGAGGAATCATTGTAATCTCCAATTATTGAAATTGAATTTGATAGTTGTTATTATATTAATATAGTGAGTATCTTCAGTTTACATTTTTAATTAAATTTCTTTTCCATTTAGTGTTTTTAAAAATGTGCTTCACTGGTAAAATTAGAGACTGTAGTCTTTCATTTATCAATATACTGATGATGATGTTTCCCTTAGATTAATTGTTTTTATTGATTTTAGACTTACCTTAATGGTTGAGAATGTAAGTCATCTCTGTAGCCAAGGGATTCTATAGATTTTTCTGATGTGGGCACTGGTTTTAGAGGGATTGATCAGAACTGAACTATGTTTTTTCTCATGGACATTTAGACTATCAGAAATTTTCAATCGACTTTTTTAGAGTTAAGCAGGTTTTAACAGGTGAAAATGCATTTTTACTAACTAGTGTTTTTATAAATTATGCCTAAATAACTTTTCCAGTATAACAAGTTATCTACAAGAAGTACCTGGGGCATTGATCTTTCCTTTGTCATTGCTCGTTTGAAAAAATATGAGAAAAATATTTTAAAATGTAAGTGGTTTCATTTGAAGGGACCCTTATCAACATAAGTAAGATAGTAAATAGAACTTTTTATTTGAGGCTTTTAAGAATTTTATGGTCCTAGAACTAAATACACTACATATACAACCCAGTCTGAAAATAGTTATTACTTGGTGAAAGATGTTGCCATTACCACATAACAGGAAGTGGGAAAACCAACTGGTTATTTCCTATAACTGTCTGAAACCAAGTGCAGATATAGTAACACTCTGAGTGGGAAGATTGTGATTCAATATATATGAATTCTCTCAGTCATTCACTTGTCCATTTGTCACTGTGTATTTGGAACCTACCTTATTACTTTACTGATTAAAACACCATTGGTTTTAGAACACTATTATTTAAATACCATTAAGAAAAAAAAAGTCACTAATTAATTGTAAGATGCTGAAGGTTATAAGATCCATCAGAGATGTTAAAATATGAAAAAAATATGTGTTTACCAAGTTGGCAGTGAAATATGCCAACTTAGTAAACAATTTCTAGGTGTTTATTTGGTACCTAGGATTTCAAGAATTATTTTAAGAACAACTTAACCAACAACATAAAGCACTTTCTTAGTGCTTTGATCTCATTGCTAGGCTTCTCGAGCATTGTTACTGCTGAAGCAGTGTTTTGTCTCTTCTAGGACTTAGGACCAAAGTGTTTCAGAAAGGAGGTGCTATTTGTAAAATTTTACCTGAGGGTCATAGGATAGACTCTCATTTATGGTCTTTGATAAGATTGAGACTCAAAAACAGTGTTTTACAAGGTGATATTAACATCTAAACTTTTAATTAGATATTAATTAAAAGTGGAGATTTTTAATATGCTAAGTATGACAACTGTGACTACTATTTAATCCTTAAGTTAGGAGTTGACTTTACCTGTTTTGCTTCTTACACCAGCTTCCTTAAAAACCTTTGAGTAAGGGCTTCCCTGGTGGCGCAGTGGTTGAGTCTGCCTGCCGATGCAGGGGACACGGGTTCATGCCCCAGTCCGGGAAGATCCCACATGCCGCAGAGCAGCTGGGCCCATGAGCCATGGCCGCTGAGCCTGCGCATCTGGAGCCTGTGCTCCGCAACGGGAGAGGCCACAACAGTGAGAGGCCCGCGAACCGCAAAAAAAAAAAAAAAAAAAACCTTTGTGTAAGAACAGATTCTTTCAGGGAGAGAAACAGCTGTAAGTAAAATTAAAATATGCCTGTATTTTTTTTTATATTTGTAAATTAAAACATGCTTTTATTTTAAATACAGAGGGTAGCTTAATTTTTTTGCAGACATTTTATCTCAACTTCTAAAATATTAATGGTTTATAGTCATATCAAAAATTATATAAAGATTTTATATGTGTATATATAAAATAAAGATTTTATATATATCTATACAGTTGATCCTTGAACAAGGTGCGGGTTAATCCAAGTATAACTTATAGTTGGCCCTCCATATCCACAGTTCCTCTGCATCCGTGGATTCAACCAACCGTAGAATGTGTAGGACTATAGTATTTACTATTGAAAAACATCCACATGTAAGTGGACCTGCACAGTTCAAACCTACATTGTTCAAAGGCCAACTGTATATCAAGGTTGTATAAAAAAGAATCAACAATAGGCTTTGTGCTTTGTATCTGGCGTACATAGTAGGATGTTGGAAATCATAGTCAAATGAGGTCAGTGAGATGATATCATTGTTTCCTAACATTGTATTTGAACAGAAGAGTAATAACCCTTTACCTTTCTGATTGACAACTTCTGGCCACACATCCAACAAATAAATTAGGAACTTAAATTCCTACAAAGAAGTAGTATTCACGAGCAGTACTGCTGAATTTTGTAAGACATGTGCAGGCTTTCATCCTTGAAAGATTGGCTCCTAAGGAGCTTCACAGAGTGGGTTTTTGGTGAATTTACCATAGGTCAGGGTCCATTCTTCAATCTCAAAGATCTAAATAAAAGGCACATAGATGACCAGACCCTCAGAGACAATGTAGCAGTAATAAAATTTATCTGAAACTGATGTGTAAACTAAATGGCTTATTTATTTACCAATATATATCTTTATAGTGATCCAAATGCTTTGATACCCTGTGTACCCTCAGTCTGAGTATTGAGGAACCCAGAAAGACAGTCAGGTGACCATTTGTGAATGTTAAATAGAGCGAGAGAAGGGGAATTATTTTTATTTAATCAATTAATCGAAACAATTAATCGAAGGCAAAAAGGCATTCTGAGCTACTTCTCTGCTGGGAGACAGTCTGTTCTAGAGGCATCATTAGGACTTTGACTAAAGCAAATCTAAAAATAATTCCCCTGGGCTTCCCTGATGGCACAGTGGTTGAGAGTCCGCCTGCCGATGCAGGGGACACGGGTTCGTGCCCTGGTCTGGGAAGATCCCACATGCCGCGGAGCGGTTAGGCTCGTGAGCCATGGCCGCTGAGCCTGTGCGTTCGGAGCCTGTGCTCCGCAACGGGAGAGGCCACAACAGTTAGAGGCCCGCGTACTGCAAAAAAATAAAAACTAATAAAAAATAAATTAAAAATTTTATTGGAAATGTGTCTTAATGTTCAGAATAGTTTATTTAACAGATGAATATTATTTTATTAGAATGAGACAGTTCAGCATCGTCTTTTTTTTTTTATTTTATTTATTTTTGGCTGCGTTGGGTCTTCATTGCTGTGCATGGGCTTTCTCTAGTTGTGGTGAGCGGGGGCTACTCTTCATTGTGGTGCATGGGCTTGTCCTTGCAGTGGCTTCTCTTGTTGTGGCGCACGGGCTCTAGGCACATGGGCTTCAGTAGTTGTGGCTCATGGGCTTCAGTAGTTGTGGCTCATGGGCTCTAGAGCGCAGGCTCAATGTTTGTGGCGAATGGGCTTAGTTGCTCCACGGCCTGTGGGATCTTCCCAGACCAGGGATTGAACCCATGTCCCCTGCATTGGCAGGTGGGTTCTTAACCACTGCGCCACCAGCGAAGTCCTAGCATCAAGTCTTTTTTGTTTTATTTCACCTCTTCCATCCTCTAACCTTAGTTGTAGGAGGGCTTCCCAAAACCAGTTTTTCACCGAAATTGTCCCTTTATTTGGTACCATGGACAATTTATATCTTGGGGAAGTACAACCCGGGATTAATTTTTTCCCCCAAACCTTTCCTAGCGCAATGAACTCTTGTATGACATGAGTTTGACCTGCGCATGTTCACTTACATTTTTTCACGAAACATGTGCTACAGTACTACACAATCCGCGGTTGATTGAATCCTCAGATGGAGAACCCCCAGATACTGTGGGCTGACTGCAAAGTTAATTGGTGGATTAACTATTAACAGTTATTTTTGACTGGGGGGAGGCCGGTCCAAGGGTCAACTGTATATTAGTTAAACAGAGTACTTTTAAGCAAAAGAGTAACAGATTTAATTAATAGTCATTTGCGGGCTTCCCTGGTGGCACAGTGGTTGAGAGTCCACCTGCCGATGCAGGGGACACGGGTTCGTGCCCCGGTCTGGGAGGATCCCGCATGCCGCGGAGCGGCTGGGCCCGTGAGCCGTGGCCGTTGGGCCTGCACGTCCGGAGCCTGTGCTCCGCAACGGGAGAGGCCACAACAGTGAGAGGCCCACATACCGCAAAAAAAAAAAAAAAAAAAAAAAAAAAAAATAGTCATTTGCTAAATCTTAGTAAAGTCTTTTGGTTATGTTTCCTAGAAGTATACCATAGTATGGAGAGAGGTATGTGCTTTTCTTTTATGAACTAGGAGAATGGTTGAGCAACGGGAATGTTGAAAAGGGGAATGGCAATGAAATATTTACCACAGGAACTTTTTCAGGTAGATCAATTTAGGAAAGAATGTGTTTATTTAGAAGTTTAGCTGAAATTGATTCTCTTAAAATTTTCCATTCCTGCATATTCTTTTGGGTCTTTCTGTACCCCAAGAGCCCACAGGTGTACATTCTTTGATTTGAGGAATTTGTGGCATTTGTTTATATTTGTGTAAGTATTGGCTTACCCTTCTGTGTGTTTTCATTCATTCAATAAATACTTTTTCTTTGTCTGTTTACTGGAATACTATTTTTATATCTGATTGCCAGTTGCTTGATAAATACATGAATTGAAGTATTTACTGAATGTGTCTATTAAATAGATTTCTGAGCTAGCCCCATCAATGTGTTTTTTAATTCTGTGAGGTAGATGAAAAGTAGTTAAATGGACTTTAGATGGCTTGCCATCTTTAGAGGGCTAACTCTCTGAAATAGTCTTTTGATAGGAAAATGCAGTCTTTGTAGAAAGTGATGGAGATAGCATTTTTAGGAGTGGGCAAGAATCTCTTCTTCCCGTGATTCTGATGAAAGACAGCTATACTTAAACACCATCCCTCTCTTCCACAAGTGTGTGCCCTTATATTTCAAAAGAATTTCAAAGAAAGCCAGTGGTTTTTTCCATTCAGACAAATGTATTTTCTGTCAATTTTAGGAAATTTGGAGTAATCTAAAGAGAGTCCTGTGCTATGATAATATGGGACATTCTTGAGGGTAGCATCATGAAAATAATTCATACTCATCTGTAGAGAGTGGATATGATAATTTGTCACTCACATTCATCAGAGAGCAGGAAAAAGATAACCGGGTAAGAATCAAAAGAGAAAGGAAGATAAAGTGAGAAGATGTAGAAGGGCACTAACGTTTATTAAGGCTCTTTTATATTTGGTAATGGTTGAATTTGTTTGCACCTGTTGTTTCGTTTAAATATAGATATACAGAGAAAAATTGCCTGTGGAAGACTGTATTAACTGGGAAATACAGAGGGAAAAAGACAGAATTTGATTTGTATATTGTACATAATCTTGTTGGGGGCAAGAAAGGAGATAACGGAAAGATGTTACTCCAGACGTTTCTCCATTTTTGCCACTAGGTGGTGACATTGTATAAAGACAGCTTGGTTGCTGGCAAGTAAGATAGTCAAACCTTGAAGTGGGGATAGATAACTATATTGAACAACTAAGCCCAAGATTATCACCTAATATTTTTTAATATTAGTCACACAGCTTTGCAGCACATTTGTGGTAACTTTTATTGACTTTCCCATTTTATATTTAATTTACATTGTGTACTCTACCCTGAAGTTTTTTTTTTGTTTTTGTTTTTTTTTTGCGGTAGGCGGGCCTCTCACTGTTGTGGCCTCTCCCCTTGCGGAGAACAGGCTCCGGACGCGCAGGCTCAGCGCCGTGGCTCACGGGCCTAGCCGCTCTGCGGCATGTGGGATCTTCCCAGACCGGGGCACGAACCCGTGTCCCCTGTATTGGCAGGCGGACTCTCAACCACTGCGCCACCAGGGAAGCCCTACCCTGAAGTATTTTATAAATACCTCTATGTGCCTAACATACTTAGCAATGATAAACTGCAGTTGATAAGCAGGTATACAGATGAAAACATGCCCCGACCTCCAAAAAATTCACATACCAAAACAAAATAATTGATATAAATGATACATATAAGAAACATTGAGAATATATTAAGCAATATAAACATTTTAAATAATACTGCTTATGGCATAAGTGTACATGCACATTTGGAATTAAGGAAAAAGGACCACACAGAAGATCCTCTCATCTCTGAATTATTCTTGCATTTTACTGGGTATGGGTAACCTACATCCCAAGGATCCTCCATACTTTTCCTTTCTGTGCCCCACCACCAACTCTCCATTATTTTCAAATCCAAAACAATTGGTGAGTAGTGTATTTTTTATTAGGACTTAAAATGACGCAATACTTTCTCTCACAGTTGAAGTTTCTGCCTCTTGAATTAGAGGGGTCTCTGTTATTGTATTGAAGGAAAATAGGTCCCTCTCTTTCCCAAGTCAGAATGCTGAATGCACTTTTTCATAGAAAGTATTTTTTGTGATAGTTAAATATAGCTAAAATACTGTTATATGCAGACTTAATTTAAAAAATCAGACTTCTCCTTTCAGGGGTTTTGGCCTCAGACTTCACTATTTTCTTCCAGAATAAGTGATCTGGAAAAGCATTTTCTCTTTTGCAAATGAACATTTTCAAGAGACCCTATTTTTTTTAAAAAACATGATTTTTTTTCCTGGAAACTTAGCTCATTTTCTCCAGCTTGAAGCAGGCTGTTTCTCCTCTGTATTCTGATAGGCCTTTTTAAAGATCCAATTTTACCTTATGTTAATGGTATATAGATTTTTATCATCTCAACCATACGGTACATGTATTGAATGCAAAGTTTCTTGCTTAGCCTTATCATCTCTTATCAACAGAATCTTGTCCAGTGCCTTGCATGTAGTAGGTGCTCAATTAAATACATGACATGCATAAGGAAGGCTCAGACTGTTAATGCCAAAGTAGTGTGTTTTAAGTTAATTACTTCTGACTAGACAGGCTCCGGACGCGCAAGCTCAGTGGCCATGGCTCAGCGGCCCAGCCGCTCCGCAGCATGTGGGATCTTCCCGGACCGGGGCACAAGCTCATGTCCCCTGCATCGGCAGGCGGACTCTCAACCGCTGCGCCACCAGGGAAGCCCCCTAGAAATAACTTTTTATAGGGTATAAGGTATTGGCTTTTAAGATAGAAGGACTCCTATGGTCAGATGCTTTTTTTCTGATGAATGGAAGCTATGGCCTTACAGGTTGTAGAACATACTAGTTATAATGTTTGAAACTCAAATTGCATTGTTTTATGCCTGTTTAGAAAATGTAGAACAGTTTCATTATTAATACTCCAAATTACTGATCTTTTGGGAATCACAGATCCTTTTGAGAACCTCACTGAAGCTACCTCCCCCTTCCCCACCTACCCACTGCCAACACAGTCAGAAAAATGCATTATGCGTTTGCACAGATAATTCTGTATACTATTTTAGAGAACTCATAGACCTCATGTTAAGAACTTCTGCTTTAGATTCTGGAAGAGACTACAGCTTACTAATTGAGATGTAGCTTGATACAATAGAAAAATGGACTATATGCAAAATCAGTTGATCTGAGTGAGTTCTAGCTCTTATTCTACCCTTGATAAATGTGATGCCATTTGACAGGTCATATAACCTCTCCTTACCTGTTTCTTTATCTGTGAAGTGAAGCAGCTGTTGGATAAGATTAAGTGAATTAGTACATTGATATGCTTGGAACAGTGCTGAGTACATACTGTGCTTCCCAGTCTTTATTTTTATTTATTTTATTTATTTTTTTTTTTTTTGCGGTACTTGGGCCTCTCACTGCCGCGGCCTCTCCCGTTGCAGAGCACAGGCTCCGGACGTGCAGGCTCAGCGGCCATGGCTCACGGGCCCAGCCGCTCCGCGGCACGCGGGATTCTCCCAGACCGGGGCACGAACCCACGTCCCCTGCATCGGCAGGCGGACCCTCAACCACTGCGCCACCAGGGAAGCCCCCCCAGTCTTTATTTTTATTGTCTCATAAAGGACTTCTGAATTTTGTGATGCTCTAATTATCTTTCCCTTAAGAAAATTACTTACTTTGGTGTGTGTGTATATATGTTCGTGTTGTGTGTGTAATTTATTAAAAACTTGGATAGCAACCAACTTATTATTCTGTTATTCTGTAAGAGAAGTAGTAAGCTATGTCCTGATCTTTTGCTACCTCTATGATCTTTTGCTACCTCTATGATCTTTTGCTACCTCTATACAGGCAATAGTAGATGACCTTCTCACTGCAGTGCTACAATTGAAAATTCTGAGTCAGATGATACATGTGCCTGTCAGTGTATAAAAGTAACTGGGGAGAAAAAGAGCACTGAGAAAATCTACTCAAGATGTTATATTAGTGTCCTAGTGTAACTTGTTAAAGCAGATGAAGCTCTTCTCTATAATTATAGTTGCTAGGAACTTTAGTCTTTTCAGAGATGGGATGTATTACGTCTTACTGAAAATCCACTATTGTTCATGTAAAATTCTTTATAAAAACAGATTCTATTAATGTTTGCAGCAAACAGATTGTATTAAAAATATGTAACTTTTATGTATTACCTAGTAAGACAGACACTATTTTTTTTTTACTCTAATTAGGGAAGAAGACAAAAACATATTTGACTACTGCAGGGAAAACAACATTGACCATATAACCAAAGTCTTCAAATCAAAAAACGTGGATGTGAATATGAAAGATGAAGAGGTATGAAGAACATGCCCTGTTAATTATTTTCTTATGCTTTGTTGTTCTTCCCCAGTGCTTTTTTTCTACACAGCAGGCCTCTGAACTACAACTCAAACCACATTATGGTTAAGAGTATATCAGAATATCTAAATGAGATGGTGTCACCCAGTTAAGATACTTTCTGTGTCTGTATCCATCATATTTCTGTCCATTATAGAAGTTACTAGCTGAAACTTGCAGCAGGAAAATAACTTATATTTGTTCATGTTAAAGGGAGAGACTATTGGGCCTCCCTGGTGGCGCAGTGGTTGAGAGTCCGCCTGCCGATGCAGGGGATGCGGGTTCGTGTCCCGGTCTGGGGGGATCCCATATGCCGCGGAGCGGCTGGGCCCGTGAGCCATGGCCGCTGAGCCTGCGCGTCCGGAGCCTGTGCTCCGCAACGGGAGAGGCCACAGCAGTGAGAGGCCCGCGTACCGCAAAAAAAAAAAAAAAAAAAAAAAAAAAAAAAAGGGAGAGACTATTAACATATTTATGTGAAATCTATAGGTAATATTAAAATATTTATAAATAGCTTTAGTATCTTCTATCATTATACCTGAAACAAGTATATTGTCCTTTGCCCAGTAACTGTGTTTCTAGAAACTGTCAAAATTTTGGTAAATCCAATCATTTAAATGCAGGCCTGCTATTTAAAGGGATCCTATACTAAATTATTTTGTAAAATATATTACTTATTAATTTATTTATTTTGTGAATAAAACTGTTCACACATTGAGCTTAAACTGTCCCTGAATTATAGTTGTTTAAAAAGGAGCAAAATTTATTAATCACTTTTAGTCATTTTTCTCATTCTTTGATAATGCAGTGAAGATAATCAAAATGACCAGAAGGTGGCAATTGTTAGGAAGAGGACATGCAGTGATCGTAGATGATCAACTTCTGTATTAATTGAGGGCTCTCTATACAGGTTAGCCCTTAATATTATCTCACTTTTAGGCAGCATCTTTCCTATAATATATTTTCAGTGACATCTGGAACTGAAAATGTAAGACTGTAATTCTATAGTAAAGTTTGTTCTGCTATAAATAATGAAAGGAGTCAAGAAAGATGTCGCTAGAGAAAAGTGGAAGCCAGATTGTGAAACAGTAACACCGGCTCTTCTGATTCCCACTTGGGTTTTTTTTTGCCTTTCAGGATCAGAATACATTTTATTTTAGTCAGTCAGGCACGATTGCTTCTTTTGATTTTATTGTCGTTTTTTGTTTGTTTGTTTGTTTTTTGTTTTTTACGGTACGCGGGCCTCTCACTGTTGTGGCCTCTCCCATTGCGGAGCACAGGCTCCGGACGCACAGGCTCAGCGGCCATGGCTCACGGGCCCAGCCGCTCCACGGCATGTGGGATCTTCCTGGACCGGGGCACAAACCCATGTCCCCTGCATCGGCAGGCGGACTCTCAACCACTGCACCACCAGGGAAGCCCTTTATTGTCGTTTTTAATGTTTGTGCTCATGAGTTAAGATTTTTATGAAGTTAATAGATGTAGATCGTTCAAAGGAAATCAAATAGTACTATAAGTCTTACAACAAAAAATGTACTCCCTTATCTGCATCCTTCTCACATTTGATTCTAACTCCCTTGAGGCAAAAACTTTCAGTGCTTTTAGTTGTTTCATTTGCAATTTACCTACATAATTCTAAATAATATACTTGTATCTCTTGATTTTCCAAGTCTAAACATTATTGATTTTCTTCTATGTTATATTAGGATTTAGCTCTTTTACTCATCTTCCCCCTCTCTCTCCCCACCCTCTTAAAATAGTTATATCACAATTTTTAGTGTCAGTTTTCTGATTGCACCTCTGTTATATCAGTGTTTTTATTATTATTACAAATTATACTATAACTAATAATGTAATATAGTCAATTATGATTATAATGTAACTATATTATTATGACTGTGTAAATACTGTTTGTTGCTGAGCTATGGACTGTACTATGTGTATTAGTCAGCTTTTGCTCTAGCAAAAACAAAACAAACAAAACCCCAAATTTCAGTGGCTAACAACATTTATTTCTTGCTCATATTTCAAAAGCCTTGGAACCAGTTGAGACTCTGCTGGCTTCTACTAGCCTTGTTTGTGCTCAGTTCATCTCGATTTCATATGTCTTCTCATTCTAAGATCTAATCCCAATGGATAGACCCTATATGGGGCAGACAATAAAGGCAGACAGAACCAGACCCCACAAATACATTTAAAGCTTTCCTTGGATGTAGCATGTGTCACATCTACTCACATTCCTTTGTCTAAAACAAGTCACAAGGCCAAGCCCCAGGTCACTATAGTAGGAAGTCTGCTCTGATTGCAGGGAAGCAAGGCAAAGGTGGAAAGGGAATGAATAAATTATATAATTATGAATAATGCAATCTACATACCATGGTACAACATTTTGTTTTTCTTAAGGTTAATAATGGCCTCTTTTTTTTTTTCTTGGTTTTCTATGTTTCTATTGCAATTCTTTCCTCAAATTTCCCAGTAGAGGTCTTCTCTGTTCAGTCAAGCACATCAGATAATCAATCCCATGTTTTTTTTAGCAATATCCCTCTGGAACCCTCCTTCCTTCTTCATCTCTAAACTGGACTGGTTGTTCTCTAGGCCTCTTGCATAGATGTCATTCTGGGATTATGCTTTACCACTGTCTTTGGAATTCTCTTCCCCTTTTTCCTGGATTTTTCTGTTTTCTGGATCCCAGGTCTTCATCTTTTATTGTTTACTTCTGTGTTTTGATGGAGTGTCTCCTCCACTAGCGTCCTCTTTTATTTATTTCCTGGTTTTGAAGGAGCATTTCCTTTAGTAGCTTCCTGGGTAAATGTTTTGAGATCTTCCTTGTTGAAAATGTTTCTATCAGAGCTCTTGGTGTATTCCATATGCTCAGTAAAGATTTGATGAATTATGAGTGAATGAATGATTGAATGAATGAATAAGCAGAAGCAGCATAGTATAATGGTGATGAGCTGGACTACCTGGGTCTGAGTGCTAGCACTGTCACTTCCTAGCTATATGACCTTTGTCAAGTTTATTCTGTCTCAGTTTCCTAATGTGTAAAATGGGAATAATAATAGTACCTGTGTCAGAATTGTTTTGAGTATTATATATAAGGCACTCAAACAGTACCTGAAACACACATGCCGAGCACTCAAATGTTAGCTGTCTTGATTATCCTTAGAGAATAATATGAATGAAGGATGATGATATAATGAAGAAATGAAGAAACCACAACTTTTTTTTGTAAAGACTTTTTTTAAGAGCAGAGCAGTTTTAGGTTTTATAATAAATTTGAGAGGAAGGTACAGAGATTTCCCTTCCCATAAGACCCAACATTATTAACATGATATATTTTTTTTTAAACCAAGGATGAACCTACATTGATATATCATTATCATCCAAAGTCCATAATTTACTTTAGGGTTCCTCTTGGTGTTGTATATTCTATGTATTTGGACAAATGTGTAATGAAATATTCATCATTACAGTATCATAAGACTCTTTTCACTGCCCTAAAAATCCTATGTGCTCTGAAAATTCATACCCCCCACTCCCCTGGCAACCACTGATCTTTTGGTTATCTCCATAGTTTTGCCTTTTCCAGAAGGCCATATAGTTGGAATCGCGCAGTATGTAGTCTTTTCAGATTGGCTTCTTTCACTTAGTAATATGCATTTGAGTTTCCTCCATATCCTCTGATGGCTTGAGAGCTCATTTCCTTTCAGCACCGAATAATATTCCATTGTCTAGACGTACCACAGTTTATTTATCCATTCACCTCTTGAGGATTTTTCTTGGTTGCCTCTGAGTATTGGCAATTATGAATAAAGCTGCTATAAACATCCATGGGCACGTTTTGTGTAGACGTAAGTTTTCAGTTCCTTTGGGTAAGTAACAAAGAGTACAATTTGTAGATGATGTGGTAAGAGTGTGTTTAGTTTATTAAGAAACCACCAAATTGTCTTCCAAAATGGCTGTGCCATCTTGTATTCCTACCATCCATGAATGATGCTCTTTTGTTAGGTACATATACGTTAAGAATAGTTACATCTTCTTGGAGAATTGACCTCTTTATCATTATGTAATACCCTTCTTTATCCCTCATAACTTTACTTACTTTGAAGTTTGCTCTGACTGAAATTAATATAGCTAATCCTGTTTTCCTATTGTGTGTTAGCATGGTATTTTTTTGTCCATCCATTTACTTTTAATCTATACGTGCCTATATATTTCAAGTAGGTTTTTTATAGACAGCATATTGTTGGGTTGTGTTTTTTGTTTGTTTGTTTGTTTTTTTTGCAGTATGCGGGCCTCTCACTGCTGTGGCCTCTCCCGTTGCGGAGCACAGGCTCCGGACGCGCAGGCTCAGCGGCCATGGCTCACGGGCCCAGCCGCTCCGCAGCATGTGGGATCTTCCCGGACCGGGGCACGAACCCGTGTCCCCTGCATCAGCAGGCGGACTCTCAACCACTGCGCCACCAGGGAAGCCGCCCTGGGTTGTGTTTTTGATCCACTCTGACAATCTGTCTTTCAATTGGTACACTTAGGCCATTGACATTCAAAGTGATTACTAATATAGTTGGCTTAATATTTACCATCTTTGTTACTGTTTTCTATATGTTGCCCTTATTCTTTATTCCTGTTTTTGTCTTCTGCTCTTTTCCTGCCTTTTGTGGTTTTAATTGAGCATTTAATATGATTCCATTTTCCTTCCTTTCTTAGCATATCAGTTATGCTTTTTTTTGACCTTTTATAGTGGTTGTCCTAGAGTTTGCAATATACATTTATAACCAATCTAAGTCCACTTTCAAATAACATGATACCATCATGGGTAGCGTGAGTGCCTTATAAAAACAAAATATTCCTAATTCCTCCCTCCTGTCCCTTGTATCATTTCTGTCACTCATTTCACTTACATAAAAGCATACATAAGCACGTATATATGCATACTATATATGCGTGTTTGTATATTAGTACACACGTAAGATATATATGATACATAAGCATGTATAATCAAATACATTGTTGCTATTATTTTGAACAAACTGTTATCTTAGATCAATTAAGAGTAAGAAAAATAAAAGTTTTCTTGTACCTTCACTATTCCTGCTTTGATGCTCCTTCTTTCTTTATGTAGATCAGTTTCTGACCTACATTATTTTCCTTCTCTCTGAAGAATTTCTTTTAACATTTCTTGCAAGGGAGGTGTATTGGCAACAGATTTCCTCAATATTTGTTTGAGAAAGTCTTTATTTCTTCTTCACTTTTGAAGGATAATTTCTCAGGATACAGAGTTCTAGGTTAGCAGGGGTTTTTCCTCAACAGTTTAAATATGTCACTCCACTCTCTTCTCGCATGGTTTCTGAGGAGAAGTCTGATGTAATTCTTATCTTTGTTTCTCTATAAGCAATATTTTTTTTTTTGTCCTCTGGCTTCTTTCAGGATTTTTCTTTATCTTTGACTTTCTGTAATTTGAAAATGATATGCCTAGTGTAGTTTTTGAAGCATTTATTTTGCTTGGTGTTCTCTGAGCTTCCTGGATATGTGGCTTGGTGTCTAGCATTAATTTGAGGAAATTCAGTCATTGTTTCAAGTATTCTTCTGTTCCTTTCTCTGTTTCTTCTCCTTCTGGTATCCCCATTATGCATACGTTGTATCTTTTGTATTTGTCCCATAGCCCTTGGATATTCTGTTCTGGGTTTTCTTTTTTTTTTTTTTTTTCCCCAGTCTTTGTTCTCTTCACTTTTCAGTTTTCAAGGATTCTATTGATACATCTTCTAACTCAGAGATTCTTTCTTCAGCCATGTCTGGTATACTAATAAGCCCATCACAGGCATTTTTAAAATTTCTGTTACAGTGGTTTTTTTATCTCTATCATTTCTTTTTGGTTATTAGGATTTCCATTTCTCTGCTTACATTGTCTGTTTGTTCTTGCGTGGTGCCTGCTTTATTCATTAGAGCCCTTAGCATATTAATCATAGTTGTTTTAAATTCTCAACCTGATAATTCCAACATCTCTGCCCTGTTTCATTCTGTTGCTTACTCTGTTTCTTCAGATTGTGGATTTTTTGCCTTTTGGTTTGTTTTGAAATTTTTACTGATAGCTGGACTTGATATATCAGATAAAAGGAACTGCTATAAATAAGCTCTTAGTAATGTGGTGGTGAGGTGCTGGGGAGAGAAAGTGTTCTATGGTCCTATGGTTCGGTCTCAGTTTTGTAGTGAGCCTATGCCTCTGGACTGGGAATCTCACAAATGTTTCTCACTTTTTTTTCCTCCCCCTTTAGATGGGGCAGAATGGCTGGAGTGGACTGGAGTTGGGTATTTCCCTTCCCCCAGGTCAGTTAGGCTCTGGTAATACCCCAACAGGTTAGGTGCTGGTTAACCAGTTTCCCCTGAAGACAGGCGGTTTTGAGAACAACAGAGTGCTTTGGCATATTTCAGAATGGTTAATTTCCCCTCCCCCTGCCAGAAGCATGAGGGGATGTTTCTCTGACATTTATTGTGGGAACCTCATCAAGCTCCTAGACGTAAATCTCATACTATTGGGGGGTTGCAGATAGAGGGGTTGAGTAGATGCCCTTGGAGTTTTTAACCCTCAGAGTTGTCTGCACTGTGCCCCCAGCAATTCATTAATTACAGTCAGGTTTTCCTACCTGGCTCTGGTTCCCCGAGTGGTTTCCACTTGTAAGGCTCTGCTCCAGGATGTCGAATTCACCTATTTGTCTCTCTAGTCTCAGGGGCAGTGGTTTGCCCTGTGTCTTTCCCTTTCTTATGGATCTAAGAATTGTTGATTTTTCAGTCTCTTCAGCTTTTTTGTTTGTTGTTAGGATGGAGTGGCAACTTCCTAGCTCCTTATATATGGAACTGGAAACGAAAAGCCCACTTAACTTTTCAAGGTCACTTTTTCACTGGAAATGATTGTGTATGTACTATATTATCCCTGTTAGAATTCTCCATCTTTCAAATAATACTATTTTATACAGTGTGGGTTATAGTTTACAGAGTACTTTCCCCATATTTACAACTCTGTAAGGTACTTTCACTTATTACCGTGTTGTCTTTATAACAGCCCTGTAAGGTAGATGTTATCCTTAGTTCACAGACAGGAACTATTTCAGAGATGTACACATTACTTGTTCGAATACATACAACTGCTAAGTGGAAATGCAGGTCTGAGAGACTGTTCTTTTCACCACTGGATTTAAGAAGGATAATCAATTTCCAGTCGACCCTGCTACTGTTGTGCTCTGATTTGCAACAATTTCTTTTATAGAATAGTCAAATCCACCTGTGACCTCTGCAAGGATCATTGGGCAGCAATGATAGGTATAAAATAAATGTCTAGAACTCAAATAGCTTACACTAAACAGCACCATTTTTATGTGAAAATAAAAGTAACACTTGTAAAATATCTTGCTTCTGTCATTTAGTGACTTTGATACAGTACGGTTTCCCAGGTCTTCCAGTTTGTTACCCATGCAGCTGCCTTTCCCCCAAGTCTGCCAGAACACTTGTGTTTCCATGAACAGATGAAGTGCTTACACATTCATAGACTGAGACGCCCAGAATTCAGTTGGGTTCTCTCATTGCTCCAAGCAGATTTCTGCCCTTTCAGCCATGACAACTCAGGCTGGGCTCTAAATACTGATGGCAAGTCCTTTTATTATTAATCAGGGATTTGTATGAATTAATTTAAGAACATGAGGGAAGTGGGAGCTTAAAATTAACATCCTAAATAAAATAAAGGGTACTGCTTCATGACACTTAAAGCTCTAGCAAATAAAACAAGTTTGCAAGCTTTGATGATGGATTAAAAGTATATAATCTCAAAGTTAAGTTGCTAGCTAAATACTTTTAACCCCTTTATCAGAAAAAAGACATTTCCCTACTGTAATAAGTTGGGTAACAATTACAATTTTGAAAGGACATCCCGGTCTTCTAGGTGTTTGTCTAATATTTGAGCTTGAGTTACTTCACTACTGATTGCCTAAGATTCTTTGGAATGGTATACGACTTTATTTAAAATGTTCATTCAGCAGAATCAGCCCAATTTCATTCTTTCCCTGAGATGATTAAAAATTACATTTATTTCACTTAAAATTTTTTGTGAGCACATAGAGAAATTTAATTATAGTCATAACATGATAAGCCACATTTGCACTCCCACATATTGAAATAAACATAATTATTATATTGCCTAAAATGCTTAGATTTGAATCTATAACTATCACAGCACATGAACATATATATATAAAATGCCTTTTAAATAAAATATTCCTATTCTATAATGAAGTTATTTTATTATACACAAGTATAGTTCCTGGTGTGTATCTTTTATTTAAGTTGTAATTGCTACAAATATAATAAGGCATATATTTCTAATTTGAGAAAATTATGTGGTGTTTCCTACTGATATGGTAATTAGGACGCTGTCTATATGTCATGTAATAGAAAAAAGTTTTGTAGTTATACTTACTATTCAGGACGCTATAGGTTCCAAGTTTATAGCATCATGGTGTTCTATGTACTCATTTTTTATTTAAATTACAGCTTTTATTAAATTTTTTAATCATTTGCAGAAATGTTTGGAAATTGAGGTGTAGATAATATGAAGAGAAATGTGAAGATCTAAAAGCTTATACATTTTTTAAAATGGTGCTTCAATTTTTATTTTTTGAGTCAGTTAATATAACTCTTCACACATGCCACATACTTATAGTTCTTCCAAGAAAATATCTTGGATGATTTAAATAATTTATAAAGTATACTTAATATATGAACAGAATATTTCTTATCAATCATCAGGCACATATTATGTCTGCACAATTCTTGTCACACAGTTTATTTCTCAGATCAGTGCCATATACAGTAGACACGGAATACATGCTTCTTAGTGATATTTAAATAATATTTTATTTATTTCTAATTAATTTATTTTTGGCTGTGTTGGGTCTTCATTGTGGTGGGCAAGCTTCTCATTGCGGTGTCTTCTCTTGTTGCGGAGCACGGGTTCTAGGTGCGTGGGCTTCAGTAGTTGTGGCACACGGGCTCAGTAGTTGTGGCGCACGGGCTCTAGAGCACAGGCTCAGTAGTTGTGGTGCACGGGCTTAGTTGCTCCGTGGCACATGGTATCTTCCCAGACCAGGGCTTGAACTCATGTCCCCTGCATTGACAGGCGGATTCTTAACCACTGTGCCACCAGGGAAGTCCCTTAAATAGTATTTTAAACTTTTACATTAATTTAAATTTGTTTTAGAACAAATGTAGCAATATAATAATATTTGAATGAATTAGATGACATTATTCCAGTGGAGTATCATCACTCCCCCCAGAAGCATTCATACAATTCATTGGTTTTTCCATAGATTTTTGTCTAATACACTCAAAAATTCCTCTTTTATTGAGCTACTTCTTTAGTTAAGTTCTTTCTGTCCTTTTGAAGGTCTAATTTTATACCATTTTCCATATGTTTATTGATTCTTTCAAATACTTTGAAGAAGATCACCTTTCTCTTGACTCCATTCCTTTCTGTACTTGCTTTGTTTTACATTGGTGGCTCATGTCAGAATACAGTTTACATGCTTTTGGCTTGAGAAACTGCTGCAAAATCTGGCAAAACTGACAGTACTAACCTAACAAAGAAGCAAAAGGTTTAAGAGGCAGAGTCAGTGTACTAAGGCTCAATTTATGCTTCTATTTAAGAAAGGAAGGAAAAAATTCATCCTCTTAAATAACTTTCTACACTTGAGTATATGCTGGTTTGGTTATGTAGTTGATAAACATATTAATTTGAAGGAACTTTGTTTATTCACACTAATAATTGAGAAATGCGTTCTAAACTGTCAAATTATGCTCATTTGTATTAATACAGGCAGCACCATTTAAAAATCAAGCCTATGGTAATACTTTACACCAGAATCTCGTACTTAATGCAAAATGAGAAAATAGTGAAAGTCATTTAAATCTTATGAGCTTTGGCAGCATACTTTTTAAAAATTTTTTTATCATGGTAAAATATACATAACAAAATTCACAGATTTAACCATTTTCAAGTGTACAGTTCTGTGTCATTAAATACTTTTACATTGTTTAACCATCACCACCGTTTATCTCCAGTACTTTTTCATCTTCCCCAACTGAAATTCTGGACCTGTTAAACACGAACTCCTCATTCCTCCCCTTCCCACAGCCCCTGGCAGCCACCATTCTACTTTGTGTGTCTATGAATCTGACTACTCTAGGTACTTCGTGTAAATGGAATCATACAATCATACACAAACTCTCTTGAGACTGGCTTATTTCAGTTAGCATAATGTCTTCAAGGTTCGTCCATGTTATAACATGTCAAAGTTTCCTTCCTTTTTAAAAATGAATGATAATTGTATGTATATACTGCATTTTGTTTATCTAAATATCCATCTGTGGACAGTTGGGTTGCTTTCATATTTTGGCTATTGTGAATAATGCGGCTGTGAATGTGGGTGTGCAAATTTTTGTTTTTTTCCAACACTTTATTATGAAAATTTGTAAACATACAGGAAAGTTGAAAGAATTTTACAGTGAACATCTATATCCCTACCACTAGATTCTACCACTAGTTACTTTACTATGTTTGCTTTATCAATATCTAGCTGTTTCTCTATCCATCCATCAATTGATCTGTGTTTTTGATGCATTTCAGAGTATTTTATAGACAATAAATTTTCTTCTAAATGCTTCAGCATACATATCATTAACTAGAGTTCAGTATTAGTTTGGTTCTTCTTTTAAGGTAACATGTATATATACAATGAAATGCACAAATCTGAAGTGCACATTCAATTAATTTTGACAAATGCACATACCTGTGTAATCAAAACTCTTGTCAAGATATAGAATGTTACTGTCACCCCAGAAAATTCCCTCATGCCCCATCCCAGGTAGTTCTTTCTCCTAATCGTACAATGGTAACCACTGTTCTGATAATCCTTCTACCATAAATTGGTTTTGCCTGTTCTAGAACTTTATATAGATGGAATCATAATATGTACTTTTTTGTGTAAGGCTTCTTTCATTTAGCATAGTGTTTTTGAAGTTCATTGATATTGTCATATAGATCAGTATTTCCTTCCTTTATATTGTTGACTAATATTCCATTGTATGAATATGAATTCATCGTAGTGTATTTATCCATTATCTTCTGATGGACACCTGGCTACCTTATTATTATCACTGGATTACTTACTATTTTATACAGGATGAAGTAATATCTCCCTTGCTTACTCCTTAACCCTTTAGTTACTAACATTATGGCTTAGTAAATGCTTATAGAGGGAGTTTCTAAAGTAGTGTATTTAAAATCCTTCTGAATTCCCTGATAGCTCAGCAATACCATTTCCTTTTACCTTAGATCTTAGCCAGTGAAGGAGATCAAGTATTCACTTATTTTAAATGTGTGTTAGCTTCCATGCTAGCCACATCTTGAGATCATAAACTGTCACCCAATCCTACTGCTGTCTGAGTTTTTGAAAGAACATTGTTGGTTCACTAATGAGAGGTGGGTGGAAGCAGGAGGCTTTGTGTAGTTTCTGGTGGTTGCAGGTGGGGGAGTTCTCACTGTAGCCAGCTGCTACACTGGCAGCAGCAAAGGGTAGAAGATAGGGATAGGAGAGAGGAGGCAGAGACACTACGGGTTATTGGTAGCTGAAGTCAATCAATTGTAAATTGAAACCCAATTTTTTGGAGAGAGGAATTCAAGTCAACCTATTTGCAGTATTTCACTTAGTAATTAGACAGTACTATACCATGCCATCTTTGATAGAATGGCAACTCTTACCAAATTTAAACATATCAACTTTGCCATGTTTTTGTCTACTGTATATATGGTGTACATGCTTTGTTTGTATATGTTCTCAAAATACCCTAAGAACATCGAGTCATTTTATAATACCATCTCTTTTCATTTAATTTGTGATATCCAGGAGAAAATCTAATTTTTAAAAATTCTACATGGTTTAAGAACAAGTAACCAAGGATATCAAAGAAGCATATAAAATATTAAGACTCACTCTGTATTTTCCAGAAGGTATGAAAGTAATACCACTTAATAGGTTAGCTGCCACCCTGCACTTTCCAAGCACTTTAGAGTCATTCATCTGTCTGAGGTAAAATGGTATTTGCACCCTTGGTTAACAGATGGGAACTCTTTCTTCCCCGCTGTGTTTTACTGTGTTTGAATTCCAGAATTTATCCAGAGCTCTTGAAACAGTGCTTGTGGTCTTCTGCTGGCCTAACAAAGATTCCTTTTAATAATGGCTTTCCCCACAAATGTCCCAAATAGTTCTGTGATATTCTTTCAGAAGTTATTAAAACTAGAAGCAAACAAACAATTGTCAGCTTTTGTGGTAACAGTAAAAATAAATTTAACTTGAAAATTTGTAAGAGATTATATCATTCATAGAAGATAAAACAATTATATCTAAAAATAGGTAAAATATCTCATAAGTTTGTATAAAATCTTTAAGCAAATATAAATTTAATGTGCACCTAATTGATGGTTTTCCTTCTGGAAGAGAAATTATGGAATCCTGTATCTAAACTAATTTAATAAATTTAATAATTGCATTATACTGGTCCATATATGTTTATGGCTAACAAAGAGAAAGGAAAGAAACCACAGGTGTTTATTTACTGATTTTATCAGTAGGGGTTATGAGGATAGTATCTCTGCAAATACTGGTTATTTATTACTTGAACTAATAATCTTAAATTAGAGTATGTTTACAGGAACTCTACAATTTGAAGAAGTAAAGAGTTATCACATTCAGATATCTGGCTGTGCTGATCTTTGTTCATTTAAATGCAGGATATTTGAAGGCAAAAATTCCAAAGCCTGATTTACTTTATCTATGCTTATTTACAAGTATGTTTAATCCTGCTCTTGTTTTTGAACTTCTTAATGCTGCATAAAAATATTAATCATTAGGTGGTCTTAATGTAGCTATCTTCAGCCCTTCTGCAGAAAGTCATTGTCAGAGAATTCATTCTAATTCAAGGTTAATTAGTGTACCATTAAAATAATGTGTTACAAAAATTAATTACATTGCAGGTCAGAAAACCTGTTAAAAAGCATAGTGTAAATGTCTGAGAGCACATCATCCTCCTTAAAACATTGCTATACAAGTGCCACCCTTCTAGAAAATATATCCAAAGTGAAAATCACTACTGAGGTCCAGTCATAGGTGTTTCCTCTAAAGTAAATTTTTGGCACCACATATGGGAAATTTAAAATATAACTCCCCATTAACAGTAAAATGCGTTGCTTGTCTGCTTTCCCACTGAAACAGCTAAGGATTTATAATTTAGCATTAGTTGATGTAACCCTATTGGGTTAAACCTAAGGAGAAGTCAGGAATCTGGTTGAGAAATAGAAATTATCTGTACATCTTATAGTAAAAATACTAGATATATTAATATTATGTTTTCTTACTTAACTATTAGGTACTTCTGGTAGGTGCTCTGTGTAAGTCTATTAGACATCATTTTAACTATAGAGTAATTCTTGTTAATTTAACTTAATAGCCATAAAATGTACAGTTAAAATTAGAACTAAGAATGATACAGACTTTGACATTTTATCTGATTATTTTAATGTAAAAGCTGTGAAACAATTACATTGAACTATAAAATATTTTATACATTGGTATTAGTTCTGAGAGTCTAATTAGAATATCTGTTTATTCGTATAGAGGGTTTTGAAATTAGTGCTCTAGTAACACTAAATCAGTACACATTAGAGCTGGAGAACATTTAACATAGGCAACTCTATTCTCTACTCCACAATACATTTTTTACTTGGCTTTTAGAATTGTCTCCATTTAAAAAAATTTTTAGTGGGCTCTGAGCAAAGTAGTTTTGCTGTTACAATAAACTGTGAATGATTTGCCCATTTTAAAATTTTTTGCTTCCCTTCCTCTTTGGATTTTGTGTAAGCCTATTGCAAAACAGATATTCACAAGTAAGTAAAAATAAATTGAGCAAATGAAAGAAAAAGAAAAGGACAATTTGTAAGGAAGAAGTTGTCTTACTTTTTTTGTTTGTTTGTTTCAAGAATAGTTCCTGGTTTGATTAGTTGAACTAATAGGTATGTGAAGAGAGTCTGAAAGGTGAAGTGTGTGAGTTTAGAAAAGCTTTCTTGAAAGGTGCTTTTTACTTTAAAGTCATCTTTGTCCCAGCTTATATCTGCTTAAATCTTTTCTAAAATGACATAAAGCAGGGATTTCAACTTAATTTGGAAAAACATTCCATTCTTTAAGAAATGACATCACTACCACCCTGAAAAAAGTAGTGTTAAGCCATACATCACTCATTTCTTCAGAAAAGCCCTTAGCTTTGGGGGTTTTGTTTATTCTTTGGACTGAGGAGGCTCCTTTCATTAACTAAACTAAGATTTCTGACAGTGGAGAAAAGAATTAACACATTGAGAGTAACCGTTCATCCTTGGTAGACAACAGTTAAAATTAATGTTTCATATTTAGTACTTTTGTCTCCTGACAGTTAATATCTATTCTGTTTTACAAGTGGCTTTCACAGTCAACATTTGAAGATAAACACTAGCAGACTTTACTAATGTTTTGGGGATATTTCAGGGTGTAAATCTGGGATATGAAGGGGAAATGCTTAGTTTCAAAGTGATTAAATTTTCTTACACTTTAAGGAATAAACTTGAGTAAATTTAGATAAACTGCATTTAGATTATGATCTCTACCTAGGTTTAAGTACTTTTTTTTTTTTATCCATAGGATTTTTTTCACCAGAAGTGGACATAATTTAAAACTATCTCTTACCTTTATAGAGTTCTTTAAAATTTACAGAGCATTATTTTGTAACTCATTCATTCAACAAATGTTATTGGTATTATTGTTGATAGTGTTACCCCCACGCTGTGGGTGAGGAAACTGTTCAGCTGAAGAAAGTCACTGGGCTAGTACAGAACAGATTCCAGAAGTAGAACTCAGGACTTTCTATTGATTTCCAGTCTGCTGCTTTTCCCATAGAACATTTTATATCAATCATTCTTAGAATAGTTAATCTACATTTTTGCATATTACTCTGTCTTTCTTCAGACCTTATATCTTTTATATGGTCCCACAACTGGATTAACAAATTCATTTATCTTTTTCTGTGTTTTTAGGGCAGAGCTCTACTCCATTGGGCTTGTGATCGAGGACATAAGGAACTAGTCACAGTCCTGCTACAACATAGGGCCGATATTAACTGTCAGGTAAGAGTGATGAAAAGGGAGCTTTTTTAAAAAAATTGGGGTAAAATCCACATAAAATTTACCATATTAACAATTTTAAAGTGTACAGTCGAGTGGCATTTAACAATGTGCAACCATCACTACTGTCTTGTCCTGCAGCATTTTCATCACCCCGGGAGTACGCTTTGTACCCATTAAGCGGTCACTCCCTATTTCCCCCTCACTCCAGACCTTAGCAACAACTAATCTGCTTTCTCAGTGGATTTGCCTCTTCTAGATATTTCATATAAATGGAGTCATAAAATATTTGGCCTTTGTTTCTGGCTTCTTTCACTTGGCATATTTTCAAGGATTATCCATGTTGTAACATGTAACAGTACTTCATTCCTTTTTGTGGCTAAATAATATTCCGTTGTCTGGATAGACCACATTTTATCAGTTCATCAGTTGATGAGCAGTTGGGTTGTTTCCACCCTTTGGCAGTTGTGAATAATTGCGGTGAACAATTTGTGTACATGTTTTTGTTTAAACACTTGTTTTCAGTTCTTTTGGTTCTGTACCTAGGAGGGGAATTTAAGTTATATGGTAAGTTGATGTTTAACTTTTTGAGGAACCTCCAAACTTTTCCACAGGAGCTACACCATTTTACATTCCCACCAGAAATTCAGGGGTGTTCAAGTTTTTCCACTTCTTCGCCAACACACATTATTTTTCTGTTCATTAGCCATTCTAGTGGGCATGAAGTGATATCTCATCATGGTATGGATTTGATTTGCATTTCCCTAATGACGTTGAGTATCTTTTCATGTACTTGTTGACAGTTTATATGTTTTCTTTGGAAAAATGTCTATTTAAGTGTTTCACCCCTTTTTAAACTGAGTTGTCTTTTATATTTAAGATCTAAAAATTCTTTATATTCTGGACATTAGACCATTATCAGATGTATGATTTGCAGATATCTTCTCCCTTTTCGTGGGCTGTCTTTTCGCTTTCTTAATAGTGTCCTTTGGTGCACGTAAAGTTTTTAATTTTGATGAAGTCCAGTGTATCTATTTCCTTTTGTTGGTTGTGCTTTTGGCATCATACCTAAGAAACCTTTGCCAAATCCAAGGTCATTAAGATTTACCCTGAAGTTTTCTTTCTTTCTTTTTCTCTTTTTTTTTTTTGACTGTGGCAAAATATATATAACATAAAATTTACCACTTTAACCATTTTAAGTGTACAGTTCTGTGGCATTAACTACTTTTATGGTGTTCAACCATCACCACCATTCATCTCTAGAACCTTTTCATCTTCTCCAGTTGAAACTCTGTACTCATAACTAGCTCCCCATTCCCCACCCCACCCCCTCAGCCCCTGGCAGCCACCATTCTACTTTCTCTCTTCATGAATTTGACTACTCTAGATACCTCATATAAATAGAATCATACAATATTTGTCCTTTTGTGACTGACTTATTTCGCTTAGCATAATGTCTTCAAGGTTCGTCCCTGATGCAGCATGTGTCAAAATTTCTTTCCTTTTTAAAACTAACTAATGTTGCATTGTATGTATATACCATATTTTGTTTATCCAGATATCCATCTACAGACTTAGGTGACTTTCGTTTTTTGGCTGTTGTGATTAATACTTCTATGAATATGGGTAACAAATGTCTGTTTGAATCCTTGCTTTCACTTCTTTTGAGTATATACCCAGAAGTGGAATTGCTGGATCATATGGTAATTCTTTGTTTAATGTTTTGAAGAATCACCATACCATTTCCACAGTGGCTGCACCATTCTACCTTCCCATCAAAAATGCACAATTGTTCCAGTTTCTCCAAATCCTTACCAACACTTGTTATTTTCTATATTTCTGATATTAGCCATCCTGGTGGTTGTGAAGTGGTATCTCCTTGTGGTTTTAATTTCACTTCCATAATGATTAATGATGTTGAACATTATTGATGTTGAACATTATTAATGTTGAACAATCAATTTTGGTCATTTGTATATCTTCTTTGGAGAAATGTCTATTGATGTCCTTTGCCCATTCTTTAATTGGGTTGTTTGGGGGGTTTTTGTTGTTAAGCTGTAAGAAGTCTTTATACAGTCTGGATATCAACCCCTTATCACATGCACGATTTACAAATATTTTCTCCCATTCTTTGGGTTTTCTTTCACTCTGCTGATAATAGTGTCCTTTGATGCACAATAGTTTAAAATTTTGATGAAGTTCAACTTATGTATTTTTCCTTTTGTTGCCTGTGTTTTTGGTGTCATATCCAAGAAATCATTGCAAAATGTCATGTCATGAAGATTTTTCCCAGGTTTTCTTTAAGAGCTTTATAATTTTAGCTTTGTTTTTTGACCTATTTTGAGTAAAAGGTAACATAAGGGTCCAGCTTCATTTCTTTGCATGTGGATAGTCAGTTTTCCCAGCACCATTTATTGAAAGGCTGTCCTTTCTTCACTGAATGGTCCTGACACCCCTTGTCAAAAATCACTTGACCATATATGCAAGAGTTTGGGATCTCTATTCTATTTCATTGGTCTCTGTGTCTGTCTTAATGCCACTACTACACTGGTTTGATTACTGTAGCTTTGTAGTAATTTTTGAAATCAGGAAGTGTGAGACTTCCAACTTGTTTTTCTTTTTCCAGATTGTTTTGGCTATTCTGGGTCCCTTAAGTTTCCATATGAATTTTAGGATGGATTTTTCTAATTCTACGAAAAAGTCATTGGGGTTTTGATGGAGGTTGCATTAAATCTATAGATCGATTTGGGCAGTACAGGTTTCCCCTGCTCTCTGAAAGTAAAGCATTCCTACGAAACCTTTTGTAAGCCAAAATGATGTAAAGCAAAGAAGCAATTACCTTAGGACACATCTTGCTAACGAATGCACAAAGTAAACTGAGATAAAGCACAGATGCTCACACAGTTAAAAGTTATGGTGGCTTAGTGCTGAGATGCACATTGTAGTTCCTGGAGAAGGAGCTAGGTGGTGCCGCTCTTGGTGCTCAGGGTGCGTGCTGCCTCTACAATAGCCAGCTGCAAAACAAAGGGTGAGCGTTGGTTTTGCTTTTCGCCTTTTTTTGTAAAAGCAAAAATCGTCTTCAGATTTCTTTCGGTTAGCAAAAACAGGTACTAATGTAGGTCTTTAGTAAAAGTGAAGTGGCATAAAGCAGACTTTTGAAAAGCAAGGGATACCTGTATTGTCATCTTAACAATGAAGTCTTCCAATCCATGGAATGGCCTTTTTTTGTGTCTCTAATTTCTTTCAGCATTGTTTTATAATTTTCAGTGTACAGTACGTTTGCCTCCTTGGTTTAGTTTATTCCTGAGTATTTTATTCTTTTTTGACACTATTGTAAATGAAACTATTTTCTAAATTTCTTTTTTTGATTATTCATTGTTAGTGTTTAGAAATGCAAGTGATTTTTTTTCTTTTTCTTTTTGCGGTACGCAGGCGTCTCACTGTTGTGGTCTCTCCCGTTGCGGAGCACAGGCTCCGGATGCACAGGCTCAGCGCCCACGGGCCCAGCCGCTCCGTGGCACGCGGGATCCTCCTGGACCGGGGCACAAACCCATGTCCCCCACATCGGCAGGCGGACCCTCAGCCACTGTGCCACCAGGGAAGCCCAATGCAAGTGATTTTTGTGTGTTGATTTTTTATCCTGCAACTTTGCTGAATTCGCTTATTAGTTCTAACAGCTTTTTGTGGAATCTTAAGGGTTCTCTACATATAAGATATGTTGTCTATGAACAGAGATAATTTTACTTCTTCCTTTCCAACTTGGATGCCTTTTATTTCATTTTCTTGCCTAACTGCTCTGACTAGACCTTCTAGTACTATGTTGAATAAAAGTAGTTAAAGTGGGCATCCTTGTCTTATTTAGGAGTTTGCTTTTTTTTTTTTTTTTTTTTTCCCAGTACGTGGGCCTCTCACTGTTGTGGCCTCTCCTGTTGCGGAGCACAGGCTCCGGACGCGCAGGCTCCGGGGCCATGGCTCACGGGCCCAGCCGCTCCGCGGCATGTGGGATCTTCCTGGACTGGGGCACAAACCCTTGTCCCCTGCATCGGCAGGTGGACTCTCAACCACTGCACCACCAGGGAAGCCCTAGGAGTTTGCTTTTTAATTTAGTATAAATTATACTAAAGATAGATATAAAATGCTTTTCCTTTACATAATATTTGTTGGCATATACATCCATTCCACTTTAGCCCCCTCGGCCTCCTGGGCTCACCCTGAACTTTTCATCAAGTCTGAAATTTTCAGTTCTAATTATACTCTCCAATTCACTTCACTCTAAATCTCTTATTTGACTTTATGGAAATCCTGAGTCCCTTGACTGATCTACCTTCTCCCATTTTAGTTCATTTTGTCCACTCTTATGCAATTATCCTCATCTTCATTCCCATTCCCTGTTTTTCAACTGTGGTAGCCACCTGGCAAAATGCTAATTCTGATTACAGTTGCCTGCCTTCTATATATCTACACTCTGGGTCTGGGCAAAGCTAGAAAAAAAAATTACTCAGCCCGGATATTACCATAAATCATGGTATCCATATTTAATTTTGACTGGCAAGTCTTATGGTCTTTCTTATTCTCACATTTTCCCTTATTTCACAGACAAAATAGAAGACCTCTTTATCTCCAACCTGTCTCTCAGCCAGTAGCTGCAGCAACATATATTTCTTGGACACCCCTCAGACACTTCAAACGCACAGTGTCTAACACTGAACTTACCATCTCTCAACAGCCACCGCCCCTGCCCCCCCATAATTGGCATCAGCATCCACCCAGTGCTCCAGGACTCATCCTTTATTCTTCTCTCATTCTCACACCCACTGAAGTCCTGTAGGTTCTGCCTGCTAAGTGTACCTCAAATCTATCCACTTCTCTATTTCAGCATTGCCAGCACACTAGTTTAAGCTTATTAAATTATTTCAGCAGCTCTCAACTATATCCCTGCTTCTAATCTTGATGTCCTTCGATACATTTCCCACTTTTCATCTGGAGATTCTTTCTAAAATGCTTATTTTCAGGGGCTTCCCTGGTGGCGCAGAGGTTGAGAATCCTCCTGCCGATGCAGGGGACACGGGTTTGAGCCCTGGTCCAGGAAGATCCCACATGCCGTGGAGTAACTGAGCCTGTGTGCCACAACTACTGAGCCTGCACTCTAGAGCCCGCAAGCCACAACTACTGAAGCTCGTGTGCCTAGAGCCCATGCTCCACAAGTAGAGAAGCCACTGCAATGAGAAGTCCGCACACTGCAACAAAGACCCAACACAGCCGAAAATAAATAAATTAAATTAATAAATTAGGGAAAAAAAAGAATAAAATGCTAATTTTCAAATGTTCTCTTCTTTACTTTTATTATTCTAAGATAAAATCTAAATTTAATTTGCCCTATAAAACGCTTCATGATCTGGACCTTGCTTACCTCTCCACTTATTTCTCAGATACTCCTAGCTTATGGTATGCTGAGTTCCACTGGTTCTGAAGAACTTGACATGCTGCTCACCTGTTGGCCTTCTTTTTTTTTTTTTTTTTTGAACATCTTTATAGGAGTGTAATTGCTTTACATTGTTGTGTTAGTTTCTGCTGTATAACAAAGTGAGTCAGCTATATGTATACATATATCCCCATATCCCCTCCCTCTTCAGCCTCCCTCCCACCCTCCCTATCTCACCCCTCCAGATGGTCACAAAGCACCAACCTGATCTCCCTGTGCTATGCGGCTGCTTCCCACTAGCTATGTATTTTACATTTCGTAGTGTATATATGTCCATGCCACTCTCTCACTTCGTCCCGGCTTATCCTTCCCCTTCCCGTGTCTTCAAGTCTATTTTCTACGTCTCCATCTTTATTCCTGTCCTGCCCCTAGGTTCTTCAGAACCTTTTTAGATTCCATATATATCTGTTAGCATACGGTATTTGTTTTTCTCTTTCTGACTTACTTCATTCTGTATGACAGACTCTAGGTCCATCCACCTCACTACAAATAACTCAATTTCGTTTCTTTTTATGGCTGGGTAGTATTCCATTGTATATATAAGCCACATCTTCTTTACCCATTCATCTGTCAGTGGACACTTAGGTTGCTTCCTTGTCCTGGCTATTGTAAATAGTACTGCAATGAACATTTTGGTACATGACTCTTTTTGAATTATGGTTTGCTCAGGGTATATGCCCAGTAGTGGGATTGCTGGTTCATATGGTAGTTCTGTTTTTAGTTTTTTAAGGAACCTCCATACTGTTCTCCATAGTGGCTGTATCAATTTACATTCCCACCAACAGTACAAGAGTGTTCCCTTTTCTCCACACCCTCTCCAGCATTTACTGTTTATAGATTTTTTGATGATGGCCATTCTGACTGGTGTGAGGTGATACCTCATTGTAGTTCTGATTTGCATTTCTCTAATAATTAGTGATGTTGAGCATCCTTTCATGTGTTTGTTGGCAATCTGTATATCTTCTTTGAAGAAATGTCTATTTAGGTCGTCTGCCCATTTTTGCATTGGGTTGTTTGTTTTTCTGATATTGAGCTGCATGAGCTGCTTGTATATTTTGGAGATTAATCCTTTGTCAGTTGCTTCGTTGGCAAATATTTTCTCCCATTCTGAGGGTTGTCTTTTCGTCTCATTTATGGTTTCCTTTGCTGTCGAAAGCTTTTAAGTTTCATTAGGTCCCATTTGTTTTTGTTTTTACTTCCATTTCTCTAGAAGGTGGGTCAAAAAGGATCTTGCTGTGATATATGTCACAGAGTGTTCTGCCTATGTTTTCCTCTAAGAGTTTTATAGTGTCTGGCCTTACATTTAGGTCTTTAATCCATTTTGAGTTTATTTTTGTGTATGGTTTTAGGGAGTGTTCTAATTTCATTCTTTTACATGTAGCTGTCCAGTTTTCCCAGCACCACTTATTCAAGAGACTGTCTTTTCTCCATTATATATTCTTGCCTCCTTTATCAAAGATAAGGTGACCATATGTGCGTGGGTTTATCTCTGGGCTTTCTCTCTTGTTCCATTGATCTATATTTCTGTTTTTGTTCCAGTACCATACTGTCTTGGTTACTGTAGCTTTGTAGTATAGTCTGAAGCCAGGGAGCCTGATTCCTCCAGCTCCCTTTTTCTTTCTCAATATTGCTTTGGCTATTCGAGGTCTTTTATGTTTCCATACAAATTGTGACATTTTTTGTTCTAGTTCTGTGAAAAATGCCATTGGTAGATTGATAGGGATTGCATTGAATCTGTAGATTGCTTTGGGTAGTATAGTCGTTTTCACAATGTTGATTCTTCCAATACAGGAACATGATATATCTCTCCATCTGTTGCTATCATCTTTAATTTCTTTCATCAGTGGCTTATAGTTTTCTGCATACAGGTCTTTTGTCTGCTTAGGTAGGTTTATTCCTAGGTATTTTATTCTTTTTGTTGCAGTGGTAAGTGGGAGTGTTTCCTTAATTTCAGTTTCAGATTTTTCATCGCTAGTGTATAGGAATGCAAGAGATTTCTGTGCATTAATTTTGTATCCTGCTACTTTACCAAATTCATTGAATAGCTCTAGTAGTTTTCTGGTAGCATCTTTAGGATTCTCTATGTATAGTATTATGTCATCTGCAAACAGTGACAGTTTCACTTCTTTTCTGATTTGGATTCCTTTTATTTCTTTTTTGTCTCTGATTGCTGTGGCTAAAACTTCTAAAACTATGTTGAATAATAGTGGTGAGAATGGGCAGCCTTGTCTTGTTCCTGATGTGAGTGGAAATGGTTTTAGTTTTTCACCATTGAGAGCGATGTTGGCTGTGGGTTTGTCATATATGGCCTTTATTATGTTGAGGTAAGTTCCCTCTATGCCTACTTTTGGAGAGTTTTTATCATAAATGAGTGTTGAAGTTTTTTGAAAGCTTTTTCTGCATCTATGGAGATTATCATATGGTTTTTATTCTTCAGTTTGTTAATATGGTGTATCACATTGATTGATTTGCATATATTCAGGAATCCTTGCATTCCTGGGATAAACCCCATTTGATCATGGTGTATGATCCTTTTAATGTGCTGTTGGATTCTGTTTGCTAGTATTTTGTTGAGGATTTTTTCATCTATGTTCATTAGTGATACTGGCCTGTAGTTTTCTTTTTTTGTAACATCTTTGTCTGGTTTTGGTATCAGCATGATGGTGGCCTCGTAGAAGGAATTTGGGAGTGTTCCTCCCTCTGCTATATTTTGGAAGTGTTTGAGAAGGATATGTCTTAGCTCTTCTGTAAATGTTTGATAGAATTCTCCTGTGAAGCCATCTGGTCCTGGGCTTTTGTTTGTTGGAAGATTTTTAATCACAGTTTCAATTTCAGTGCTTGTGATTGGTCTGTTTATATTTTCTATCTCTTCCGGGTTAAGTCTTGGAAGGTTGTGCTTTTCTATGAATATGTTTCTTCCAGGTTGTCCATTTTATTGACATATAGATAATCTCTCATGGTCCTTTGTATTCTGCAGTGTCAATTGTTACTTCTCCTTTTTCATTTCTAATTCTTTTGATTTGTCTTCTCCCTTTTTCTCTTGATGCATCTGGCTAATGGTTTATCAATTTTGTTTATCTTCTCAAAGAACCAGCTTTTAGTTTTATTGATCTTTGCTATCGTTTCCTACATTTCTCTTTCATTTATTTCTGATCTGATCTTTATGATTTCTTTCCTTCTGCTAACTTTGGGGATTTTTTGGTCTTCTTTCTCTAATTGCTTTAGGTGTAAGGTTAGGTTGTTTATTTGAGATTTTTCTTGTTTCTTGAGGTAGGATTGTATTGCTATGAACTTCCCTCTTAGAACTGCTTTTGTTGCATCCCATAGGTTTTGGGTCGTCGTGTTCTCATTGTCATTTGTTTCTAGGTATTTTTTGATTTCCTCTTTGATTTCTTCAGTGATCTCTTGGTTATTTAGTAGTGTGTTGTTTAGCCTCCATGTAGTTTGTTTTTTTTGGGTTTTTTTTGTTTTTTGGTTTTTTTTTTTGCAGTACGCAGGCCTCTCACTGCTGCGGCCCCTCCCATTGTGGAGCACAGGCTCCGGACTCACAGGCTCATCAGCCATGGCCCATGGGCCCAGCCGCGGCGCGGCATGTGGGATCCTCCCGGACCGGGGCATGAACCCATGTCCCCTGCATCGGCAGGTGGCCTCTCAACCACCGTGCCACCAGAGGAGCCCCTGTATTTTTTTAACAGTTCTTTTTTCTGTAACTGATATCTAGGCTCATAACGTTGTGGTCAGAAAAGATACTTGATACAATTTCAATTTTCTTAAATTTACCAAGGCATGATTTGTGACCCAAGGTATGATCTATCCTGGAGAATGTTCCATGAGCACTTAAGAAGAAAGTGTAGTCTGTTGTTTTTAATGGAATGTCCTATAAATATCAGTTAGGTCCATCTTCTTTAATGTGTCATTTAAAAGTTGTGTTTCCTTATTTATTTTCATTTTGGTTGATCTGTCCATTGGTGAAAGTGGGGTGTTAAAGTCCCTGCTATTATTGTGTTACTCTTGATTTACCCTTTTATGGCTGTTAGCATTTTTTGCCTTATGTATTGAGGTGCTCCTATGTTGGGTGCATAAATATTTACAACTGTTATATTCTTTTCTTGGATTGATCCCTTGATCATTATTTAGTGTCCTTCTTTGTCTCCTGTAATAGTCTTTATTTTAAAGTCTATTTTGTCTGATATGAGAATTGCTACTCCAGCTTTCTTTTGATTTCCATTTGCATGGAATATCTTTTTCCATCCCTTCACTTTCAGTCTGTATGTGTCCCTAGGTTGAAGTGGGTCTCTTGTTGACAGCATATATACGGGTCTTGTTTTTGTATCCATTCAGCCTGTCTGGGTCTTTCGGTTGGAGCATTAAACCATTTATATTTAAGGTAATTATCAATATGTGTGTTCCTGTTACCATTTTCTTAATTGTTTTGGGTTTCTTATTGTAGGGCCTTTCCTTCTCTTGTGTTTCCTGCCTAGAGAAGGTCCTTTAGCATTTGTTGTAAAGCTGGTTTGGTGGTGCTGAATTCTCTGAGCTTTTACTTGTCTGTAAAGGTTTTAATTTCTCTGTCAAATCTGAGTGAGATCCTTGCTGGGTAGAGTAATCTTGGTTGTAGGTTTTTCCCTTTCATCACTTTAAATATGTCATGCCACTCCTTTCTGGCTTTCAGAGTTTGTGCTGAAGGATCAGCTGTTAACCTTATGGGGATTCCCTTGTATGTCATTTGTTGCTTTTCCCTTGCTGCTTTTAATATTTTTTCTTTGTATTTAATTTTTGACAGTTTGATTAATATGTGTCTTGGTGTGTTTCTCCTTGGATTTATCCTGTATGGGACTCTCTCTGCTTCCTCGACTTGATTGACTGTTTCCTTTCCTATATTAGGGAAGTTTTCAACTATAATCTCTTCAAATATTTTCTCAGTCCCTTTCTTTGTCTCTTCTTCTGGGACCCCTATAATTCAAATGTTGGTGCGTTTAATGTTGTCCCAGAGGTATCTTGAGACTGTCCTCAATTCTTTTCATTCTTTTTTCTTTATTTTGCTCTGTGGTAGTTATTTCCACTATTTCATCTTCAAGGTCACTTATCCGTTCTTCTGCCTCAGTTATTCTGCTATTGATTCCTTCTAGAGAACTTTAAGTTTCATTTATTGTGTTGTTCATCATTGTTTGTTTGCTCTTTAGTTCTTCTATATCCTTGTTAAACGTTTCTTGTATTTTCTCCATTCTATTTCCAAGATTTTGGTTTATGTTTACTGTCATCACTCTGAATACTTTTTCAGGTAGACTGCCTGTTTCCTCTTGTTTTGTTTGGTGTGGTGGGTTTTTACCTTGCTCCTTCATCTGCTGCGTATTTCTCTGTCTTCCCATTTTGCTTAACTTACTGTGTTTGGGGGTCTCCTTTTCGCAGGCTGCAGGTTCGAAGTTCCCATTGTTTTTGGTGTCTGCCCCCAGTAGGTGAGGTTGGTTCAGTGGATTGTGTAGGCTTCCTGGTGGAGGGGACTAGTGCCCGTGTTCTGGTGGATGAGGCTGGATCTTGTCTTTCTGGTGGGCAGGACCGAGTCCGGGAGTGTGTTTTGGGGTATCTGTGAACTTACTATGATTTTAGGCAGCCTCTCTGCTAATGTTTGGGGTTGTGTTCCTGTCTTGCTAGTTGTTTGGCATGGGGTGTCCAGCACTGGAGCTTGCTGGTCGTTGAGTAGAGCTGGGTCTTAGCGTTGAGACAGAGATCTCTGGGACAGCTCTCACCGATTGATATTACATGGGGCCAGGAGGTCTCTGGTGGTCCAGTGTCCTGAACTTGGCTCTCCCACTTCCAAGGCTCAGGCCTGACACCCAACTGGCGCACTGAGACCCTGTCAGACACATGGCTCAGAAGAAAAGGGAGAAAAAAATAGAATAAAATAAAATAAAAAAAATTTTTCTAATTATTAAAATAAAAAAGTAATTAAAAAAAAGAAAGCAACCAAACCAATAAACAAATCCACCAATGATAACAAGCACTAAAAACTAAACTAAGATAAACATATAAATCAGAAAGTAGTCAGTCTCATACAGCAAACCCCAAGTCTGCAGTTGCTCCCAAAGTCCACTGCCTCAATTTTGGGATGATCATTGTCTATTCAAGTGTTCCACAGATGCAGGGTACATCAAGTTGATCGTGGAGATTTAATCCACTGCTCCTGAGGCTGCTGGGAGAGATTTCCCTTTCTCTTCTTTGTTCGCACAGCTCCTGGGGTTCAGCTTTGGTTTTGGCCCCGCCTCTGCGTGTAGGTCACCTGAGGGTGTCTCTTCTTCACCCAGACAGGCGGGGGTTAAAGGAGAAGCTGATTAGGGGGCTCTGGCTCACTCAGGCCGGGGTGAGGGAGGGGTACAGAATACGGGGTGAGCCTGCAGCGGCAGAGGCTGGTGTGACATTGCCACAGCCTGAGGTGTTCCATGTGTTCTCCTGGGGAAGTTGTCCCTGGATCACGGGACCCTGGCAATGACGGGATGCACAGTTCCCAGGCCAGGAGGTGTGGATAGTGACCTGTGCTTGCACACTGGCTTCTTGGTGGCTGCAGCAGCAGCCTTAGCATTTCATGCCCATCTCTGGTGTCCACGCTGATAGCCACAGCTCGCACCCGTCTTTGAAGCTCATTCAGGCAGTGCTCTGTATCCCCTCTCCTCGCGCACCCTGAAACAATGGTCTCTTGCCTCTTCGGTCCAGAGTTTTTTCCCGAACTCCCTCTCAGCTAGCTGTGGTGCATCAGCCCCTTTCAGGCTGTGTTCACGCAGCCAATCCCAGCCCTCACCCTGGTATCTGACCTCTGAAGCCCGAGCCTCAGCTCCCAGCCCCCACCCACCCCAGTGGGGCAAGCAGACAAGCCTCTCAAGATGGTGAGTGCTGGTTGGCACCAGTCCTCTGTGCGGGAATCTCTCCGCTTTGCCCTCTGTACCCCTATTGCTGCGCTCTCCTCCGTGGCTCCGAAGCTTCCCCCCCACCCACTCCCTGTCTCCGCCAGTGAAGGGGCTTGCTAGTGTGTGGAAGCATTTCCTCCTTCACAGCTCCCTCCCGGAGGTGCAGGTCCCATCCCTATTCTTTTGTCTCTGTTTTTTCTTTTTTCTTTTGCCCTACCCAGGTACGTGGGGAGTTCTTGCCTATTGGGAAGTCTTAGGTCTCCTGCCAATATTCAGTAGGTGTTCTGTAGGAGTTGTTCCACATGTAGATGTATTTTTGATGTATTTGTGGGGAGGAAGGTGATCTCCACATCTAACTCCTCCACTGTCTTGAAGGTCTTCCTGTTGGCCTTCTTAGATACTGTTTTCTGTCTCCTTCATTCTCCCTCCTAGGCCTCAGTTTACACATCATTTCCTCCAGGAAGCCTTCCTTCACTCTGACCAGATAGACACCCCCACTTATATAGCTCCCTGTTGTTAAGCTCATCAAAGAGCTACCACAGTGCAGTCACATTGTATTGTAATTCACTGTTTACATGTCTATCCTCAGCACCACCATAGGTACCAGAGTATGGTTGTATGACCAGTGCCTTGTATGTCTAATATATAGTCAGTGCTCAGTAAATATTGAACAAAGGAATATCAGCTTATAAAGAAGTTGACAAAATGTTAGAAAAATATATCATGACAACCAGAAAAGACCGAAGCATTTACCAGAACCTTTTGAGTATCCTTGTTATTTTATTAGAATAAATACTTCTTTCCCTGTTAGATAGGTGTGCATTCTTCTTGGGCCAGTTCCCTAGCCTCGAGTCATAGGCCAAACTCACAACCTTAGGCCATATATATTTCACTGATTTTTTTTTAGTAGTTTGTATATATACAAAGGAAAGAAAACTCAAAAAATGCAAAAGACTAACTTTAAATAATTCTTTCTCCTATCCTTGTTTCAGAACTTTGATGTTTTAAGGAATATTAGCATTTTCTTTGTGATATAATTATTATTAAAACTTTTCTTCTAGTACTTTCATCATTTCATGGTTTCTGTGATCCATCTAGAATTAATTTGTGTCACATATATGCAATAGGAATTTTATTTTTGTCCAGATGTTGCCAGCTTTGCTTTTGTCTAGATGATTAGCTAGTTGTTCCAATAATGTTTATTGAATAATCTTTTCTCTACTGATTTGAAGTGTCTTCTTTTTATAGTCTCACTTCATCTACATATTTCACTGTGTTTCTGGGCTGTTCTATTCTATTGCTCTGTTTTTCTGTTCATGTACTTGTGCTATGCTGTTTAAAGTATTGTAGCTTCAAAATATATTTTAATACCTGGCAGGATAGATTACTTAATTACTTATTCAGAATATTCTCTGTTATTTTTGCTTGTTTATTTTTCTTTGTGAACTTTGAAATCATCTTTCTGACCCTCACTTCCCCCAGTCACTACCAACACTAAGCTAAAAAAACAAACAAAAACTTATTGGTGCACTCATGATTTTTATTTGGTTTGCATTGTCGGAGGTAGTATTTTGGAGGGAAGTGTCCCCAGTTTAGGCTCAGCCTGAAGTTTTTGCCTGTGGGTTTCTTGTATTCTCTTTGTTTGAGTATTATAAGACAAACAATACAAAAAACTGCTGTACGTGGCTTTATAGAATGCTCTTTACCTAACACTAAACTTTAATGCAAAGTAAAAGTTCTACATAGGTTTTAAGGATGGATCAGTTGGGACTATATGCCTGGCCAGTGTTTTCCTTGCCCTCTTTGTTTTCATATGACCACTCTGTGTTGCCCCTAGCCTTGGTTTTCCTTTATTATTGACAATCCTAATCCATATGATCTAGCTTCAGTTAAGGGAATGCTTTTGGCTTTGTCAGTTTGGGTCACTAACATGCTTCCAAATCAGAGGGCTTTTGGAGATTAACTCTCAGAATAGCTTTCCCCTTGTAATTTCTTTGTAGGTTTCCTTATTGAAAACTCTTTTCAAATATAAACAATACAAACATAATAAATGGAAGGAAATGTTCATCTCCCTCATGACTCAGTCTTTCTGAAACAACATTATTATTGACTGGCCTATTGGTTGCCAAAAAGGAAAATCAATTTTATTAGAAGTATTTGCTTGGCTACAGATCTTGGTACTAACCCAGCAGAGACAGGCTGATGTTATCAAGTATCTGAAGACTAATTTTTACCATTAGCCTGAAACGGAGTAGTAATTAAAGATATGTCAAAGTCTACTCTGTGTTTTCCTGTCATTTTTACCTTTCAGTATATCTCATATATACTTTTATTGCACTGCAGTTTCTGCATTCTGTGACTCTGATGGAATTGGATCTTTTAATTTTATTTCTGAGAAAGATCCTTTATAGATTTCATTTGTTATCTGGCAGTATTATGGACACAGTTTTGTCTTTTCCACTGCTTGGTATTGATTTTTAGTTCAGCTCTGGAAGTTAGGTCCTTAACTACATTTGTGATTAGGATATGGGTTAAATACACACCCCACCCCCACCCTCACCAGACCTCTTGAGTAAGTTTGATCTTTAAGTCCTGGAGAATGATTAAAACCACTCTAAAAGCACATTTAAAAGTATCCAAATGCTAGATTTATTGCTAGACTTCTCAGATTTATTGTAAAGTAGTGTTAAGGAAATAAGAGAGGTTGGGGGAGAAGTGGGAGCATCTGTGGTGTTGAATGTCTACACTGTGTCCTGGGTGTTAAGCACTTCAAAAGAAGAATATTTTGAGTGTTACTGAAATGTTTTAGGACTTTGTGATTTATAAATTACATAAACTTACGGTTTATATAATGGCACAGAGCAGCATACCCTCTCACTGAACACCTTCATGACTGTGTGTTATAGAAAATTTCAAAGAACATGAGATTTAACTAGATTTATTGCAGTGATCATTTTGTAATTTATACAGATATCAAATCATTGTGTTGTATACCTGAAACCAATATGATGTTATATGTCAGTTATATCTCAGTTTTTTTTTTTTTTTTGTGGTACGCGGGCCTCTCACCGTTGTGGCCTCTCCCGTTGCAGAGCACAGGCTCCGGACGCGCAGGCTCAGCAGCCATGGCTCACGGGTCCAGCCGCTCCGCGGCATATGAGATCCTCCCAGACCGGGGCACGAACCCGCATCCCCTGCATCGGCAGGCGGACTCTCAACCACTGCGCCACCAGGGAGGCCCTATATCTCAGTTTTAATAAAGAATATTGTGAAATGAAAGAATCTGAAAAGAAGAAATTCTATATGCAGATATAGTTTTATGAAATAAGTAGGAAATATATATTTTAAAAAAAGAATGGGGATAATGAGAATTCTAGATTTCTCCAGGGTGTTGTGGGGCTTAAAATGATGACAGCAGCCCCTCTACCTCAGGGCTAGCCTACTGTTCTTTGGCCGAGGCTACTCTTCCCTAAGTTCACCGGGCATATTGCTGCCAGTAGAGCCTTCCCAAGACTGCTGTTTATTATGTCACTGACCTGTTCAAAACTCTTTAATGACTGCCCTGCTTATAGGATGAATTCCAAACTCTGTAGATTTGAATTCAGAATTCTCTATCATGGGTGGGGGTGGGGTGCGGCAAGAGAAAAGTATATAAAGCAGTAAATAAAACCATCTGTAATTCTATTGTGTGTGTGTTGGGGGGGGTAGGATATAAAACAGTTTTTTAGTATTTGCCATGTACCAAGCATCTTATGTATAGTCATCACATTAATCCGATAATGTAGGTATATTATTATCTGCATTTTCGTGATAAAGATACAGAAGGCATAGAGCTAGTAAGTGACAAAGTTTAGACTTGAACATGTTCTGATTCCAAAGCCCAAGCCCTTATCCTCTCCTCTGTAAAATTTGAGTACATTTCCTTCTCGTCTTTATTTTTTCTGCTTACACGTATATAACATATTTTAAAGATAGTTGGTACATTATTGCACACAGAGTAGTTTTTAATTATCTAAAATACTGAGATATAAAATACATTCAGTGAGGTACATATAGTACAAAAAATTAAGTATACAACCTAATGCGTTATATATGTGTGTGTGTATCTGTGCAACTGCCATCTATATCAAATTAAAATACTTCCAGAACCCCTTGAAGGTTTGTTTCCATAAGCTACTTCCTGTCACTATCAATCCTTCCACCCCCGCTCTGAGGTAACTAATATTCTGACTTCCATCATCATCAGTTAGTTCTGTCTCTTCTTGAAATTCAGATATTTAGAATATTATAATAATATTCTTTTGGATCAGGCTTATTAATGCTCAATAAAACAGTTGTAAGAGTCATCCAGGTTGTTATGTATTTCATTTGTTCCTTTATTTGTATTGCTGTGTAACATTTCATTGTATGCATATACCACAATATATCCATTCTCCTGTTGATGGATATTTAGTTTTTAGGGGCTTTTTTTTTCCCCTTCAGTTTTAGGCTACTCTGAATAAAGTGCCTGTGAACAATCTTGAACATGGACATATACACATATATTTCCATTCCTCTTGTGTATATACTTAGGAGTAGAATTGCTGGGTGGTAAGATAACTGTGTTTAACCTTTTGGGGAACTGCTATGGTTTTTCAAAGAGGCTTCCCCATTTTACATTCCCACCAGCGATGTATGAGAGTTCCAGTTTCTCAGCATCCTTGTCAACATTTGTTATTATCATTCTTTTTGATTACACCCATCCTAGCGTATCTCATCGTGGTTTTGAATTTCATTTCCCCTGTGGTTAATGATGTTGAGCATCTTTTCATGTGCTTACTGACCATTTTTATATGTTCTTTTTTTTAATAGTATATGATTCATGATTATTTATTTGTAAATTTATTTATAAATTTGTTTATTTAATTTATTTATTTTTGCCTGCATTGGGTCTTCATTGCTGTGCGTGGGCTTTCTCTAGTTGCGGCAAGCAGGGGCTACTCTTTGTTGTGGTGCGCAGGCTTCTCATTGCAGTGGCTTCTCTTGTTGTGGAGCATGGGCTTCAGTAGTTGCAGCACGCGAGCTCAGTAGTTGCAGCACGCGGTCCCTAGAGCATGCAGGCTTCTGCGGCGCATGGGCTCAGTAGATGTGGCTCGCGGGCTCTCGAGCGTAGACTCAGTAGTTGTGGTGCACGGGCTTAGCTGCTCCGCAGCATGTGGGATCTTCCCAGACCAGGGCTTGAACCCATGTCGCCTGCATTGGCAGGCGGGTTAACCACTGTGCCACCAGGGAAGTCCCTTTATATGTTCTTTAGGTAAATGTCTATTCAGATCCTGTGGCCATTTTATTTTTAATTGGGTGGGGAAAAAAAAGACATGGGAAGCACAGTAAGGTTCTCTGGAAGCAAAATCTGTTGAGGGATGTAATGGACTCAGGGCCAGCCTTTTGAGGCAAATCATCATTTGTGACTCATGTTACCATCCTCTCATCTGTCTGAGATAGCTACCTGGGTGAAATCAGCTTTGAGGACTACCATTGGTGACCTCAGAGGGAAAATATGTCACAACAGATGCCTAAAAGGTGTGAATACAAGAGAGTAGGTTGAGGCTTTGCTTAGGTGATGGTATTAGTAGTGGGATGAATGAAGACTAATTGAATCAGACATTTTATTTTGCTTTTGGCATTTTTAAAAAACCTCCCTAAATTCCCTACCCACCATTAGGAGAGAAACCCCCCACCCCCCTTCAAAGAACAGGGACTAGGGTAGTTTCATGGATTCATCTAATTCCTTAAGGGTCTCTGTACCTTGAACAAGTAGAGCAAACAGTTACTAACAGTGCCTATGCCCATTTAAAAAATTGAATTATTTGTCTCTTTATTATTGAGTTGTAAGAGTTACATATTTTGAGTGTAAGTCCCTTACAAAATATACGATTTATAGGGAATTCCCTGGTGGTCCAGTGGTTAGGACTCTGCACTTCCATTGCAGGGGCAGGGGTTTGATCCCTAGTTGGGGAACTAGGATCCCTGTGTGCCATGTGGTGCAGCAAAAAAAAAAAAATGTGTGTGTTTGTGTATATACACACATATATTTATATACACAATTTATAAATATTTTCTTCCATTCAGTGGATTGTCTTTTCACTTGCTTGATAGTGTCCTTTGAAACACAAAAATTTTTAATTTTGATAAAACCTAATTTATCTATTTTTTAATTTTGTTGTTTGTGTTCTTGGTGTTGTTTCTAAGAAACTATTGTCTAATCAGAGATCATAGTGATTAAGCCTTTTTCTTCTAATAGCTTTATAGTGTTATCTCTTATGTTTAGGTCTTTGACTCATTTTGAATTAATTGTGTATGATGTGAGATAGGAGTCCGATTTCATTCTTTTAAATATGGATATCCAGTTGTTTCAACGTCATTTATTGAAAAGACTATTCTTTCCCCCATTGAATTGTTGTAGTACCCTTGTCAAAAATCAATTGACCATAAATTTGAGGGTTTATTTCCAGATTTTCAGTTCTGTTCCATTGATTGATATCTCTACCCTTAAGCCAGTACCACACTGTCTTGATTACTATAGCTTTGTAGTAAGTTTTGAAACTGAGATGTGTGAGTTCTCCAGCTTTGTTCTTTTTTTTTTTTTTTTCCAAGATTGTTTTGGCTATTCTGGGTCCCTTGAATTTCCATTTGAATTTTATAATCAACTTGTTCATTTCCACACACACAAAAACAGGCAGCTGAGATTTTGATAGAGATTACATTGAATTTGTAGATCAGTTTGGAGAGTAGTGCCATTTTAAGATTTTAAGTCTTCTAATTCATGAACATGAAGTGTCTCCCCATTCATTTAGATCTTATTTAATTTCTTTCAGTGCTTTGTAGTTTTTAGTGCACAAGTCTTACACTTCTTTTGTTAAATTTATTCCTAAGTATTTTATTCTTTTTACTGCTATTTTAAATAGAATTGTTTTCTTAATTTCTTTTCTGATTGTTAATTGTTAGTGTATGGAATTACAGTTGATTTTTTTGTGTTGATGTTGTATCCTGCATTCTTGTTGAACTCACATTTCTAATAGGTTGTGGGGCAGGGGATGTTCTATATACGTGATTATGTCATCTACAAATAAAGATATCTGAATGCCTTTTATTTCATTTTCTGGCTTACTTGCCTTATCTAAAACCTTCAATAAAATGTTGCATAGAAGTAGCAAGAGCAGACATCCTTGTCTTGTTCCTGATCTTATAGGGAAAGTATTCAGTCTTTCACCATTAAGAATGATGTTGGGGGCTTCCCTGGTGGCGCAGTGGTTGAGAGTCCACCTGCTGATGCAGGGGACACAGGTTCGTGCCCCGGTCCGGGAAGATCCCACATGCCGCAGAGTGGCTAGGCCCGTGAGCTATGGCCGCTGAGCCTGCGCGTCCGGAGCCTGTGCTCTACAACAGGAGAGGCCACAACAGTGAGAGGCCAATACCACAAAAAAAAAAAAAAAAAAAAAAGAATGATGTTGGGATTGATCCATTTTTTAAAATTTATTTATTTATTTATTTATTTATGGCTGCATTGGGTCTTCATTGCTGTGCATAGGTTTTCTCTACTTGCGGCGAGTGGGAGACACTCTTCTTTGTGATCCATGGGCTTCTCATTGCAGTGGCTTCTCTTGTTGTGGGCTTCAGCAGTTGTGGCACACGGGCTCTGTAGTTGTGGCTTGTGGGCTGTAGAGCTCAGGCTCAGTAGTTGTGGTGCGTGAGCTTGGTTGCTCCGCGGCATATGGGATCTTCCCGGACCAGGGCTCGAACCTGTGTTCCCTGCATTGGCAGGCGGATTCTTAACCACTGCACCACCAGGGTAGTGATCCATTTTTAATTGTTAAACTAGCCTTGCTTTCTTAGAATAAATCTCACTTGCTGGATTCAGTTTGGTAATATCTTATTTAGCGTTTTTGCATCTGTAACCATAAGGAATACTGATTGACCTGTAACTTTCTTTCATTGTAGTGTTCCTATCAGGTTTTGCTATCAGTTATACTAGCCTCATAAAACTAGAAGGGAAATATTCCTTCTTATTATCTAAAAGAATGTGTTTAGGATTATTATTAGCCATTCCTTTAAATCTTAGGTAAGGGGTCTTCAGTTGCAGGCAAGAGTCATTTCTCCCTTTGCTTCCTCCTAAGTACAGGTAAAAACCCAACTGTGAAAGGTTGGAAGAGGGCAGATTGGGGACCTAGAGAATTGAGGAATGACACTGTGGTGACTTCTCTTGAGTCTTCTTTTTGCTTCCTATCTAACCTGAACTGGGCTCTCGAGAAACCTACATCCCAGAAATGCCAGCAGGTACAGAAAAGAAAAACCTGTTTTCTCTCACCAAAGGACAGGGAAAGAGGCAGTCTAGCAGAATGGAACTTTTCAATAGTACCCACCCTACCCCAGCCAAACACCATGCAGAAAGACATGTGCCACCCTTTGCAATGTTTGGAGGTCAAGAGGGAAGCCTAGACATCCCCTGGCTGGTAGCAGACAATGCTTTCCTTCCTCACCAGGGTGGTATTAACAGAGGCTGAGCAGGAACCCTGGACTTGCACCTACTGCACAAAAGTAGCAGGTAGTGCTCCCTTCTCCCGCAAGGTAGGTATCAGTGGAAGCCAAGTGGTAAACTTGGACAACTACCCCCCACTCTAGAAATAAAAGCAGTAGTAAAATGGTATTTACCCCCTTTCCAAATAGAAAGTGGTGCTGTGGGGGTGGCTGTATTTCAGAGAAGAGGAAGCTGGAGAACGGGGTTCTTTAAACTTATGTATGGAGTCCTAGGAAGATCCCAAAGTGACTTACACCTTAAACTGACTGGAATTAACACAACAAAAGGTTTGAAAACTGAACTACAGTGTGGAACACTGCCCAGGTTTTCACATGGACCTCTAGGTAGCATGAAAACAAAGCAGACCAGAATCTCACTTCAAGGACTCAGAAAACTAAATTATCATTGGACCCACAAGTCATAAAAGTAGGACAGGACCTGCATGAGAAACTTATATAGGGAGATTGCCTGCTAAAATAAAATAGATTTAAATAGGATCCAGATTCTCATAGCATACTCAAATTGAAAATTATTCATCCTACCAAGAACCAGGAAAATCACAACTTGAATGAGAAAAGGCAACCAACACATACCCAACACCAAGGTGACTCAGATGTTAAAATAATCTGACAGTTGTTTAATCATAAAAATGTTTCAGTGAGCAGTTATGAACATTCTTGAAACAAATGAAATGAAAAAAACATTAGGAAATCTCAGTGAAGGAATAGAAGATAAAAAAAGAACTAAATGGAAATTGTAGAACTGAAGATGTTATACAATGACGGAAGTAAAAATTTGCTGAGTGAGCTAAATACCAGAGTGGAGACGACAAAGAAAAGGATCAGTGAACTTGAAGACAGATCAACAGAAATTACCTGATTGGAAAAACAGAGAAAGTAGATGGAAAAGAAATCAGCAGCATCTCCAGGGCCTGTGGGATAATTACAAAAAAATCTAACTTTCTCATCATTGGAGTCCCAGAAGGAGAAGAGGAAGAGTGTGAAGCTGAAAAATATTCAAAGAAATAATGGCTGAAAACTTCCCAGTCTGATGAAAGATGTTACAGATTCAAGAAGCTGAGCGAACCCTGAACAGATAAACCTGAAAAACTCTATGCCAAAATACTTCAAAATCAAACTTAAGAAAATTAAGGAGAAGAAAACATTGAAAACAGCTAGTAGGAAAGAATACATTATATCTATAGGGGAACAGTGATTCAAATGATGTTTCGTGGAGGCCAGAGGAAGTGTCACCACATTCTTCAAGTGCTGAAAGAAAAGCTCTCAACTCATAATTCTATAGCCAGTTAAAATATCCTTCAGGAATAAAGGTAAAATAAAGACATTCTCAAATGAAGGAAAACTAAGAGATTTTGTCACCAGCAGACCTACTCTTAAAAAATGGCTAAATGGAAGTTCTTTAAATAAAGAGGAAATGATAATAGAAGGAAACTTGGAACATAAACAACAAAGAGAAACAACAATGGAATGGGTTAAAAATAGGGGTAAACATGAGTTATTTTTATAAATTGCATTTGACCACTGAATCAAAAATGTTAACATCATCTGATGTAGTGCTCAATGTATGTACAGGAAATTTAAGACAGTAACATTATAAAGGATGGAGGAGGGGACTTCTGGTTTCAGCTTCAACGTGTAAAGAACATAGAAATTGTTATTCTATCCTTACAACAACAGTCTTTACAACAGTAGTTGAACAAACTGAAAAGTAATGACTACATCAGATAAGTGCCACCCTGATATCTGAAGAGGCTGACAGACACAAATAATCACAGCTCAGATCGCCTGGAGCAGAACCCATTGGAACCATAAACTGATAGGAACACAAGTGGTAATTGATGAATTGCTGGAGGCTAAGTGTGGACTGGCTTGAGAGGGAGTAACTCCTGGGGCTTCAGTCTTAGGTGTGCCCTACACTCTTTCATGAGTTTTACTTTCAGGAACCCTCCTTCAGGTTCTCACAGTGAAGATCTGAGGAAAAAACCTTCTTATTTCTGGCAGGAGATGGGGGGAATAACCATGTTGAAATACACCTAGAGCATTCTCTATAGCAAAGGCCTACACTCCAAGGGAAAAGACTAATATATGTATATATGTGTATATATATATATATATAGAGAGAGAGAGAGAGAGAGACATATGTCAGTTTTAATAAGTCGGGGTTTTGGTGGAATTTGTCCATTTCATCTTAAGTTATAAAAGATTGACCTGATGTTATTCATAATATCGTTTTGCTGTCATTGCAGTATCTTTAGGGTGTATAGTGATATCTCTTTTAAAAAATTTTCTGATACTGATAATCTTTTTTTACTGACTATTCTTGCTAAGGGTTTATCAACTTTAATCATTTCAAAGAATGAGCTTTTAGCTTTGTTGATTGTTTCCATTTTACATTTGGTGTCTGTCATTGATTTTTGCTCTTTATTCTTTCCTTCTACTATCTTTGGACTTAATTTGCTGTTCTTTTTCTGACTTCTTGACATGGAAGCTTAGATCATTGTTCAACTGTTCTGATAGGTGTACTTAGAAGTATAAATTTCTCTATATGTATTACTTTAAATGCATTTAGTAAATTTTTATGTATTGTTATTATCCTCTAGTCAAAATATTTTTTAATTTCCACTGCAGTTTCTTTCTTTGAATCATGGGTTATCCAGATGTGTGTTTAATTGCCCCACATTTGGGGATTTTATAGTTATCTTTTTATATTCATTTCTAGTTTGATTCTATTATTATAAGAGAACCTGCTTGAGAGTTTCAATATTTTGAAATTAACACTTGCTTTTTGGCCCATTATAGTGTATATTTTGGGGAGTGTTGCATGTTTGCTTGGGAAGACTCTGTATTTTACAATTGTTTGCTGTAGACTTCTACAAATATCATTTAGGTAAGGTTGGTTGATAGTGTTAGTTGAGTGTGCTAAATTCTTACTGGTTTTTTGTTGGCTTGTTTATCACTTACTGAGAATTATGTTAAAATCTCCAATTATGATTTATCTGTTTTACCTCTTAGTTCTGTTCATTTTTATATACCTTGAACTATGTTATTATATACAAATTTAAAATTGTTTTCTCTTACTATTGAATTGACCCTTTTATCATTGAGAAATGGCCATTTTAAAGTCTATTCATTCTTGCCTTAAAGCGTGCTTTGTCCAGTGTTATATAGCCACGTCAGCTTTACTATTGATAGTGTTTGCCTTGTATATTTTTTTCTGTTCTTTTACTTTTACTCTATCTCTGTGTTAGTCTTCTTGGGCTTCCATAACAAAATACCACAGACTGGGTGACTTAAACAACAGCCATTTTCTCACAGCTCTGAGGGCTTCAAGTCCAAGATCAAGGTACTCGCAGGGTTAATTTCTGGTGAGACCTTTGTAGTGCCTTACAGACGGCTGCCTTTTTACTGTATCTTCACATGACCTTTCTTTTTTTTTTCAATATATTTTAACAATTTTTAAAAACATTTTTATTGGAGTATAACTGCTTTACAATGGTGTGTTAGTTTCTGCTTTATAACAAAATGAATCAGTTATACATATACATATAGCCCCATATCTTTTCCCTCTTGCATCTCCCTCCCTCCCACCCTCCCTATCCCACCCTCTAGATGGCTCACATGACCTTTCTATCAGTGCCCTCGTGGAGAGAGATCTCTGATGTCTCTTCCTTTTATAGGACACAAATCCTATCAGATCAAGGCCCCACTCTTATGACCTCATTTAACTTTACCTCCTTAAAGGCCCTGTCTTCAAATACAGTCACATTGGTGGTTAGGGCTTAAACATATGAATTTTTTGTGGGGGAGGGGTGGAGAGGGAGACACAATTCAGTCTATTAACATTATGTCTTTATATTTAAAGTGTGTTTCTTTTTTTCTTTTTGGCTGCACCATGCAGCTTGTGGGATCTTAGCTCCCCAACCAGGGATCAAACCCAGGCCCACAGCAGTGAAGACACTGCGTCTTAACCACTTGATCTCCAGGGAATTTCCTAAAGTGCGTTTCTTATAAACAGCATGTAGTTGAGTCTTAGTTTTTATCCAGTGTGATAATCTTTGTCTTTTAATTGCAGTGTTTAATTTTTTTACATTTAATGTAATTACTGATATAGTTCTGTTTAATTTTACCACCTTTTTGTTTTTTATTTTTTGTTTGTCTCACCTGCTTTTTGTCTTTGTTTTGCATTTCCCAATGTCTTTTGTATTTGTCAAGTATTTTTTTAATTACTTCATTTTACATTTTTTATTGGGTGTTTGTTATTCCTTTTAGAATCATTCTTTTAGTGGTTATGATAGAAACTACAAAGTAGTCCCTTAACTTATTAAGTCTACCTTAAATTAATACTTTTGCCACACCCTGAACACTGTAAAAATCTTAAAGTGGTTTAATTCTGTTTAGTTTTTTTCCTGCTTGTGTTGCTGTAATTGTGATACATTTTTACTTCTGTATTTGCTGCATTCCTCACAAGATACTGTTTTTGCATTAAATAGTCAATAGTCTTTTACCCTTATTCACATATTTACCCTTTCTGATGCTCTTTGACTTCTTGCACTTTCCTGATTCTATCTGGTATCATTTTTCTTTTGCCTGAAGAACTTTAATATTTCTTATAGTATTGACTTCTAGTGATGAATCATCTCAGCTTCAGTTGTCTGAGTATGTCTTTTCCACTTATAGTTTAGAAAGGTAATTTTGCTTGATAGAGAATTCTGTGTTGGCCAGTTAATTTTTTCCTGCCCTTTAGAGCTATCATTCTGTTGTCTTCTAGCTCTCATATTTTGTTTTGAAAAGTTAGCCACAATTCTTTTTGTTGTTCCTCTGAGGATAGTGTGTGTTTTTTGCTCTGATTGCATTTAAGATTTTTTTCTATATTTCATTTTCCAGCAGTGGCTAAGTGTTTTTGTTTGTTTGTTTTTTAAATTCTGCTTGGGGCTCCACATTGAGTTCTTAATTACAGATATTGTAATTTTATATGTCTAGAATGATTTGATTTGATTAATTTCACCTGTTCCCTTTTTCTGTTGAAAATTTCCATCTTTTCCTCTATTTTCTTTCACATATTTATAATGATCATTGCAAAGTTCTTCTAATTCAAATAGCTGAATCATCTTTGAGGCTGTTTCTTTTGCCTTTTTTTCTTTTGTCTATGGATCACAATTTCCTACTTGTTCACATTTCTAAATTAAGTTTGTTTCCATTTTGAAACAACCTCAAATTTATACAAACAATAAGAGTATGTTTGAATCTTAAACCTTGAACTAGAAGAGTATTTTGCCAACATTATGCCCTACCACCCCTATGCAGACAAGGACATTCTACTATGTAACCACAATTCAACCATCACAATCAAGATATATCATCACTGATATATTACAACCATCTAATCTTTATACATCATTCAGGTTTGGCCAGTTGGCCCTAGAATGTCTTTTATAACAAAAGGATTCAGTTTAGAATCACACATTACATTCATTTATCATGTCTAAAAGAGCCTAAAGGAAGCAACTAAAGATCTCCTTCAGTCTGCAACAGTTATACAGCTTCTCCTTGACATTTATGACTTTGATTACAGACCAATTATTTTACAGAACGTTTCTCAATTTGAGTTTGTCTGACGTTTCCTCCTGATGATGTTTATGTTGTGCATCTTTATCAGGGATATCATAGAAGTGATCCTGTATTCTCATTGGAACCTGTATCTGATGGCACAAACTTTCAATTTGCTCCATTACTGATGTTGTTTATTTTGATCACTTGAATAAGGTGGTGCCTGGCCAGATTCTTCATAGTAAAATTACTTTTGTCCCTTGTAATTCATTACTGTTTTGTGTGGAGATACTTGTCCTCATCAAAATTTCAATTTATTCATACTCTTATTTACATCAGTTTGGATTCATGGTTTCCTGTTTTATTCAGTGTTGTAATATTATCATTATTTAATTTTATGCTCAAAGTATTCCAGATTTGGCCAGTGGGAGCCACTTCCATCTGGCCTTTGTGTCCTGTTGACATGTGTCCATAATTCTTTGAGAATTTTCTCACTTTCTGGCATAACAAGTCCCAGGTTCATCTTGAACTTTTCCTTTTTCCAGCCCTGGAAACAGCAGTTTCTCCAGAGAGCTCAGTTCAGCTCAGTAGAGAATGGTATTTAGAAACCAAGATCTGAGCATTAGGTGTGCTCATTACCACTGGCTATCATTCTTCCCAGATTCTCTCATATATATACATATACACTTTAAAATCTGTGTTCTTTTTTCCTGTGTGTGTGTACCATAAGTTTACACCAGTACATCTTCTTCCAGTTCAATAAAACAGGATTCATTAAGTTTTTTCTTTCTATATTTGTAACTCTCTTACCTGACAGTGAGGACCCTGGCTCCCATTATCTTATCATATTTACTTATTTGATCAGTCTCCCAGTGTGTAACCAGTTTCTCATTCTGCTGCCATGCCATCTCCTGCATGGTTACCCTCACTATACTGAGGCTCTGACAGTTTGCTCAGACCACTTCTCTACAGGATGCCCTCCTCTCAGTTATGACACCCTGAGGCAGGTCACTTTCCCATGTGAGTGCCTTCTGCACTCAGCTTAGGCTTCAGCATCTAATACCATGCCAACCTTTTGTGGGAGTATCTTCTTCACTCTACTTGGTCTCTGACACTTTGTACTGAACTGTCTTTCTATGTGTACATCCTCCTCATCCTACATGAGTTTTGACACCTCACACTAGGCTGCTACCACTCCAGGTGGACACCCTCCTTATCCCAGTTAGGCTCTGGATCACCTTGCTTTGGACCACTACAACTCCCCTCTTCTCTACCTTTCCACTCCCACAAAGACACCTACCTCACTCAGCCATAACTTACGGCTTCAAAACCGAACTGTTCAAGAAAGGAAAAGGAAGAGCTGTATCTCATAATGTTTTATGGTATGTTGCAAATTATGTATAAAGAACTATAGAGACTGAAGTTGGTGTTATTTTCCCCAAGAGAGGGCACTCCTTAGCCTCTGTCAGATATATAATTTGAGTGGCTGATCATGCCAGGTCACTGAGGAATTGAGCTAGGATGGGGCTGGGTTGAACTTAGTCCTCTGTTTTCCTACATATCTTGGGGGTGATTCTTTGAGATTTTGCTTATGAGCCTATGGGCGTCTGCCTGTCTTGAAAGACTGGTCAAAATTCAGTCTGATTTTTTTCTGCTTTGAGCTTTCTTTCCCAGCTTCCTGCCTTACACTGCTTCCAAATTTTGGCATATGTGTTCAAGATGAGGTTTGTTGTTTGAGGCAGGCCCCCTTCTTCAAGCAGAACGTTGTCTCAAATATTGCAAGACAGCAGATTCCTGTGTGCTTTTTTAGAAACTCTGACTTCCCACGCAACCCCTGAATTCAGAAAATAAACCATGTGGGAGAACAGCATTTCGTGTTTGGGACTTCTAAAATTTTTGAATGGTTGAGCCAGCCCCACACCGCCTCCAAAAGTTTTGCCAATTTTATTTTCCCCAGTGTCATCATTTCTTTTGATCCACACTCATCCTCAGCCTATGCAGAGAATCAGGAAATGCCCCCAGTTCAGAAAGCAGCAGGAGAGAGCCTGTTCTCCTTTAAGTAGCTCTCTGATTTAGTTTACTCAGTCCTTTTTGTTTCCATGACTCTTAAATAGCTTTAGAAATACAATTTTCTCAATTTACCCAACTTTATTTTTTCAGTCGTTGGGTTGAGAAAAGTTACTTTCTTGTATCTTCTTCCATTCTACCTGGAACCAGAAAACAGCTTTTGGTTTTTGTAATTCTTTTTCACTTAATGTTATATAGTGACCATTTTTCCATGTCATTCAGTATTTTTCAAAATGTTTTTTTTGTTTGTTTGTTTTTGCTTGCGGTACGCGGACCTCTCACCGTTGTGGCCTCTCCTGTTGCGGAGCACAGGCTCCGGACACACAGGCTCAGCGGCCATGGCTCACGGGCCCAGTTGCTCCGCGGCATGTGGGATCCTCCCGGACCGGGGCACGAACCCGTGTCCCTTGCATCGGCAGGCGGACTCTTAACCACTGCGCCACCAGGGAAGCCCCTATTATTGTTTTCTTTAATGGCTTATCAAACTGAGGGCCTTATAGTGTGCAAGAATATATGAGAAACAATAAGATAAATGTGGTGCATCTTTCCAGAGTATTCATTTTCCTTGAAGATTTGGGGAATACAAACAATTTAACTCAGAAGTAGCTCCAAAAATCATTTGATACGTAAACAGACATGGATATATAATTGTGGAATAGGATATAAAATGCACACAAATTATTTAGATAAAACAAGACTTCAAGGAAATTTCATGTTTTCAACAAGGCCGTGCAGTCACTTAAGATATTCCTTCTTTTTCTTGTTTTTCAAGTTTTTCTCCCAAGAGGAAGTAGTTTTTAATTTAGACTTATGTTTCTTCTCTTTTTCTCAGTATTCAAGTATATAAATATCACTAAGTAGTTCCTTTTTCTAATTTTAGGAGACGTGTATTGATCTTCTCTTTTTTGTCTGCTTTTTAAAAAAATTCTCCCTAGGAAATAGAAAAGGTTTGCCTTCTCTTTTTTACTATCTTTTCTTTATTGTATATGTAGACACTATTATTATTTGCAGGATTAAAGCAAATATTTAAATTAGACTGCAAAAGTTAGATATTTAAGAAAAAGTAGAATATACTAGGAAATGACTTAGGTAGTAATCTTTTTGTAAACTAATCAAAGAATATTTAAATTATTTACTTTTTCACATTATTAAATTATCGTATATTTATAAACCCATTTACAAATATATATGTAGTTGACTGTAGTTGACATACAGAGAGAAGTTATAAATCGTAAGAGCTAAAATTTGAGTCTCAGAATTACTGTAGTGACAGATACCTTGAGGCCATGGCATTCTTTTTTTTTTTTTTTTTTTATGTGCACCATTTTTAAAGTCTTTATTGAATTTGTTACAATATTGCTTCTGTTTTACGCTCTGGTTTTTTTGGCCACGAGGCATGTGGGATCTTAGCTCCCCAACCAGGGATCGAACCTGCACCCCCTGCATTGGAAGGCGAAGTCTTAATGGACTGCTAGGAAAGTCCCAGAGGCCATGGCATTCTTATTGGAATGACATTAACTAATTATGTCACATTAAATAAATTCTAAGATGACTTTTTAAATATTTTAACATCTTGAAATTGAGATACATCTTACCATCACCGTTAACCAAATAATGTAGTTGTCATTGCCTGTGCTTGAATGAAGTTAGTTGTTAATATTGTTGTTTCAGTTGAGTTACATTCATTGTTATGTTGGCTTTAATTGCCATCTAAAATATTTTCAGGAGGATGACTATAATTGCATATTGAAACAAAAAATTATTGTTTATGAAGAAAGGCACAAAAATAGAAATGAGAGGAATGACTATTATTCCATAGTTTTGTGTGTGTGTGTATGACCAGAAAAACCTCTTCAAGGCAGGGTTACTTTCTTTTTTGAATCCAACTGTTGAGTAGAGTATTGTGCACTGGTTATCAATCCCAAGGGTGTAGGGTACCATGCACTGATTACTAATCCCGGGGGAGGACTCCAACTACATGGAGGATAGCAAACGTCATCACTGTGCCGCCTACCAGGAATAGAAATCCAAACACTTCTGTCCATTGCATCTTGGTATCAGAGTCACCAAGCAAGTCACGACACAGTCAAGTACTGGATGGCACAATACTTTGCTTACAGAGAAAACAGATAGAGCAATATCAGCTTCAATAGTGGTTGTTGGTCCCCCATGGCCAGCAGATCTCTCCAGGTGTCCAATGCATGGCAGTTTGCGTATGCACACCCCTCTCTAGCTGCAATGGAAGGAACCCCATCCCCTCCCCAATGAGGACAGATACAGTAATGGGTTATCCAGGCGCCATATGACATACACGCTTAAAGGAGAGACCAAAGACTACTTATTGAGCCTGAAACAAGGAATGATATTTCTACACGAGATGATAAGAGCCCTGTGACGGGCTTTCTGTCTCTTGGTAAGGCCCATTCTTCCGCAGCTGAGTGGGGGAGTTGAAAGACTGCCCAAATGAGACTGCCTTTCCCAACACCAACATTAACAGTTTATGCTAGATTTTTAAAAACTTTTTGTTTGGAAATAATTTTAGGCTCTATAGCCTAAAAGTTGCAAAAACAGTGCAGAGTTTCTGTATACCACTCACCAAGATTTCCCCAATAACTTCTTACACATCCATAATACAGTTGCCTAAATCAGGAAATTAACATTGGTATGATATTATTATTTAAACTACAGACCCTATTTGAATTGCAACAGTTTTTCTACTAGTGTTGAAAATGTTTTCCGTTTTAAGGTCCTATCCAGTTTGGTATTAGTTATTATTTCTTCTTAGCCTCCTCCAATCTGTAATAGTTCTTCACCCTTTCCATGTCTTTCATGATCTTGACACTTTTAAAGAGAATGGATCAGCTGTTTTGGATTTGGACTTGCCTAATGTTTTCTCTTGATTGGAATTACGTTGTACATTTTTGACCAGAATATCACAAAAGTGATATGCCCTTCTCAGTCATGTATTAAGGGGTTCTTGATGTCAGTATATCTTATCACTGTTATGTTAATGGTGAGCACTTTGTTAAGGAAGCATCTGTCTGGTTTCTCTGCTGCAAAGTACTGTATGTCCTTTTTAGTTAATACTCATGGGAGAGGTACTTTGAGACTTTGCAAATCTTGTTTTTCCTCAAACTTCTGCCCACTAATTTTAACATCCATCAGTGGATCTTGTCTGCAACAATTATTATTGTGGTGTTTGCCTAATGGTGATTTTCTCTCTTCCTCTTTCCTTGCGCCTTTATTATTAATTGGAGTTCTTCTGTAAAGAGGAACCAACGCTTTTCCTCTACTCCAGGCTCATCTTGTATTTTCCCTACCCCAGCCCCAAATCAACCATTTCTCCAAGGATCTCTGGTTCCTTTCATTGAAGAATGATGTTTTTTTTTTAATTTAATTTAATTTAATTTTTTTTATACAGCAGGTTCCTCTTAGTCATCCATTTTATACATATTAGTGTATATACGTCAATCCCAACCTCCCAATTCATCCCACCCCCTCACCGCCCCCCCGGCACTTAAGAATGTTGTTTTGAAACCAAGATCTGGGCACCAGGTATGCTCATTCCTATTGGAATATCACTGCTTCTTGGTTCTCTCAGCAGGTAGGGCTAGGAAATACATGTAGATGTAGGAAATATATGTTTGTATACTAATCCATGCTTATATGTACACTATATTTCTGCATCAATCTGTATATATTTTGAATACTGTGTTTATTTTTTTTATTTTTTATTTTTTGTGGTACGTGGGCCTCTTACTGCTGTGGCCTCTCCCGTTGTGGAGAACAGGCTCCGGACGCGCAGGCTCAGCGGCCATGGCTCACGGGCCTAGCCACTCTGCGGCATGTGGGATCTTCCTGGACTGGGGCACGAACTCATGTCCCCTGCTTCGGCAGGCATACTCTCAACCACTGCGCCACCAGGGAAGCCCTGAATACTGTGTTTATTGATAGCTTCAATTCTAATCCAACACTACAGAGTTTAGTTTACCCTTTGTTACTTTTTTCTCCAATAAAAAACTCTCATCCTCATTATTTATTTTGTTCAACTCTAGTGTACACATAAAGTAGTTTCAGAATTGCTAACCCGTACGTCTGTGAAACACATTTACTAACTAGATTAAAACATTTTTGTATAGTTCATTTTGCCACTAGCATCCGGTCAAGATACTGTTTGAGTTGCTTGTTAGTTTTCTTCCCTACCAGATTCAGTATGATTGTGTTACTTAGGTCAGGTTCATTCATCATTGTTTGTATATCTATCATTTTAGATTTGCCCCACATACTAGTTTGTTGTAATTTTTTGTTTATTTTGGGGTTATGTCAAACATTACTATCATTCTGAGAGTCACAGTGGTATACAAAGATACACTCAGAGAATTGTTCCTTCCTTCTCATCCCAGCTTCCCCAGTCCCACCCGCCTACTCCTTTCCACTGCTTTCTTTTTTTCTTTTTAAAATTGAAGTATAGTTGAATTACAGTGTTTTGCTAATTTCTGCCATACAGCAAAGTGACTCAGTTACACATATGTATACATTCTTTTTTACATTCTTTTCCATCATGGTTTATCCCAGGAGATTAGATATAGTTCCCTATGCTATACAGTAGGACCTTGTTGTTTATCCATTCTAAATGTAATAGTTTGCATCTACTAACCCCAAACTCCCAGTCCATCCCTCTCCTCCCCCAACCCCATTGGCAACCACAAGTCTGTTCTCTATGTCTGTGAGTCTGTTCCTGCTTTGTAAATAGGTTCATTTGTGTCATATTTTAGATTCCACATATAAGTGATATCATATGACTTTGTCTTTCTCTTTCTGACTTACTTCACTCACTATGATAATCTCTAGTTGCATCCATGTTGCTGTAAATGGCATTATTTCATTCTTTTTTATGGCTGAGTAGTATTCCATTGTATATATGTACCACATCTTCTTTATCCATTCATCTGTCGATGGGCATTTAGGTTGTTTCCATGTCTTGGCTATTGTGAATAGTGCTGCTGTGAACATGGGGGTGCATGTATCTTTTTGAATTATAGCTTTGTCCAAATATATGCCCAGGAGTGGGATTGCTGGATCATATGGTAATTGTATTTTTAATAGTTTTCTGAGGAACCACCATACTCTTTTCCATAGTGGCTGCACCAACTTACATTCCCACCAACAGTGTAGGAAGGCTCCCTTTTCTCCACACCCTCTCCAGCATTTGTTATTTGTAGACTTTCTAATGATCGCCATTCTGACTGGTGTGAGGTGGTACCTTATTGTAGTTTTGATCAGCATTTCTCTAATAATTAGTGATGTTGAGCATCTTTTCATGTGCCTACCGGCCATTTGTGTGTCTTCTTTGGAGAAATGTCTGTTAAGGTCTTCTGCCCATTTTTCGATTGGGTTGTTTGTTTTTTTGTTGTTGAGTTGTATGAGCTGTTCGTGTATTTTGGAGATTAAGCCCTTGTCAGTTGCATCGTTTGCAAATATTTTCTCCCATTTCATAGGTTGTCTTTTTTTTTTTTTATGGTTTCCTTTGCTGTGCAAAAGCTTGTAAGTTTGATTAGGTCCCATTTGTTTATTTTTGTTTTTATTTCTATTGCCTTGGGAGACTGACCTAAGAAAACATTGGTACGATTTATGTCAGAGAATGTTTTGCCTATGCTTTTTTCTAGGAGTTTTATGATGTCATGTCTTACGTTTAAGTCTTTAAGCCATTTTGAGTTTATTCTTGTGCATGGTGTGAGGGTGTATTCTAACTTCATTGATTTACATGCAGCTGTCCAACTTTCCCAGCACCACTTGCTGAAGAAACTTTTTCCCATTTTATATTCTTGCCTCCTTTGTTGAAGATTAATTGACCATAGGTGTGTAGGTTTATTTCTAGGCTCTTTATTCTGTTCCAATGATCTGTATGTCTGTTTTTGTACCAATACCATATTTTGATTACTGTTGCTTTGTAGTATTGTCTGAAGTCTGGGAGGGTTATTTCTCCTGGTATTTTTTTTTTTTTTTTTTCCCATCAGGATTGCTTTGGCAATTCTGGGTCTTTTATGGTTCCATACAATTTTTTGGATTATTTGTTCTAGTTCTGTGAAAAATGTCATGGGTAATTTGATAGGGATCACATTAAATCTGTAGATTGCTTTGGATAGTATTGCCATTTTAACAGTATTAATCCTTCTAATCCAAGATCATGGGATATCTTTTCATTTCTTTGAATCCTCTTCAGTTTCCTTTATTAATGTTTTATGGTTGTCAGCATATAAGTATTTCATTTCTACTACTTTCTTACCTATTCCCTATCGGTAACCAGTCTCTTTTGTTTCTGACCTATCCTTCCCATATCTCTTTTGCACTAATGGGCAGATACATGACCATTTTCACTTATCCTCTTCTAATTTACATGAAAGATAACATTCTGTAGATACTCTTCCGCACTTCAGTTCTGTCATTTAACAGTAGGTCCTGAAAGTTACTCCATATCATTTCATAGAGATCTTTCTCCTTTTTTCATAGCTGCATAGTACTCTTTGTGTGGATATGTCATAGTTTATTCAACCACTGTCCTGTGTATGAGCATTTAGGTCATTTCCAGTATTTTGCACTTATAGTGCTACAACTAATAACCTTGTGCATATGTATTTTCATATTGTTGGATATGTACCTTCAAGATAGATTCCTATAAGTGGAATTACTGGGTCAGAAGGTAAGGGCATACATAGTATTTTTAAGTGTTGCCAAATTTCTCTCCAGAAGGGTTGTACCAAATTACATTCACACTAACAATATATGAGAGTGCCTTTTTCCTTACAGTCTTGTCAGTATACTGTATTCTTCATATTTTTACATTTTTGCCAGTCTGGTAGAGAAGTGGTATCCCAGTGTTGTTTTAGTTGCATGTATGAATTTTTATGTTTTTTCATATGTTTGAGGGCCATTTTTGTATCCTTTTTTGTGTGTGCATTGTCCACATCTTTCTGTCAGGTTTTTGGCCTATTATACCTCAATTTTTAAGAATTCTTTATGTATTAGGGGTATTAGCCCTTTGTTTGTGGCATATGTTGCAGATATTTCCCTCCAGCTTTTTCAGTTGTCTTTTGGCTTTGCTTATGGTATATTTTGTCATATAATTTTTTTTAAATGTTAACATAGATTTACCAGCCTTTTTATTGCCTCTGGATTTTAAGTCATGGATAAAAGCTTTTTCTTATACCAAGGTTAAAGAGTAATTCACCTATGTTTTCTTGTAGTACTTGTATGGTTTCATAGTTTACATTTAGATCCCTAAATATATTGTTTGAGAAATGCACCTAGTTTTGTCTTTTTCCAAATGGCCTCCCAGTTGCCCCAACATCATTTATTTAAAGTCCATTCCCCAGTAATAAGAGATTCCATCTTTGTCATATACTGAATTTTCGTATATATTTGGGTCTAATTCTGGATTTTCTAGTGTATTAAACTGGTCTATTTGTCTGTTTGTCTAAAAGTACCAATACAACAATATTTAATAAAGAGACTTCATAGTAGGTATTAAAGTCTGGAACAGCTATTTCTCCCTCATAGTTTTTCTTTTTAAATGTTTTCCTGGCTATTCTTGCATGTTTGTTTGTTTTATCTGAACTTTAGTATCAATTTGTGTAACTCCATAAAATAGCTTGTTGGTGTTTTTATTGGGATTTCATTGAATTTATAAATTAGGAAGAACTGACATAATCATGATATTGATTCATCCTATCCAAATACAGGGGATGTCTTTCCATTTGATCAAGTCTACTTTTGCATCTTTCAGGAGTATTTAAAATTTTTGCTCTTAAAGGTTTTGCACATTTCTAGTTAAATTTATTCTTAAATATTTATCTACTTTGCTGCTGTAAACTGTTTACTATTTGTGAGCTTTCCAAATAATGTTTGAGACTTTTAGATCTCTAATTTGTTTACTTTAACGTAGTTCCCATACCATTTATATGGCATTAAGTCACTGTCTACATTTCAAATATTTCAACTGTTAAGTGAAGGCATAAAAATGTTAAATTTTTGCTTTCCCCTTACATATTGTAATCGTGACCCTAATTAAGGGGTCATTTGAAAAGTCTGGGCTAATGTGTTAAATCACCTGTATGATTTGCTAGAGAATTGCTTTAATTCCACTTAAGAATATGCTGCAACTTAATGAAAGTCAGGTGTGAAAACAGACGCTGTTTGCCAAAACACATTTTGTCATTTGATCTTCTTTTCCTGCTGAGTAGATCATTATGAAAATAGCCTTAGTCTTCAAATTATCTTTAATCCTTGATTCTCTCACACATTGTGAAGAGTCCAGTTCTCATACCAGTTTTACTTTCTTCCTAGATTACTAACATGTTTTGGGTGCTGAGGAAGAAATGTTTACTAGTAGTTGAGCTTAGAACGTTTCCATGGGAAAATATAAAATTCTTCTCTAAAATGAATGAAGTTTTATATAATCTACAGAACCTAAGTGAATGTGTACGTGATAGGGGGATGTAGGGGGATGGAAATTAAATCCAATAGCTATACTTTTAAAAAATATAATTGTTTTATTTTTAATTATAAGAATCATTTTCATGTGTACCTATTTCTTTCCTGCAAGATTATTTGATAGGAACATTTCCATTCTTAAAGCCTTGATAAATCACTGATTTACAATGTTACGATAACCTTTTATACTCAGAATGTGTCTTCCAATATACATGGAATTCTTGGCATTTTGAGGGCAGAGTTTGTGCTTTAATTTTGCATTGCTTTTAGTATTGAAATCACTGTTAAACTTAGCATTCTAATTAAATCTTTTCTTTATGTACCCTAGAGCCATTGAAAACTCAAAGTTTCAATAATCAACAAGTAAAAGCATTTTACTTATCAAAACACCAATTGATAATGTATATGCTTTTTAGGATTCTCTTTATACTTTCTAAAAATCTTACGATTTCAGTATCAAATACTAAACACTACATCCCAGAATGCAAACATTTTTATATTTTTTACATTTTAAAATAATTTTTTTATATTTAGGGGGTAAGTCATAAAGTTAGAACAGTGTATTTAGCAAATCCTGATCCCACTGATTATTTTTGAAATCAACATGGTTTAGAATTCTCATTGGCCAGTATGTAATCTGTCCCAATGGGTTATGGATTAAAAATAATTATATTTGTACATTTTTATTTTTTGCAAGCTTGGCTATTGCCTTGTCAGTGGCATTCTGATCTGTCTGCTTTTAATGCACTAACTAGCAATAGAGAAACGCTTTTTGCTAAAAACTAGTATTTTTCATAGATGATGGTGTGTTTTTTTCCTTTGTGTTCTGAGATTATTCAATGTTTTAAGTTACATTTTTGAAAACAATTGCTTTGATAAGTTACTCTCTAATGAAACTCTAAAATAGCAGTAAAGTGCTAAAATGCAAGTACTTTTATTTCTCTATGCAAAGAACACATTTAGAAAGCTGAAATAAAAGGGGGAATTCCAAAGGATGAAAAGAAGTAAAAAGTAAATGAGGTAATCAAAATCAGAGAGATTGGTATTGGCAGGTTCTGAATGATATTCTTAGATGAGCAATCTTTCAAAATACTTCTTGTACATTGCTGCTATTCCTTTATTTATTATTAAAATAACATGATCCATGAGGAGCTTGGGGTGACTCTCGACCTAGCTAATTCTAATTAATCCAGTCAGGGAGAGCAGTAGGGTAAGTGGAGCAGTCTATCGGATTGAAATTCATAACTTAATTGAGGTCAAAGTCCCAGTCTGGGAGAACAAAAGTCTTTTGCTAGGACCAGGCAGATCAATAGCAATAAATATCTGGCTTGGATACAAGTAGCTTATAGTGACAGATTATCTGACAGTGGCCAGAGTTCTTGGTTCTGTTAAGGGCAAAGTCTTGAGCATGTCATGCTTCTTGCTAATGTTCAGTCCATACCCATGACACTTGGAAAGAAATAATACTCTCAAGAACTCTTTGAAAGTCTTGTGGAAGCACCACGTATGAAACTCCAAGTGACTTCTATTTGTTGCAATCAAAAGTACATTCTCTAATGATACTTTTTTTTTTCTAATGAGAGAGTAGTTTCTATCACATTACCAGTAAGATCCAGACGATTTGCAAAGTTGATCAATCATGAGAGCTAACTTTCCCATTAATAATTCAAAAGAGTATTTAGAATTACTTTGGGGGAAGAACATAATACAAGCCTGTGTTGTCTTAATTTGTAGGTAAGTGTAAAAGTTAAGAGGACCATGTTACGTTAACATTAAGGAGTTAGTGTTAACTCTTTTAAGTGTGATAATGGTATTGTGGTTGTGTAGGAATTTTATTTATTATTAGGTGCACAGTAAATATTTAAGGACAAGATGTCATGATGTCTATAATGTCTTTAACCTCCTTTAACAAAAAAGAAAAAAAACATGGCAAAATGTTAACAGTGATTAAATGTGAGTAGTGATGTCTGTAATTTATTTAACCTGCTTTTACAAAATCGAAAAAGAAAATATGGCAAAATATTAACAATGATTAAATATGAGTAGTGAGTCTCTACTCATATATATAAATATTTTCATAATAAAGAGTAATAACAAAGAAGAACCATGTGCAATAAAACCATTAGGCTAGTGTGTTACTAGGAAAGGTTTCCCTCTGTCCCATTCTATTTATATTTTCAGTTTCTTCTTTGTTGTCAAAAACTGGACCATTTTATGTATTATTGTTTAACCATAATAATAATAATTAGTACAGAACTTTGGCATTTCATTCATCGTTTAATAACACTATTGCCACTCAGGCTCAACTACTATCTTACTTAGTGGGAAAGGGACTCCTAAGATCCGCAAGTGTTGGCCTTGTAAGGTACGAAGAGCTTAGAATATATTCCATTTCCATTGACACTTCTCTGGTCCAGATTATCATTCCTTCATGTGTATATTATTGTGGCAACTTATTAATGTCACTTTTTTATCCTGTATAATTATGACAGATTAGTCTTCCTTAAATGGCATTATCTAGGGCTTCCCTGGTGGCGCAGTGGTTGAGAGTCCGCCTGCTGATGCAGGGGACGTGGGTTCGTGCCCCGGTCCAGGAGGATCCCGCATGCCGCGGAGCGGCTGGGCCCATGAGCCATGGCCGCTGGGCCTGCGCGTCCGGAGCCTGTGTTCCGCAATGGGAGAGGCCACAGCAGTGAGAGGCCTGCGTACTGCAAAAAAAAAAAAAAAAGCCATTATCTAAATGTTACTTCAGTATCTAAATGATTCCATGATAAAAAAAAAACTTCCAGTGGTCTCTTATCTATGAATCAATTCTCAACTTTTATTGTTACTGTCAAAGCCCCATCTCTATGACTAAACTGTTTTATCTAGTGTTCCTTACTTTATGAAGTGGGTGAGCTCACTTTGTATATCCCAGAGGTTCCCAAACCTGGATCATCACAATCAACTATAGATCTTTTAAAAATAAGCCTCAGCTCTAGAAATTATGATTACTCAGTAGGTAAGTCAGGGGTAAGATAATTTCAAAATTATAAACATCTACATGTAATTCTCTAGTACCAGGTTTGTAATTTTAAACCCTCTATTCACCTGCCAGTCCTTTAGTGCTTCCTAATCTTAAGTAGGAGTTAGGATAAAAACAATTAGATTAAACTAATTCATTCCTATGATGAATCACTAACAACTGGTTAGAATTCCCAGATATAGTTGCATTTTTAAAGGAGGGATGCAAATTTAGACATAATCTTATTGGCTGAGCACTTGCTGTTTTTCAAATAGCTGTGCAAGATATGTCTACATATTTGGTCTCGTTTTTCCTTATAATAATCCTGTGAAATGAATTTTTCTGTATAATAATCCAAAGTCACACAGCTATTGCAAAGTGAAGATTCAGATCCAAGTTTTCCAATAACAAATGAGCTATGATTAGTGAATTTTCAGCTAGTTTATCAAAGTAAAGTGAAATCAAGGCTTTTTAGAGAAGATATTTTTAAGCAGAACAAATAACAAAGCAGTCCAACATGAGGTCATTTTCTAGCCTGTTTCTACAGTTTCTTCCCTTTGTTCATTTTGGAAACCCCATATTTTCTATAAGTTCATGTATGCACTAAAATAATAATAAAACAACAACTCTGATGGCAGATGGGAGAACACAGGTGTAGTCTTCTACGAGTCATTTGGAAGCCAAATGTAGTCAGAGACTGTCTATCCTGAGTTCAAGAAAGCATGGTAGAAAAATTCCTAACCTAGGAAGGTGAAATTAAAGAAAAGGATCCTCAGTTCTCAAGAAAACTACACTATATAAATAGAATATTCTCTAACAGTTTGGGTTTTTTTGGGTTTGTTTTTTTTTTTTGCGGTACGCAGGCCTCTCAATGTTGTGGCCTCTCCCGTTGCGGAGCACAGGCTCCGGACGCGCAGGCTCAGCGGCCATGGCTCACGGGCCCAGCCACTCCACGGCATGTGGGATCCTCCCGGACGGGGGCACGAACCCGTGTCCGCTGCATCGGCAGGAGGACTCTCAACCACTGCACCACCAAGGAAGCCCTCTCCAACAGTTTTATTGAACTAGTGTTATTGTATTAATTGTGTTTACCTTACTCTATCCACTGTTTGTTGTCTCTCCAGTTGGTTGTGAGTTCTCTGAGTGCAGGGATCATGTTTTCTTTCTCTTTCTTTAGTATTCCTAATGGTCTCTTGCATAATGTTTGACATATAGTATACATTCAGTAAATATTTTAAAATATTGAAAAATGATTGTTCCTTTGTAGATAAATACAAAGCCTGAAACACATACACATGTTTGTGAGTGTGCACAGAAAGACACATACAAAATCCTTTTCCCTATCTTTTTTCATTAAAGCATCACCTCTTTTGGGAAGACCCTGACCTAACCCCCCTCCTTTTCCTCCAACCACAACCTCTCTTTAGACCCCCCTCTTTTGCACTCCTATAGTATACTTTTTTTACATCTGTCATAGAATATATGATTTTTTATTTTAATTATCTCCATTCGTAAGACTGTAGGCTCCTTGAAAGTAGGAACTTTGATATTTTTACATTCCCAACTCCTAACATAATACTTGACATGCCACTTAGTGTGTTTTTGATAAAGAATAACGATTTAGGATAGAAATCATAATGCCTCAAAGAAATGATGTCTTTTAGAAATTTATGGAAAGAATTAAAGGAATGAAATTAGATTAGGAAAACTTGATCTTAACAAGGTTATATGCATACTTCATGACGTTCTCGACAGATCTGGTGAACATGCTTGGTTCTGCAAGAATTGTTTGAGTGTGGCAGGCTTAAACAAATACGTTGGAACACATATATCAGGTAGGCATTCTAAGGCAGTACATGCTAAAGAGTTTGTTCTGAAGATAAGTTAGATGCACTCTTAATTGCAGGTTATGCATTATGAAACCACAGTGCCCATGTTGAAGTTACTTATTGCTCTTGACAGATATCGTGGCAGTGGACTGGTTCGTGGAGCTGTTATCTTTTTCAGACCATTCTTTATTTTTTATAAATGCAATTTCTTTTTTTAACTAACCTTTTAAAACGGTGAGTGGGTTGAAAGAATTATAGACAATCTCTTAAAACTATGGTAGAAGGTATTTGTTTATGACTAGAGTAGTAAGAAGAAAGAGGTGAGGTGTAAGATAATCGTCTCTCTTTTTCCCTTTCCCACAATGTAAAATTTACATCCACTTTGTACTTCTAAATCATATCTTCCACCAGGGATGCAATTGACTTATGTAGAGACCAGTCCAAATGGCCCACTTGACTTCCAGGATTCAAACCAAGGGCGGATCTTGCTGCCAGCATGTGTGCCCCTAGGCCTGAAGAGTGGCCAAGGGGCAAGTGAATGGAAGGTGAGGGAATGGATTGAGCTTGGACATGGGAGCTGTGTCTATACTCATGTCTGTGAGGCCCTTTGTGATGTAGGATGGACCCAGGGGTGGGTAAAGAAGGAGTTCTGGAGATCTCCACTTGTACTCTTGCCCTGGGTGCACAAATGTTAGGGGGAGGCCTACCTACCAGCTTGGTGGTTTTCAAAGTGCTCTGTCAGTCTCCCCAGAGGTACCTAGAAATACACACACACACACACACACACACACACACACACACACACACACACACACACACACACACACACACACACACACACACACACACACACACACACACACACACACACACACACACACCGCCGCCACCGCCACCACCTCCTCCTCCCCCCCCCCCCCCACCCGGCTTCAACTTTTACCTGTTTTAAGATTAGGCTTCTGAATAAGGTTTTGTTTTTTAAAAGAGTTCCCCTGTCATACATCATGAAGGTAGAGACTAAGTCTAGTCAGTCCTCACTGTGTACCAAGACTTTAGTATTATTTAAGTCCTGGGAGCTTTGGAGGCATTTTGTGACTATTTTTTGAATAATAAAACAAATGTATTCATCCCCTTATGCAAAGAAATCTCTACACCTCCAAAAAATGTAGGCAGAGTTTTCTGGGTTAACAGAGAAAGACAAATGTCTATACAAAAGAAGCCTGAGAATTGTGAACAAGGATAATTAAACCAGTATTTTTTTTTTTTTTTGCGGTACGCGGGCCTCTCACTGTTGTGGCCTCTCCCGTTGCGGAGCACAGGCTCCGGACACACAGGGTCAGCGGCCATGGCTCACGGGCCCAGCCGTTCCGCGGCATGTGGGATCCTCCCAGACCGGGGCACGAACCCGTGTCCCCTGCATCGGCAGGCGGACTCTCAACCACTGTGCCCTAAGGGAAGCCCAATTAAACCAGTATTTAAAGACCAAATATCTTTATCATTTTTTTATTCTAAAAATATGTTTATATATATTAACTCATTCTATCCTTACAGGAGTCCTGTGTGGCATTATCCTCATTTCACTAAATTGAGAACTCAGAGAGGTTATGGGAATAGCTTGAGGGTACAAAGCTAATAAGTAGGATAGCTGGAGTTCACACTTAGGTATTTTGACTGCAGATTCATTCATGCTTTTTCCCTGCATTATGCTGCTGTCATACTCTTATCACACTGCCTCAGTGCTTTTTAGAATTCATAGCCATCTGATGCATTTTATGAGGATTATAATAAGCTCTTCATGTCGTATATTTTCTTATTTATAATGAAATTCTTTTATGTAGACATTTTGTTCACCAGTTTTCCCCTTCAGTGTGACTTTTAATTCGTGTTTCTAATCTTACCGCTCACAATTTTCTTTAATAAGTTATTTTCTTCTGTCATTTTTACATCGAATAGTCGCTTCTTTTGCTGAGCTTGTATCTGAGAATGAACAACTGGCTCACAGTACAGTGTGAATCAAGTTCAAATTACTTTGAGTTCAGAGAACGCCCAGTGTCATCTTATTTTTACATCTAACTGAATTATAGGACACTGTCAAAGCATTATGACCTGGTATAGTAAATTCCTCCTTCTTAATGGTCCCCTGGCTACATTTTCTCTTGCTGTTGTTGTAAACCAGAAATTGTTGACATTTTATGCTTTCATAAGCTTGAAAACAAAAGAACTGGTTTTTTATCCCCAGGCAATCCACTTTATCATAACGGTTTCTGAACATCTCAGCTACTACCTACAGCTGAATTTTAACATTTTGTACACTTTAAAGTTGATTGTGCCCTCAATATGGATTAATTCTATAATTTTGTAAGTTTTTAAAAAGTCAGGCAGTTCTTCATTGAACTCAAGAAATGGATCCATCATTTGCCTTAAAAGAACTAACTTGAAGAATGGATTTGAGGACGTGGGGAGGGAGAAGGGTAAGCTGGGACAAAGTGAGAGAGTGGCATGGACATATATACACTACCAAATGTAAAAGAGATGGTTAGTGGGAAGCAGTGCATAGCACAGGGAGATCAGCTCAGTGCTTTGTGACCACCTAGAGGGGTAGGATAGGGAGGGTGGGAGGGAGACGCAAGAGGGAGGAGATACGGGGATATATGTATATGTATAGCTGATTCACTTTGTTATAAAGCAGAAACTAACACACCACTGTAAAGCAATTATACTCCAATGAAGATGTTAAAAAAAAAAAACTAGTTTGAGTGTTGAAATGGTGGCTCGTTGATGATTTCTGAAATTTATTATTTAAGTGTATGCATGTTATAAAATCATTTTCTTAAAGAAATGTACTATGGGGCTTCCCTGGTGGCGCAGTGGTTGAGAGTCCGCCTGACGATGCAGGGGACACGGGTTGGTGCCCCGGTCCGGGAAGATCCCACGTGCTGCGGAGCGGCTGGGCCCGTGAGCCACACATGGCCCCTGAGCCTGCGCGTCCGGAGCCTGTGCTCTGCAACGGGAGAGGCCACAGCAGTGAGAGGCCCGCGTACCGCAAAAGAAAAAAAAAAAAAAGTACTACATTTTATTCTATTACTTTTATAGTTTCATTTTATATTACATTTAAATCTCTGATCCATTTGGAATTTATCCTGATCTATATTTAGGACAGATTCAAATTTGTCACAATGTCATTTAAATCTCAAGTGCCATTTCAGATCTGTTTCCCACAATTTGAGATGCCACCTCTATCGAAACCTAAGTATTTTAGGTATTAGTACCCATTTGTGGACTTACAGTATATTAAACTTTAATCGTTGGTCTATCTATATGTATGATAACACAGCTCATGCAGCTCAATATCAAAAAAAAATTAAAACTGGTTCTGCCAGTTTTAATTAATGAGTCTTTATTGTATATTTTTATCATATGGTTACTTAAGTCTCCCCTTACTGCTATTCTGTTTTTTTAATGAACCTTACAATTTACCCTTTCCTTTTTTCTTAGTTTTTATTTTATATTGGGGTACAGTTGATTAACAATGCTGTGTTAGTTTCATGTGTACAGCAGTGATTCACTGATACATATACATGTATCTATTCTTCTTCACATTCTTTTCCCATTTACATTATTACAGAATATTGAGAAGAGTTCCCCGCGCTATACAATAGGCTCTTGTTGGTTATCTATGTTAAATATAGTAGTGCGTATATGTCAGTCACAAACTCCCAATTTATACCTCCCCCCAACCTTTCCCCTTTGATAGCCATAAGCTTATTTTCTAAGTCTGTGTGTTTGTTTTGTAAATAAGTTCATTTGTATCAATTTTTTTTAGATTCTGCATAGAAGTGATATCATATATTTGTCCTCTTTTTTAACATCTTTATTGGAGTATAATTGCTTTACAATGGTGTGTTAGTTTCTGCTTTATAACAAAGTGAATCAGCTATACATATACATATATCCCCATATCTCTTCCCTGTTGCATCTCCCTCCCTCCCTATTCCACCCCTCGAGGTGGTCACAGAGCACCAAGCTGATTACCCTGTGCTATGTGGCTGCTTCCCACTAGCTATCAGTTTTACATTTGGTAGTGTATATATGTCCATGCCCCTCTCTCACTTTCTCCCAGCTTACCCTTCCCCCTCCCTGTGTCCTCAAGTCCATCCTCTAGTAGGTCTACATCTTTATTCCCGTCCTGCCCCTAGGTTCTTCATGACTTTTTCTTTTTTTTTTTTTTTGGATTCCATATATATGTGTTAGCATATGGTATTTGTTTTCCTCTTTCTGACTTACTTCACTTTGTATGACAGACTCTAGGTCCATCCACCTCACTACAAGTAACAATTTCTTTTTATGGCTGAGTAATATCCCACTGTATATATGTGCCACATCTTCTTAATCCATTCATCTGTCGATGGACACTTAGGTTGCTTCCATGTCCTGGCTATTGTAAGTAGAGCTGCAGTGAATATTGTGGTACATGACTCTTCTTGAATTATGTTTTTTTCAGGGTATATGCCCAGTAGTGGGATTGCTGGGTCATATGGTACTTCTGTTTTTAGTTTTTTGCACAACCTCCATACTGTTCTCCATAGTGGCTGTATCAATTTACATTCCCACCAACAGTGCAAGAGGGTGCCCTTTTCTCCACACCCTCTCCAGCATTTATTGTTTGTAGATTTTTTGATGATGGCCATTCTGACTGGTGTGAGATGACATCTCATTGTAGTTTTCATTTGCATTTCTCTAATGATGAATGATGTTGAGCATTCTTTCATGTGTTTGTTGGCAATGTGTATATCTTCTTTGGAGAAATGTCTCTTTAGGTCTTCTGCCCATTTTTGGATTGGGTTGTTTCTTTTTTTGATATTGAGCTGCATGAGCTGCTTGTATATTTTGGAGATTAATCCTTTGTCAGTTGCTTCATTTGCAAATATTTTCTCCCATTCAGAGGGTTGTCTTTTCGTCTTGTTTATGGTTTCCTTTGCTGTGCAAAAGCTTTTAAGTTTCATTAGGTCCCTTCTGTTTATTTTTGTTTTTATTTCTATTTCTCTAGCAGGTGGGTCAAAAAGGATCTTGCTGTGATATATGTGACAGAGTGTTCTGCCTATGTTTTCCTCTGAGAGTTTTATAGTGTCTGACCTTACATTTAGGTCTTTAATCCATTTGGAGTTTATATTTGTATACGGTGTTAGGGAGTGTTCTAATTTTATTCTTTTACATGTAGCTGTCCACTTTTCCCAGCACCACTTATTGAAGAGGCTGTCTTTTCTCCATTGTATATTCATTCTTGCATCCTTTATCAAAAATAAAGTGACCATAGGTGCATGGGTTTACCTCTGGGCTTTCTATCCTGTTCCATTGATCTATATTTCTGTTTTTGTGCCAGTACCATATTGTCTTGATTACTGTAGCTTTGTAGTATACTCTGAAGTCAGGGAGCCTGATTCCTCTAGCTCCATTTTTCTTTCTCAAGACTGCTTTGGCTATTCGGGGTCTTTTGTGTTTCCATACAAATTGTGAAATTTTTTGTTCTAGTTCTGTGAAAAATGCCATTGGTATTTTGATAAGGATTGCACTGAATCTGTAGATTGCTTTGGGTAGTATAGTCATTTTCACAAAGTTGATTCTTCCAATCCAAGAACATGGTATATCTCTCCATCTGTTGATACCATCTTTAATTTCTTTCATCAGTGGCTTATAGTTTTCTGCATACAGGTCTTTTGTCTCCCTAGGTAGGTTTATTCCTAGGTATTTTATTCTTTTTTGTTGCAGTGGTAAATGGGAGTGTTGCCTTAATTTCACTTTCCGATTTTTCATCATTAGTGTATAGGAATGGAAGAGCTTTCTGTGCATTAATTTTGTATCCTACTACTTTACCAAATTCATTGATTAGTAGTTTTCTGGTAGCATCTTTAGGATTCTCTATGTATAGTATCATGTCATCTGCAAACAGTGACAGCTTTACTTCTTCTTTTCCAATTTGGATTCCTTTTATTTCTTTTTTTTTTTTTTTTTTTTTTTTTTGTGGTACGCGGGCCTCTCACTGTTGTGGCCTCTCCCATTGCGGAGCACAGGCTCCGGACGTGCAGGCTCAATGGCCATGGCTCACGGGCCCAGCCGCTCCGCGGCACGTGGGATCCTCCCAGACCGGGGCACGAACCTGTGTCCCCTGCATCGGCAGGCAGACTCTCAACCACTGCGCCACCAGGGAAGCCCCCTTTTATTTCTTTTTATTCTCTGATTGCTGTGGCTAAAACTTCCAAAACAATGTTGAATATCAGTGGTGAGAATAGGCAACCATGTCTTGTTCCTGATCTTAGTGGAAATGCTTTCAGTTTTAGACCATTGAAGATGATGTTGGCTGTGGGTTTGTCATATATGGCATTTATTATGTTGAGGTAAGTTCCCTCTGTGCCTACTTTCTGGAGGGTTTTTACCATAAATGGGTATTGAATTTTCTCCAAAGCTTTTTCTCCATCTACTGAGATTATCATATGGTTTTTTCCTTCAGTTTGTTAATATGGTGTATCACATTGATTGATTTGCATATATTGAAGATGCCTTGCATTCCTGGAATAAACCCCAGTTGATCATGGTGTATGATTCTTTTAATGTGCTGTTGGATTCTGTTTGCTAGTATTTTGTTGAGGATTTTTGTGTCTATGTTCATCAGTGATATTGGCCTGTAGTTTTCTTTCTTTGTGACATCTTTGTCTGGTTTTGGTATCAGGGTGATAGTGGCCTCATAGAATGAGTTTGGGAGTGTTCCTCCCTGTGCTATATTTTGGAAGAGTTTGAGAAGGATAGGTGTTATCTCTTCTCTAAATGTTTGATAGAATTCTCCTGTGAAGCCATCTGGTCCTGGGCTTTTGTTTGTTGGAAGATTTTTTTTTTTTTTTGTGGTACATGGGCCTCTCACTGTTGTGGCCTCTCCCGTTGCGGAGCACAGGCTCCGGACTTGCAGGCTCAGCAGCCATGGCTCACGGGCCCAGCCGCTCTGCGACATGTGGGATCTTCCCGGACTGGGGCACGAACCCGTGTGCCCTGCATCGGCAGCGGACTCTCAACCACTGCGCCACCAGGGACGCCCCTTCTAGAGAATTTTAAATTTCATTTATTGTGTTGTTCATCATTGTTTGTTTGCTCTTTAGTTCTTCCATGTCCTTGTTAAACATTTCTTGTCTTTTCTCCATTCTGTTTCCAAGATTTTGGATCATCTTTACTCTCATTATTCTGAATTCTTTTTCAGGTAGACTGCCTATTTCCTCTTCATTTGTTTGGTCTGGTGGGTTTTTACCTTGCTCCTACATCTGCTGTTTCTCTGTCTTCTCATTTTGCTTAACTCACTCTGTTTGGGGTCTCCTTTTCACTGGCTGGAGGTTCGTAGTTCCCGTTGTTTTTGGTGTCTGCCCCCAGTGCGTAAGGTTGGTTCAGTGGCTTGTGTAGGCTTCCTGGTGGAGGGGACTGGTACCTGTGTTCTGGTGGATGAGGCTGGATCTTGTCTTTCTGGTGGGCAGGTCCCCGTCAGGTGTTGTGTTTCGGGGTGTCTATGACCTTATTATGATTTTAGGCTGCCTCTCTGCTAATAGGTGGGGTTGTGTTCCTGTCTTCCTAGTTGTTTGGCATAGGGTGTCCAGCACTGTAGCTTGCTGGTCGTTGAGTGCATCTGGGTCTTGGCGTTTAAATGGAGATCTCCAGGAGATTTTCGCCATTTAATATGATGTGGAACTGGGAGGTCTCTGGTGGACCAGTGTCCTGAACTCGGCTCTCCCACCTCAGAGGCACAGGCCTGACGCCTGGCCAGAGCAGGAAGACCCTGTCGTCCACACGGCTCAGAATAAAAGGGAGAAAATAAAATAAAATAAAATAAAGTTATTAAAGTAAAAAATATTAAAAATTAAAAATTAAAATAAGAAAGAAAGAAGAGAGCAACCAAACCAAAAGACAAATCCACTGATGATAACAAGCGCTAAAAACTATACTATATAAAAAAAAAAACGGACAGATAGAACCCTAAGACAAATGGTAAAAGCAAAGCTATACAGACAAAATAACACACTGAAGCACACACATACACCCTCACAAAAAGAGAAGAAGGAAAAAAATATATATATCGTTGCTCCCAAAGTCCACCTCCTCAATTTGGGATGATTTGTTGTCTATTCAGGTATTCCACAGATGCCGGATACATCAAGGTGATTGTGGAGATTTAGTCCACTGCTCCTGGGGCTGCTGGGATAGATTTCCCTTTCTCTTCTTTGTTTGCACAGCTCCTGGGTTTCAGCTTTGGATTTGGCCCCGCCTCTGTGTGTAGGTCACCCTCTGGCATCTGTTCTTTGCCCAGAGAGGAAGGGGTTAAAGTAGCAGCTGATTAGGGGGTTCTGGCTCACTCAGGCCGGGGGACGGAGGGGTACGGAATGTGGGGTGTGCCTGCGGTGGCAGAGGCCGATGTGACATTGCACCAGCCTGAGGCGCACCATGTGTTCTCCTGGGGAAGTTGTCCCTGGATCACAGGACCCTGGCAGTGGCGGGCTGCACAGGCTCCCGGGAGGGGAGGTGTGGATAGTGACCTGTGCTTGCACACAGGCTTCTTGGTGGCTGCAGGAGCAGCCTTAGCATCTCATGCCTGTCTCTGGGGTCCGCGCTGATAGCCATGGCTCATGCCCATCTCTGGAGCTCGTTTAGGTGGCGCTCTTTTTTTTTTTTTTTTTTTTTTTGTGTGTGGTACGCGGGCCTCTCACTCCTGTGGCCTCTCCCGTTGCAGAGCACAGGCTCCGGACGCACAGGCTCAGCGGCCATGGCTCACGGGCCCAGCCGCTCCGCGGCATGTGGGATCTTCCCAGACCGGGGCACAAACCCGTGTCCCCTGCACCGGCAGGCGGACTCTCAACCACTGCGCCACCAGGGAAGCCCTAGGTGGCGCTCTTAATTCCCTCTTCTCGCAGACTGAGAAACAAAGAGGCAAGAAAAAATCTCTTGCCTCTTCGGCAGCTCCAGACCTTTTCCTGGACACACTCCCTGCTAGCTGTGGTGCACCAGTCCCCTTCAGACTGTGTTCACACAACCAACCCCAGTCCTCTTCCTGGGGTCTGACCTCCGAAGCCAGAGCCTCAGCTCCCAGCCCCCATCCACCCCAGTGGGTGAGCAGACAAGCCTCTCAGGCTGGTGAGTGCTGGTCGGCACCAATCCTCCGTGTAGGAATCTCTCTGCTTTGCCCTCTGCACCCCTGTTGCTGCGCTCTCCTCCATGGCTCTGAAGTTTCTGCCCCCCTCAGTCTCCACCCGCGAAGGGGCTTCCTAGTGTGTGGAAACTTTTCCTCCTTCACAGCTCCCTCTTATTGGTTCAGGTCCCGTCCCTATTCTTTTGTCTCTGTTTTTTCTTTTTTCTTTGGCCCTACCCAGGTACATGGGGAGTTTTTTGCCTTTTGGGATGTCTGAGTTCTTCTGCCAGCGTTCAGTAGGTGTTCTGTAGGAGTTGTTCCACATGTAGATGTATTTCTCATGTATTTGTGGGGAGGAAGGTGATCTCCATGTCTTACTCTTCTGCCATCTTGAAGCTCCTCCTGTCTTTCTCTGTCTTACTTCACTTAGTATGATAATCTCCAGGTGCATCCCTGTTGCTGCAACTGGCATTATTTCATTCTTTTCAATGGTTGGGTAATATTCCATTGTACTTGTGTACCACATCTTCTTTATTCGTTCATCTGTCAATGGACATTTAGGTTGCTTCTATATCTTGGCTGTTGTAAATGGTGCTGTAAACATTGGGGTGCGTGTATCCTTTCAAATCATGGTTTTCTTCAGGTATATGCCCAGGACTCAGATTGCTGGATCATATGGTAGCTCTGTTCTTAGTTTTTTAAGGAACCTGCACACTGTTCTCCATCATGGTTGTACCAGTTTACAGTCCCACCAACAGTGTAGGAGGGTTTCGTTTTCTCCACACCCTCTCCAGCGTTTATTGTTTGTAGACTTTTTGATGGCCATTCTGACCAGTGTGAGGTGATTCCTCATTGTAGTTTTGACTTGCATTTCTCAAATAATTAGTGGTGCTGAGCATCTTTTCATGTGCCTGTTGGCCATCTGCATGTCTTCTTTGGGAAAATGTCTATTTAGGTCTTCACCCATTTTTGGATTGGGTTGTTTGTTTGTTTTTTGATATTGAGCTGCATGAGCTGTTTGTATATTTTGGAGATTAATCCCTTGTCAGTTGCAAATATTTGTCAGTTGCAAATATCATTTGCAAATATTTCCTCCCATTCTTTGGATTATCTTTTCGTTTTGTTTATGGTTTCCTTTGCTGTGCAAAAGCTTTGGATTTTAATTAGGTCCCATTTGTTTATTTTTATTTCCGTTACTCTAGGGGATGGATCAAAAAAGATACTGATGCAATTTATGTCAAAGTGTTCTGCCTATATTTTCCTCTAAGAGTTTTATAGTATCAGGTCTTAGATTTAGTTCTTTAATCCATTTTGAGTTTATTTTTGTGTATGGTGTTAGAGAATGTTGTAGTTTCTTTCTTTTCCATGTAGCTGTCCAGTTTCCCCAGCACCATTTTTTGAAGAGATTGTCTTTTCTCCATTGTATATTCTTGCCTCCTTTTGTCCATTGTATACTCTTGCCTCCTTTGTCATAGATTAATTGACCATTGGTGCGTGGGTTTATTTCTGGGCTTCCTATCCTGTTGCGTTGATCTATATTTCTGTTTTTGTGCCACTACCATACTGTCTTGATTACTGTAGCTTTGTAGTATAGTCTGAGGTTATGCTTCCTCCAGCTCCATTTTTCTTTCTCAAGATTGCTTTGGGGCTTCCCTGGTGGCGCAGTGGTTGAGAGTCCGCCTGCCGATGCAGGGGACACGGGTTCGTGCCCCGGTCCGGGAAGATCCCACATGCCATGGAGCTTCTGTGTCTGTGAGCCATGGCCACTGAGCCTGCACGTCCGGAGCCTGTGCTCCACAACGGGAGAGGCCACAACAGTGAGAGGCCCGCATACCACAAAAAAAAATTTTTTAAAGATCGCTTTGGCTATTCAGGGTCTTCTGTGTCTCCAATACAAATTGTAAAATTTTTTGTTCTAGTTCTACGAATAATACCATTGGTAATTTGATAGGGATTGCATTGAATCTGTAGATTGCCTTAGGTCATATAGTCATTTTGAAAATATTGATTCTTCCAATCCAAGTACATGGTATATCTTCCCATCTGTTTGTGTCATCTTCGATTTCTTTCATCAGTGTCTTATAATTTTCAGTGTACAGCTCTTTTGCCTCCTTAGGTAGGTTTATTCCTAGGTATTTTATTCTTTGTGATGCGATGGTAAATGAGATTTTTCTTTATTTCTCTTTCTGATCTTTCATCTGTTAGTGTATAGAAATGCAACAGATTTCTGTGTATTAATTTTGTATCCTGCAACTTTACCAAATTCATTGATGAGCTCTAGTAGTTTTCTAGTTTTGTCTTTAGGATTTTCTATGTAAAGTATCATGTCATCTGCAAACAGTGACAGTCTTACTCCTTTTCCAATTTGAATTCCTTTTATTACTTTTTCTTCTCAGATTGCCATGGCCTAGGACTTCCAAAACAGTGCTGAGTAAAAATGGCAAGAGTGGACATCCTTGTCTTGTTCCTGATCTTAGAGGAAATGCTTTCAGCTTTTCACCTCTGAGTATGATGTTAGCTATAGGTTCATCATATATGGCCTTTATTATGTTGAGGTATGTTCCCTCTGTGCACACTTTCTGAAGTTTTTATCATAGAATTTTGTCAAATGCTTTTTCTGCATCTACTGAGATGATCATGTGGTTTTTATTCTTCAATTTTTAATGTGGTGTATCACACTGATTGATTTGCGGATATTGAAAAAGCCATGCATCCCTGGGATAAATCCCATTTGATCATGTTGTATGATCCTTTTAATGTGTTGTTGGATTTGGTTTGCTAGTATTTTGTTGAGGATTTTTGCGTCTATATTCATTAGTGATACTGGCCTGTAGTTTTCTTTTTTTGTGGTATCTTTGTCTGGTTTTGGTATCAGGGTCATGGTGGCCTCAGTGAATGAGTTTGGGAGTGTTTGTTCCTCTTCAATTTTTGGAATAGTTTCAGAAGGACAGGTGTTAACTCTTCTCTAAGTGTTTGATAGAATTCGTCTTTGAAGCCATCTGGTCCTGGACTTCGGTTTGTTGGAAGTTTTTAAATCACAGTTTCAATTTCAGTACTTGTGATTGGTCTGTTCATATTTTCTATGTCTTCCTGGTTCAGTCTTGGGAGATTGTACCTTTCTAAGAATTTGTCCATTTCTTCCAGGTTGTCCATTTTATTGGCATACAGTTGCTTGTAGTAGTCTCTTATGATCCTTTGTTGCGTTAGGTGTAAGGTTAGGTTGTTTGAGATTTTTCTTATTGGGTTGGCCAAAAGGTTTGTTTGGTTTTTCCCGTAAGATGGCTGGTAGTTAATTGTCTTAACATCATTAAGACATTAACGTCATTAACGTTAAAGACTTAGTTGTCTTTAACGTCTTCGAAACAGTTTTGTTAGACTGTATGTGACAGCTGTCATATTGGCGAGCATTTAGAAAGCATCAAAATTGGTGAATTTTTGTGTAGCCATTTTAATATTGAAGATGGAAGAAAAAAGCAACATTTTCAGCATATTATGCTTTACTATTTCAAGAAAGGTAAAAATGCAACCGAAATGCAAAAAAAGATTTGTACAGTGTATGGAGAAGGTGCTGTGACTGATTGAACGTGTCAAAAGTGGTTTGTGAAGTTTCATGCTAGAGATTTCTCGCCGGACTATGCTCCATGGTCAGGTAGACCAGTAGAAGTTGATAGTGAGCAAATTGAGACATTAACTGAGAACAATCAATGTTATACCACACAGGAGATGCCAACATACTCAAAATATCCAAATCAAGCACTGAAAATCATTTGCGCCAGCTTGGTTATGTTTATTGCTTTGATGTTTGGGTTCCACATATAAGTTAAGCGAAAAAAACCTTCTTGACATATTACCGCATGCAATTCTCTACTTAAATATAATGAAAATGTTCCATTTTTAAAACACATTTTGATGGGTGATGAAAAGTGGGTACTGTACAATAATGAGGAATGGAAGAGATCGTGGAGAGGTCGTGGGGCAAGCTAAATGAACCACCACCAACCACACCAAAGGCCAGTCTTCATCCAAAGAAGGTGATATTGTGAATATGGTGGGATTGGAAGGGAGTTCTCTATCATGAGCTCCTTCTGGAAAAACCAAACGATTAATTCCAACAAGTACTGCTCCCAGTTAGACCAACTGAAAGCAGAACTCAACAAAAAGCATCCAGAGTTAGTCAACTTCTAGAAAATGCATAATCTTCCATCAGGATAACGCAAGACCACATGTTTCTTTGACGACAAGGCAAAAACTGTTACAGCTTGGGTGGGAAGTTCTGATTCATCTGCTGTATTCACCAGACATTGCACCTTCAGATTTCCATTTATTTAGGTATTTACAAAATTCTCTTAATGGAAAAAATTTCAATTCCCTGGAAGACTGTAAAAGGCACCTGGAACAGTTCTTTGCTCAAAAAGATAAAAAGTTTTGGGAAGATGGAATTATGAAGTTGCCTGAAAAATGGCAGAAGGGAGTGGAACAAAAGGGTGAATACATTCAATAGAGTTCTCAGTGAAAATGAAAAATGTGTCTTTTATTTTTACTTTAAAACCAAAGGTACTTTTTGGCCAACCCAGTATTTCCTGAGGTAAGATTGTATTGCTATAAACTTCCCTCTTAGAACTGCTCTTGCTGCATCTCACAGGTTTTGGATCATCATGCTTTTGTTTTCATTTGTCTCTAGATATTTTTTTATTTCCTCTTTGAATTCTTCAGTTATCCATTGGTTGTTTAGTAGCATATTGTTTAGCCTCCATGTGTTTGTGTTTTTTACAGTTTTTTTTTTCTTGTAGCTGGTTTCTAATCTCATAGTGCAGTGGTCAGAAAAGATGCTTGATATTATTTAAATTTTCTTAAATTTACCGAGGCTCGCTTCGTGGTCCAGTATGTGATCAATCCTGGAGAATGTTTCATGTGCACTTGAGAAGAAGATGTATTCTGCTTTAGGATAGAATGCTCTATAAATGTCAATTAAGTACCTCTGGTCTAATGTGTCATTTAAGGCCTCTATTTCCTTATTTTCTGTCTGGATGATCTGTCCATGGATGAAAGTGGGGTGTTAAAGTCCCCCACTATTATTGTGTTAACTGTCGATTTCTCCTTTTACGGCTGTTAGTATTTGCCTTATATTACTGAGGTGCTTCTTTGTTGGGTGCTTATATATTTACACTTGTTATATCTTCTTGTCTTGATCCCTTGATCATTATGTAGTGTTCTTCTTTGTCTCTTATAACAGTCTTTAAAGTCTGTTTTGTCTGATATGAGTATTGTTACTGCAGCTTTCCTTTTATTTCCATCTGCATGGAATATATTTTTCCATCCCCTCACTTTCAGTTTGTATGTGTCCCTAGATCTGAAGCGGGTCTCTTGTAGACAGCATATATACGGGTCTTGTTTTTGTATCCATTCAGCCAGTCTTTGTCTTTTGGTTGAAACATTTAATCTATTTATGTTTAAGATAATTATCAATATGTATGTTCTTACTTACATTTTGTTAATTGTTTTGGATTTGTTTTTGTAGGTCTTTTTTCTTACCTTCCTCATCTTTCTCTTGTGATTTGATGACTAACTTAAGAGTTGTGTTTGGATTCCTTTTTCTTTCTTGTGTATGTATCTATGGTAAACTTTCGGTTTGCAGTTACCTTGAGGTTTTTTTTTTAATCTCTTATTTTTTTTTAGTATTTCATTTTCTTTAATTTTTATTTATTTATTTATTTATTTGGCTGCATTGGGTCTTCGTTGCAGCACGCAAGTTTCTCTCTAGTTGTGGTGTGTGGGTTTTCTCTCTCTAGTTGTGGCCTGTGGGCTCCAGAGTTTGTGGGCTCTGTAGTTGTGACACGCAGGCTCCAAAGCACGTGGGCTCTGTAGTTTGCAGCTCATGGGCTCTCTTGTTGAAGCACGTGAGCTCAGTAGTTGTGGTGTGCAGGCTTAGTTGCCCCGTGGCATGTGGGATCCTAGCTCCCCAACCAGGGATCGAACCCACGTCCCCTGCATTGGAAGGCGGACTCTTCACCACTGGACCACTGGGGAAGTCCCTACTATGAGGTTTCGATATAGCAGTCTGTATATAAACAAGATTGTTTTAAGTTGCTGGTATTGTAATTTCAAATTCATTTCCAATATCCTGCATTTGTACACTCTTCTTAAAATTGCTGTTTTTTATTTCATATTTGTGTGTGGATGATTTCCTACCTTTACTATATGTTTGCCTTTGCTGGTGAACTTTCCCATTTGTAATTTTCTTGTTTCTAGTTGTGGCCTTTTCTTTTTCACCCAGAGAAATTTCTTCAGCATTTGTTGCAGAGCTGGCCTGGTGTTGTTGAATTCTCTTAGCTTTTGTTTTTCTGTAAAGCTTTTGATTTCTCCATCGAATCTAAATGAGAGCCTTACTGGTAGAGTATTCTTGGTTGTAGGTTCTTCCCTTTCATCGCTTTATTTTTTTTAATATTTATTTATTATTTATTATGGCTGCATCGGGTCTTAGTTGTGGCATGCGGGATCTTTCATTTCAGTGCGCAGGCTCTTTGTTGTGAGGCATGGGCTTTTCTCTAGTTGTGGCGCACAGGCTCCAGAACACATGGGCTCTGTAGTTTGTGGCACGTGGGCTCTCTAGTTGAGGTGCCTGAGCTCAGTAGTCATGGCCTGCAGGATTAGTTGCCCCATGGCATGTGGGATCTTAGTTCCTCAACCAGGGATCGAACCCGTGTCCTCTGCATTGGAAGGTGGATTCTTTACCACTGTACCACCAGGGAAGTCCCTTCATCACTTTAAATATATCATGCCACTCCCTTCTGGCCTGCAGAGTTTCTGCTGAGAAATCAGCTGATAACCTTGTGGGCATTTCCTTGTATGTTATTTGTTTCTTTTCTCTTGTTGCTTTTAATATTTTTTGTCTTTAATTTTTGTCAGTTTGCTTACTAATGTGTCTCAGGGTGTTCCTCCTTGGGTTTATCCTCACTGGGACTCTGCGCTTCCTGGACTTGGGTGACTGTTTCCTTCCCCATGTTAGGGAAGTTTTCAGCTATTATCTCTTCAGATATTTTCTCAGGTTCTCTCTCTCTCTCTCTCTTCTCCTTCTGGGACCCCTATAATGTGAATGTTGTTGTGTTTAATGTTGTCTCAGAGGTCTTTGGGACAGTCCTCATTTCTTTTCATTCTTTTTTCTTTATTCTGTTACATGGCAGTGATTTCCACCATTCTGTCTTCCAGCTCACTTATCCATTCTTCTGCCTCACTTATTCTGCTATTGATTCCTTCTAGTGTATTTTTCATTTCAGTTATTGTATTGTTCATCTCTGTATGTTCTTTAGCTCTTCTAGGTTTTTGTTAAACATTTCTTGTATCTTACTGATCTGTGCCTCCATTCTTTTTTTTTTTTTTTTTTTTTGCGGTATGCAGGCCTCTCACTGTTGTGGCCTCTCCCATTGTGGAGCACAGGTTCCGGATGCACAGGCTCAGCGGCCATGGCTCACGGGCCCAGCCGCTCCGCGGCACGTGGGATCTTCCCGGACTGGGGCACGAACCCGCATCGCCTGCATCAGCAGGCGAACTCCCAACCACTGCGCCACCAGGGAAGCCCCTGTGCCTCCATTCTTTTTCCAAGATCTTGGATCATCTTTATTATTATTCCTCTGAATTCTTTTGGGGTAGACTGCCTATCTCCACTACACATAGTTGTTCTTCTGGAGGTTTATCTTGTTCCTTCATCTGGGACATATTCCTCTGCTGTCTCATTTTGTCTAACTTTCTGTGATTACAGTTTTCGTTCTGCAGGTTGCAGGGTTGTAGTTCTTCTTGCTTCTGCTGTCTGCCCCCTGGTGGATGAGGCTGTCTGAGAGACTTGTGCAGGCCTCCTGGTAGGAGGGAATGGGTCTTGTCCCTGTGGTGGGCAGGGCTGTGTCAGGGGGTGTGTTTAGAGGGCAACTGTGTACTCACTCAGGAAGACTTTAAGTAGCCTGTCTGCTGATGGGTGGGGCTGTGTTCCTGCCCTGTTGGTTATCTGGCCTGAGGCAACCCAGCACTGGAGCCTTCAGGCTGCTGGGTGGGGCCAGGTCTTGGTGAGAAAATGGTGGCCCCCAGGAGGGCTCATAGCAATGAGTAGTCCCAGAACTACTGCCGCCAATGTCTTTGTCCCCACAGTGAGCCACAGCCATCCTCCGCCTCCACAGTAGACCCTCCAATACCAGCAGTTAAGTCTGGCCCAGGCTTTTATGAGGCTACTGCTTTTTTCCCTGGGTCCTGGTGCACACAAGACATTGTATGCACCCTCCAAGAGTGGAATTTCTGTTTCCCCCAGTCCTGTGTAATTCCTGCGATCAAACCCCACTGACCTTCAAAGCCAAATTCTGTAGGGGCTCCTCGTCCCATTGCCAGACCCCCAGGCTGAGGAGCCTGATGTGGACTCAGAACTTTCACTCCTGTGGGAGAACTTCTGTGGTATAATTATTTTCCAGTTTGTGGGTCACCCACCCAGTGGGTATGGGATTTGATTTTATTGTGATTGTGTCCCTCTTACTGTCTTGTTGTGGCTTCTTCTTTGTCTTTGGATAATAAGGTATCTTTTTTGGTAGGTTTTGGTAGGTTCCAGCATTTTTTTTTGGTCAGTGGTTTTTCAGCAGTTACTTGTGATTTTGGTGTTTTTGCAGAGGTGAGCTCACTTCCTTCTACTCTGCCATCTTGTCCCTGCCTCTATAAAATATATCTCCCTGTGCTCAGTGTTGCTGAGTCTAAAATATTCTTCTAAATGTCACATTATGAGGATGAATTAAAGGTGCGGGAGTTACACAAAGTAACAAAATGCTCCCAAATGAGTCAACAGAATAAGGTCTGGAAATGATGAGCTTGCCATTTTGATGATCAAACTGATACACTCAGAGAGTGGTTAATAATGCCTGAAAGATGGGAATAAGAATTCAGGAAGGGGCTTCCCTGGTGGCGCAGTGGTTGAGAGTCTGCCTGCAGATGCAGGGGATGCGGGTTCGTCTCCCGGTCCGGGAAGATCCCACATGCCGCGGAGCGGCTGGGCCCGTGAGCCATGGCTGCTGAGCCTGCGCGTCCAGAGCCTGTGCTCTGCAACAGGAGAGGCCACAGCAGTGAGAGGCCCGCATACCGCAAAAAAAAAAAAAAAAAAAGAATTCAGGAAAAAAAGTGACTCTTTAAAGAAAAGGTGATCCTTCTGTAAAATAAGTGCTATAGAATATTTATGGGCTAATTCATATGCACAGGTATAGAGATTGATTATGTACAGATATTATCTATAGAAAATTTGACAGTTACTATGGACAGTAGGTGAACAATGAGACTGCAACGTAGTGTTTATCTTAGAAAAGCCAACATAACACCACCACTGTAGTAACAAATATCATCTATAAAAACCAGAGCAAAATACTATTATATATGTAGCAGACTATAGTTAATATAAAGCATAAAACTTAGACTTTTATATTTCATAAAGGGTGTTGATAAATTTGAAGAATCTAGAGAAACAAAATCAATAGTTTGGAAATGGAATGTTTTAGGACAGTCTCATGGTCACAAACTGGCATGGGTCATATGCGGCCCAAAGATCTATTTTTGTTTAGCACCTATAGTGTTACAACACTGTTTATTTATAATTAACTGTCAGTTGATTTCACATAAAATACAGCTATTAGGATTCTCTTGAAAAATCTGAAAATATGGTAATCCTGCACAAATTCCCATAGGACAATCAGATAGAGCTGAGTAGCTACTGCCCTCTGTTGACAGGCCTTGAGCTCTCCAGTTCCCATCACCCCACTATTGCTTCCCTGACTCAATTAACCTCACTGTTCTATTTACTGCCTTAGGACATATGAGGGGTCTATAACCTTACGTTTAGAAAGACTAGGTTTGGAGTCAGATTACCTAGATTCCAGTTTCTATTCTACTAATTGTGTGACCTTGAATAAAGCATAATTGTAAAATCTTAACGGTAGAAGGGAATTTAAATACCATCTGGTTCAACTTCCAGCCTAATGCAGGAATTCTCTCTGCTAAATTTTCAAAAGGTGGTTAAGCCAGCTAGCCTCAGTTTGAGCATTTCTGTTTACTTCACAAAGTAAAGTAAAAGCCTGTTCCATTTTAGAAAGTTCTAGCTATTAGAAACTTCTACACCTTGAGTCTGAGTCTGCCTACATGCAGTACTAAAACTGTACATTGTATAAAATACTTTCTCATAGTACAGAACAAAGTAGAACTATAGTAACTTAATAGATGTGATATGAAAGACAAGGCATCTACCTTCATACTTCCTTTTATTTAAAAGTATAGTTTGTATGTAAAATGTACTAGGCCATCAAATGGGTGAATGATTTTATAGCAAAGCATGATACAGATGTAAATACCATTATAATATTAGTTAAATTGTAGCCAGACCAGTTATAGTTTCATTGTAGACTTAGTAACCAGTTTTTATGTTATCATTGGAAATATTTGCCATTTCTGTAAAAAAAAAAAAAAGAGGAGGAAAGAAGACTTAAAGGTATCTTGTTTGTATAATGGCATTTGTCAGTGTGTTCATACTTTTTAATTTTCCAGGAGTTGCAGACTTAATCCCATGAGCTGACTTTTAATATCAGTAAAGGGTATGAGCTGTCTATGTGGTTCAAACTGCCACTTGAGGGTTTCTCCTTCCTGTGGAGCTTTCTAATGGAATTCAAGGTTCTCTCTAAGGGTGAGCATTATGAAGCCTTCCCAGGCTGCTTGAGCGGAGGAAGTGCACCATAGGTTCAAGGACACAGGCAAAGTTTAATGTGCACAAACATGCTTCTGCTCCTGCTTACTCTGATTGGCAAGGTTAACTCTGAGAGGCTGCAGCTTTTAAAAGTGATTTGATTAAACCCACCACTTTATTCCTTTCAGTTTGCCCCCTCCCCTTCAAGCACCAAACCACCACCTCCTTTGTCTTTGCAGTCTTTGCTTTACCAATTACCTTTTCTCTCTCTTTTTTCGTGATTTTGTGTCAAATTGACATTTTGTGAAATAGAATAATGTTTTCAAAAAGTAAGGTTAGGGCTTCCCTGGTGGCGCAGTGGTTGAGAGTCCGCCTGCCGATGCAGGGGACGCGGGTTCATGACCCGGTCCGGGAGGATCCCGTGTGCCGCGGAGCGGCTGGGCCCGTGGGCCATGGCCGCTGGGCCTGCGCGTCCGGAGCCTGTGCTCCGCAGCGGGAGAGGCCACAACAGTGAGAGGCCCATGTACTGCAAAAAAAAAAAAAAAAAAAAGTAAGGTTACTTGCATCATTGAAAGTTTTGCCATTTCCACACTTAATGTTTTCTACACTTATGATGTAAGGAAAGATAGAATTATCACTTACATTAGCAATTTGCTTAGATTTACCACAGCCTTTTATCAAGAATTGGTTTGTATACAATGAGTTCCTTTCATAGACTTTTTTTTTAAATAATCTTTTAATTACAAAAACTCCAACCATGTGCAAACTTAGGGAGAATACTATACCAACAAACTTCTATGTACTCATCATCCAGTTTCAGCAATTACCAATTCATGGCCAATCTTCTTAATCTATACTTCTACCCTACAATAGTGATCTTTAACCTTTTTAGGAAGAATGTAAGGCGATCTATGAACACCAAAGAGAAAGGATATGGATGTAGAATTTTCGCAAACAGTTTTAATACGTTCATATACTTGCTGAAGCCTTCCATGGTTGTCCTAGGAATCTAAGAATCCAGAATAAGAATTCCTGCATTCCAGCAAAAAGAACACTGAATTTTCTCAGCTTTTCTGTTCACATGAATGTAAGGATTTGGGATTAGCAAAGGTCCTATGAAAGCAACAGTAAAGTTAAGCCAATGACAGGGTCTTTTAATGATTAAATATTCATTATAGAATTTCATAATATACTCCCTTACTGCCATTTTCAGCTTCTTTTCCCTTTGGTTGCTTGTTAGTTTGTCTTCTTATAATTGATGGTTCTTTTACAAAAGTTGACAGACTTGGGAGATGTTCAGTGACTCAACTCTCAAGGCCTAACAACTTAGAATTTCATCCAGAGCTTCTGAGTTATTGCTGACAGCTAAAAAAAAGAAAAGAAAGAAAACTATCTCTCCCTATATAGCCAGCATAGAATAAATAATAATGAAATGCATTAAGTTGTTAAGAACTTAAGTAATAAAGCTGAAGTTTCCATTAAAGAGGATACTAGCTTTTAAGTACAAATTTTAATTAATAAAGCATATTTATCAGAACTGTAGGGATGGCTGATTGGACATGACAAAAGGGTAATCTTTCTTTTTCCCAACCTGCTTCACATCCTTCTTTTGTCAGCTGGTAGGTACTTCACTAAGCCTCCCTCTGAAATAGCTGTGGTCATAGGGTAGACTCAAAACACGAGCGGTTAGTAAAGCATGCGGGATTCCCTGTAGAACTATTTTGGTTTTGAACCCCATACCATCTGACCCTGATGTGAGCTAAAAGTATTTTTTAAAGCAGGTAATAATAGAGGAATAGTTGACATGATTTAAATTATTAATAATTTTATTTCAAAATAATAGATATATTATCTTTTCTCTTCGGCATGGTTTCTCCTCTTTTTCTTCTTTGTGTGGGGAGCTAGGGGACAGAGTAAGGTGTATGATACTCATTTGAGTATGGTTAAAAATATTTCTATTCAAGTGATGATTCAGAAAGGAACCACCCTTATTTATAAAGTCCTCCATTCTGGCATTCCCTCTATATTATGGTTGGAAGTACTTTTAATATTTTATTGAAGAGGGAAAGAATCAACAACAACAAAAAATCCCATAATGTTTAATGGTTATATCCATTCAACAAATACACCAAAATAAATGTATGATCATAGAAGGTAGGTATTCATGTATTTCATATATCATATTTCTATAGATATGTGCAATCCATATAACATATATCAACTTGCTTTTATTAATTGATGTTTCTGCAGTATTTTGAAAGTTGTATAATGTGGGGTTTTACCCTATTACAGGTTGGGAATACACAGTCTTTCTTCACTCTGCAGTACCTCTTCCTTTTGAGAGAAGGTTGAATGCCTAATCTCTGTGCTCTCCTTGGGCTTTGTTCAAGGCCAAATTCTTCAAGAAGTTTTTCAGGAAGCTCAATATGAAAATATCACATATAAAAAGATTAACCATCACTTTCAATACATTTTAAAATATCTTCTTTTTTATAAGTGTCCTAAAAATTTGTTTCAGGTATTTTACAGATTCCATCATGGTTCTTTTTTTTTGTTATTTGGACTGAAGTTGAGCTCTCTACTGTTTGAGTGCCCTAACCTCTCTCAATAGAGAGATGTCTAAGCACCTGTTTAAAAAAAAAAAGATGCTTGTTGCCTGTAACAAAAACTATCCCCACCTACAATTTATTAAACCTTGACATACTGCATTACTTAAGAATTCTCAGAGAAAATTAAAACCCTCTTGACTGGGTTCTGCCATGCAGGGAAATTTTTAGTGACATTTAAAAGGTTTCTCTTGTGTTCCTCTAATGGGATAAGTAAAAAAGGCTTGTTTTAGCCCAGCAAATGGGGGGACAATCCAATTTCCTTGATTCCATCAAGACACTTTTAAAGCATTAGCCTGTGCAGTAAAAAAAATTCAACTGACCCCCTTTGCCTGATGGCTTTGAAAAGTATCCTGATGTGTAGGTATTTGCCCAACACAGCATACTTGGTTATTGCTCTTCCAACACATCCGTTGATGGAAAAATCTTATGTGAAGCTCCAATAAATGTCAGTTTATGTTATAGAACTATAAAAACAGTGCACCAGACTATAATGGTCTTTCTGATGGGCAGCCTTTCCCTGGAAGATGAAAAGAAATCCTGCCAAGTATGTTTAAATTTAAAAATTAAGGAAAAGATAAATTGTTTAAAATAATAATTTAGTGAACTTTTTGTTACATTCAGTTTGTTCACTGCTGTTGATATTTACTTCTATTTGTCCAAAAGATGGTGCTCATTTACAGAGAATATACCAGTATAAGAATCATCTGGGCTTGTTAAAACAAGTTTCTGGGCCCAACCCCCAGAGTTTCTGGTTCCATAGGTCTGGGGTGGAGCCTAATTTGCATTTTTCACAAGTTTCCAGGTGGAACTGATAACTGCTCCTCTGAGGCCCACACTTGGAGAACCACTGGCCTAGGGGATCTGTGAAAAGATACTCACCTCTGGATCAGTGGTTCAAAATTTGAATCAAATCACTTAGGCTGAAAGTCATTAACATCTGAGAGCACTCTGATGTGTGAAAAATGTGTTGATGGGCATCAATATAGTCTTGAGTGGACAGGCATGTATTTGACATTTGGCCTTCTCTTTGGCAGTCTTTAAAACCCATTCCAAAGGGAGGGAAAACATAAAGATGATGGAGCTTTCGTTTTAGAGACAGTGCAGGAGAGAAAAGTATGGGAGCTCTTATGTTACTGAAAAAAATAGAAACTGAACATAAGTTTTCTATGACCCATTGCCTAATAGTAGAATGAAGCTGTTTTTTATGGTATCCTGATATTTAAAATTTTCTTTTTAACGAGAACTTCTGCCCTTTAACTATGTAAAAACCCAAAGCACCTTCTTACTATTTTTTTAAAAAGTAAATTACATTTGATATTCTGATTCTTTGAAACTTGATCATTTTTGTGTAAGAAATAATGGTAATTGTGTTATCCAGAATATTTCACTCTAGCTATATCAGCAGTATTTCCTCTGAAATACTTAGAATTGATCTAATAGCCTACTTTTACGCAAGAGTCTAGAGAGTTAGATACTATTTATTCATTTGTCCTTAAAACATACCTGTGAAGTAAATAGGAGACCAAAAATAATCACCTTTTGACAAGAAGAAATTATAGCAGAGAGATTTGTTGGTGTCTGAAAATCATAGAGGGAAAACTGGAAAGAAAGAAACTTAGAAACCTCAGATAGACCCTTTTAAAGAAGGTAGTCCAGTACTCAGTCTCATTTTCTTCTGGTGGAAGAATACATATGCTAATCCGTACATGTATATCTGTTCTTACAGTGTCTAAATGCTTTATAGTGATTCATAATGTTCTTCTGTTTCACACTTTTATTCTCTTCTATCTGTCCAAGTAAATTCCAAACAAATCTTTTTTCATAAAATATATCTTATATTTTATGACACTCTATTTTTTAAAAGACTTCTACATTGATTCATGTCATCTGCGAAGCTATTGTTTGTCTGTTTTTTAATGGTTTCCTTTTAAAGTTATGGAAATACCATATAATATAGAGGAGGCCCCCCAAAATCAATCTGATTTGTTTTATTCATTGCACTGTCACCTTCTAAAAATATTTGTTGAATTTGTGGCTAGCTTTGAAGCAAAACAAATGCTACTGTTTTAAAGAGTTATCAGTTGCTTTGTGCTTCCTTTGGGAGTAAGGGTACTATCTGCATTACTTAAAACTCAGTTTGAAAATAATTAAAGGTGACTTTGAAATTTCCATGGGTTAAATGAATGGAATCACGTAATCAGCACTTTTCTGGAGCCCTCCTGCATTCCCCTAGAGTCCTCTGAGCCTACATTTTGTGATTCCCTTCCAGCACCAACCTTCTTTTTTGTTTTGGTTTTTCTCCTCAGCTAAGGATAGGTAATCAAGTCAAATGATAATGATCCACATGATAGCAGGTATATTCTGCTGACCTTTCCCTGTGGTGCAGTGAGTACTGAAGATGGAGTCCAGAGAAGACTGCAAAGAGGAGGTCAGTGCAGAAGTGGGAGCAGTTAATCTCTCTCCTGCTCTGATATCCGACAGCTGGTCTCACATGGGCCTGGTGCCAGCAGTGTCTTTACAGGCTTTGTGGCAGAGATTATTTAAAGGAGATTAATCCCTCTAAACCCCTTATATTTTAATTATTTCTGTATGTATTTATAAAACCTGCAGTCTGCTTGTTTCAGGGCACAGTTGTCCAAGCCCTCGTCTTTAACCTGGTTTCCACAATCAGACAAGTCTATCTCTGTTACCACAAAGGATACACCATTGATTTGATTTTCCTTGTTACTGAAATTGTTTGTTACTGAAATTGTTACTGAAATTTATTCATTTGTTTTTTGGTTGGTTTTGGTTTCTGTTTGATATTATTAACATTACTGTTTGAGAGGATAACTAAAGTTAATATGACTTATTTTAGAATATCTGCTAAAATGCTGTTTTTGTATTACATGATAGGAATCTAAAGTTGTAGACTGTAGGATGTGAAAACCTCTCGGTATTATTAAAAAACAATAGATCTTTCAGGGTATTATATTTTAAAGATTGATTAGTGGACATGCCTACCATGGTTTCCAGCATTGTCAGCTAACTTTATGCCTGACCAGGGCATCCAGAACAAAGATTTCTGCCTCTCCAATTTATGTCATTGAGGACTATCAAAATTTCCTTAGAATTTGAGTTCACACAGAAAGAACAAAAATCCTTCATTAAAAAAAAAATAGCTATGAACTATCCTTTGTGGCATTGGAGCATCACGTCTCTAGCCACCATGGAAGTGCTTCTGTCTTTAAGATGCAAGGAAGCATTTCTGCCTCTTCATGCACTCTATTGCACCTTCTTTCCAATAGCTAGGAAAGGAATTCTTTGGGAATCATCCTCCTGAAGGTCTTCCGCCTTCTAGGGAACCTCTAATAGGGCCTGTCTTGATTTAGAATGTGTTCATGATATTTGTATCTTCTAACTACTTGTTTTAGAAAGAAAACATGTCCGAATTAAATACATACATAGATACATAAATAAGATCTGTGGGAGCAGCATAAAGATCTTTTACGTTCTGCATATTTTGTGAATGCATTTTAATTGTTGTTAGTTGAACTTTTTCCTTGTTCTTTCCAAAAAATGAATTCTTTCCTGTAACTGTTATTTTTCAATAATAGGTATTATGGAAGCATATATTACCATAAAGAATCAGATTGTAATGTAATAGTATAATACTGAATAATACAATCTATTTTGTATAATATGTTCTCATATTTGAACTGATCTAAACTTCCTATATGTACAATGTTAATTTTTAAAACCATAAAAATATGCCAAATTCTATTAAAAGCTAGGGAAATCCTTAGTTAGAAATTCTTATCTGACTTGAAGACAATTAGAATATGCTTCAAAGTTTCAGGTAGAAGAATGGCATGCTTAGGACAGTGCTTGCAAAAGGGATAGGAGACCAGATAAATTATTAGGGAGGCTCTTGTAGGAATTAGTGGATTAGAAGGTTAGGACCTGGTTAAGGTCCATTACTGTAGAGAAAGAAAGAATCAGATACAGTACAGGAGGAGAATTCAATCAACTCCACTTGATGAAGGACAGTATAAGAGGTAAAGAAAAGGGATAGAAGTTGAATATGACTCCAAAGCCATAGGCAAAAAAGTTTTCTGGTTTTGATGTGGCTAACTTTAGGGGGCTATCCTGAAAGTCATTCCTAAAGAAAAAGAGAAGCCAAAAGAGAACATTTGTACACACAGAGATGTTTTTCCAAGAGAATAATAGATTCTAAGAGAAGGCTGAATCTTTATTTTAAAATCTCAGATACTGAAAAATCTCCATATAAATATGAAGATATACAGAGAAACCTGTAAAATCCCAGTAGTGTTTAAGAGCATAAGCTTTGAAGCCAGAGACTTAATTTAAGTTCTGGCTCTGCACCTTATAAATCCTGTGACCTCAGACAAAGTTACTTAACCTACCTAAGCTTCAGTTTCTTCATTTGTGAAATGAGATAACTTAATACCTACTTCATAAGGTTGTTGCGTGGATTACATAAGAGAACACATAAATTGCTTAGTGTAGTAAACAGATTTGCTACTGCCATCATTGTTTTTACTCACAACTGGCTAAAATCAGTCTTTCTTGCTATGTTGGCAGGCTATAGGCAGAAAGGTATACAAAATGAACTATCATTAAAGTTGCCCACAATACTGCATCTTTGTCTGTTTTGCTACTCATACAAGGCATGTATATCTTTATTATAGAATTCTAATTCATAGATGACTTGAAATCTTTTGTTCTTATTTTTAAATCAATACCAGAAGTAATACCTTTTTATTTGACTCTTAGTTGTACAGCCATACACAAAAGTTATTAAATTACAGTTGGGAGGTAGAGGTAGAGTAGGGGAATAAACTAAAGCAAACATTTATTGAGACTCTTAATACAATCATTCATTCCTCTTAATAAAATCAGTCACTTATGCCAGAAAAACAGCTCAGAATAGTTTTATCTTTGAATATGTGGATTTTGCTACCTCTCTTCCCATAGGCTGTGTCTTTTATTGGGTCCCAAGAAAACAGCTTATGTAATATTTCTTTTGGACACCCAGGAAAGAATTTAGGCAGCAGGACTAATGTGGACAGTAAAAACTGAAGTAAAAATCTTTCCATGTTTTTAAAGATTTAAAAAATTATTCTAAAAGAGGATGAAAGTGTGTGGATGGTGATAAAAGCCACCATTTGATTATATTTATCAGCAAATAGTTCTGAAGAAATTACAGTATGAAAAACTGAAATTGTAGCTTCAGGGGAAATAGAGGGTTAAATCTCTGAGCTGTAGAAGCAGATTGTGTTTTCCTTTTGTGATCTGGGCTGACAAGACATCAGTATTCTATTCATCTGTTGGGAATTAGGCTGTTAATCCAATCAATGACTCTTGAGTGAGCTGTGGCCTACCTCCCCCACTGGGGAACAATCGGATCAAACTGCAGATTGTTTAAGAGCACAGTGCTGTCCTCATGTCAGGTGGAATTCTCAAACGCTCCCTGGTGAATTGGGGATAGGGAAAGCTGCCTTGGCCCATTTATCCTCCTCCTTAAATAGCCAGGTGTCTGCTTCATCCATAGGAAAGCATTAGGCAATAGTGACAACAGGAGTGCAATAGAAATCCATTAACTTTAGCTCACAAAAGTGTGGGTGAAAGGAAGCAATGCTTCCAAACACCCCACAAAACAGCTTATGTAAAAGTTTATTCATATTTTTTCCCTACTCCTCAAACCCTAAATCATTTTTTCTGTGGGCTTTTTTTTTGGTTGTTGTTAACAGTTCTGTATCAGTGAATTTTGTTAACCACCACGAGCTATTTCTATGTGTTTATACTGCCCTGCCTCTATTTTTATAAGTCATTAGGGTAGAAGTAAATTTTAATATAGATTATGGGAACACTAATTAAATAAAATTTTAATTTTAAAATATCTTTCTCTGAGGAATGCTAATTAAATAAAATTTTAATTTTAAAATATCATAGTCTGAGCATACATAATTTTGACATCTTTTGCAGCCTAGCAAAATTTAATTTCTAATTACTGATTTAATAGTCCATTAAGTACATTTGGAAATTATTATTGAGCTGATTAGATAGATGTTCAGGGTTGCCGTTTTCTTCTATGAAATGTATCTCAATTTTTCCTTTTAAACAGTAAGGTGAAATGAGCTATCATAAAGCAAAATATCCAAAATACAAAGAAATTCTCAAAGAAGGTACTTACAACCCAACCTTAGTGAAAACAGGCTTAAAGGATAATTTTATTGCTTTCTATCTACACTATGTAGGAGTGTTCCAAAAAGAATTTCCTAAATTTGCCAATTTTATCCATTCATCCTGCATATATAGCACACACCTTTTATACCCAGGACTCTTAAGCATTTGAACTGGGCTTCCCTGGTGGCGCAGTGGTTAAGAATCCGCCTGCCAATGCAGGGGACACGAGTTCGAGCCCTGGTCCAGGAGGATCCCATCCCACATGCCGCGGAGCAGCTCAGCCCGTGCACCACAACTACTGAGCCTGCGCTCCAGAGCCCATGAGCCACAACTACTGAGCCTGTGTGCCACAACTACTGAAGCCCGCGTGTCTAGAGCCCATGCTCCGCAACGGGAGAGGCCACTGCAATGAGACGCCCATGCACCTCAGCAAGGAGTAGCCCCCGCTCACTGCACCTAGAGAAGGCCCGTGCACAGCAACAAAGACCCAATGCAGCCATAAATAAATGAATAAAATAAATAAATTTATAAAACTAAAAAAAAAAAAGCATTGGAATTACCACCGTGAACAAGACAGACAAGGTCCACACTCTTTGGGAGCATACATTCTAGTGAGGGAAACATACCAAAAACAATAAATAAGACGCTATCAGATAAGCACTAAGAAATAAGTGAAGTAGGTTGGTTACTTTGAACAGAGTGATCAAGTAAGACTTTACTGAGGAAGTAATAGTTAAACAGAGACTTCAATGGAGAGAAGGTGCTGTAAGTCATGCCCCAAATCCCTGAAGCAGGAATGAGCTTGACATACCAAGAGCAGACTACTTATATGTATGCTGTTCCCCAGACCAGAGGGTTTCAGGCCTGGCAAAGCATCTGAATTTCCTTAGGAACTCTGTAAATATAAAGATATCTGAGCCTCTAGTTCTAGAAATCCTGGTTCGGCAGGGCTGGATAGGATGAAACCTGTGCATCCAGTGCCATGAACAGTATGGAAAACCTACTCCAGCCAGTGTAGATAGTTTCCTCCCTTGAATACATCACATACTTACCTACTTCCATCTATGCCTTTGCACATGTTTTTCCTTTGCCGGTAAAGTTCACCCTTATCCTCTCACACATACGTACATCCTCACCCTTTCAAATACCATGTGCTCTTCAAGGCCCTGTCTCAATAGGAAGCACAGAGCACTATTTTTGAAGTATTCTTAACAAAAAAAGTTGAACCCAAATTTAATAAAACCTATTAAATGTGATAATGATGTAATGACATCAAAAGAAAGTAAACTGGCAAATCTGGACTATGGGACATTCTGCTGAATGACTGGACTCTTTCTATAATAAGTCAGTGGCATTTTTAAAAAGTGAGACAATAAGAAACTCATTAAATAAAAAGAACAATTAGGAGCCAGAATGTAATCAGGTGCCATAGTATGAGATATTCTGAAAGTACTTTGGAAGAGGTAATGGGGGAGAAAACGGAGAAATTAGTATGAGCCACAGTAGTCAGAGACATCTTCAAGAGGGAATTGTGGCCTATCATGAACTATAAAAGCTAGGTGCTATTTGATGGCCACTGAGGTGGGAATAGGGTTAGGTAGCAGAAACAGCTCAATCTAGATATGTGTTTTTCATGAAGAATAATTGGATAAAGTGGATCCAGACCATGGATGCTTCCATGCTTAGATTAAGCAATTTGTACTACTGTGTGTGTGCATGCATGTGTGCGTGTTTTTAAAAGGAGTGACATAGGGCTTCCCTGGTGGTGCAGTGGTTGAGAGTCCGCCTGCCGATGCAGGGGACGTGGGTTTATGCCCCAGTCCGGGAGGATCCCACGTGCCGTGGAGCAGCTGGGCCTGTGCACCATGGCTGCTGAGCCTGCGCGTCCGGGGCCTGTGCTCCGCAACAGGAGGGGCCACAACAGTGAGAGGCCCACGTACCGCAAAAAAAAAAAAACAGGAGTAACATAATGGATTTTTTAAGAATGATTAATCTAGTGATGGTGTACTACTACTAGGGAGAAAGGCAACAGGGAAGAATAGCAGTGAAGAAACCATTCTGTTCATTCAGATATGCATTGATAAAGGATTTATATTTGAGTAACAACAGCAGAAGATATTAACTAATTTCCCAGATACCCAAAGGAAAGTGCCTATTTCATAGCACCCTCTGTGGATGTGGAACTATTTTGTAGACCTCGCAGACTGAAAATTTTCATTGTGACACCAGCAGAATGGCCATCATTTAAAAGTCTACAAACAAAATGCTGGAGAGGGTGTGGAGAAAAGGGAACCCTCCTACACTGTTGGTGGGAATGTAAATTGGTGCGGCCACTGTGGAAAACAGTATGGAGGTTCCTCAAAAAACTAAAATAGAATTACCATATGACCCAGCAATCCCGCTCCTGGGCATATATCTGGACAAAACTAATTCAAAAAGATATATAGGGCTTCCCTGGTGGCGCAGTGGTTGGGGGTCTGCCTGCTGATGCGGGGGATGCAGGTTCGTGCCCCAGTCTGGGAGGGTCCCGCGTGCCGCGGAGCGGCTGGGCCCGTGGGCCATGGCCACTGGGCCTGCACGTCCAGAGCCTGTGCTCCACAGCGGGAGAGGCCACAGCGGTGAGAGGCCTGCGTACCGCAAAAAAAAAAAAAAAAAAAGATATATACACCCCTAAGTTCATAGCAGCACTGTTCATAGTAGCCAAGACATGGAAACAACCTAAGTGTCCATCAACAGAGGAATAGATAAAGAATATGTGGTACATATATACAATGGAATACTACTCAGCCATAAAAAAGAATGAAATGATGCCATTTGCAGCAACATGGATGCAACTAGAGATTATCATACTAAGTGAACTAAGTCAGAAAGACAAAATCATATGAAATCACTTACATGTGGAATCTAAAATATGACACAAATGAACCTATCTACGAAGCAGAAACAGATTCACAGAGAACAGACTTATGGGTGCCAAGGGGTTGGTGAGGGAGGGATGCACTAGAAGTTTGGGGTTAGTAGATGCAAACTATTACATATAGAATGGATGGACAGCAGGTCCTACTGTATAGCACAGGGAACTATATTCAATGTCCTGGGATAAACCATAATGGAAAAGAATATGAAAAAGAAAATATATATATGTATAATTGAGTCACTTTCCTGTACAGCAGAAATTAATACAACATTGTAAATCAACTATACTTCAATTAAAAAAGTTTTTCATTGTGAAAGTGAATGAGTAGGAAAGGAAAGAATCATTTCTTGGATTTCTCCACTGTACGTCTGATTATTTACCATAGGAGGGATTTAGAATTGAGTAGATTGAAGTATATTGAGCTTTAACTGTATAGTATTATAGAAACAGTAATGCAGTAAGCAAAACACCCTTTAGAAGAGAAAATAGTTTGTCTCTGTTCCCTCATGTACCTAAAAATGTATAGACTAAGCTACAGCTTCTCAAAATATGCATACTTGAAAAAGTACAGCAATCAACCAACGAGAAGTAAAAATAAATGTGTGGTCCTGAAGAGTAAGATTATTCACTCTCTGAATGTGATATGTCAGTTTTGAGATTATGGTTAATAAGAATTACACAAGCACGCTAGATATGAGACTGTAATTTAGGCTACCTATTGTCTTTAACAAAAAGAAAAATTTTAACTACATTTCTTCTCTGCATTGTATTTATTTGTGTTGACTCCCCTTGCTCCTTTTCAGTAGCATAGTACAGTTGAGAAAAAATGTATTTTGATGCTGGGCCTTGGGCAAGTTATATATATAATCTCTCTGAGCCTCATTTTACCCAGCTTGGAAATGGGAATAATAATGTTTATGTTAAGGGTGGTTGTGAGGATTTAAAAAAATGATGGTCATAAAGCTTCCAGCACACAATAGGTATTCAGCCAATGTTCCTTTTTCTTTCCTTATTCTAATAAATCCTCAACTGTGTAGCACACTTTGCAAAGATAAACATTCTAGATTAGTGTGGGTTTCAAATAGCTGAACAGTTACATTTTTTTTTAACTTTTTCTATAAAATTTTTTTTTCTAAAATATATTCTACACTTCATTGCCTCCTTCTTAAATCATTGGCTGTACCACAGGTATTTATAGATGGTGAAGCATAGAGCCAAAGCTTCTCTTTCCCTCTTGAGATTGCTAAAATCTACTGGTTGGCATGCAGCCCAGCCCTCTTTATGCTGGCTATTCTCTGTGGTCTAAAATGTCTGCAACTTGCCACCTCTGTCACAGCTCTGATTTCTGCTGGCTGCTACTACTGCTGCCCCCATTCTTTCTTCTAATTACCATTAGGCTCTGCTGGCCCTCCTACCGTTTCTGCTCTCTAGTCCTTGCTTTCCTTCACTTTTCACTTTCCACTTTCCATGTCTCTTCTGCCTCCTGTTGCATCTCATATTTCATAGACAAAGACTGGCCTTTCACTGCTTTGTCAACCCAGCTAGAAGCATCCTTCTGTACAGGAGCCAACTGGTCACAACTTTTTTAATATGATTCTTATCAGCATCTTTCCCCTGTACGGTGGGCCCTATTCCAGGTACTTGAGAATGCCAAAAACCAAGCCCCTAGATTAGTGAGGTATAACTATATTTGAATTTCCTGCAAGTAGTTTATTTTTGTCTCATTTAACTTTTATTTTATGCCAAGTTTTGTGCTAGACAGAAGGGATGAAGGAACTCTAGGGGTCTGTAAAGTTAATCTATGCTATAGCTCTTACCTTCAAAAGATCAGGAGGACACAAGCATATTCATAAATAATACAAGGTAAAAGATGAAGGGGGATGAGAGAAAGTTTTAAGTAAGGGTTGTGAAGGCTCAACGTTCTACTTCAAGTTATAAAGAAGAGTGGCAGCTTGTGAACCTAGTCTCAGAGAGTAGTGGGTGATAGCTTAGAGTTCTGCAAGTGTCAGAACAGCGGAACAGGTCAGAGGGAGGGGAGCTTTCATGATTCCCTACCATTTTAAAGATAGTGGTAAAGAATCACTTAGGTAAAGAGTCACATGGGTACATTTTTTCATTTCTTATTTGAGAGTCTGTGTCTTTAAATTCCCTGTATTACTTTGTCATTCATTTGTGTTCCTTATGAATTTTTATTTGGAAACAAAGGATATGTAGGTATAGTGTAGAGGGTGTACATTTCTATGCTTTTATAGTTTGATTTTTAAGCATGGTTGAATTTTTCTACATTTTAACTTTATTGTATGATTTTATTTTTAATTCAACTGAGTATTTTTACTTTACCCTAATGTATAATCCCTTATAATGATTTCAAATGTATGACCAATGTTAATTTATTAGAATTGTTTTTGCTGTTTATAACAACTCCATATTTATTAAATTTGAACATTTCCTTTGAGCTAAAGCAGAAAGGAAAAGCATAAATAACCATGACAAACAACCCTCTTCTGGTGTGGTCATTTGAAATGAAACAACCAAAAAATTTAATTAACTTAAATTTAGAAAAATTAGCTGATATAAGTTGTAAACCAGATGAGTAAAAGCTTTCACTTACTCATTCTTGACATTCAATTCCATTTATTCTTTGTAATATACTTTAAAACAGAATGTTTATAAAGACTAAGGTTTGGGTTCCTATATCCTCTTTTGAGGTTACCAAGAAAAAACTGTTTGGAGTCATATTCGTGCTTTAATACAAACTCCACTTTAACACACAAAGAGGAATAACAGAGATAAAGATTTTGCAGATACAAGATGATGTGTATTATTAAAACATCATAATCATAATACTAAGAGTATTGTAATATAGTAGTCGATTTAAAATAATTATTAATAATGATTAAAACCTGAACAGGCTTTATTTAAGTGAGTCATAATCATCAAGTTTATTGATCGAACATTTCTTGAGTGCTTATTATGTGCCAGGCATACAAAAGATGAATAAAAGAAGAAGAATTTACATTTGGGTCCCTAAAGACTACAATTTGGTTAGAGAGTAATTTTAAATAATCATCTTTTCTTTGTTTTACCCACATACCTATTCTTTAGACATGTCAAGGTACTTGGACATATAAACAATTCAGAGTTGAGGAAAAATTTTTATGTCTTTTTAAAGCCTGATCCTTTTCTCTGGTACTCTTGGAAGACAGAAAAGTTAATAGGATTAGAAGACAACCTGGTTGTCCTCCTGTCTTTCTATTCCCCACTTGCCAATCAGTTCTGTGATTGCAGTCAAGGTTCTCGTGTTCATGCCCCTGCTCTGATTGACTTCTAGGTGGACACACTCTAAGTTGAAAGATCCAAAATCTCAATATTTCACATTAAACACAAGAACACTTCAGCCCACAACATCTGAACTCAAAAGCCCCAAATTAGGCATGGTGATCTGAGGAGCATAGCAAACAAGAAATGTATGGGGTCGGGGGGAGGTACAGGCAGGCAGGTAACCCTATCATGCTTGTAACTGTAAATAGACATTTATAACTAATCATAGTTTTAATCAGTTTGATCAGTATTTATTGGCAATAGCCAAGTAATAATCACTGAAAAATGTTTGTAAATGTATAGATGGTATTCAGATTCAGAGAGAATACAAATGAGCAGTAACTTTTTCTTATTTTAAAGTGATATCAATGTATTTTAGAAATTTTTACAAAATACAAATAATAAGTATAAAGAAAAAGGTTTCAGTCGTCCATAGTCTTACCCTTGAGATAACCCTTGTTATCACTTTGGATGCTTTCCTTTTTTCTATGGGTAGATAATACATTTTAAAAACAAAAATGGGATCATACTGTACATAGTTTTATATCCTACTTTATTTACTTATCATGAGTATCTTCTCATATGCATATCAGACATTCTTCTTCAGCACAATTTCTAGGATGGCTGCCTAGTATTCCATCCTACAAGTAGATTATACTGTAGCCATTCCACTGTTTAGATGTTTAGGTTGTTCTCTTTTGCAGTATATAAGCTAGATTGTATACTCCATGAAGGCAAAGACTATAACTGATTTATTTATCACTATGTCCCTGATATATAGTAGGCTTTCAGAAAATAGGTGTTTAAATTAATTCTTCTACTTTTCCATGTCTGTACCTATTGCAGCTACACATGACAGGAGAAAAATACATAACTATGCTCACTTCAAGCTTAGAACCACTAATCTCATGTGGGCCTTCAGTGCTGCCGAAGCAGTGACACTGCATTTCCCTACTCCATTATATCTTCCCTCTGTTAGATGACTCTTTCATACGTTCTCTTCTCTCCTCAAAATTCAAACACCTCCTTCCTCATCCTCTGCTGATGACCTTCCTTCCCATTTAACTGAAGTGAAACAAGAGTCATTAAAAAAGAACTTCCACAAGTTCTACCATCTTATCTATCTACCTGTCTGCATCTGTAGTTACATAGCCCACTTTCCCTCCTATGAGTATGTGTGAACTATCTGTGCTTCTAAGGCCAGCCCCTCTGCAAATGTACTAGGTGCCATCCTACTGAAAGACCTTACTGCATGTATCCTTTTTCGCATTATCAGTTTTCCGTCTTCTGTATAGGTTCCCTCAGATATAAATATGCTGCTGTCTCTCCACCCCACTTAACTGTCAGACTGCTGCCCCATTTCACTCCTCTTTACAGCAAAATTTCGTGAAAGAGTTGTTTATATTCTAATTCCTCCTTCCCCATTATTTCTTGAACCCTCGTGAATTAGGTGTTCACTTCTGTCATTCTTTCTGTTCTTATCAGAAGGCCAGTAACTTCAATTTTGCTAAATCTAGTGACCACTTTTCAGTCCTTACCATACCAGACCTATCAGCAGCATTTGGTACAACTGATTACTTTTTCTTTCAATACTTTATTCTCTTGTGTTCTAGGACATTGATTTTCTTACTGCCTTACTGGCCTTCTTGGTCCCTTTTGCTCATTCTTCATCAGTAGTTCTTTCTCAGTCCCTTTTGCTTGCTCCTTTTCTTGTCCTCCTGTCTTGAAATGCCCCAGAGTTCAATTGTCCAATCTCTTCTTTTTTCTATACTCAACCCTTTGGTGATTTCTTCCAGTCTCTGGGCTTTAAATATCTGCCTTCGGATCTCAAGTTTATACCTCCAGCCCATACCTCTCTTCTGAACTTCAGATCCATATATCTAACTGCCTGCTTGACCTCTCTCTTATATCTGTCTGATAGAGACCCCAAACTATTATTATGTCCAAAACCAAACTCCTGACCTTACCTACAAAACCTGCTTCTCCCCAAGTCTTTTTCATCTTAGTTAATGGCAATTATATCCTTGTTACTCAAGCCACATTCTTGATGGAATCTTTAACCTCTTCTCTTTTTCTTACATGAATATCTAATCTATCAGCAAATTCTATTGCTTCTACCTTCATAATACGTCCAGAATCTAACTACTTCTCACCTTATCTTCTGCTAGCACTTTGGCCCAAGTCCACACCATATCTTATCTGGGTGGTTGAAATAAACTACCCTTCAGTCTTTTCTCAGCCTGGCAGCCAGAGTGACCCTCTTAACACATAAATGAAGTCAAGTTACTCCTCTGCTCAAAACCCTCTGGCAACCTCCCATTGAATTCAGAATAAAATCAAAATCCTTACAATGGCTTACGAGGCCCTATGCCATCTGACCCTCAGACCTCTCATACCTCATCTTCTATGACCAATCTAACTTGCTCACTTGGCCCCAGCCATACACTTGCCTCTTTTTGGTTCCTGAAACATGCCAGGCACATAACCATCTCAGGGCCTGGGTACTTGCTCATCTTGCTCCCTCTATTGCTTTTCCTCCAAATATTCATACAGCTTGTTCTCTCACCTCCTTCAGGTTTTTCACTCTCAGTAGTCTTTCCAATAAGGCCTACACTGACTACCTTATTGTAAGTTGAAACTCATTCTACCCTGCCTCCAGCATTCCTCATTCTTTTCTGCTTTGTTTTTCTCTGTAGCATTTATCATCATCTAACATATTGTGTATTTGACTTAGTTTATTTTCTATATCCCCCTCCTCCAAAACTAGGGTAGAGATTTTTGTCTATTTTTATTTATTGCCCTTAGAACAGTGCCTGGCACACAGTAGGTACTCAGGAAATAACTGTTCATGAGTGAATGCAAGCAGTGAACATCCTTGGCAGATAAATATTTGTACAAATCCATGATTCATTTATTCATTCACTCAGTAACATGTTTGAGTGCTTCCTGCGTATCGGACTCTATGCAAGGTGCTAGGAGTATAACAGCCAAAAAAATCACACATGGGGGCTTCCCTGGTGGCGTAGTGGTTAAGAATCCACCTGCCAATGCAGGGGACACAGGTTCAAGCCCTGGTCCGGGAAGATCCCACATGCCTCGGAGCAACTAAGCCCGTGCACCACAACTAGTGAGCCTGCGCTCTAGAGCCTGCAAGCCACAACTACTGAGCCTGCGTGCTGCAACTACTGAAGCCCGCGTGCTTAGAGCCCTTGCTCTGCCACAAGAGAAGCCACCACAATGAGAAGCCCACACACCTCAACGAAGAGTAGCCCCTGCTTGCCGCAACTAGAGAAAGCCCACGCACAGCAACGAAGACCCAAAGCAGTCAAAAATAAGTAAATCTAAAAATATTTTTTTTAAAAAGTCACACGTGGTTCCTAACCTTATGGTGCACATAATCAAATGAAAAATAAATACATCCTTTAACTATAAATTGTAATAAATGCTAGTGAAGAAACAATGAGGGTTTTTTCGCAGCACCTGACGCCTGCACAGTAAGTTGCGTGGGTGTACTGTGGTGGCCGAGTTAGTCACGGCGCTGCACAGTCTGCGGGCGTTACTGTGCCGCGCGCTGCCGGGTGGTTACATCGAGGCTCAGTTGGCCCTCAGGCCGGCAGCGCGGGTCTGCCTTGGTTCACCGGACCCAAGGTCTGTGAGCGGCCGCGATGTCGATCTTCACCCCCACCAACCAGATCCGCCTGACCAATGTGGCCGTAGTACAAATGAAGCGAGCCGGGAAGCGCTTCGAAATCGCCTGCTACAAAAACAAAGTCGTGGGCTGGCGGAGCGGCATGGAAAAAGACCTTGATGAAGTTCTACAGACCCACTCAGTGTTTGTAAACGTCTCTAAAGGTCAGGTTGCAAAGAAGGAAGATCTCATCAGTGCGTTTGGAACAGATGACCAGACTGAAATCTGTAAGCAGATTTTGACTAAAGGAGAGGTTCAAGTGTCAGATAAAGAACAGCACACACAGCTGGAGCAGATGTTTAGGGACATTGCAACTATTGTGGCCGACAAATGTGTGAACCCTGAAACAAAGAGACCGTACACCGTTATCCTTATCAAGAGAGCCATGAAGGACATCCACTATTCGGTCAAACCCAACAAGAGTACAAAACAGCAGGCTTTGGAAGTGATAAAGCAGTTAAAGGAGAAAATGAAGATAGAACATGCTCACATGAGACTTCGGTTCATTCTTCCAGTGAATGAAGGGAAGAAGCTGAAAGAAAACTCAAGCCACTCATCAAGGTTATAGAAAGTGAAAACTATGGTCAACAGTTAGATATTGTGTGTCTCATCGACCCCGGCTGCTTCCGAGAAATCGATGAGCTCGTAAAAAAGGAGATAAAAGGCAAAGGCTCTTTGGAAGTACTCACTTTGAAAGACGTGGAAGAAGGAGATGAGAAATTGGAGTGACAGTCATCAGTCTCTTCAGCTGTCAAACACTAAAGCATTTTCATTTCCCACAGCCCTGTTTTCTTTTTGTGATCTGCCAAATACTTGCTCAGATGAGTTGACATTTTCCATCTTTGTGGCAAACATGTACACAAAAAGACTTTCCTAAGTAAGTATTATAATGTGGGATTAATTTAGTTTTAATTATCAAATAGGGTTTTAGGCAAAAGTGAAATACAGAGTCCAGAGTAGCATTTTGTTACTGCCTCATGCCTTTGAGCTTTCCAGGGTGAAAGTTATTTGAGACAACTCTTGTGGATAAAAAATAAATTTTGTACATTATAAGAAAATAACTTTGGGAGGATATATCTGTATGACAGAAAGGGAGGATTTGCCAAAAAAGAAAATGTGTAATGTCTTATTTCTACTTAATGAAATGTGTGTATAGGGGTAACTGTCTCATGACCTAATACAAAGCTTGGATGATGACTTCTTGATTTTCTGAAAAATAGATAGATGATGACTGTGCAGGACTTCATTAATATTCATCAAAGATGCTGCCATAGCCTGGATTATTCTTGGTAAAAAATACAGCCATTTATTGCTAATTCGTAAAGTTTATAATATATATTACTAGAGTTGAAAATATATGTAATCAATAAAACCACTGTTTATTTTTGTTAAAAAAGAATGAGGGGATTGAACTAAAGAATGACAATAGGAGGTGACCTCTTTGAAGCAAATAGTCCAAGAGGACTTTCTCTACATAGATGACAGGCTGGGACTTGAAGGATGAGGTAGGAGCCAGCCATGTGAAGAGCAGGAAGAACAACATTTTATGAGCTCAGATTAGAAAGTTAGGTGGGGCTAACTGCTGCAGGGTTTCCTAGCCCAGTGGTTCTCAAAGTAGGGACTGGGAGCCCCTGGGGGTCTTTGTGATATTTTCAGGGGGTCCATAAAGTCATTATTATTTCATAATAATTTTAAGACATTATTATGTACTCTTTTTCACATTCATTCTCTCATGAGCATTCAGTGGCATTTTCCAGAGGCCACATGACAGGTATCACAACAGATTGAATGCAGAACTAGAAGCGAATATCCACTTATTTTCTGTTTAGCCCAGACTTTAAAGAGAGTTGCAAAAATGTAAAGTAATGCCACTCTTCTATGCTTTCTTACCTTTTGGAAAATATATTTTCTTTTTTTTTTAATTATGAACACTTTTTTAATGACAACACACGGTAAATTTATACAAGTTACAGGTTAGAATATAATGAATACAAAATCCATCCAGATAACAGTTAGAAAAACATCACTCACAAAAGTAAATCTGATTCAAGTGGGTAAAGGACTCAAGCCCCCCATTTTGATAATTACACGCAGCTTTCAAGGTAGCGCATCTAAAATCTGCCCCTTGTCAGGGCGCTATTCAAGACTACAGCATATTCAGTGACTCTCGCAACTTCAAAGATTCTAACACTTTTAGCATCAAGGTCAAGAGAAATCTCGTAACAGGTTCACTATGCAAAAAAACAAGAACATGTGAACGTTTTCTGCAAACTGTAAGGTGCTGTGCAGATGTTAGCTATTGCTATTATTACTATTCAGTGAGATTTCACTGAACTTGAGAAAAAGGAAGACTAGTCTGTAACTGACAAATATGACCTATAGAACATCTTCAAAGGAATGCAGATATTACTTTCAAGCACACGTAGCAACAAAACAGGCAAGGAAAGTGTGGCCAGGAGTGATGGTAAGTTGAGGAATTCCAGAGTACTTTAATGAATATGTAAAGGCTTAATCTGTTCACAGGTTACACGTAATATTTATCGTTAGGTTCCCAAAGTCCCTGAAAATAATTTATTTTCTCAGGTGACCCTTCCCCCTACAAAAAGGAAAAAGAAATCTTGTCAAGTTGTGAGTGTGCTGCTTCAGGCCAGCTCTTGCAAACACTATCTAAAATGGAAGAGCAGAGGCTGCATGAATCAACTTGTACCATAGGCAAACCATTTATAAAATGGCCTACCAACAATGTACAACTTCACTTGAGCATAAATAAAACAATAAACATGAACTTGTCTGGAGACAAGAAACATACACTAGATGCATTTAAAACAGGATATAAATTCTTTGTCTCATGTACCTTCAGCTTTCATCTTTCCTTGGGTACACCCTATCTGTTTAACTGTTTTTACTGGTCTCCTTGGGTCCTCTAGCTGTATATATAAAATTTATACGAAAACAGAAAATAAACACCAAACAAGTCAAGCAGTTGCTTTTTGGGCAAAGCTGATGAGATCTTTATGATGAAAATAATCTTACAGTATATTTCTGTTAGATTCCCATGAAATGCAGGTTGGGTTTTTTTTTCTTTTTTATGGAGGGTTTAAATTTCTTCAGCAATTCAAAACTGAATTCTGCTGTCACATGTAAAATGGTATCCACTTGAAGGACTAATGACATCAGATGCATTCTACAGCAGACTTTTCATTTTTTAGCACAATGAGAATAAAGATTATATTCTGGGGGGCAAAATGGGAGGTGAGGTGAAGAAGGTCATGTGTTAAATCAGTAGCCTGTACTGACACTTCAAATTACACTCCCTAATTGAGGTTATTCTTAAAATCAGTTTTCAAACAATAGTGAACATATTCCTACCTTATAACATTTATATAAGGGCTCAATTGTAGCTTTCCTTTCTATACATCCTGAAGTATATACATTGTACAAGAGGAAATCACTGAGACATCTTGAAAAATAAATCTGTTTGTCAAATACCATGTTATTTCAACAGCAGCAAACTACTCAGTTAACAGTTAAAACCCTAAGAAAATATTAACTGGTGTGAAAACAAGTCGATATTATAATAACCCCAAACATCAACCTTAGCATCCGATTCTAACTTTCAAATGCTGGGTACCTTTTCCAAGAGGAAATTACATCTGCTTTTGCATGAATCCCTGGTTTAAATACTTGCAGAAACACACCCATGTTATCTACTCAGCAAATGTCTGAAATCAAACAAAACAATCCAACACTGGACATTAACGTTTTACAAATAGCATAAGATCCCAAAAGTACAAGAAAAACCTTGACATTATAGAAAAAGAAGTTAGGTGGACAAATTTTAGTACAACAAGGCATCTAAAGAGGGGACCATCTAGAAATCTACCATACAGTACACTAGACTCAATCTGGAGTATCCTACAATTTCATATTAAATTTGTAGAACTTTATACCAAAACTGTACTCTTTTTAAGAAAACATTTTACATTTAGAATAACTACTTAAGACATTTAAACTGTAGATAACATTTAACTATACGCAAGAATAAAAAAGTCCTACAATAATCTTTTATTTCTTCTCAACAATTAAATAAACACAAATGCCTTCTTTGCTTCTATGCCTAACTGCCTCTCTACTCCTTTAGTCCAGTTCCACAACATCAAAAGTAGGGGTGAACAAACAAAATCAGTAATGGCAAACACTCACAGCAAGGGCCATTGTATTAGGGATTATCAATGACAGGAAATTTGTACAACGAGATATCTGGTTAAAAGAGTAACCTACTAGAGAATGGACTTGAGGATACAGGGAGGGGGAAGGGCAAGCTGCGACAAAGCGAGAGAGTGGCGTGGACACACATACACCACCAAACACAAAATAGACAGCTAGTGGGAAGCAGCCGCACAGCACAGGGAGATCAGCTCGGTGCCCTGCGACCACCCAGAGGGGTGGGATAGGGAGGGTGGGAGGGAGGGAGACGCAAGAGGGAAGAGACACGGGAACATGTATATGTATAACTGATTCACTCTGTTACAAAGCAGAAACCAACACACCATTGTAAAGCAATTATACTCCAATAAAGATGTTAAAAAAAAAGACTCAATAAATGAAAACTATTACTATTTAAAAAAAAAAAAGAGTAAAGGTAGAATGTGCTTTTTAAGAAAACGGCCAGTAATCACTCATCTGAAAAAATGCAAATAGCCGCCAGGTAAAATTGGCAGAATTTGAACTTAAACCAAACTTCTGGTGTGTAACAAACTAGCATTAAGAAATGCACACAGGATGTAAACCAAAGTAGTGGTTATCTCCAGATGGCAACATTACAGGGAATTTAAATTTTCTTCCTGTTTTAATATGCACTTTTTTGGGGTGTGTTTTTAGATTGCACACAAGTAGTACCAAGTGGCTAGAAAGAACACAGACCAAGGATACGAAAGTAAAACCACAGGGTCTTTTTCTATCAGAAAGGACCTCAAGGATTATCTAACTTAGGTACATTATCTATTGATGTGTCTGAGATATAACGGCACTGATTTAAAAGACTAGACTAGAAATTCCAAGAATACTTCCTGGATGATAAAAATAATCTATTTTCAGGATTGTTTACACTCCCTAAGTATGCAAAAATGAACATATTTAAATGTAAATTCATTCATATACATTATTAAAAAGTAGGAAAAACAAATTTAAAGGGAGTTTACACAACCTTGTAATTAAAGTGTAAGTTCACTGTTGAATGACCAGAGCAAATCAGATCTTTACAGAGTTTGTCTGAAAGCAGGAGGCTGGCCTGCAAGGGGCCTTTAGGGAGTAGGCTGGGTGCCTAGGCAGGTAGCTCTCTTTGCTGTCTGCATTCTTCAATAAACCCAGTCCTTTTACATGAATGGGTGTGATTCAGCCTAGTTTCCCCGTGAAATAATGTAATGAAAGATTTCTATTGACGAGGGATTACACTTTATGCAAAATTTCTCAGTGACATTCAAATTAATTCCAGTGTCCACAATTTAAGCAATTTCCAATACGCATTTACAACCCCAAATCCAATGACCTGGTATTTTCATGATAGTTAGGAAAAGTGTTCCAGTGAAAAATAAAGTTTAGATTTGCTCTACTATGTACATCTGAATATATCCAGAGGAGTAAAACGCAAAGCCAACCAAAAGACAAAATGCTATAAAATATTGTTTTGTTGTAAGATAATCAAATTCTTCCCAGAATAATGTGTAACTAATTTCACATACTTATTTGTAACCAATTTAACTTTTCCAAATTCTCATTTGCAAATGAGAGGCTCATACAGTTAAAACTGATGATACAAACCATTGTTTTAGAAGGATCAAAATTTACACTAGTCAAACATGATTCCATAAGATTGATTTTAACATGTTCTTTCAACTTTATTAAAATCATCAATACCCCAGACGCATTTACCATTTTTAAAAAATCAATTTAATGCTATCAAAAGGTGATGTTCACTTTAATCCTGTTTGCCTTCACACCACTGCCTTGAGCCTTCATTCCAGGCCACATAAACAAAGAGGGCAAGCACCACGTGGACGGCGACCACTGCAACAATAGCAGCATAAAAATAGCTGTCCCTATTGGACATCCCAAAGGCGCCTTCAAAAACATAAGATTTAGTCGTGAAATATAACCCAATAGGTACAGTGATCATTAAAGCTGTGAAGAACAGGAGCGTCTTCAGAGTGGATGCTAATGAACTTTCATTTCTGAAGTCGCACGGCTGCAGCGCGTTCAGAGCCGCTTTATCAAAACGCTCCATGGCGTCGCCACGCCCGCAGCAGGCGCTCTATATTTTCATTTTTGAAATTAAGTTACTTAGAGTAACATGTAATGGTTTTTAAAATTTCTCAACTCTAATTTCTAATATGGTAAGTACTGATAGATTTAAACTACATAAACAAAAACTCTTTGAGGTCCTCAGTAATTTTGAAGACTTATTGTAAAGGGGTCCTGAGACCAAAAAGGTGAAGAACTGTTGTCCTAGGCCATAGCAAGCGTTTGGGACTTTATTCTTAGAGCAATAGGAAGTCATTGAAGGGCATTAAACCAAAGTAATGACATGATCTAATTTAACTTTTGAAAAGGCTACTCTCACTGCTGTCTGAAGAATAGATTGGAGTAGGCTGACGGTGGGGGAGGGGAGGAGGGGGACAAATATGAAGTCACTGCGTCAGTCCAGGTAAGAAATGACGGAGGTTTGTACTGAGAGGGTGTATGCGTTTCCTAGAACTGGCATAACAAAGTGCCACAAACTGGGTGGCCTAAAACAACAGAAATGTATTGTCAGTACAGTCACTGTCCCTCTGAAACCTATAGGGGAGAATCCTTCCTTGCCGCTTGGAGCTTCTAGTGTTTGCCAACAATTCTTGGCATTCCTTGGCTTACGGATGCATCCCTCTAATCTATTTCCAAATAAGGTCATATTCTGAGGTGCTGGGAGTTAGGATTTCAACGTCTTTTGGGGGAACACAGTTCATAACAGGTGGTAGCAATGGGGATGAAGAGAAGTGAAGACATCTGTATTTTAGAAGTAGAACCAATAGGACTGCTTATGGAATAGATGCAGACGATGAAACAGAGAAATCAAGGATGGAACTCACATTTCTGAGTTGAGAAGCTAGATAAATAGTAGAGCCAAATGACATGAACACTTGGGGATGGGACCATGTTCCTTGGGGGATAAATTCCCATAAGTGAAATTGCTAGGCCCCCATTTTCTTAAGTATCTTAATGCATTTATTCTTCTAGATAAGTTAGCTTTATTAGTATTATTTAATATTATTTAGGTTTATTCTGTCAGATCCTCCTGATTTAAACAGATGTAGTAAAATATAATATTGTAGACCAATTCAAAGAACTTAGGCAAAAAGAAAAATAGTAAGAGAGAACATTTGCCATGGAAGAACTTCTCATAATCAAAGTGGTAAAGTCCAGTGAGATCCCAAAGTATTTCAAATTAAACTTCTAGATAGGAAATCTGGCTATATGAGTTTAATAACCATGTTATGAGATTAATTACAACTTCCCCTGCTGGATGAAAAGCTGGCCTTAGGTAAAAATGTCTTAAGTTCCCTGGTAACATGATGAGGTTAAGGATGTCACTTATATTACTAAGCAACATTACTTAAGATAAAACTGACCTCCTGATTGGTAAGTTGTATCTGGAATGGAAGGAACTGCAAAGGAATGATAAATTCCTGATGGTGACACTGCACTTTGGACTGTCCTGAGTTTCTTATAATTGGGATATCCATTGTGTGACCCTAGAAGCTACTGTTAGAAGATACAATGACTCCTATAAAGCAGCAGGTTCTCCAAACCAAGATGGACCCACATCTAACAATATGCATCTCCTCACCCATGGGCTTTATCTCCTAGAGAGAAGACAGCATGTGGATGGCTGGACAAGCTGTCACATGAATTACTGCAAGAACTCCAGTCTAACACTGCCCTGATGGCAAGTTCTGAATGGTTTCTGTCTGAAATCCTTCTGCGTAAACTGATGCCAAGTGTGTTCAGTAGTAGTCTTATGCGTCTGAATGATTACATGAACCTAAGAAGACCACCTTGTGGGCATAGCACATACATTATCCATCCTTTAGTTTCAGCTGCTCACTTACACTGTGCCTACTTTACTCCAATTCCTCTCTCTCTCTAGCAATTTTAATAACATGTTGAAGTCAATGAAGTCATCTTAGCTTCAGTTCCTAAAGCAAACTTGTCCGTTTTTTTTTTTAATATTTATTTGTCCACACTGTGTCTTAGTTGTGGCACACAGGATCTTTGTTGCCACGTGCAGGATCTTTAGTTGCTGCATGTGGAATCTTTTAGTTGTGGCATAGCGGGATCTAGTTCCTTGACCAGGAATCGAACCCAGGCCCCCTGCACTGGGAGCATGGAGTCTTAACCTCTGGGCCACCAGGGAAATCCCGGCAAACTTGAGAACATTTGTGTAGATGTGAATCTGCTTTGTTGCCTTAGAAGGAATGAGTAATCAATAAGTGCTGCCTTTGGTTGTTTTCCTTTCGGTTATTTTCTTATCGTGTTTCCCTGTTTTGTGGTGGATTAGATAGGTGTCCAGAGACAGAAAGAGAGCAGGTGAAACAGTGACATATAACTTAACCAGAGCCTTATTACTCAGCCTCCTCAAGTCTCTAGAAAGTGATCAAACTTTGCACAATGGGAGCCCCTTCTGGTGGATAAGCAAGAATGCCAAGTGTGCAGCAGAACAGCTCCAGGTTGCTCCCCTTCTCAGCCAAAGCAGTACCACCTTCATATTTGCCTCAATTACTTGTCACTCCAGATTCCAATGAACAAAAGCTTCTGTAGTGTAAAAAATATACATACACTGAAAATCACTGATGGAGAATACAGCCCAAAACCAAGATAAAATACACAGATCTGTGATAAAATACAGCAGATCGTGTTGTGAGACCATCACAGACCATGGCTCAGAGACTATTCCTAATTTTAGACACAACTTGAGAAACTCACTTGTCTGATTTCCAGCCCTCAAGTAGAAAATATCAGGAGTCTAGGTGCACTGACAGTAATAAAGGATATTGGATAATCCGATGACTAAGGAAAAGCTTTAAATAAATAAATAAAAATCAGTAATAAGCAAAAGTAGTCTGGGTCCATTTAGTGGAAGACCAAAGAGCTTTATATAACTTGATGCCCTGTGAAGGCATCATTCATAGCGTAGCATGTACAATAAATGTTTTTGTTCACTCATATGCCCAGACATTTACTTGGTGCAAGACATTGAGAGACATCATTGGTTTACGATGATAACCCTGAATCATCAAGAAGAGGTTAAATCATCTCCCATCTTCTCCATGTAGAGTGAAAAGGAGAAGTAAGATGGCTTGGAAAGTTATAAGGGTGGTGTTTTTAATGTTCACATGCTCAAAGAGTAATGTTCCAATTATTTTTAAAAACTGCTGACAGGTTTTTCACTCTCTAAAGGTGCAAGTTAAATGAAGTGTTACTATACCTACTTTTTTCTTTTTTGAGAAAGGAGTATGCCTGTAACCAACTGAAGGCTTAACTCATGCATCAGAAAAATTCTTAGAAAAATAATCGTAAAATACATTTGCAAACATCTAAATTGTCAGATTAGTTTAATCATATTCTAATATAGAGTCACAGATCTCACATATTAGGAGAGGCAATACATTCCAAGCTTAGAAATATTAAAAATTATCTAAAATTATATTACTAACTCAGAATTTTTATCACTACTTCTAATTCCTCACAACCTATTTTGAGTGCCTCCCTTATCATATATTCATTTGAAATAATACTAAAATAGAATTTATATTCTAAATATCAAATTACTGGAGAAGAACAAAATCTCATTAGTCACATTGGAAAATCTGTCCCTTCTATGCAGCTCTATTATTACTCTTTTTAGAAGTAACATTGGTAGAGATGGTAGATCAGATCTGAATTAGAGTATCAATGTCACTATGCTCACAGAAAAGAAAAGGAAACGCAGTGACACTCAGGAGAATTTTCTGCTCACAGAGAACATCTAGGAAGCATGTTATTTCCATGACTAAAATATATATGTGTGTGTGTATGGATAGATAGATAGATCTAGACTTGGAAATGAGGCTCTTGATTCAGCTTGATAAAATGCATTTAACAGTAGAAAAAAAACTAGGACTTGGCTGATACAGAGTTTTATGCACAGAAAACAGCAATATTATCAGTGACTTAATAAGTTAATATTTTTATCAATACTTCATTTGGCAGAATTTAAAAAAATACTTGTAATTAATATTGTTAAAATGGCCATACTACCCAAAGCAATCTACAGATTTAATGCAATTCCTATCAAATTACCCATGCCATTTTTCACAGAACTAGAACAAATAATCCTAAAATTCATATGGAACCATAAAAGACCCAGAATTGCCAAAGCCATCTTGAAGAAAAAGAACCAAGTAGGAAACATAACACTCCCAAACATCAGACAATATTGCAAAGCTATAGTAATCAGAACAGCATGGTATTGGCACAAAACCAGACACATGTATCAATGGAACAGAATAGAGAGCCCAGAAATAAACCCACACACCTATGGTCAATTAATCTTCGACAAAGGAGTCAAGAATATACAATGGGGAAAAGTCTCTTCAGCAGGTGGTGTTGGGAAAGTTGGACAGCCACATGTAAATCAATGAAGTTAGAACACACCCTCACACCATACACAAAAATAAACTCAAAGTGGCTTAAGGACTTTAACATAAGACATGACACCATAAAACTACTAGAAGAGATCATAGGCAAAACATTCTCTGACATAAAACTGTACCAAGGTTTTCTTAGGTCAGTCTCCCAAGGCAGTAGAAATAAAAACAAAAATTAACAAATGGGACATAACTAAACTTAAAAGCTTCTGCACAGCAAAGGAAACCATAAACAAAATGAAAATACAGAATGGGAGAAAATATTTGCAAATTATGCAACTGACAAGAGCTTAATTTCCAAAATATACAAACAGCTCATATAGCTCAACAACAACAAAAGAACAACAACCCAATTGAAAAATGGGCAGAAGACTTAAACAGACATTTCTCCAAAGAATAAATACAGATGTCCAATAGGCACGTGAAACTATGCTCAACATTGCTAATTATTAGAGAAATTCAAATCACAGCTACAAAGAGGTACCACCTCACACCAGTCAGAATGGGCATCATTAAGAAGTCTACAAATAACAAATGCTGGAGAGGGTGTGGAGAAAAGGGAACCCTCCTGCACTGTTGGTGGGGATGTAAGTTGGCACAGCCACTGTGAAAAACAGTATGGTCGTTCTCAGAAAACTAAAAATAGAATTACCATATGATCCAGCAATCCCAGTCCTGGGCACGTACCCAGGCAAAACTATAATTCAAAAAGATACATGCACCCCAATGTTCATAGCAGCACTGTTCACAATAGCCAAGACATGGAAACAATCTAAGTGTGCATCTACAGATGAATGGATACAGAAAATGTGGTGCATATATACAATGGAATACTGCTCAGCCATAAAAAGGAATGAAATAATGCCATTTACAGCAACATGGATGCAACTAGAGATTATCATATTAAGTAAGTCAGAAAGAGAAAGACAAATACCATATGATATCACTTATGTATGGAATCTGAAATATGACATAAATAAACCTATCTAAGAAACAGAATCATGGACATAGAGAACAGACCAGTGGTTGCCAGTGGGGAGGGGGTTGGGGGAAGGATGGAGTGGGAGGTTGGGGTTAGCAGATGTAAGCTTTTATATATAAAGTGGGTGGACAACAGAGTCCTATTGTACAGCACAGAGAACTATATTCAATATCCTATGATAAACCATAATGGAAAATAATATTTTTTTAAAAAACGTGTGTATACATATATATATGTAAAACTGAATCACTTTGCTGTATAGCAGAAATTAATACAACATTGTAAATCAACTATACTTCAATTAAAAAATAACAGTAAATAAAATTTAAATGTATATGTACATACTTATATTTGATAGCATGCCCAATCTGGAGAGAGAAGAAAACTTAACCCTTAAAGAAAATAATTATTAAGAAACGAAACTGAGCTATTTGTAATGAGGTGGATAGACCTAGAGTCTGTCATACAGAGTGAAGTAAGTCAGAAAGAGAAAGACAAATACCGTATGCTAACACATATATATGGAATTTAAGAAAAAAAATGTCATGAAGAACCTAGGGGTAAAACAGGAATAAAAACACAGACCTACTTGAGAATGGACTTGAGGATATGGGGAGGGGGAAGGGTAAGCTGTGACAAAGCGAAAGAGAGGCATGGACATATATACACTACCAAACGTAAGGTAGATAGATAGTGGGAAGCAGCCACATAGCACAGGGAGATCAGCTCGGTGCTTTGTGACCGCCTGGAGGGGTGGGATAGGGAGGGTGGGAGGGAGACGCAAAAGGGAAGGGATATGGGAACAGATGTATATGTATGACTGATTCACTTTGTTATAAAGCAGAAACTAATAAAAAAAGAAAATTATTATTAATAAAATGGAGATAATGATCAAAAATAAGAAAGTAAGAAAGGATTAGTGTAGAATACATGTGGGGAAAGAAATAATCTGTATAAATTCAATAGAGACCAACTTGTGCTCTTCACATAGGAGAAAAAGGAATCTGAAAGTCAAACTGAAAGTAATAGTGATTTTTCACTGAGTTAACTGTAAACTGAGTCTCCTGTTCATGACTGTTTGGGCCCTTGTAGGATTATTACATCTGGCATTATGCTCTACACTGTAGGAAATATGTAGGGACTTCTTTTTTAAGTTCAGATAAAAGAAAAAAGGTCAGTCAAGAGATTAAAGAATAAACCAATAAGGAAAGATTAAAGTAATATATTCATTCTCTCATTTCATGAACATTTATTGAGCACACATGTTATGCAAGACACTGTGATGGGCACTGGATGAAAGACATAGTACTTGGATACAAGAAGTTTACAGTCTTAATGGAAGAGACAGATAAGTACATATAGTGTAAGCTATGCTGCAGTGGTAGGAAAGAGGGGCCCCTAACCCCACCTAAGGAGTCGAGGTTTCCTAAAGAGGATGAACTGAATCTTAAAGGCTGAGGGGATTTCCTTTTCTTACAAGATTCCAGACTAAATAATCTGAAGATTCTCCCACTACAAAATACCCAGAAACGCAGAATAAAATCCCTTTAAATGCACAGCAGAGCTTACAAAAATGCAGGGTAGTTATCTGAGGGCCAAAACAAACACAGCTAAGAAACAAACTATAATATTAAGCCTTAAATTTTTAATAAGCCCAAAGCTTTAAAAAGAAAATGGTAAGTTTAAACCAACACTTGGCTGCCGTGAAAGGAAGGATTGGCCATTCTCAGTACCCATGAGGTAGAGATCTCTCTAAAAACAGCAACCACCATCAGGAAGAAGTAGACTTTAAAACTCTGCCCACCAACACAGAGTTGACGTGGAGAGTTTTTCTTGGCCTGTACTCCAATCCCAGGAGTGGGAGGTGGGATCGAGAGAGGTTTGCCCTTTTTAAATTTACACTATTGGATTACCACACGTACCACACCTTACCCAATCACCTTTCCCCACGTTCCCCATGCTCCCCACACTTGCTACACCTCAGACAGCCCTGCTACGTTATTCTTTATCCCATAAATATGCTAGCCCCTTGTCTTCCAGGAGCCAAATTTGAGATTTGTTCTCCTGTCTTCTCCTTGGCTGCCTTGTGAATAAGCACTGTCTTCGCTGCAAACCTTGGGTGTTTCAGCATTTTGGCTTGCTGTGTTTCTGACAAAGGGAACCTGGCTTGGATAAATCTCCCAGCAGAGAGAAATCCAAGACACCAGTTAGATTTTTACAACATTTGTCTATGCCATGTGGCTGACAGTGTCTTGGTGCTCCAGTCAGGTGTCAGGCATGAGCCTCTGAGGTGGGAGAGCCGAAATCAGGACATTGGACCACCAGAGACCTCCTGGCCCCACATAATATGAATCGGCAACAGCTCTCCCACAGATCTCTGTCTCAACGCTAAGACCCAGCTCCACTCAAAAACCAGCAAGCTGCAGTGCTGACACCCCAAAACACACCACTGGACACGGTCTGGCCCACCAGAAAGACAAGATCCAGCCTCATCCACCAGAACACAGGTACCAGTCCCCTCCACCAGGAAGCCTACATAACCCACTGAGCCAACCTTACCCACAGGGGGCAGACACCAAAAACAATGGGAACTACGAACCTGCTGCCAGCGAAAAGGAGACCCCAAACACAGTAAGTTAAGCAAAATGGCAAGACAGAGAAATATGCAGGAGATGAAGAAGCAAGGTAAAAACCCACCACACCAAACAAATGAAGAGGAAATAGGCAGCCTACCTGAAAAAGAATTCAGAGTAATGATAGTAGAGATGATCCAAAATCTTGGAAATAGAATGGAGAAAATACAAGAAACGTTTAACAAGGATACAGAAGAACTAAAGAGCAAACAAACAACGATGAACAACACAATAAATGAAATTAAAAATTCTCTAGAAGGAATCAATAGCAGAATAACTGAGGCAGAAGAACAGATAAGTGACCTGGAAGATAAAATAGTGGAAATAACTACCACAGAGCAGAATAAAGAAAAAAGAATGGAAAGAATTGAGGACAGTCACTGAGAACTCTGGGACAACAGTAAACACACCAACATTCGAATTATAGGAGTCCCAGAAGAAGAAGAGAAAAAGAAAGGAAATGAGAAAATATTTGAAGAGATTATAGTTGAAAACTTCCCTAATATGGGAAAGGAAATAGTCAGTCAAGTCCAGGAAGCTCAGAGAGTCCCACACAGGATAAATCCAAGGAGAAATACGCCAAGACACATATTAATCAAACTATCAAAAATTAAATACAAAGAAAAAATATAAAAAGCAACAATGGAAAAGCAACAAATAACGTACAAGGGAATCCTCATAAAGTTAACAGCTGATCTTTCAGCAGAAACTCTGCAACCCAGAAGGGACTGGCAGACATATTTAAAGTGATGAAAGGGAAAAACCTACAACCAAGATTACTCTACCCAGCAAGGATCTCATTCAGATTTGATGAAGAAATTAAAACCTTTACAGACAAGCAAAATCTGACAGAATTAAGCACCACCAAACCAGTTTTACAACAAATGCTAAAGGAACTTCTCTAGGCAGGAAACACAAAAGAAGGAAAAGACCTACAATAACAAACCCAAAACAATTAAGAAAATGGTAATAGGAACATACATGTTGATAATTACCTTAAATGTAAATGGATTAAATGCTCCAACCATAAGACCTAGACTGGCTGAATGGATACAAAAACAAGATCTGTATATATGCTATGTACAGGACACCCACTTCAGACCTAGAGACACGTACAGGCTAAAAGTGAGGGGATGGGGCTTCCCTGGTGGCGCAGTGGTTGAGAGTCTGCCTGCCAATGCAGGGGACACGGGTTCGTGCCCCGGTCGGGAAGATCCCACATGCTGCGGAGCGGCTGGGCCCATGAGCCATGGCTGCTGGGCCTCCACATCCGGAGCCTGTGCTCCGCAACGGGAGAGACCACAAGAGTGAGAGGCCTGCGTACTACAAAAATAAAAATAAAAATAAAAATAAAAGTGAGGGGATGGAAAAAGGTATTCCATGCAAATGGAAATCAAACTAAAGCTGGGGTAGCAATTTCTCATATCAGAAAAAAATAGGCTTTAAAATAAAGACTATTACAGGAGACAAAGAAGGACACTACATAATAAGGGATCAATCCAAGAAGAACATATAACAATGTAAATATTTATGCACCTAACATAGGAGCACCTCAATACATAAGGCAAATGCTGACAGCCATAAAAGGGGAAATCAAGAGGAACACAATAATAGCGGGATTTTAACACCCCACTTTCACCAATGGACAGATCAAAATGAAAATAAATAAGGAAGCACAAGCTTTAAATGATACATTAAACAAGTTGGACTTAATTGATATTTATAGGACATTCCATCCAAGAACAACGGGATACACTTTCTCCTCAAGTGCTCATGGAACATTCTCCAGGATAGATCACATCTTGGGTCACAAATCAAGCCTTGGTAAATTTAAGAAAATTGAAAACGTATCAAGTACCTTTTCCAACCACAACACTATGAGACTAGATATCAATTACAGGGGGAAAAAACCTGTAAAAAATACAAACACATGGAGGCTAAACAATATGCTACTAAATAACGAAGAGATCACCGAGGAAATCAAAAAATACCTAAAAACAAATGACAATGAAAACACGATGGCCCCAAACCTATGGGATACAGGAAAAGCAGTTCTAAGAGGGAAGTTTGTAGCAATACAATCCTACCTCAAGAAACAAGAAAAATCTCAAACAACCTAACCTTACACCTAAAGCAATTAGAGAGAGAAGAACCAAAAAACCCCAAAGTTAGCAGAAGGAAAGAAATCATGAAGATCAGATCAGAAATAAATGAAAAAGAAATGAAGGAAACAGTAGCAAAGATCAATAAAACTAAAACCTGGTTCTTTGAGAAGATAAAGTTGATAAACCATTAGCCAGACTCATCAAGAAAAAAGGGAGAAGACTCAAATCAATAGAATTAGAAGTGAAAAAGGAGAAGTAACCACTGACAATGCAGAAATACAAAGGATCATTACTACAAGCAACTCTATGCCAATAAAATGGACAACCTGGAAGAAGTGGACAGATTCTTAAAAAGCACAACCTTCCGAGACTGAACCAGGAAGAAAAAGAAAACATAAACAGACTAATCACAAGCACTGAAATTGAAATTGTGATTAAAAATCTTCCAACATACAAATGCCCAGGACCAGATGGATTCACAGGTGAATTCTATCAAACATTTAAGGAAGAGCTAACACCTATCCTTCTCAAACTCTTCCAAAATATAGCAGAGGGAGGAACACCCCCAAATTCCTTCTAACAGGCCACCATCATGCTGATACCAAAACCAGACAAAATGTTACAAAAAAAGAAAACTACAGGCCAGTATCACTGAGGAACACAGATGCAAAAATCCCCAACAAACTACTAGCAAACAGGATCCAGCAGCACATTAAAAGGAACATACACCACGATCAAGTGGGGTTTATCCCAGGAATGCAAGGATTCTTCAATATATGTAAGTCAATCAATGTGATACACCGTATTAACAAATTGAAGGATAGAAAGCATATGATAATCTCAATCGATGCAGAAAAAGCTTTCAACAAATTTCAGCACCCATTTATGATTAAAAACTCTCCAGAAAGTAGGCATAGAGGAAACTTACCTCACCATAATAAAGGTCACATATGACAAACGCACAGCCAACATCGTTCTCAGTGGTGAAACACTGAAACGATTTCCACTAAGATCAGGAACAAGACAAGGTTGCCCACTCTAACCACTATTATTCAGCATAGTTTTGGAAGTTTTAGCTACAGCAATCATAGAAGAAAAAGAAATAAAAGGAATCCAAATCAGAAAAGAAGAAGTAAAACTGTCACTGTTTGCAGATGACATGATACTATACATAGAGAATCCTAAAGATGCTATCAGAAAACTACTAGAGCTATTCAATGAATTTGGTAAAGTAGCAGGATACAAAATTAATGCACAGAAATCTCCTGCATTCCTATACACTAATGATGAAAAATCTGAAAGAGAAAATAAGGAAACACTCCAATTTACCACTGCAACAAAGAGAATAAAATACCTAGGAATAAACCTACCTAAGGAGACAAAAGACCTGTATGCAGAAAACTATAAGGCACCGTTGAAAGAAATTAAAGATGATACCAACAGATGGAGAGAAATACCATGTTCTTGGACTGGAAGAATCAACATTGTGAAAATGACTATACTACCCAAAGCAATCTACAGATTCAGTGCAGTCCCTTTTAAACTACCAATGGCATTTTTCACAGAACGAGAACAAGAAATGTCACAATTTGTACTGAAACACAAAAGACCCAGAATAGCCAAAGCAATCTTGAGAAAGAAAAAGGGAGCTGGAGGAATCAGGCTCCCTGACTTCAGAGTATACTACAAAGCTACAGTAATCAAGACAGTATGGTACTGGCACAAAAACAAACACAGATCAATGGAACAGGATAGACAGCCCAGAGATAAACCCATGCACATATGGTCACCTTATCTTTGAAAAAGGAGGCAAGAGTATACAGTGGAGAAAAGACAGCCTCTTCAATAAGTGGTGCTGGGGAAACTGGACAGCTACATGGAAAAGAATGAAATTAGAACACTTCCTAACACCATACACAAAAATAAACTCCAAATGGATTAAAGACCTAAATGTAAGGCCAGACACTATAAAACTCTTAGAGGAAAACATAGGCAGAACACTCTGTGACATATATCACACGCAGCAAGATCCTTTTTGACCCACCTCCTAGGGAAATGGAAATAAAAACAAAAATAAACAAATGGGACCTACTGAAACTTAAAAGGTTTTGCACAGCAAAGGAAACCCTAAACAAGACAAAAAGAGAACCCTTAGAATGGGAGAAAATATTTGCAAATGAAGCAACCGACAAAGGATTAATCTCCAAAATATACAAGCAGCTCATGTAACTCAATATCAACAGAACAACCCAATCCAAAAATGGGCAGAGGGCTTCCCTGGCGGTGCAGTGGTTGAGAGTCTGCCTGCCGATGCAGGGGACATGGGTTCGTGCCCTGGTCTGGGAAGATCCCACATGCCGTGGAGCAGCTGGGCCCGTGAGCCATGGCCGCTGAGCCTGCGCGTCCGGAGCCTGTACTCTGTAACGGGAGAGGCCACAACAGAGGCCCGCGTACCGCAAAAAAAAAAAATGGGCAGAAGACCTAAAGAGACATTTCTCCCAAGAAGATATACACATTGCCAACAAACACATGAAAGGATGCTCAACATCATTAATCATTAGAGAAGTCCAAACAAAAGTACAATGAGATATTATCTCACACCAGTCAGTATGGCCATCATCAAAAAATCTACAAACAATAAATTCTGGAGAGGGTGTGGAAAAAAGGGCACTCTTTTGCACTGTTGATGGGAATGTAACTTGATACAGCCACTATGGAGAACAGTGTGGAGGTTCCTTAAAAAACTAAAAACAGAACTACCATATGACCCAGCAATCCCACTACTGGGCATATACCCTGAGAAAGCCGTAATTCAAAAAGAGTCATGTACCACAGTGTTCACTGCAGCACTACTTACAATAGCCAGGACTTGGAAGGAACCTAAGTGTCCATGAACAGATGAATGGGTAAAGAAGATGTGGCACATATATACAATGGAATATTACTCAGCCGTGAAAAGAAATTGGATTATTTGTTGTGAGGGGATGGACCTAGAGTCTCAGAGTGAAGTAAGTCAGAAAGAGAAAAACAAATACCGTAAGCTAACACATATATGGAATCTAAAAAAAAAAAAAAAAAATACCTAGGGGGCAGGACAGGAATAAAGATGCAGACATAGAGGATGGACTTGAGGACACGGGGAGGGGGAAGGGTAAGCTGAGACAAAGTGAGAGTGGCACTGACATATATACATTACCAAATATTAAATAGATAGCTAGTGGGAAGCGGCTGCATAGCGCAGGGAGATCAGCTCAGTGCTTTGTGACCTCCTAGAGGGACGGGATAGGGAGGGTGGGAGGGAGACGCAAGAGGGTGGCCTATGGGGATGTATATATGTGTGTGTGTATATATATATATATATATATATATATATATATATATAGCTGATTCACTTTGTTATTTAGCAGCAACTAACAACAATGTAAAGCAATTATACTCCTATAAAGATGTTAAAAAAATAATTTACACTACTTAAGTGTTCAAAAGTCCCCAAGCTAAGAAATCAACATAGGGATATCAGACTGCTAATATCTCCGTAGTGTCTGGCAGAAACAAAAGCAAAATCATTCTGGAGGGACAGAATCTCAATCCAGAGAATACAGCACAGAATTTTTCATGGATAAAACCCCACTTAAAATGAATTTACAGTCTAAAATTATAAAGCACACAGGAAGCAATCAATAATACTCAAATCTCAGGCAGCACCACAAACATCACATGTAGCACCACCTGCTTCCTCTCCCTAAGCTCAAATAAAAGAAATCTAGGGACTATAGGTCTACTTAAAATGGTTAAATATATCAAAGATGACCTTTAAAATAGGAGAAAAGAGCAAAACACCATAAGGTTGGAGGATAGTTTTCAAGCAGAGTGAAGAGCATTTACAGCTGTGGGAGTCCAGATAGGTATTCTTACTGGGAATCAGCAGTCACAAAATTGGGAGGAAGATGACCAAGGCTTGGGTCACAAATTGCCTTGAGTTCTATATTAGTCAGGACTCTTGTTTGCAAGTGACAAAAAGATCACATTTGCCTAGAGGGTATTTTGTTGTTTGCTCACCTAACCAAGGAAGGCAAGGACATACCTGGAATGACAAGAACCAGAGACTCACACTCTCTGGATCTTTCACCACTACTTTCTTCTTTGTGGATACTTCATTCTCTCCTACCGCAGACCAGTTTTCTCCAAAAAGTGGAGAACAGTGCTACTTGTATAGGTTTTTGGCCCACATCTTTTACTTTTTTTCTTTTATAAAAAATTGTGTTAAGATATACATGAGAAAATTAACTACTTTAAGCATTTTTAGGTGCACAGGTCAGTGGCATTAAGTACATTCACATTGTGTGCAACCATCACCACTACCCATCTCCAGAACGTTTTCATCATCCCATACTGAAACTCTGTACCCACTGAACAATAACTCCCCATTCCTCCCTCCCTCCAGCCCCTGGTAACCACTATTCTATTTCTGTCTCTCTGAATTTGACTTCTCTAAGCACTTCATATAAGTGGAATGATACAATATTTATCTTTTTGTATCTCTTTATTCACTACACCATTTTCTTTTGACCAGAGAGCAAAAGACCTTCTCTGCATACACACTTCTGTCTCCTAGCTCCATTTTTTTAAATCCTGAGAGAAAACTCTAATTGATTTGGCTTGAGTGACTTGCTTACTTTTAGTCCAGGAGGATGATGGATGCTATGATTTGCTCAGCTTGTGTTCCATGGCTACCCTAGACTCTTACTCAACTGTCTGTGTGTACATATCTTCTCATAAAGTTCTTCCTTGTTCTTTCTATCTAAAATAGCATCCCACATCACGCTAGACTCTATTATGCCTTTTTTTTTCAGAGCACATATCACTACCTATTATAGGATAGATTTATTTGCTTACTACTTCACCTATCACTAGAATGTAAGATTTATAACATGAGAGACCTTCTCTGTTTTTGTCACCTTTTTATTCCCAGTACCTAGAACAGTGCCTGGGCCATAGTAGGAGCTCAATAAACATTTTTAATTAATTAGTTGGAAGTTGGGGTGGAGATAGAGATTTAGTATTCATTGGTCAAAGTGACTAAAATAAATTAAGTATGCTTCCACCTCTCTAGTGAAGGTAAGCAATTACAAATAGAATGAAACTGAACTTTGAGTATATATGAACACAGTGATTAAACAAGAAAGTTATGCACAAATAGCAAGAGAACTAGTTTCTAAAGAGGATAATTGTGGAAAATATAACCTTGCATGATGGATGCATGAGTTAGAGTCCTGAAACTGCAATAGATTAAACTCTGAAACTGCTTTCTGTTGCCGGGCATTTAAGCTATAAATGTGAATGTATAAACCCATCAGATGTGTGTACCCATACACACACACACACACACACACACACACACACACACACACACATACACATACACATATACTTTTACAGATTAACTCTGTAAACTAGCAAAGCAGATATGAGTCTAAAGCCATAATGGGCAGTGCCGTTCTTTCAAAACTGCCCTTGGCCATAGTCAGGCAAGGCAAGTCCATATACTCTGGAGTACAACTTCACACTGTTGTGCTGCCCCACATAATCATCTCTTCAATCCTGTTTACTGTAGCTGCCTCAGCTCTCTTCTCTTACCTGCCCTTAACCTCAAGGGCAGGGCAAGGCAGAGAGGAGCTGGGAGCAAAGTAGGGGCTGTATTGAAAAACAAAAAAGTAGTAGGCAAAAATTATCTCTTCCTGACTTCTTGATGCTGCTTTCCATCTTTTACTCCCCTTAGAGTTTATTATTATCCTTATGATGTTTAATGGGCATCCCAAATGTAGCCACTGTTGCACCTCAGACGAGTCTACCCTACTCACGGGGTTCTTCAAAATTACTTCTTTCATATCTCCTCCCACCCACCCACCCCTCACCTCCAAATCCAATGAGAACTCTTATTCCCTGGTAGGAAACAGTTTAATTAAACTGTATTGCCTCAAAGTTGTTTCCCTACCCCCACCAGCTGTTATCCCTGCCAAGCTTCTCTAGGTGTTAAAAAGCCCTTAAGGCATGACTTTTTTCTTACTACCTGTCTGAACCAGAAAGTAAGCTCTCTGTGACAGCTTTTTGCTTTTCTTCGTAGGAGATTAAATAGAAAGAACCACACCCAAAACCTTCTGGGAGCCAACTGCCACATTCAGCTTTTAGGAAATGGGGAAGGTAGATATGGCTTGTCCAAGAGTAGTTGATTTAAATCATAATACCACCCTGTCTCAGTTATTCACAATAATGGTTAATCATTTAATTTTAATTACCAGGGGCTTAATAATGGCCATGCACATACTAAATGCATATCAACCAAACTACTAAATTCTACTTTTCACCTGTACTTAATCCTGATTATGTGTTGCTCATGTAATGTGATCACCTGCTCTCAGCTTAAGAAATATCTTTGCTCAGATGGAAAGATATACCATGTTCTTGGATTGGAAGAATCAACATTGTGAAAATGACTATAATAGCCAAGGCAATCTACAGATTCAATGCAATCCCTATCAAATTACCAATAGCATTTTTCACAGAACTAGAACAAAAAAGTTTTAAATTTGTACAGAAACACAAAAGACCCTGAATAGCCAAAGCAATCCTGAGAAAGAAAAACAGAGCTGGAGGAATCAGGCTCCCTGACTTCAGACTGTACTACAAAGCTACAGTAATCAAAACAGTATGGTACTGGCATAAAAACAGAAATATAGATCAGTGGAACAGGATAGAAAGCCCAGAAATAAACCCACACAGCTGTGGTCAATTAATCTATGACAAAGGAGGAAAGAATATACAATGGAGAAAAGACAATCTCTTCAATAAATGGTGCTGGGAAAACTGGACGGCTACATGTAAAAGAATGAAATTAAAACACTCCCTAACACCATACACAAAAATAAACTCAAGATGGATTAAAGACCTAAATGTAAGACCGGATACTACAGAACTCTTAGAGGAAAACCCAGGCAGAACACTCTTTGACATAAGCTGCAGCAATATCTTTTTGGATCCACCTCCTAGAGTAATGAAAATAAAAACAAAAATAAACAAATGGGACCTAATTAAACTCAAAAGCTTCCGCACAGCAAAGAAAGCCATAAACAAAATAAAGAGACAACCCACAGGATAGGAGAAAATATTTGCAAATGAAGCAACCGACCAAGGATTAATCTCCAAAATTTACAAACAGCTCATTCAGCTCAATATCAAAAAAAAAAAAAAAAAACAACCAAAAAGTGGGCAGAAGATCTAAATAGACATTTCTCTAAAGAAAGACATACAGGGGCTTCCCTGGTGGCGCAGTGGTTGAGAGTCTGCCTGCCGATGCAGGGGACACAGGTTCGTGCCCCGGTCCGGGAAGATCCCACATGCTGCGGAGCGGCTGGGCCCGTGAGCCATGGCCGCTGAGCCTGTGCATCCGGAGCCTATGCTCCGCAACGGGAGAGGCCACAACAGTGAGAGGCCCACGTACCACAAAAAAAAAAGAAAAAAAAAAAGAAAGACATACAGATGGCCAAAAAGCACATGAAAAGATGCTCAACATGGCTAATCATTAGAGAAATGCAAGTCAAAACTACAATGAGGAATCACCTCACATCAGTCAGAATGGCCATCATCAAAAGTCTACGAACAATAAATGCTGGAGAGGGTGTGGAGAAAAGGGGACCCCTCCTACACTTCTGGTGGGAATGTAAACTGGTACAACCACTATGGAGAGCAGTGTGGAGGTTCCCTAAAAAACTAAGAACAGAGCTACCATATGATCCAGCAATCCCAGTCCTGGGCATATATCTGGAGAAAACCATGGTTTGAAAGGATACATGCACCCCAGTGTTCATTGCAGCACTGTTTACAGTAGCCAAGACACAGAAGCAACCTAAGTGTACATCAACAGAGGAATGGATATAGAAGATGTAGTACATATATACAATGGAATATTAGCCATAAGAAATGAATGAAATAGGGCTTCCCTGGTAGCGCAGTGGTTGGGAGTCCGCCTGCCGATGCAGGGGACACGGGTTCATGCCCCGGTCCGGGAGGATCCCACGTGCCATGGAGCGGCTGGGCCCGTGAGCCATGGCCGCTGAGCCTGCGCATCCAGAGCCTGTGCTCCGCAGCGGGAGAGGCCACAACGGTGAGCAGCCCGCGTACCGCAAAAATAAAAAAAAAAGAAATAATGCCATTTGCAGCAACATGGATGGACCTAGAGATTATCATACTAAATGAAGTCAGAGAAAGACAAATATCATATGTTATAACTTATATGTGGAATCCAAAAAATGATACAAATGAACTTATTTACAAAACAGAACAGACTCAGAGATTTCAAAAACTTATGTTTACCTAAGGGGAGAGGCAGGGGGAGGGATAAATTAGGAGTTTGAGATTAACGTAGACACACTACTATATATAAAATAGATAACCAACAAGGACCTGCTGTATAGCACAGAGAACTCTACCCAATATTCTATAATAACCTATATGGGAAAAGAATCTGAAAAACAATAGATATAGGTATACATATGACTGAATCACTTCACAGTACACCTGAAACTAACAACATTGTAAATCAACTATACTCCAATATAAAATAAAAATTAAGTTAAAAGAAAGAAATAGCATTGCTAAAAAAGACTTATCTGTGCTATAACTAGTTTATATAGTTAGAGTATCTTGGTTTTAAAGGAATAAAAAAATTAACTGAACAGTTGGAGTTTCCTGAGTATATGTGGGAACTTTTGTCTTTAACAACTTGTAGGACTTTGTGTGCCTTGAAATCACATTTCTTTATGATATTTGATATGATTGGGAAACCTAGTGTTATAAGCCTGGAATCAGTGAATCTTTGAAAAGGGATTAAAAAGCTACTAACTCTTACTGTAAATCATAGACTTCTTAGATAGATTTTGGGAATGTGCTTAGGAAAAACCGCTATAATACTAGCAAGATAAGTGATATACAGAGTCCATTTTTCTGCCACTAACTGCAGATCTGGTCATCCTGTCACTCTAATTGTAGCTGCTGCAGTGTACAAGTCACTATTCAGCATTCTCCTTTTCTCCTAGATGGAGAGTTTGGTCAAAAGTTACTGTGAGGCTCAAAGAACTGACTTCTTTTCCTGTATCTGTTAAACCTATGGAACTTTGGTATATCATCATATATATTTGCTGTAGCTTATGTACCTCCATACTTTTGCAATAACTTAGGTTCTAAAATATATTGTTTGTTTCTTTTATAGGACAATGAAGGTCAAACAGCTCTACATTATGGTAAGATGCTTTTAAATTATTACTAATTATATTTGACTTTTCTCTATTTGTTTATCTCAATTTTGTCCAGCCCAACACAGTGCTTAGAAAAATGCCTAGCCACTAGCAGAAATACAGTAACTAAAAAAAAAAAAGAAAAAAAACAGATTAATAACCTGTAAAGTTGGAGATATGTTAAAATTCTTATGGACACATTCACAGTAAATTGAGCATTTCTATACAATCAACAGAAATGGAGGCTCCTCCAATCCCCTTTTGAAAATTTTTTATTTCATTCTTGCTACTGTCAGTGACAAGTAAGATGCTAATCACTGTCACTTAGGGGCTAGAATCTCTCCTATAAGAAATGCTTTCTTGTGGCCCCCACTCACTGCAACTGGAGAAAGCCCGCGTGCAGCAATGAAGACCCAACGCAGCCAAAAATAAAATAAAATAAAATAATTTATTAAAATATATATATACATATCAGTAAGAATTTATAATCCTGGGCCATTAGTAGGGAAGACAATAAAATTTTCTACCAAAAAAAATGCTTTCTTGATGTAGCTGAAGTGAAGAAAAATAGATTTTATTTTTTAACTTATTTCCCCTATTAACTGATTAGCGTGGTTAACTAATCTTCACTTAAGTAATCTGTAAAATAGAGGATAATCTGTAATGGAAATAATATGGCTCTCAAAGAGCTACTGGGTAATTTCAGTGAGATAAAAGATATTGAAGTATTTTGTAAACTATAAGGTACCGAAAAAGTGTTGTTACTTTTAATCTATTTGGGTGTGAATATGGTTGAATAAAAGACAGCCATCAATATTTAAACCCGAATATATCAAGAACATCTCCCAGGGGCTTCCCTGGTGGTGCAGTGGTTGAGAGTCCACCTGCCGATGCAGGGGACACGGGTTCGTGCCCCAGTCCGGGAAGATCTCACATGCCGCGGAGTGGCTGGGCCCGTGAGCCATGGCTGCTGAGCCTGCGCATCCGGAGCCTGTGCTCCGCAACGGGAGAGGCCACAACAGTGAGAGGCCCGCATACCGCAAAAAAAAAAAAAAAAAAAAAAAAAAAGAACACCTCCCAGTCAGTAAGAAAGACAATCAGGGCTTCCCTGGTGGTGCAGTGGTTAAGAACCTGCCTGCCAACACAGGGGACATGGGTTTGAGCCCTGGTCCAGGAAGATCCCACATGCTGCAGAGCAACTAAGCCCATGCGCCACAACTACTGAGCCTGTGCTCTAGAGCCCACAAGCCACAACTACTGAGCCCGTGCACCACAACTACTGAAACCCGCGCCTAGAGCCCATGCTCCACAACAAGGAAAGCTACTGCAATGAGAAGCCTGCGCACCACAACGAAGAGTAGCCCACGCTCACCACAACTAGAGAAAGCCCATGTGCAGCAATGAAGACCCAACACAACCAAAAATAAATAAATAAAATAAATAAATTTATTTAAAAAAAAGACAATCAAATGGAAAAAATAGACTCCGAAAAACAGATAGTCAGCTCACATATGGGAAGAGCCAAATAACCGATAAACAAGATGCTCACCTTCACCAATAACTTTCAAGAACTATGAATACTCTGATATTGTACTCTGCTTGCAGACTAACAAATTAGCTTGATACAGTCTTATGGATGCTGGCAAAAGACACACAATTCGGGGCTTCCCTGGTGGCACAGTGGTTGAGAGTCCGCCTGCCGATGCAGGGGACACAGGTTCGTGCCCCGGTCTGGGAAGATCCCACATGCCGCGGAGCGGCTGGACCCGTGAGCCATGGCCGCTGAGCCTGCGCGTCCGGAGCCTGTGCTCCGCAACCGGAGAGGCCACAGCAGTGAGAGGCCCATGTACCACAAAAAAAAAAAACAAAAAACAAAAGGCACACAACTCATGGATCAGAGACAAAAGACTATTATTCACAGCATAGCAAGCAGCATGTGCTTTGTGTTTGTGTTATTTCCCCTTGAGTCCCACAGGAGCTATGAAGAAAAGCCCAGGTAGGTCCTGCACACATAGTGTGTCATAGCTTAGAAATTCTAAGCTTAGGGAACTCTAGTCTTTTATAATAAGCTGCCAGAAGACCTGCTCAACCTTTGCTCTGGAGAACACATATGTTTATTATACTGGACAATAAACAAACCTGCCTTCCACTCTGGAAAGAAACAGTACCTCTGTTGTTGAAGGCTGTTCACTATATAAACATTTTTGGAAAGATAGTCCAGAATAAAAGCTGTCATTACCTCTGCTCACAAGGGGTGTAGAAACATGAGAGCCCCTTGGAGAATTGTCTCCCAACGATAATCAGGGAATGCAGATTAACACATTTAGATATAACTTCACACAGATTGGCAACATATAAACATTTACAAAGATTAGTATTAGGATGTAGAGGAACAAGAACTCTCATACATTGCTGTTGGGAGTGTCAACTGTTGCAATCACTTTGGAGATGAATTTGGCAAAGTCTAGTGAAGTTGAAGGTACACATACCATACAATCCAGCAATTTCACTTCTAGTATATTCCCTAGAAATACTCCCCAAAATGTATATAATGAGACATAATTAAGAACATGTATTGCAGCATTACTTGTAATAGCCAAAAACTTGTTTTATTAGCCTTTATATTCCTCTGTATTCTGTACTTAAAATAGTTAATTTAAATTGCATATATATACACACATATATGCATACATGTATATTCTGTGTTACCAACTGCCTTTGAAAGGTGTGCCATTAAAAATGTGCATATCCAGGACTCCCCTGGTGGCACGGTGCTTAAGAATCCGCCTGCCAATGCAGGGGATATGGGTTCAATCCCTGGTCTGGGAAGATCCCACATGCCGCGGAGCAGCTAAGCCCGTGCTACACAACTACTGAGCCTGCGCTCTAGAGCCCATGAGCCACAACTACTGAGTCCACGTGCTGCAACTACTGAAGCCAGCGCACCTAGAGCCCGTGCTCCACAACAAGAAGCCACCACAATGAGAAGCCCGCGCACCGTGACAAAGAGTAGCCCCCATTCGCCGCAACTAGAGAAAGCCCGCGTGCAGCAACAAAGACCCAAGGCAGCCAAAAAAAAAGCATATCTATCACAGTATACAGGTAATCACTAGGCTCCTTTCTATAAACAGCCCTCTGAAGTAATTATTGTTTTCCCTAGTTTATAAATGAGGAAATCAAAACTCAAAGAAGTTAATAAACTTACCTAAGGGAGCCAGAGATTCAAACCCATATCTCTAGATTTACCAGGAAAGGAGAGAAAAACAAATGCCTTCCCCTGGCTCCTTCCACAGCACTCACATCTCTCACTCTGCAAAGGTGTTTATAGAATTCTGTCAGATAGCTCCTCTGACATCACCAAATGCTGGCTACTCTTAACTCTAATTTTCAACCCAGGAAAAAACGTTTCTTAGCTGCCTCCCTAGCTGTTTGAACTTGGCGTAAGTCAAACAACCACAGATAATCTGAAAGGGAAAAAAGGAAACTCTTCAACAGTGGTTGTGAGGCCCTCCGCATAAAATTCAGGGCTGCGCCTTCTTCCTGATGCCTGGCTTCAAGAAGCCAGACAAACTTTTTATTTCAATATACGTGCCATAAGGTCCAGAGTTCACTGCTCAGTTTAGAAAGACAACCTCCGCCAATGCAACCACGTGCTGTGCTAAATCAGTTCTTATCTTCATCCCCTCATTCCTTCTTTCATCCACTCATTAGACATTTTTTAGTGCCTTCTCTGTGGCATTGTTTTGTGTTTTCCTTTCATTACTTCATCCAGAAACTGTAGAAACAGTTAAACCGGACTAAATATGCCCTTGAGAATGTAGATGAGTCACTCTGTCATCCCTAGTTAACCGTTAGGGGTGAATGCCTTTACAGTTGCGGGAATGTGTCCATTTAAGTTTGATATGTGTAAACTTCATTTCTGTATAGCAGCAGGGTTGGGATTTTTTTTTTTTTTTTTTTTGGCTGCACTGTGCGGCGTGTGGGATCTTAGTTCCCTGACCAGGGATAAAACCCACGCCCCCTGCATTAGAAGCACGAAGTCTTAACCACTGGACTGCCAGGGAAGTCCCTCAAAGGTCTTTCTGACTGGCTTCAAAATAAGCTGTATATTCTTTATGTACTGATATGGAAAAATCTCTAAGATATATTGTTAAGTGAAAGGAATAAGGTGCAGAACAGTGCATATACTGTGCTGCCATGAATATATCTGTACACATTTGCTAGTAAATGGAACAATACACAAAAAGTGAATGTTGGTTGCCTAAAGGAAGAAGTGTGGAACTAGAATACAAGCACAGGATAAAAGTGTTTTCCTATAAACCCTTTAATAACTTCTGTATTTGGAACTGTATGCATGTATCTATTTGAAGATTCAGTTTAAATTATTTTAAATTTAAATTATTTTAAATATCATAGGCTCTATTAGTACTATAAATACAACTTAATTATATTTAATTCATTCAACAAATATTTAATGAGCACCTACTATTTGCTGGATAAAATATACCAAACATCCTTTTCAAGGTAACAGATGTCCCCAGACGTTGGGTGTCCTTCACCTCCCAGCCAATAAACAAGGACCTGATAACCATAGTGCTAGTGTGTGAGTTAACACTGTCTAATCTGGGGAAACTGTGGGCTTGGGTTTCAATGCCAGCAAACCCTGGAAATGTTGCTTCTTGAATAATGGGAAGTTGGAACTGAGACCTGCATCCAGAGTAAGCCAGCACTTTCAAAGGACTGCATCCTCAGTAGGAAAAAAAAAAAGTTAAATTAAATTAGATTAGAAAAAGGTGACCCACTAGTGTAAGGAAGGAAGCTTATCTGCCACAGACCAGAATCTGGGTGGAAGAAAAGCCCCACCTCATGCAAGTTTGGGGTTTAAATTTATACTCTGTTTCAGAAATTCTCAAGTTGAGAAATTAACATAAGTGTACTAGGCTGGTTACCCCTCCTCAGCCAATGCAGCACAAAACTCCTACAGAAAGAAGTTCTGCTGAAAATGAGCTCACAATCCAGAATTACAGATTACACCTGAGTGAATGTCCGCAGACATAGTAAACGACAGGATTAGACTTTAAGGAATTTAAGTAAAACTATTGGATAGAAATTATCAGAAAAAAATTGTACAAAATCAAGGAATCAGGAATACAGGAACAAGACACTCCAAAAAAGAACAAGCAGATTTGAAAGAGAATCTAATAGAACTTCAGTAAGTGAAAAAATATAGAAATCTTACAATATGAATAGGTTAAAGTGCAGAATTGGCACACACACACACACACACACAAAAAATTATGGTGAACTGAAAGGTAGTTCTAAAAGGCAGTACAGAAAGATAATGAAATGGAATTGTAAAAGAGACACTGAGTGTAAAATGATGAATCTCACGAACATACTGTTTGGTATCTGGCATCCTGAACTCAGTATGTACTATATGCTTCCATTTATATGAAGATCAAAAACAGGAAAAACTCATCTCCAGCATTAGCAGACAGGATAATAGTCACCTTGGGGAACTGGGTAGGTGGCATTTGGAAGGGATTAACAGGGTAGGGGTGCTTCTGAGATTCTAAGGATGAGCTGATTCTTGATCTATGTGCTAGTTACATGGATAAATTTATCTTAAGAAAGTTTATGTTTATTGTTTTGGTACTCTTCTGTATGTATTTTATACTCTAATAAAGTTTACACACATACAAAAAAAATCCAGACCTAGGCAGTTATAAGATGGTGGTGTTACTGTTTTCATATATTATAATCTCTTCACCTTTCCAACAGATGTCTGAGCTAGGCCTTGTTTTGCTACATCTGCAGATGAGAAACTGAAGTCCAGATAGGTGAAATGACCTTGACAGGGTAACACAAGCTGTAGGTGGCAGAGCCAAGACACTTGTCCACATCTTCTGATTCCACTTCCAGTCGTCTTTTCATAACTCTGTAAATAATTACAGTCCTAGTATCCTTTTAAAGCACACATTATTTTGTGGAAGATAGTCTTTTATAGAAATAAATGAAAGTCTTTTATCGTTGGTCACTTTGTTCAGTGGGTCAGGCTATTTTTCAAAACTGTACTTGTGAGTAAATATGTGTCCATTTGTGCACCTTCATATTCCTATTTCTGTTCACTGAGAGTTTAGACAATCATAAAAATTATCTCTGATTCAGGAATCCTGCCCAAAATTGATCTAGTAAAATGATTTCTATTTCTCTCTATCTCTCAGATTATATTATTCATTGTAGAAAGAACAAAACAAATACCATATATGTTATAATCAAGATAATTAAACACTCCAGTAATATCATTAGTTAGAGGTTTTGGCATTACAAATATATAAAACTAAAATATTCTGACAACTCAGGAATGTTTCGTGAAATTAATACTTTAATGATCACTTATAGGTGTGATTAATTTTTAATTTAGATTTTCTTACTAGGTCACTAGACTTTTGCCCGATTTTAAGGTTGTCAAAACAGAGCTTGGCATGTAACAATAATAATAATTACCATTTATTAAGCACCTACTATATACCAGGGAATCTGCTGGGCATATTTTATCCATTTAGTCATTTAATGTTATTTAACCTTTTTATTTAATAGGCACTCAATAGCTATTTGTTGATTTTATTTTATTTTAGGACCCTTCACCTGTTCTTGGAACTTTCATAACACTATAAATATAGTTAAATCCAGTGATTGCAGACAATGTTGGGGATGTCTTGGGGGCTTAGCTATTATTTTTTATGAATTACAGTTTGGCTTGACAGCTGTCCTTGTGTTGACAGCTCTTCTGATTATAGCAGTTGTCAAACTCCATCCTTAAGCAGGTTGTAAATCCTGCCTTCTTCCGATTAAAACTGGGTCAGATCCAATGGCAGGTTAACTAGAGGCCAGTGTTCTTCTACTGTATGTCCTTACTAGTTCGCTCTACGTGCGCTTTGCGTAGCAGCATACTAAAACCTTCATTCGCCCCTGTTTTACTTTGGTGTTTTTGAATCTTCAGATATTGGTCCTCCTGTTATTTTGTGATTTAAACGTGGTCCCTGCTGAAGAGTATATTAGTGTAAGTGTGGGCTTCCTTGTAAATGGCCTGTTAGCCCTCCCCTCCTCCCCCTCCACTGGGAATACTAACATCATTGCATCTGTGTCTCCCAGGGGAAATCAGGGCTTTTCCTTGCACGTGCAGTCATGTGATTTCAGAGTGGGCAGGCTTTGTATCCTCATGAGCCCTTGGTCTTCCACGTAAAGCACCATCTGTTCTGTTCCTTGCACGCTGTTACAGGGCAGTGGGAGGAGGCATTAGAGTGAAAATAAATAAAATAAAAAAAGAAAGAAATTCATCATCAAAACCCTGAGGATTAATGGAGTCAGAAGGCTCACTGCTCTGAATGAAAATTCATCTTCACCTGTGCCAGTGTCAGGGCTGCATCTATGGCACTTGACAAATAGAGGTTCCCAGGGTACCGTAAATTCAGCAACTGTTCTAATCCCTGTAGGCTTGCTCAGGCTTTTCCGAGATGGGCTTATGACTGTTTTTGTATTTCCCAGCACATTGTGGGCACCAGTATCCCCTCATTAATTTGGTAAAATGTAGCACCCTTTCCTTCTCATCCCACTCTCATCTTCTTTGTCTTTGTCCATTTTGAGGGGGAGGGCAGCTCATACATTTCTGAAAGAGGACTCTGCCTTGTGAATTGTGCTTCACTGAAGATGCCAAAGGCAGAGAAATCAATTAACTAATGAATTTTGAGCAAATACTAATCCTTAATACTGTGTTAGATGAAGAGGAGAATATAGAAAGCATATAATCAAGTAGCTCACCATCTAATTGGGAGCACAGAGCATGTATTTTCAAAAACTGTTTGTTGGGCACCTATACCTGCCATAGGCTCTATGCTAAACATAAACATAATTGAATTTTGAGCAAATACTAATCCTTAATACTGTGTTAGATGAAGAGGAGAATATAGAAAGCATATAATCAAGTAGCTCACCATCTAATTGGGAGCACAGAGCATATATTTTCAAAAACTGTTTGTTGGGCACCTATACCTGCCATAGGCTCTATGCTAAACATAAACATAATTGATGCCTATCAACAGTGACTCTCCAAGAGGTACTACAAATGCCCTCCTAAGATTCACCTGTGTGCTTTCCCCTTGTCCTTTAAATCAGTCTTTCTCTTCTCGTCCTTTTTTTTTTTCTCTCTACTACAACTTCCTGATTGCTTATGCTCTCATATCAGTCTGTCTTTGCATAAACCCAGGCATTTGTTAATAAAACTCCTTTCCTTGTGGGTACCATATCCCTTACTCTGGAGTACTATTTTGCAACCCTTAAATTCCAAATTTAAATCTCACTTTATAGTTACAGTTGAGCTAAAATTTCATTTACATTCGTTAGGTTAGGGGATTGTTATACAGCCCAGTTAAGCCTTTTCTCAGCTGGTTGGCAGTAGTCCTCTACATGTGAAACTTAAAAATTTAAGCTCCATTCCTGGGTTAGTACTCATAGATTATACCATATCTCACTACTGGAAAAGTCACATCATCATACAGATTGTATGAAATTAATGCCCCTTTGTCTGAGATGGCCAGCTTAGTGTCTTCAGCCTTAATACACAGCTACTTAGCCTTGATCTTCATGCTTAGCAGTCTCAAGTGTTGGGTTAGATTTGAGTTAAAGTGTGATCTGACAGACGATGGTAGTTATTACAGTGTATCACAGATTTATACACTGGGAAATTTATTCCTCTGATACTGCTTTAAAAGTTCCAATTTAAAAACCTAACCAAGTGATTCTCACAGTAAGTTGAGACTGATAGCTGTGGCAAAAATGTTAAATGATTATTCCTTAAAATATAAATGTCACGTAGCTAGTTTTATGCAGGATAAATATCCTCTTTCACAGCTACTTGATACTAGGCAATGTGTCTTTAACTTTGCTATGTTTTCTAAGAGACTGTCTTCCATTGGAATCTAACTTGAGACTGTCTTCCACTGGAATCTAACTTAGTGTACAGTGATTCATGGTAAAAACCTTTCAAAAATGTAAAATAAAAATGTTCATTATTTTGGGAGATGATTTTAAACTCTCAAAGGGATGTTATAATCCTAAACACTTTATTGGTAAATATATCCTGTCTCTGCCTTCCTTCCTATCTAAGGCATACCCCAAAACATGATCTCATCCCATTAACACCTGTCCCAGGATTAGAATAGGCAAATTTGCCCTTTTGTACCTTTTTCTCCTACTCTCTATTCACTTATTCAAATATTAATTTAACATTTATAATTCTAGTAGCCTTCTAAGAAATCCCACTAAAGGCAGAGAGATAGGGTTGCCAGATGGTCTGATTTTAGCTCAGAAAAATTTCTGCCTTCCACCACTGTTCACTTAGAACCACCTCTGAGTCTGTGCTATTATAAATTAGAGTTTGGTACCTAAGTCTGTCAGGATGGATAATATAAAGAATCACCAAAGCTGTCACAAGTTTGTAACTTATCACAACCTGGTTTTGGCTCTTGGCTCTATGCCCACTTCACAGCATATAGCCAGGGAGCCCTGAGCTGAAAGCACCTACCAGGGAAGAGAAGACAGACGAGGGAGCCATAGAAAGAAGCTCTTTTATCTTTACATGAGTACCAACAAAGTGCAAAAGAAGAAACGTCACTACTAAATCATTTAAGACCAAACTCCCGGAGAGTTCTGCTTCCACTTAAGACAGAGAAAACTGCAACAGAACATTGCTCCCACACTAACAAGAAGAAAATGCTAGATAATCTACAAAATCGTAACTTTTCTTAAACCCATCAGATAGTAGAAGTTGTGTGTCAGCAAAGTAAATCGAATTCTAAAGAATGACAAGCCCCTATAAGATACACCAACTGTTTCACCTTTGATAGAGCGCCCAAGGAAGAGGCAGCCACCATATCTGCCTCTTTTCTTCTAATCTGATAAGAAAGAAAGAAAACAGCTAAAATTAACAAATTCTTAAGGTGAGCTAGTATGACATTTTAGAATAACTGGGAGCCTCAGACCCAAGAAGACTTTTCACTCATGTACTTTTTTTCATTAACTGGGTGCTGTAAGACAAATTGAGAACAGAGAGATCCCTCCTCAGTGGCACACAGGCATGAAATCCTGCCACTTCCCTAGACCCTTATTTCATACAGAGAAAAATCCTTAAGCCACTGGGGGAAAAGCAGAAAGCTCTTCTATTCTCTCCTCCTGTCCCTGGGCCTAGGCAGATATCCACTGCCTTTGGAGGAGGAGTGAAAGCAAACCCTGTCTGCCACTGGCAGGACAGGGAGCCCCTGGGCTCCAGATCCTGTGCTGACACAAAGCAGAGATCTCTTGTCCCTGGGGGCTGGACAGGGAGTTTCCACTCAAGACATGTTTTCTCTCACACAAGGCAGAATTTGGCTGACATTTGGGGGGGCAGGGAGGATGCAAGAACACTGAGAAATTGCCACCCCTGAGGGCCTAAGACTGAGACTAGACTAAAAGGACAAAGAACTCTATCCCACTCTCACTCACCATGAGCCTCACTCTGAGTAATAAGCAGTAGCAGTCTTATCGATGGATGAGGAGAAAAAGTACAGAGAGAGACTCCCTCTGTGGTAGATGTGCAGAGACTACTGAAAGCTGAGGGTGGAGTGAGAATTCTAAACAAAAACACCCTCTGGCACCCAGGCCTCACACTAAGCATAAGGTAGCAGCAGCCCACAGCTGGAGGAATTTAAGTGTGTGATGCACTGAGGTTATCCATAGTAACAACAAAACCAAACCTGGTTCAACGGCTGACTAGATTGACTCAACACCCATACTAATGGCATGACAGAAGAAAAGGCATGACCATTTCTGGGTGTAAATAGTATTATTTACTTCAGCCTCCACTGTCCTCCTACACACAATGTTCTGCATTCAAGAAAGCAAAGAAAAAACAGCCCTTTTCCAGCAATAAATGAGTAATTGATAGAGCAAGTAGATAAAAATTCAGCAAGGATTTGAAAGACTTGAACCATACTATCAACCAACTTGACCTAATTGACATTTATAGAACATTACACCTAATATACACAATATACATTGTTTCAAGTATACATGGAACATTTACCAAGACAGACCATATTCTAGGCCGTAAAACTAACCTTAACAAGCATAAAAGAAATCATACAAAGTTTGCTCTGTGACCACCACAGAATTAAATTAGAAATTAATAACAGACACGTATCTGGAAAATCCCTAATTGTATGAAACTTCAACACACTTCTAAATAACTCATAGGTCAAAGAAGAAATTCCAAGAGAAATAAGAAAATATTTTGAATTGAATGAAATGAAAACACCCCACCAAAAGTTGTGAGATGCAGCTAGAACAGTGCTTAGAGGAAAATTGGATCTTTTATTAAAAAAGAAAGGTCTCAAATCAACGATCTAAGATTCTACCTTGAAAATTTTTTGAAAAAGAAAAGCAAAGTAAGCTCAAGATAAGCATTGTAATAAAAATAAAGGTCAGAGCAGAAATCATGGAAATAGAAAACCAGAAATCAATGAAACCATTGAAAACCTTTAAAAAGGTCAATAAAACTGATAGACCTCTAGCCAGACCAATTTAGAAGAGGAAAAACAAATTAACAATTTCAGAAATGAAAAGGAGTCATCAACACAGATCATACAGATATTATGAAGCAAATAAGGGAACATTATTAACAGCTTTTTACCAATAGATTAGATAACTTAGAGTAAATAGACACACTTCCTAAAGACACAAACTAACAACATTCTCTCAAAAAGAAATAGAGAACCTAGATAGCCCTATATCTATTGAAGAGATTGAGAATTTGTTACTGAAAGCTTTCCCACAGCAAAATCTCCAGGCCCTGATTGCTTCACTGTGAATTCTACTAAATATTGAAGGAAGAAGTAATACCGGTTCTACACACAAACTCTTCCAGAAAATAAGAGGAGGGAACACTGCCAAACTAATTCTATGAGACTAACATTAGCCTAATACCAAAACCATAAGACGACCCTAGAGGAAAAGAAAACTACAGGCTGATATGTCTCATGAATGTAGATGCAAAAAAATCTTTAATAAAATGTTAGCAAATTGAACATAGCAATATACAAAAAGAGTAATTATAACCAAATGTGTTTATCCCAGGAATCTAAGGTTGGTTCAGCAGCTGAAAATCATTGTATTTCACCATATCAGACAAATCAAAACCAAAAATAAAACATATCATCTCCATATATGTAGAAAAAGCCATTGAAAAATTCAGCCTCCTTCATGATTTGGAGAAAACAACAAAAAAAAACAAAAACAGAACAACAACAACAAAAAAACAGAGCAAAATAGGAATAGAGGGAACTTCTTCAGCCTGAAGAAATCAATAGCTAACATCATCCTTAATGGTAAAATGCTGAATGCTTTCCTTCTGACTGGGAACAAGGCAGAGATGTCCATCCACTCTCTCCACTTTGATTCAACATTGTACTGGAAGTTCTAGCTAGTGCATTAAGGCAATGGAAGGGTCCCAACACCCTTTACTGCCTTCCTGGAGAGACTTACTCCATGATATTTATATCCAGTATTTACGTTGGTCTGTTTCTGGGCTCTCTATTCTGTTCCATTGATCTGTTTTTCTGTTCTTTTGCCAATACCATACTGTCTTAATTATTATAGCTTTATCATAAGTCTTGAAGTCAGACAGTGTCTGTCTTCCAGCTTTGTTCTTCTCTTTCAATATTGTGTCGGCTCTTCTGGATCTTTTGCCTCTCCATATAAACTGTACAGTTTGTTGTTATCCACAGCCTGACTTGCTGGGATTTTGGTTGGGAAGAACTGACATCTTGACAGTACTGAATCTTCCTATCCACGAATGTGGAATATCTCTCCGTTTATTTAGCTTGTTGATTTTGTTCTGAGCTTTATAGTTTTTCTCATATGGATCTTGGTAAATATCATGTTAGATTTATACCTCAGTATTTCATTTTGGGGGTGCTAATATAAATGGTATTATGTTTTAAATTTCAAATTCCACTTGTCCATTGCTGGAAAGCAATTGACTTTTGTACATTAACATTATATTCTGCAACATTGCTATAATTGCTTATTTTTTCCAGGAGTTTTTTTGTCAGTTCGTTTGGATTTTCCACATGGACTGTCATGTTATCTGCAAACAAAGACAGTTTTATTTCTTCCTCCCTAATCTGTATATCTTTTATTTCCTTTTCATGTCTTATTGCATTACCTAGAACTTCCAGTACAGTGTTCAAAAGGAGGGGTGAGAAGGGATATCCTTGCCTTATACCCGATCTTAGTGTGAAAGCTTTGAGTTTCTCACCAGTGAGTATGATTTTAGCTATAGGCTTTTTGTAGATGTTCTTTATCACATTGAGGAAGTTCCCGAGGAATGACATCAGCAACATAGTGGAGTGAAAAGCTACCTTTGTCTCTCCCTTTCAATCTGCAACTAGTAAAACATTCATAACTCAACAAAGGTGCCTCTGCCCAACACACCAGGAGCTAGAGAATTCCACACATCTGTACATCTAAAGGTCAGTGGACTGGAACACATATAGGAGGCAGAACCGAGGAAACAGCGGAGGTGGGACCTGTAGTCCTGGCCTTCCCACCACAGCAGCTGAGCCCACAGCCCCAGAGAACCCAGTAGCAGCCGGGGAGGCAATGCACACGACTCCACCTACACAACACCTGCGGCCACAGGCAACTGGGCAACAGCAGTAGTGGGGCCTGGGACCCCATCCCTCCAGCCACTGATGTGCCCACCACTCCAGCCACCTGCCCCCTCCCCCCGAATCTGCAGTGGCAGAGCCCACTAACCTTATAATACCAGACACGAAGAGGTGCCCTCACAACTCCTGCTTCCCCCCTTCCCTTACTCTCCCCCTGCAGTGGCAGAGCCTGTGACTCAGGGGAACCCAGACACAAGGGAGAGCTCACCATCCTGGTACACCAGGTGGTGATGCCAGCAACACTGGCAGAAGCAAGGCACCAGTGACCCCAGAGATGCAAGAACTGATAATGTGGGCAGGGGCCACATGTTATGGGCAGTACAGGGTAGAAAGTGCTAACTCTCAAATGTAACAAGAGGCAGCTCAGGTAAGAGAAACCAAAAACTTATGCTATAGTGCCACCTACTGGAAAACAGAAAGCCTCTGATTTCTAACCTGTTGCTACTTCAGATGTGCTGGCAGAGGAACAACTTATCAAGCACCATGAAGAACTAGAGTAACACTACCACAGAAAGAAAACGACAATTCTCCAGAAACCAAACTTAAAGTCATGGAATATTGTGATCTAACTGATAGAGAATTCAAAATAGTGAACATGAAGAAACTCAGCAAACAACAAGAAAATTCAGAAAGGCAGTTCAGTGAGCTCAGGAATAAAATGAATGAACAGAAGTAATACTTTGCCAAAGAGATTTAAACTCTAAAAAAGAACCAAACACGTTTTGGAGCTGAAGAACTCAATAAATGAGATAAAGAATGCATTAGAAAGCATTGAAAGGGGACTTCCCTGGTGGTCCAGTGGTTGAGAGTCCGCCTTCCAATGCAGGGGATGCGGCTTCAGTCCCTGGTCGGGGAACTAAGATCCCACATGCCGCGGGTCAACTAAGCCCATACGCCACAACTAAAGAGCCTGCATGCCGCAGCTACAGAGCCCACACACTGTGGAGCCTGTGCACCACAACTACAGAGCCCACATGCTCTGGAGCCTGCACCACAGCTAGAGAGCCCACATGCCACAACTAGAGAGAAGCCTGCGAACCGCAACGAAGAGCCCGTGTGCCGCAGCTAAGACCCAATGCAGCCAAAAGTAAATAAATGTTTAAAAAAAAAAACATTGGAAACAGAGCAAACCACATAGAAGAGAGAATTAGAGAGCTCAAAGATAGAAATCTAAAATTTATACAAGTAGAAGGAAGAGAAATAGCATTTAAAAATGAGGAAATTCTGTAAGAGCTCTCTCTTTCAGGAGGGGCACCATTAGGATAATAGGTATCCCAGCAGGGCAATAGAAGGAGAAGGGAGAAGAAAGTTTATTTAAAGAAATAGCTGAGAACTTCTCAAGTTGAGGAAGTTCCCCTCAATTTCTAGTTAACTGAGAGGTTTTTTTTAATCACAAATGAGTGTTAGATTTTGTCAAGTTATTTTTCTGCATCTATTGATATGATCATGTGATTTTATTTTTTTTGCCTATTGATACGATGGATTACATTAATTGATTTTCAAGTGTTGAACCAGCCTTGCCCACCTGGGATAAATCCCACTTGGCTGTGGTGTATAATTCTTTTTATTCATTGTTGAGTTCAATTTGCTAATATTTTGTTGAGGGTTTTGTGTTTATGTCCATGAGAGATATCGGTCTGTAGTTTTTTTTCCCTTTCTTATAATGTTTTTGTCTGGTTTTTGTTATTAGAGTAATGGTGGCCTCATAGAATGATTTAGGAAATATTCTCTCTACTTCTGCCTTCTGAAAGAGATTGTAGAGATCTGGTATAATTTCTTCTTTAAATGTTTAGTAGAATTCACCAGTGAACCCACACAGGCCTGGTACTTTCTAGTTTGGAAGGTTATTAATCATTTATTCGATTTCTTTACTAGTTACAGGCCTATTCAGAATGTATATTTTTTCTTGTGTGAATTTTGGCAAATTGTGTCTTTCAAGGAATTGGTCCATCTCATGTAGATGTATTTGTAGGCATAGAATTGTTCGTAGTATTCCTTTTTATCCTTTTAATGTCTATTGGACCTGTAGTAATGTCCCCTCTTTCATTTCTGATATTAGTAATTTGTGTCCTCTCTTTTCTTATTTAACTTGGCTGGAGGCTTATTGATCTTTTCAAAGAACTACCTTTTGATTTTACTGATTTTCTCTATTGATTTCCTGTTTTCAATTTCATTGATTTCTGTTGTAATTTTTTTCTTTTTTTTTTTTTCTGCTTACTTTGGATTTAATTTGCTCTTCTTTTTCCAGTTTCCTAAGGTGGGAACTTAGATTATTGATTTTATATCTTTCTTCTTTTCTAATACATGCATTCAATGCTATAAATTTCCTTCTAAGTACTGCTTTTGATGCATCCCACAAATTTTGACAAGTTGTGTTTTCATTTTCATTTAGTTCAAAATAATTTAGTTTCTTTGATTTTTTTCTTTGACCAATGTATTATTACTTACTACAAACTTACTATAAAGATACAGAAATCAAAACAGTGAGATATTGGTGTAGGGTGAGGTGTATAGATCAATGAAACAAGATAAACAACCTAGAAATAGACCAAACCACACATGGGTGATTGATTTTTGACAGAAGTGCCAAGGTTAGTCAGTGGAGGAAAGGATACTCTATTTAACAAATGGTGCTGTAACAGTTGGACATACACATACATACTGGGGGGAAGAAAAGCCTCAACCCTTTTCTCATACCCTCCACAAAAATTATCTTGAAATGGATCAGAGACCTATACATAAGAGCTAAAATATAAAGAACTAGAAGAAAATGTGCAAGAAAATCTTTGTAATCTTGGGATAGACAAAGACTTCTTATATAGGACACAAAAAGCACAAAACATAAAAGAAAAAAAATAAATTGGATTTCATTCAAAATTTTAAAATTTTACCCTTCAAAAGATACTGTTAACAAAAGACGAGACACAGAGTGGGAAAAAATATTTATAAAACATATTTGGAAAAAAACTTATATCCAAGAATATGTAAAGAATAATTCTAACTTTATTAAAAAGACACCCCAATTAAGTGGACAAAAGATTTGGATAACTCACCAAAGGTAGATGATTGGCAAATAAGTACATAAAAAGATGTTCATCATTAGACATTAGGGAAATGTAAATTAAAAACCACAATAAGAAGACCTGACTATACTATATAGTACCTATACTATAGGTACTAGAGACCTGACGAGAATGGCTAAAAAGAATTTTAATGATAATAAAAAGTGCTGACAAGGATACAGAGCAACTAGAATTCATACATACTGGTGGGAATACAAACTTTGGAAGTTTGGTAGTTTCTTATTCAAGTTTAATGTTCACTTGCCATGTGACTCAGCAATCCCACTCTAGATATTTACCCAAAAGATGTGAAAACATAAAAGATCCATACAAAGACATGTATCCAGGTGTTCATAGGATCTTATTCATAATGGCCAAAAACTGGACACAAGCCAGATGCCTACATACTTTTATACAATGGAATACTACTCAGCAACAAAAGGGAAAGAACTACTCATACCTGCAGCAACATGGATGGATGTCAAAAGCATCATGCTCAATGAAAGAAGCCAGACACAGAAGACTAAAGGCTGTATGATTTCCACTTCTGGAAAAGGCAAAACCTAAGGACAGAAATCAGATCAGTGGTTGCCAGGGGCAATGGGTGGGGGTAAGAGGATTGGCTGCGGAGAGGCCAGGAGGAAGTTTTGGGGGTTATGGACATGTCGTATGTCTCTATTGTAATGGTAGCTACACAAGTAGACACATTTGCCGGAATTCAAAGTTTTAAGAAGAATGAATATTACTTCAATGTTTTTAAAAAGGGAGAAAAACCAGGGAATCTTGCTCTGTATGTTAACTGGCACAATCCAAAGTGGATGAAGAATCTGGGACGGACAAGATGGCAGAGTAGAAGGACCCTGAGCTCACCTCTTCTGACACGCACACCAAAATCATAACTAACTGCTGAACAGCCATTGATAAAAAAGACTGGAACCTACCAAAAAAGATATTCTACATCCAAAGACACAAAGAATAAACCACAACAAAACAGTAGGAGGGGCGAACTCGTGATATAAACAATTCCCATACCACCCAGGTGGGTGACCCACAAACTGGAGAATAATTATATCGCAGAAGTTCTCCCACAGGAGTGAGAGTTCTGAGCCCCACATCAGGCTTCCCAGCCTAGGGGTCTGGCATCAGGAGGAGGACCCCCCAGAGTACCTGTCTTTGAAGGCCAGAGGGGCTTGATTGCAAGAGCTGCACAGGACTGGGGGAAACAGAGACTCCACTCTTGGAGGGTGCACACAAGGTCTCACATACACCAGAACCCAGGGCAAAAGCAGTGACTTTGTAGGATCCCAGGCCAGACCTACCTTCTGGTCTTAGTGGGTCTCCTGGGGAAGTGGGGGTGGGGGGGCAGCTGTAGCTCACACTGGAAACATGGACACTGGTGGCGGTGGCAGAAATATTGGAGAGCGTCATCTACATGAACTCTCACTGAAGGCAGACATCTTGCCTGGGTCATAAGCACCGAGGCCTGGCCCCACCCAACTGCCTGTAGGCTCCAGTTCTGGGACGTCTCAGGCCAGACAACCAACAGGGCAGGAACACAGCCCCAGCCATCAGCAAATAGGTTGCCTAAAGACTTCCTGAGCACACAGCCGCCTCTAGATAGGTCCCTTGACATGGCCCTGCCCACCAGAGGGCCAAGACCCAGCTCCACCCATCAGTGGGCAGGCACCAGTCCCTCCTGCCAGAAAGCCTGCACAAGCCTCCAGACCAGCCTCACCCACCAGGGGACAAACACCGGAAAACTACGATCCTACAGCCTGCAGAACTGAGTCCATAAACTCAGGTTAGAACCTACCCTGGAAACAGCTGTTCCCTGCCCCTGAGTGATGAGAGGGGAATGCACTGCTGGGACGAGGACCACTTCTCCAAGGTCGAGAAATGTAACTAACCTACCGCAGGAACAAAAATACAAATAGAAATTTAAACAAAATGAGACAGCAAAGGAATATGCTGCAGACGAAGTAACAAGATAAAACCCCAGAAGGGCAACTAGTGAAGTGGAGATAGGCAATCTACCCGAGAAAGAGTTCCAAGTAATGATCATAAAGATGATCCAAGAACTCAGGAAAAGAATGGATGCATAGATCAAGAAGTTACAAGAAGTTCTTAGCAAAGAGAAAATATAAAGAACAACCAAACAGTTGACAAGTACAGTAATGAGATGAAAAATACGTTAGAAGGAATCAATAGCAGAATAAATGAGGCAGAAGAATGAAACAGTGAGCTGAAGACAGAGTGGTGGAAATCATTGCCATGGAACAGAATAAAGAAAAAATGAAAAGAAATGAGGACAGTTTAAGAGGCCTCTGGGACATCACATGCACTACCAGTCACATTATAGGGGTCTCAGAAGGAGAAAGAGAGAAAGGGCCTGAGAAGATATTTGAAGAGGTAATAGCTGAAAACTTCCCTAACATGGGAAAGGAAACTGTCACCCAAGTCCAGGAAGTGCAGAGAGTCCCATACAGGATTAAGCCAAGGATTAACACACCAAGACACATAGTAATCAAATTGACAAAAATTAAAGACAAAATATTAAGAGCAACAAGGGAAAAGCAACAAATAACATACAAGGAGACTCCCATAAGGCTAGCAGCAGATTTTTCAGCAGAAACTCTGCAGGCCAGAAGGGAGTGGCATGATATATTTAAAGTGATAAAAGGGAAAAATCTAAAACCAAGAACACCCAGCAAGCTCTCATTTAGATTTGATGGAGAAATCAAAAGCTTTACAGACTAGCAAAAGCTAAGAGAATTTAGCACCACCAGGCCAGCTTTGCAACAAATGCTAAAGAAACTTCTCTAGATGAAAAAGAAAAGGTCACAACTAGAAAAAAGAAAATTACAAATGGGAAAGCTCACCAGTAAAGGCGAACATACTGTAAAGGTAGGAAATCATCCACACACAAATATGATATCAAAACCAGCAACTGTGAGAAGAGGATAGTACAAATACGGGATATTGGAAATGCATTTGAAATTAAAAGACCAGCAGGGCTTCCCTGGTGGCGCAGTGGTTGAGAGTCCGCCTGCCGATGCAGGGGACACGGGTTCGTGCCCCGGTCTGGGAGGATCCCACATGCCGTGGAGCGGCTGGGCCCGTGAGCCATGGCCGCTGAGCCTGTGCGTCCGGAGCCTGTGCTCCACAACGGGAGAGGCCACAACAGTGAGAGGCCTGCGTACCACTAAAAAAAAAAAAAAAAAAAAAAGACCAGCAACTTAAAACAATCTTGTTTATATAGAGACTGCTATGTCAAAACCTCATGGTAACCACAAACTGAAAATCTACCATAGATACACACAAAAAGAAAAAAGAATCCCAACACAATTCTAAAGTTAGTCATCAAATCACAAGAGAAGAGAACAGAAGAGGAAAGGGAAAAAAAGTCCTCCAATGTACCTAGCTAAGCACTTGTGCTTTGAGCATGCGTGTTTCCTTCTGCCCAAATCCTGAATGAGGTACTATACTAGCTACCCAACCCTCCAACCAGGCGGATCAGAATTCAAAGAACCTGGAGCAGCCTTGAGGTCCATAGGCTCACATAAGAATATGATTCCCTCTATAATAAACATAATAGTAACTACCATTTAATAAGCATCTACTATTTGAGTCCTCTATTAGACCCTGGACATGCATTTTCATTTGCCTAGGAAGACCATCTGAGGATAGTTACTCAAGGTCACACAAACCCAGCTTGGATTCTAGAATCCATGTTCTTTCTATGGCGCTACTTATGAATAAGGGCCTGTCCACCTGGGTCTCCTGGTTAATGTGGCAGTTTCCTCCTTTCGGACCTGTATCCCTATTCTGAATGTAGGCATTCTTGACTGAGGTTCTGACACTCCGTATATATCTTACTAGCCCCACCCCCCTGCAATGGTTGGACCTGACTTGTGGACTAGGTCACTGGCTGGAGTCCTGCTCCTTCAGGGATGGGTTTCTGGCAACAAGGCCATTCAGCGGTGACTGTCCAGACCAGTACTGCTGGCCCCACCCACCACCAAAGCCCTGGGGTGGGGTTAGTTCACTCAGCCTCATCTACTTTCAACACCTTCTCCATAGTAAATACTGATGAGAGATATTTGGATGGTCATCTGCTGTGGGCCAGCATTACATTAAGCACCTAAAATTTATTGTTGAACTTGAGTGGTACTTACCCGCCCTGGACCCTCAGGCTGCCTGTCATCCGAGCCCACATCAGATCATGGCCAAAAGCCAATATTCCTTTGGTATGCTGACATAGTTGAAAAGGCCTCGTGCAAAAGATATACTAAGAAACAACAAATGTGAGATATACACAGAGAGACTCTGGGTTCCTACAGAATCATGGGTTGTAGGTCATAGTTCACATTGTCATCAGGAAACTCACCCAACACAGGTTTGTAGAATTACATCAGTAGCAATAAAGAGGTTGGAAAAAGTAGTGATTGGTAAGGTTGAGTCATAATAATTAGTCTCAGGTGGGGGCAGTTCATCCTACAGGCACTATACCACACATCAGTTCTTTACAATGTGCATGAAAATCACCTGTGGCTCTTGTTACACCATGGATTCTAACTCAGTACATCTGAGGTGAGGCCTGAAGCTCTGCATTTCTAACAAGCTCCCCTAATAGGCTGAAAGCCACTGATCCTCAGACTACACTTTGCATGGCAAGCCCATAGACCTCCTTGACACAGGTTTAAAAAGGAAAAGATAGAGTTGACTTACTAGGCTCTAAGTCATGCATGTAGGTGGCATTAAAACCTTCCAGCCATGGGGCTTCCCTGGTGGCGCAGTGGTTGAGAGTCCGCCTGCCGATGCCGGGGACACGGGTGCGTGCCCCGGTCCGGGAAGATCCCACATGCCGCGGAGCGGCTGGGCCCGTGAGCCATGGCCGCTGAGCCTGCGCGTCCGGAGCCTGTGCTCCGCAACGGGAGAGGCCACAGCAGTGAGAGGCCCGCGTACCGCCAAAAAAAAAACCTTCCAGCCAAGGTTCATGATCTTACCAGAAAAGTAATCATTCATAGAGGAAAAAGACCAAGCCGGCCCTGAGTCTCAGAGCATCAGGAAGATGGAGCCCGGGGTTGAGGGGTCTGGAAATACATATAGAAACCAGGATAGGGAAAGAATGGGCAGCACTCATGGAAATAACAACAACATTATTCAACTGTTTGAAAAGCAGAGAAGAAGGTAGCCTGGGGTATTTGAAGTCAGGCCCGGAACACCAGACCCAGGACACTAGACTCACTGGCACAGAAAAGGCAAACTTCAAAGTCTTAACAACAAGCAACGGAAAAAAATCAGCACAGGCAAACCAGCACCGTCACAAATGTCTAAAAGGCAACCAAGTAGATTCCCAGATGTGGGAAGTGAACTTACCTGCTCATCTTCAGCTTCCAGAAGGAACGGAGCAAGGGAAATCAAAGCGTCCTAGTGCCAGAGGAAATAGCGTATTCAGCAAAGAATCCAGGAGAGGATGAAGTACGGGAGCTGGAAAACTCAGCAAAGGCTCAGCTCTGCTACCCACGTCACATCCGACGTAAAGTTACGTCGTACTGAACCAATGAGAGGCCTGTGTTCCTTCTTACCTGTGTGGGGCATTATCAACACTTGTGAGTTAAGTGGCTCTAGCTGTGAAAATTGACCAATAGTATGAGGCAGGAGGCAGAGCCCTGAGTCTCAGAGTGAGGCCCCAGATCATCAGTATCAGCATCACCTGGGAACCTGTTAGGAAATGTAAATTCTCAGTCATGCTCCAAACCTACCAATCAGAAACTGCGGGGGTGGCACCCTGCAGTCTGTGGTCCAACAAGCCCTCCAGGTGATTCTGATGCAGGCTCACTGCAGTAGAGTCTAGTGAAAGCCTGGTGGAGAGAGGCCAGGTGTGGCAAAGGAGAGTCATTATAAGTAGGCTTGATAATGGCGCTTTTAAAGAGCTGGTGGGGCTTCCCTGGTGGGGCTTCCCTGGTGGCAAAGTGGTTAATCCACCTGCCACTGCAGGGGACATGGGTTTGAGCCCTGGTCTGGGAAGATCCCACATGCTGCAGAGCAGCTAAGCCCGTGAGCCACAACTACTGAGCCTGCACTCGAGAGCCCACGAGCCACTCCTGAGCCCACATGCCACAACCACTGAAGCCTGCGCGCCTAGAGCCCATGCTGTGCAACAAGAGAAGCCACTGCAATGAGAAGCCCGCACACCACAACGAAGAGTAGCCCCTGCTCGCCACAACTAGAGAAAGCCCACGTGCAGCAACGAAAACCCAGCGCAGCCAAGAATAAATAAATTAATTTTTTTAAAAAAAGAGCTAGTGAAGTCTTAAAGCCTGTTTATAGGGAGAAGAAAACCCAGTAGAGATAATGTAAAATAATAATTAGTAAAACATGCTCAGTGATCAACAATGAAAACCAAAGTGGATGAACATAAACTGTAGGAAAAATCATAAGTGAAAATTTAATAACGGGCATTAACAGTCTTTGCCTCTTAAGCTTTTTATTTCCCAACCACATAAATGTGTCTACTGGTAAGGACACCATTAGGAATTTTCAATAATCTGTATGTCTCTTTCAAATGTATTTCTCCAGCATGGTAAGGGAAACCACCTTAGGTAGGTAGCTCTTTGGCCAGAGTGATCATGTAATATAAATATATTTAAAGAGTATCCAGAAAAATTGCTAAAAATCCTGAGCCCAAAACATATGTCTTCAGGAAGTCACACAGTACAGTAAAAATGGAGATAGTAGGGCTTCCCTGGTGGCGCAGCGGTTGAGAGTCTGCCTGCCGATGCAGGGGACACGGGTTCGTGCCCCGGTCTGGGAAGGTCCCGCATGCCGCGGAGCAACTGGGCCCGTGAGCCAAAATTACTGAGCCTGCGCGTCTGGAGCCTGTGCTCCGCAACAGGACAGGCCGCGATAGTGAGAGGCCCGCGCACCGCGATGAAGAGTGGCCCCCGCTCTCCACAACTAGAGAAAGCCCTCGCACAGAAACGAAGACCCAACACAGCCAAAAATAAATAAATAGATAAAGCAAACTGTCAACAAGTAAAAATAAACACTATAAAAAAAAAAAAAATGGAGATAGTAGTGTGTATGGGGTGAGTGGGGTTTTTTTTTTTTTTTCAGATTCAACTTTTACCTCCCTGCTGAGCTTATCAATATAGATATCCCCTAGTACCACATATTTATCATGTCCCAAACAATATTATTTCTACCCCTCCATAATTTTCTGCTTCTGTTCCCCTCCAAAAACTTTGCTCTTCCTTCTTCTGGTTCCTTATTTTAGAGATATCACCAGCATCTATGTGTTCTCCAAGACTAGAAACATAGGTGTCATCTTTGATTCTTCTAATTCTTTTGACCATTGGATTGATTTGTTAAAGTTTTTTTTTTTTGTTTTAATGTTAAGGATATTAGCTCTTATCTGTGTTATGTAGGTGAATATGTTTCCCAGTTTATGGTTTACTTTTGTATATAGTATTTTTGTGTGTGTGGTATAGCTGTTTTAAATTTGTGTTCAAATTTATCAGTTTTAGGTTTCTATATAATCAGATTTATCAGTAATTTTATCAAGTGTAGAAATACTCAGGCTGTTTTAAACATTACGATCACAGGCCTTGGGCCTAAGAGCTTTTCAAAAACCTATAAAAGTACTTGAAATCTGAAACAAAATATCTTTGCTCCAGAAAACAAAAAGAAAATTGCAAAATATAAATAATTAAATGTTTAGCTAGGTGTCTATAAATATGACATTATATCAGTTTCATTAATTATTAAATTTAGTGTTCACAAACTTTTTTGTTTTTTAATTAGAATTCTACCCTTATTCTTTTTTTTAACATCTTTATTGGAGTATAATTGCTTTACAATGGTGTGTTAGTTTCTGCTTTATAACAAAGTGAATCAGTTATACATATACATATGTTCCCATATCTCTTCCCTCTTGCATCTCCCTCCCACCCTCCCTATCCCACCCCTCTAGGTGGTCACAAACCACCGAGCTGACCTCCCTGTGCTATGCGGCTGCTTCCCACTAGCTATCTGTTTTACGTTTGGTAGTGTATATATGTCCATGCCACTCTCTCACTTCGTCACAGCTTACCCTTCCCCCTCCCCATATCCTCAAATCCATGCTCTAGTAGGTCTGTGTCTTTATTCCCATCTTACCCCTAGGTTCTTCAGAACCATTTTTTTTTTTTAGATTCTATATACATGTGTTAGCATACGGTATTTGTTTTTCTCTTTCTGACTTACTTCATTCTCTATGACAGTCCCTACGTCCATCCACCTCACTACAAAGAACTCAATTTTGTTTCTTTTTATGGCTGAGTAATATTCCATTTTATATACGTGCCACATCTTTATAGGTTGCTTCCATGTCCTGGCTATTATAAATAGAGCTGCAATGAACATTGTGGTATGTAACTCTTTTTGAATTATGGTTTTCTCAGGGTATATGCCTAGTAGTGGGATTGCTGGGTCATATGGTAGTTCTATTTTTAGTTTTTTAAGGAACCTCCATACTATTCTCCATAGTAGCTGTATCAGTTTACATTCCCACCAGCAGTACAAGAGGGCTCCCTTCTCTCCACACCCTCTCCAGCATTTATTTATCAGTCCCTTCTTTATACTCCTGCCAACACTAGCTAATTTCAAGCCCCCCAAAAGGACTACCACAATCTCTTAACTGGTCTACCTGCCACAAATGCCTAGGTTCTCCAAGTCACTCTAGAATTATCATCCTAACACAGAGGTCAAATTATGCTACTCCCCTCCTCATAAATGCCAGACTTCTTAGTATGGCTTTCAAGGCTTTGTATAGTTTAACTTAAATCCAGCCTCTGCTTTTGACCCTCTATATTGCTTCTCTGAGCCAGCAGACAGCTCTCTCAGCATTCCCTGTGTTCTCCTGCTTCTCTTAATGTTGTTTTGTCACTCTGCATGCCTTTTCTTCTAAGTTTACCTGGAATTTTACTCTGTCCTCAAAGCTCAGCTTACATACCACCTACTTGTAGTATTTTTCCTGATTCCTTAGCTTTCCTCTCTCCATCCCCCTCACCTTTGCAGGTGTGTGTGTGTGAGAGTGTGTGTGTGTGTGTGTGTGTGTGTGTGTGTCCGCCTGCCACAGTGTTTACTCATCCTTCTAAGTTCCTTAGAGCAGGAATCTTACCTGTATCCTTGATAGGACTGGTATGGTATGTATTCAGTAAAATACTCATTGAATCAAACTACTTACCCTTCTTGCTCTCCCTTTCTTTTAAAAACCTTTTGTTGTTGCTGTTGTGTAATATATCATACTACAAAATTGTATATAAAATGTATATGAAGAATTTAAAACGTACCTTTAAAAAATTATATACCTACCATGTAGTTTAAGAAAGAGAACATTGCCAGTATCTTTGAAACCCCTGTGTGTGTGCCTATCCAATTATACGGCCTTCCCTATACTGCCCCCCACCCCATATTAGCACTATCCCAAATTTCATACCACTATTTTCCCTTAGAGTTTCACTTCATATTTGTGTCTCTGAATAATGGTGTTTAGTCTTGCCTGTTTTTAAAATTGTGTTTAAATGGAAACATACTGTATGTATTCTTCTAATTTGCTTTTTCCCTTCAACATTATGTTCTAGAGATAGACTCATGTTATATGAAGCTATAGGTCATTAGTTTTCATTTTGGTAAGGGATTTCATTGTATATGTAAACAATATTTTATTTTTACGTGTTATTCTTAATGGGCATTTGAGTTGTCTACATTTGGGGTCTATCACAAACAGGGCTACTATATGTACATTCTTGCAGATATCTCCTGGAGAATACATGCAAAGGTTTCTAGAGAGTATAACTAGGAGTAGAATTGCTGGGTCCAAGGGTAGGCATTTGTTTAGGTTTAACGTGTAATGCCAACTTGTTGTCCAAAGTGTTGTCCAAAGTGATGCACAGTGTACACTCTCCACAGTCCAGAGGGGAGTTTCCCTTGCTCCTGGCCTCCTTCACGCTTGGTATTGTCTCAGTTTTTAGTTTTCAATTATCTAGTGGGTGTGAAATGGTATCTTCTGGTTTTAATTTTTATTTCCGTGATTACTAATGTGGTTGCTCATCTTTTCATATGTTTGTTGCTATTTATGTTTTATCTTGTGTGAAATGCCTATTTTTGACTTTAGCCCAGTTGTCTCAGTGCCATCTAATTAATGGAGCTTTGTTTCCTCGCTGATCTTCAATGCCAGCATTGTCACAATCAAGTTTCTGTACGTGTGCAAAAGAATGGATGGCTCTCTCTTCTAGCCCTTTGGTCTGTTTGTCCATCCTGGGGGCAGTACCATACCATCTTCATAATAAGTCTTGATATCTGTAGGTCCTTTTCCTCTTCCTGTGTCTTGTGTGATTGGTGCCATTTTTTTAAGGTTGCTTTAGAGGGGGTGGTCTGATTACTAGGCCACCTTTTTTTCTTTCTTCATTTACGAATTTTAAAGTTCAGTTAGTTACCCAGTTATTCCCTCTTCAAAGACAAAACAAAATCTTTTCTTTGACATTTACAGTATTTTGAGCCTTTTGACTTAGCCTACAAACCTATCATTTTGATCAAAGTAAATGAAATACTTAAACTATTTTTGTTCCTTCCCTTCATCCCATCCTGAAGAATAGAGTCCAGAAGCCTCACAATTTAAAAAAATGTATTTGTTTGTTAGCTTCTGGGCAACCACAAAGGCAAATTTGATTTTCCTAACACTGGCAAACCCACCGTCACGGCGCAGTTCCATTACAAGGCCTCATCACCCCCCAGCCACTGTCCCGTCGCCCACTGTTCAGGATTCCTTACTGCTCAGCACTTGCCTTTCCTGCTGAAGTTTAGTACTCTCTGTCTCATGGTAACTTGGTTTTCGTATTTGTCGATTTTCTTGTCAGCTGCTGCCTGTGAATTTTTGGACATTGTTGAGCTGCTGCTCCAGTCCGGCGCCGACCCCACACTCCGAGACCAGGATGGCTGCCTGCCGGAGGAGGCGACAGGGTGCAGAGAGGTCACTTTGATGTTACAGCGGCACACGACTGGCAAGGCTTAATCAAAAGACTGGAAACCCACAGTCTATAACGGCACAGGGCTTCAGTGGTTAAAGAAAACTTCAAAAAATAACACTTCTTTTGCCACCCACCTTTGGTATACACTGGCTAATAAGATCAGTTGTGAGAAACTGGGGTTTTGAAGTCTCAGCAATTCCTTCTACTTGCATATATTCCAGCGAGTACCGTTTGGTGATGAACATGTGTACTGTACATAATACAATCCGATTCCGCTGAACGTGCTCTGAAATTTATCAATGTTCTAGAGGCTGGGAGAGGAGGAGACGCATCGTATTTCACAATATTAAACATGACTGCTCTTTTAAAAAGCATACAGAAGGGAAGTAGAACCGGCAGTACTACACCGACAATTAGGGAAAGTTCCATGAAATCCCAATATGGTGGAGCTCACACGGTCTCATGGCATTTGGTACAGATGGTCTGAATAAGTAGCTAAAACATCTATTCTTTTGTCAGACAGATTTGGGAAGATAGGAAAGAAGAGGGCTGTTAAGAAAGCCAAAGAGAGAAAGGGCAGAGTTTTGTCACATAAGGGATATAGAAATCAGAGGAACAACCAGATTTACGGAAAAACCTCAGAATCTTGGACATCTTAGGATGGAAACAGATTCTAGAGAATGCACTGGTTAGGTCAGGATTCCTTAAACTCACGTTTACAAAACAGGGAGGAGCCTCCCTAGGGCCCTTTTAATTGGCTATAATGTTCCTGTTGCATATGGCAGCAGTCTCTGTAACTAGCTCAGGCCTGAACTGTTAGACCTATTTGGGTCTAATATGAAACAGCCGTAATGCCCCAATACTTAGGTGTGATTGAAGTTATTTCTGGAGCACTTCTATTTTTTATTAAAAACATAGACAAGTACGCCACAGGTTTTACGTAAAGGATAGACAAGTATGCCACTGTTGAAACTGGCTCCCTACATTTTCCCCTTTAAGCCTCAAGAACTCCATCTGGGAAATTCCTTGACATTTCTTATTATGTGAGGAAAGTAGATAGTTGTCATAGGAAGAGAAATGAAGAAACAAGTTGAGATGCCAAGATGACCATTTAAAAGATAATTTTTTAACGTGTCACTCCTAAGATAACAAGTAATAAACTTGTTTAGTGGCGCCCTCAACAATGGACAAGAGTTTCATTAGCTCAAGCTAACCTGTCCTTCTGGAACAAGCCCCTCCAGAGCAGAAATGAGGCATATTAATAATGCTGCTTATTTTGTGATTTTTCTAACCTCTTATTTTCTGAGATGTAAACCAAAACCACTCACCAAGATTATTCATTTTTTAAATGTCTTCTTAATTATCTGTGGAAGTGATAAGCACGTTAGTACATACTGAAATGTTACTGTAATTCTAGCAGAGGTTTCTCTTCATTATCTGTTCTTTTCCCACAGTCCCAGCTACATTGCAACCTACTGTTCAGCTAAATTCTCTCATGTTCCACATTAATTGAATGTGTTTTAAGTAACATTATTCATTAGTTACAGTAAAAGTGACCAAGATGTTGCATGCAGCTTTTAACTGATATTACTTTGTGCATTTTTCGGACATTAGCAAATCAAAAAGTGTTTATTCATTTCCAATTTACAGGGTAGTTATCTGAGCAAGAAGCTATCAAGGAGCTCCTTTTTTCATTTCTCTTTTGTAATTCAACCTGGGTATGTATTAGACAAGTTTTTAATAAGCTGCTTTGCCACATCCAAAACAGGTTGTTTTTAAATAAAGAATGTAATTTGGTTTTTATTAATTTTATTTTAAGGTTTCACATTTGCATTGAAAGCTATCACTAAAAGCAGTCATCAACTTAACATTTTCAAGTGCATTTTAAAATCAGGTTCCAAAATCTCTATACTTCTGTTGCCCGTATCTGAATTTTCAAAAACCTTACTGTCGTATATAACAATCTATGGATCATCTCCCTGTGCCTTATTAAGGGGACGATTTCATTCATAAATGTCAGAGAAAACTGGATCTTGGTTTGTTTTCATTCCCCTTAAATTATTGAACTATTATGAAGTGCATCACACTTCAGCCAGATCATGAGTTCCACTGCCAAAGCTGCAGCGGTTACCACCAAGCAAAGGACACAAATATACTGAACCAAAAAGCTGGCTAACTTCCTCAGATATGTGATGAACCATTTTTTCATATAGTTCAGCATGATAAAACTAGGACATACTTTTAGTGTAAGTTTGGTTTTGTTTTGCAGAATTTTTTTTTCCTGGACAGATTAGTGATGTTCAAGCCAATTAGTATTTGAAAATATCCTAGAAAACCTTTTTCTGAAGGTTCATCTCTTCTTTCTTTGGCCACGCCATGCAGCTGGTGGGATCTTAGCTCCCCGACCAGGGATTGAACCCACGCCTTCGGCAGTGAAAGGAATTCCCTAACCACTGGACCACCAGGGAATTCCCTGAAGGTTCATTTCTAGTCATGATTCAACTAGAACTTCAAAATAATTGTTCAGCCTTTTTTTTTTAATGTTTACTGGGATTGGGATTTTGTTTACCTCATCCTTGGTTCAAACTCTCTGATTTGTTATTTTTAGTGTACATGAGAATTTTAAAAATTGAGTCTCCATTGTGTTCCCAAACTGCAAACCAGTTGGCTTGGAGGCATCTTTAGGTAGTGGGTAACTAAAGACGTTTGTCAGTGTTGTGAATAGTTGCTTTTTGCTACTTTACAACTTGCATTGTCTAGACTATTTATATTTTACCTTTCTACTTGAACCTCCTTCTCGGTTCCACATTTATTCTATTGTCTTGTCCTCCAGACACCTCTATAGATGTGTGTCTACACATAAAAACATACCTAACCCCATTTTCCTATGCCCTTAATAAAGTGAAAAAGGAAGTTTGTTGCTTTTTCTTCTTTTTCTTTCCTGGAGATATTGTGATCAGAACAACGCTAATGGCTCTTTCTGTATTTAATATTTATTCAATGCTGTCATTTACTTTGCCCTCTATCAACTGATCTAAGAGGCCCTGATTGCCTTCACAGTAGTCTTGATACACACTAGTGAAAAACAAGGAATAAAAAGAGAATCATGTAAACAAACATTACGGAGGAGGCAAAGAAAAGCATCTGAATCACTGTTACCTTCAGAACTCTTGCTGAGTCAGCTAAATCAGTGTTAACTCTTGCGGAGTTCCAGATCACTCTCCCCGTAGAATGCAGTGTTGCACATGGAATTTTGAGGAGTTCACAGGTCTCCTGAAGCCCATCTCTGAACTCCACGGTGGTCTGTGAATCCCATTTAGAACCCCTTTTTTTCTGGCTTCTTGTTACAGTATTTCATTCTTGAATGAAATACAGTAATATGTTGACTGAACCAATTTTCATAGTTTTAAGTGCTTCTACCGGATGATGTATGGGGTCTTGCTGTGCCTATTTGAAAGAATGAGAGAAGTGCATCTTTTTTTTAAACCATTGGTCAAGATTCCAACAATACACATACAGTTTTATCACTGATCACCACGATTGGAAATTTTTAAAGAGGCCCTGGCCAAAAAGTTGGAGCCTGATCTATTTGACCTCTGGTTCTGCTTCAGGGCAGAAATGAGCCCACATGTTCAGTTCTGTGTGACTAATGATGGCTTTTTTTAATGCATTTAGCTCTTTTGACTTTTCAGAATGCTTTCACGGGCATTATCTCATCTGTCATCCCTCCACAGTAACCCTGTAGAGTAGGTAGTGCAAGGGCTCTTAAGGCCACTTAAAAGAGGATGAATCTGAGACATTAACAGGTTACTTAACTTGCCCAAAGTCACAGAGTAGTAGCAGAGCCACAGTTAGGACCAAGCCTGCTGAATCTCAGCCCTTTATTAGACCACAAAACTCATGTGAAGTTTTGAAGCTCCTCCTCCATTCAATCCACAAATATTCCTTGAGAGCCTTCTAAATGACAGGCACTGTTCTAGGCCACTGTCATTCCCTTTTCCCATTATCATGGAAGTTTAGAAGTACTTATATGATGTTATCTCAAGATATTGCATGAGATATCGAAAAGTCTCATAGAAATTAATGTTAATAATCAAAAAGTAAATCTTTTAAACCTACTATAACTATGTCTCTAATAAAGAGATAAGAAGTCAGCCAACTGAACACATACTGTTATCTCTAATGCTTGTTAGGTAGAAGGGTAACAACCAAAGTATAATATCTAGAATCGTATCTATTATAGCTTTTTTTTTTAATGCATTTTTTTTTTAGCATTTTCCAGCTAAAGGGTTGCCATAATCCAGTGAACCTTTCCATTAAATAGGTATTTCTTAGCTTCCTGCCAGGTTTAACTACTCGGCTATGGGTTATTATTCCGTGTACAATATGGCATCTCTGAGGATTAATGAACAAGGTGTGTGATGGGAACAGAGATGAGCTTGGGTTGCAGAAGGGTTAGTGCCCAGGCTAATATATCCTTCAGCTGAACATGAAGACTTTCAAATGCTTATTTAGCATTTAACAGTTGAAACATGAAGGCTTTCATCAAACTTCAGATCCCTAAAAATGCCCTTCATAAGTAAATGTTTATCACAAAAAAGTATGTAACCCACCAACAATTCAGTAATGAAAATATCAAGTTTAAATATTTATTGAGTGAATTTTAAATCCCAACCCTAAGGCGTTTTGTGTCAGATGTTTCAATAGTAGCCGTAATACTATATTTGATGAATTTTAAGATGCACATTTTTTCACATTTTAAAGTATCCAAAATTGGATGTCTTTTACAAACAATGTTATAGTTGAATTGGCAGCATTTTTTTTCTTAGTAATGCATAAACTAATGTATCTTATAGTCAATACATCTTAACTTGAATGATGTTAACAGTAATCACACCTTACCTTGTATAGGACTTTATACACAAGCATCTTAACTGAACCTCAGAATAATTATAAAAGTAGAAATAATTGGTATTTTCTCTATTTTACAAATGAGGAAATTGAAACTCAGAATTGTTAGGGAAATTGTCCAAGGTTATACAAATAGAAACAGTAGAAATGCCCATCTTTATATAAGCTTTATTATATAAATATAAAACACTTCAATATACATGATCTTATTTTTCCAGAATCAAGGTGATTTTCCAAACCTGTAATACCAAGTCTGAAAGTTTTCCCTGTACCACATTATCAGGATGAGTGAAAATGAAAACAAAAGCAACCACACTCAGAGGTGCCTTATCAGGCCTCTTCATGGATTTTATATATACATATTGGACTTCCTCCTTATAGCATAAAAAGCCTTCAATGCAGTCTTTTATAATCATGTGATTTGAAAAATTATTATGATCATTACTGGAGCTTTACCTTGAGCATCTTTAATTATTTCAGTAACCATACACAGCTACTTAATCAGAGGGGTTTAGGTCAAAGTATAGTGATTATCAGACTGAAGAAAAAAAAAGCTTCCTTGTTATACTTATCATCTAAGGTTTATTATGCACCAAGTATGATCAATTTTTCAAATATGCATTAATTGGCATTACACTAAAGGATTGAACAGGAAAAGCTATTTAATCTCATCTTTATTCACTTACCCTTGAAATATTGTTGTCATGCTCCTACTTGAAAAGCAGAACTTAATGGCTTAATCCTTGTACAGATCATCATAGTTATTAGGAGTTCATAGTTTTTTATTTATTACTGTTTTTACTTTTATATATAAATTATTCAAATTTTTCTTACCTGTGTTTTGTTACATCACTTTTTCTTCACAAAGTTATAAAATAAGTGATTGTTTTACATTTTTACTCTCTCTTCTTTTGGAAATTCATGAACTGGAGTCATTTCTGAGGGCAGTATTCCTTCTTCCAGCAATAGAGCGCCCCCAGCCCTAAAAACCAGATCAGGATGTTCACAAGGTACATGCTAGTTTACACTCAGGACAGAATCTTCCTTGTTTCCTTCCTACATGTCTTAGAAGGAATGAACATGAGTTCTCAGCTAGAACACTGAGGTTAAAACCAGAAGGGAAACATCCAAGGACCTGCCCCTATAACATGCATCTGCCTCGTGGTAGAACTCTAGGCACTCAGTGTGGGTTTCTCTTATAGGTGGAAAAAGACCATTTGAACCTAAAACTACTGGATGCAGTGACTGAACTTAAAGGACTATGAGGGCATTAAGGAATAGAGAGGTGCCTTTCAATGGGCTGCCCTGGGCAGCAGCAGCAGCAAATTCATCATCCACACTGCAGCCAGGATTTATTTTTCCTCTCACTTGTGTAGCAATCCCAGTTTCCATTTTAATGTTTAGAAGGTAAGTTCAGCTGATGGACACTTTGTGTAATAAAAAGCTCTTTTAAAGTACGTGCACACGTACACACACAGGATAAAAAGTGGCACCGCCAGTGCCCGTGGCTTTCATGGAGTACATTTGCAGAGCCCAAAGCTTAGTCCTGGATATGTTTATAGCACTTTAGCTCCGTTTGTGAGTTTGGAACCCTTCCAAAAAAAGAAGAGAAAGACATATATTATTGTTTATAATCTGCTTTATTCCACCAAACCTTGACTGAACAGACTTGTGGATTGCTGTTTAAATCCCTCAGTGCCTTTAACTACCGATACAGAAAGTGGTTAATGCGCATACTAAATGAAGCTTGGCATCCACTCCAGGAAATCACTTTAATTGAGAAGCATTAAATGTTAAAATGATTCCGAAAAAAATAATAAAGCCAGCAACATATTGAGTATAAAAGTCCTGGCCCATCAGTAATATAGGTTCTTGGTTATCATATTCCTGTAGACTGGGTGAGCTGTAGTTTGACAAGTGTCAAAAAAAAGTGACATTCAATTCCCTAGGCCACAGGCAGCCCCCCATCAGCTTGCCAGTGAGAAGACAACCTTCACCGTCTCTGTTTTAGAGCTGAGGAGAGAGCTGTCAACTTTATAAATGTTTGTTTTTCTGGAATAATATGCCAGTCTCAGGTGACTAAAATAATGAGATTTAACCCCAAAGTCCTTGCCTGGGCTTTCCACTGCTGTGCTGAAGCCATCTGTTGAAACCTATTTACCATTTTAATGGCCTTTGGGGAAAAAAAACTGCTTATTTCCAACTCCAAGTGTGTGCCAAGACCACTTTTGGGGATTTATATTATATCTTTCAGGAAGCAATTCCCAGCCTTTCCAAAATCCCCAAGCCCCTCCCAACCAACAGGAGATCCTGGTCCAGGGTTGGCAAGCAAGTGAGAGAAACATAAATCTTAGAAAACGAACAAAACAAAAACAAAACCAAAAAACTCTCCCCCAACTCTAGAGACAGCCTCGCCTGTATCAGCCTTGAAAGTTCTGACCATTTCAGTGGTCTGCTAAACAACCTGAAGGATGAATAAGTCACGTGGAAACCTTTTTCTCCTCGGAGCCCCTTCCATGAGAAGGGCAAACATGGGTTCTGTCAGGGATGGCCTGTGACTTGTTCGTTTAACTACAGAATAACATACCAGTTAATAACATACCTAAATTCAGTCTTTGTGTTTAACAGGAGAGATGGCCAAAGGAAGAATCACCAAAGGAAAGGGTTTTAACGGAAAATCCTGAAGTCATACTGGACAAAAATGAGAAAAAATGAAAGAGTGACAAAGGGACAAATGTTATACATGCAGAAGCCATACCCGCTTTCTCTGACAGGATGTAATACACTCTCCTAGGGCAGCAGCTGATCATTTAGAAGACTTAATTTAATAGTTTGGATGGGTTATTTTTATTACTTCTTTTAGAATTATGATAATAAAAAGTTCCCTCTTCCTAATGATTTGGCCCCATTTTATAAACTTTGTGGGGTTTTTTCCTCCCTCCTAACTCACAGTGTCTCCCCAGCAGCAGTGGCTGACCATTGCTTATTTCCCTGAGGCAGTCACCACCCAAATAAGCATCCAGACCCAGCTCCATCCCTCCCCACTCACAGCACAGCCATAATGAGGAGAGGCACCAGGAGTTCCAAATGATAAAACCGAAATAGCCTTTCTAGGAGGCTTGGCAAAGGGATGCAACAATTTTCCATTTAGACTGTAAAGGACAATTTTTAAACCATGTCTCAAATATCAAATCTAAGAAGATACAGTCAGATACGCTGAGGATCACCTCTCATGATTTTACTTCTAGTTTGGCAATTGGTTAAAATTTACAACATACTGACTTGCCTTTGATTGCTTTTTATCCTTTTCTGATTTTAGCTGTAGAGCTGGGAAAGAGGTGGAAAACACTGTTGAGCCTTTGATCTCCTGAGTTTGTGTCTTATTTCATTCTTTCTAGCCAGTGATTTCTTTCCTTTATTTGTCTTTAAACAACTCTCCTTTTGAAAAGCCACTGTCAGGAGAATCACACTGCTCAGGAGCTGGTCTGTAGTGACCAAACCAAAGGAAAATTTAAAAAGGACCAGATCCTCCCTCTCCTTCCTTTGTGAGCTGAGAACACATTTCATAATGCCAATAAGTTACTAGATTATCACTGTGGTGGGAACTGTGTACACTAGAGCACAAAGTGGAAATGGTCCAATGAATTGTCAGCCTGATACACTCAAAACAATTGTTAGTGTATGGAAAGCAAAGATTCAACATAAACAGGCTGGTGATGAGGGGTTTGAGAACACGAGACTAGAGACATGGTGGGTAGGGCATACACTGGCAGAATTCTCAAGCCCTGTTATTAGTGCCTCAGGAAAACGCATAGCCTCTTTACAAACTTCCCTAACAACCACCCAAGGGACTGAGCTAGTGAAGGAAAAAAAAGTCCCTGTGTACCTCCTGTGGTCCTCTAGCCACACCTCACTCCACTAGATGCTGTCACCTTCACCTTCCTTAGTCCCTAGCCCGGAAAGGTTTTTTTGCCTTTCTCAGCCTAGTAAAGTATTTACCACCAGAGATGATTTGACAAAGGACCATCAACCCCTTTCCTTGATAGCAGAGATCTGAGTTTTCACTAAAAGACTTTTAAACCCTCCAAGAGGCTCACTGGACATGCTGCCTAGGAGGCAGTATCTTTCCTATTTAACTGGGCAGACTGTGGGGCACAAGTGGGTCTAGGACTTGGGTTGAGTCAGGATATCAGACTGCTCAGAGGACCAGGGCCCAGCCTCCTGCTTCAGAGCACCTAAGCAAGTGGTTCTGGTGTGTAATGCCACACACAGAATCTGATGGCAGAGAAGTTGGTACTACCCACAGAGTCTGAGAATACTTCAGCAAGTACTCCAGGATAACTAGTAGCTAAACAGGTGATGAGTTATCTCTGCCCATTCTCCTCAGCCAGACTCTGTCAGCACTGTCCAATAGAACTTTCTGCAATGATAGAAACGTTTTATATCTGTGTGTCCAAATACAGTAACCACTAGCCACATGTAGCTGTTGAGCACTTAAAATATGGCTGGTGTGAGGAACTAAACTTTTAATTTTATTTAATCAATTTAAATAGCCACAAGTGGCTAATAGCTACCGTCTTGCTCAGTGCACCTCTGTGTGGATCTTCTCTTCAACCAAACAAAACTAATCACTCATGCAAAAAGCACTCATTTTTCCTGGATGGAATCCCAGCTCTAAAGAAATGCTATGCCTTTAATTTTTTTTTTTTCATTAAAGAATCTCTGTTGCTCTTTCCACTCTAGCTAAACTTCAGGTCCTGCACACTAATAAAGCCTCCTGCAGGGAAAAAACCTGAATGGAGATTTTCCTGGAAAAGCTTGTCCAGGAGCCCTGATGAGGTGTTTCTATCCCTTTGTCCACCTCTCACCCAAGTATAGACATTTGCACATACTTGTCTAGGGAGAAAATGTACACATATAAAGGACTTTAAAATACAACAGGACATACAGTAACTAAAATTTATGTAATCAGCAGGTTTTCTCTGCCCATTCCTTAAGCCTAGAAGCAGAGGACGGGGCCCCAGAAAATTGGTATTAGAAAAATCAGAGAACTTCCTCTATCCAACACTTACACAGAGTAGTGCAGGTATTCACAGTTGTAAGTGGTTCTGCATTCAGAGTTGTATCTTGGGTTTCCTTCTGATGATCAAAGGAACCCATGTCAGCACAGCTTTTTCTTATGTCAAGAGAAAAACTTCCAGAAAACCAAATGAAAAGCAAGACACGCTGGCTTCTAAAGAATTTCCATATTTATTGGACATAGTTTTACCATACACATCTCATGCCAACACACAGGAGGCACATACAAACAAACGCACCAGCTTCTGTGTTCCAAAGTCACATGGCAATAAATAAGGATGGGTGGGTCCTTTTTTTTTTCCTTTTTCTTTTTTTTTTTTTTCCAGGAAATGAGACTTCATTTCTTTTTAACTGTACAAAATTTACACTGCGAAGGGTGAGGGCAACAATCCAGAGCTTAGGGGATCTGAGGCTTTGAGGTCTTGAGTACAAGTTCAGAGCAGCTTCTGGGATCCTGCAGCCCTGAACCTGTGTGTTTGGCTCAACACCGTCCTCAAGTGGGGAACGTACAAATGCTTCTTGTCTCTAGGTGGGCAGCGGATGAGCATGGGGTGTCCCGCTCTGTCCACCTGTGCTCTTCCTCCCGGGGTGAAGGATGCTTGGCGCACCTCCCAGACCTGCAGTTCACTCCTCACCAGAGCTAGCAGCGTGAAACTGTGCTTTCAGTGTGGTCCTACCAAGCAGCGTGTGGATGGGGTGACTTTGCTGCGCTCTCTCTTTTTGGATCCAGTCAGCGTGTTAGAACAGTTGGAGCGACGACTGCAAAAAGGGCCAATTGACCAACCCAAGAAAGAGAGAGGCAGTGATGTGCTTTTTATTTAGCTTTCAGCATGCCCAGAGCCCTTCAGCAGCAGGCAATAAAACAAAACTCATTTCCGCTTAATTGAATTTTTCTTCATCTCACAGTTTCCAATTTCTAAAGTGCAATGTTTAAAAGTGAGCCTCCTCGGTCCTTCCAGACCCTGCTGGCTGAGGAGGTATGGTCATTATTTCCATGGCTATAACCAAGTTGTCGTTATAGTGAGTGGCGTGCGGGAGCGGGGGCGTGCGGGAGGGGGTGCTGGACGGTGCCCTGTCACACAGCTCGCAGCTTTTGCTAAGCTGAAGCCTTAAACCCCTCCAGCCAGGAGGCAGTTGTTTCAGAATAACCAGCTCGAGCTTCAGAGACGGTAATGTCTTTTGTTTGTCAGATTTCTTATACTTCTTGCGAAGTGAACTTCATTGTGAAGATCTAATGGCCCCCAGGGATCTTACCAGATTTCATGTTTTACATTGGCCAAAAAAAAAAAAAAAAAAAAAAAAAAACCTTATTGAAAGACACTGCTAAATGCTTTTCTTCTGTCTTAATTTTATCCTCTTTCCCTGGTGTTTCAAGGTGTTAGTTTGCAGGAATAATGTCATCAATGTGGTAGTTGATTTTCATTTTATATTTATAACTGTCAGATGAGGCAAGAAAGAGAAAGCACAAGGACGGAAAAGAGTTGGCCTCAGGGCGCACAGCAAGTCCCTGAAAGGGCCGGGATCCAGGCTTCCCCACAATGCGATTTACCCAGTGGCCAGCTTAGCCCTTGCATTTGGTATTTCCTCCACGGTCTTACTACTTTTCAGCAAATATAGATTCTTCCATAGCCCCACAGATCCCGTTTTTGCTTATATCAGTTACCATTGGAAACTTGGGCTTGTTTTTTTTTTTATATATATATTATTCATTTGCTCCTGGATTCAGAAGCCTCCTACCCTCAGGTCCATCAGCCAGGCACTGCAGATAACAGTTGCTAGTAAACAGCTCTCCTAGAGCCAAAGACAGGTCCAAATATTGTCAACGCCTCCAGAAGGTCTCATCTTGTTTTTAAAATTCATCCATGTCATTTCGCAAAGGGGAAAACAGCTTCCACGTAACACCTTATACATCAATAACAGACTACTGAGTGATCGAGGAGCACCTGGACCCGAATCTCAGGGTAGTTCTGTTCTTCTCCATCCCTGAGCCTCAAAAAAGCCAAGGAACTGTCTTGACCTGCGGCTCGTTGGTGGCACCAGCCCATGCATAACACTAATCCCACTTGCAAGGAGATCCACTTAAAATCTGAGACCGATTGTGACTGTGCTTCTAAATGCAGCACCAGCGTTTGCTGCTTTCTGGCGAGGTGGCCCTGGGGAACTTACATCCAGCTCTCCTGGCTTTCTGACCAGGGCTCACTCAAGAGCTCTCCCAGCTAGCCAACCCCACCAAACCAGAGGAGCTCCTCCCGACATCATGATGTCACCTGCACTATTCACTGAGTTCCTCAAGAGACTCCTGTTACTGTATGAATGAGGAAGGCCTCCCATGTCTCCTGCCCGTGAATAGGGAGTGAGCATGATTAACCCACCTAAAAAAACAAAAACTGGTCGATTTCATCTGGTCTCCAAAAGCAGTGCTACACAGGGGGACGCTCCCCCTTAAAGAGCCTGCTCTTGTGGTACTGCACTCGCCAAAACTACGAAGCGCCTCTGACGTCCCACGAGATACTACTCCAAGTAATCAAGCTGAGACAGTGGTCTGGGTGGGGCAGTTTTTAACTGGTTTCAACCCAGCAGTCTTTCTCCTGTGTTTTGTAGCAGCCTGCTAAGAACAGTGAGCTTAAGAAGCTGTCCTCCAAAAAGATGGTTGCACTTTCCTTCACACGACTTGTTACCTTGCATTTGTGTCTCCATCCCCACCCCGAATAGTCACATTATTGGGGAATTCCCCATAGCACAGCACTGGCCAGGCTTAACACACCATCATCCCTACACCTGGAACCTCCCGCAGAGGGCCTACATTTGCAGACTCCCCAAGCAAAAAATCACAACAATCGAGCACATCAAAAAATAAGGGTACACTACAAAATTGATCAGAGAACAAAGATGGCCTGAAGGCTGATCCAGGAATTTACTGACCATATATTTTTAAGAAGCTTCACTGACCGTAGTTTAGTCCTGGAAAGGAGTTTACAAAAGATGGAGCATCCAAAAAGGAAGTGTTTATCTCTTCCTTTAGTCTGCCTACCTTATGCCTAAATCTTTGCGGTCCTCAAAACCATTCCCAGAAGGAAGGGTCCTTAGGTGCTTTGGCCCCATCACTTGCTGTGAAAGAAAGGCAATACCATCTTACCCTTTCCCACTCTGCTGATCTTAAGAGAATGGGAGGCCAGAAGAAGCAAACCACCATTTCCCAAGGGGACTGGAATAAATTCCACCTGGCTAAATCCAGTATGCACATGGAGAGCTTCCTGACGGACAGACGTGTGGCGTAGAGTGGGACTTGTAGCACCATTCGCAACGGTATTTCCTGTAGAAGTGCAGTCTGTTGCAGAGACAGCAGCTCATAAAGCAGGGCTTGCCCTTGCCCTTGCCTCAGGCTTGGTGATGGACTACTGCAGACCCGCAAGCTGAGAGTCTCTGCACTGCCACTGGCTGGAGAGCCCTGCCTTTCTGAGTGCAGAACTGGAGCAACACAGGGCCTGGCATGAGTCCAGCCAGCAACCCAGAGGGATGCAGCCAAGGACCATTTGGAACCCTCTGGACAATTTTAGGGCCGCTCCCTAAATGATTCCTCCCAACCAAGACAGGCCAAGAAGCATTGCTAGCACTCGGAAGAGGCCAAGACTGTCCTCCAGTTGAGTCAACTAGCACAGCAGAGAAAGCTCACATTTTTCAAGGGCTGAGGAGGGTTGGCTGCAGGTGAGCGGGGGCGGGTGGAGTTACAAGCTCATCTAAGCCAACTCCCTCAAAACAGACACAATGTCATTTCGCCCTCCCGGATGAGAACTCTGGGAGGCTGGCATCTGCTGACTTGGCTAAACAGACTGCATGTTTGGAATCCAAACGTCTACAAATGTTTTCACTGATTGTCGTCCTGTTCTCTCCATATTTTAGCTTTGATCATTTTGGAACCCACAGCCCGTCTTGTGGAATAAATAACACAGGCAAATTAAAAAGGCACATTGTGCACCAGGGGGGACTTGTCATGCAGTCGCTGTGATGGTCCAGGGCCACTCAGCTCCAGCCTCAGAGTCACCTGCAATGAAAAGCACTTCTCGCCATCAGGGATTCAGTGATATAGATGGGATTTCGTAAAAACCAAAACTGACCAAATGGTCTCTGGCATGTATTTCTGGGTAGGGAAGAAGTCATAATTTTCACAGCAAAAAAAAAAAAATGAGGAGGGAGCATGTTTTCAACATCGAGCTCTGGCCATCAAAGTTTTCCACTGACCTTTAATAAGTGACTTTTTATTTTGAAAATTAGGGCTCAATAAGGGTGGTCCAGAAATCACTTTTATCAATACTCAAGGGCCGTGATGCCTCTACCTCAGGAATCTCGGTTCTGGTGAGAGCAGTGGTTCGGGGGGGCATCTCATGAGACACTCCAGTTGGAGGAGAGTTCCCAACGAGCAAGGTGGCCTGACACAGTCATGCCGTCAACCAAGCACTGTGCAGCCAAAGCCTGTAAGCAGGGCGGGGGAGGAGCCAACAAGCCAGCACCCTAGCGCTCTGGGCTCTGTGCCCCTGTGCTGTGTTCTGAGACGAGGCTGCTCTCCCACCACTTCCCAGGAAAACAAGCCCTAGTGGGGTCCTGCGACCTCCCCGGGATCGGCAGAGGACTTCCATTGAAAATAATGGAAATTCACATTGGCGCACTTTTGATCCTTAAAAGGCAAGTCTCTTTTGATCCTTGAAGATATTCTGTCAAGCCAGAGGACGGGTAGGGTGGGGAGGAGAGGTGCTTAAAAAGGAGGATGATCCATTTCATCGAGCCAAGAGGCTGGGCTAGTTGGAAAGTCGGGATAGCCTACACTGCTTCCTGTGGAGATGTCAGAGGTGGGTCCCCCAGCCATGGCTCTCAGCGTCTGGCTGACTCCCTGCCCTGCATGCGCAATGATGCCCAAATTACTGTCCACCGTGTAATCCAGCCCATTGAGCAAAGGAGCGTGGGATGGCAGGGACGAGATGGAGGATGGAGACTGGGGGATTCCATAGGGGCTCCCATCCCTCAAGTCCTGAAAGGATTGTCCTGTCCCGTCCATGGAGAAGCTCCCATTCATTAACTGTCCGCCTGTAACGTCCCCCACGTTGCCATAAATCCTATTGGTGTGGCCAAGTTCTGAGAGAATTTGATCCTCTGTGGACAAAAGAACGGAGATTTATTGTCAGCCGCCAGGACTCCGGTGGTCCCCTGTTCTTCACAACCTAGGAATACACACGACCAGGAAAGAAGCCCAAGCATGAGCCAGACGCCAACGTGTCAGCCTGGCATCCAGAGACTGACCCGCATCAAGAGGAAAAAACAGAACCCACACCTGCAGAGACCAAACGCCCAGGTCCCAGAAGGCGGGACAAATGTTTGGTGAGTTTGTTGGTCCCATGTGTGCTCAGGTACGAAGATGGCTACACTGAGGAATATGAACGCCTGAGGTTTGGTGGGTCATATGTTCTCCACATCACAAATGGAAGAAACTCTGTGCTAACAAGATTTCATCTGAAAGTGTTCAAGCTGAAAAAAGTGCTTGGTTCAGTTAGTTGGGAAACAAGCAGGCCCATACAGTCAGGGGAGCTGAGGACCTCTCTAAGACATGTGTACAAAAGCCTTCTGGTCTACCTGGGAAAGAGGTTCAATATTAAAGTACTTGGTTTCTCTGTCTATCAATAAGCTCTTCACTGGGGACAAAGTATTGGACTGATTAAGGCAAATGACCTTGTTTTATGAAGAATTTCATTAAGGGGATCTAATGGAACCTTTGCCACCCGGAAGAATTCCTCTCTCCAACAGAGGTGAGCAATTTTAGTCTTAAGAAAAAGAAGATTATATAATTACCTGGAGAGACCAATGATATGTCAACCTGGGGACCCACCTGCACCCAACAGAAAGGAGCTATGAAACAAGACTTAACAATCCTGTATGTTCCAGACGTTGATTTCAGCAGCTTAGAGGAGATTAAGTGGCTTTCCCCCTCCCCCACCAAGAGGTCGGGAAGGTGAGCATAAGGCCCTTGAACCCTCCCCAGGGCCCCACAGGCAGACCTCTGGGCTGGGCTACAGTCCTCTCGGGACATCACGGTCCTGGCAGGCAGCTCATGCCATCTGCTGCCCCACAGACTTCCTTTCTATTCCCACCTGGACCTGTGCATCCATTCCTACCAAGACCACCCCAGAGTGGACTTCAACACCCATCCCTTCTGACAACCAGCCCTAGGCCGTCCCTCACCCCACCCATAAAAACGAAAAGGGGGAGAGGAGTCATGCCCTTTAGAGGGGGCTGGTGATGAAGGCTCAGCTCCACTGTAAAATGGCCATTAACTGGCCTTTTGCCTACACCTGTCATCCCGTGCGGCCAGGGCCCTCTGTGAGAGCCACAGGCTCCTTAAAGGGGATGGTCGTGTCTTCCAAGTGTAAAAATGTGCTGAGCTTTCCCCAAACACATTCACAGTCAGTTGTGTTCATGGATCCCCAAGAACACTGTGAGGTGGGCAAGGATGTGGTTATTCCCCATTTATAGATGGGGAAACTGAGGCTCAAGAGAAGTGAATCCGTTGGACAGAGCCGTAACCGGAAGCCAGATTTCTGATCCCCCAGCTCAGGACTCTTCCCTTCGCCCCACAACAGAAGACCTTCCACATTTGAGGACTCATTGCATGAGAACCGTCATGGCTATTTGCAAACAACCGAAGGATCCAGAACATGCAGCCATTTGCAACTTTGCTGACGCACACATTTGAATATAGCGCATGCAGCAAAGCGTTTGCGCTGGACCGGATGACAGGAGCGGTGGGGGAAGGGATTTCAGAATGAGGCCGGTCCCCAGCTCACGTGCACTCACAGTACTGATTTCCCGGGGCAAAGGGCCCATTGAGCACATCCTCCCACTGCCAGGAGAGGAGGGGGCTCACTCTAGGGGGTCACGGGAGGGAGGCCAGTGCCCCGGCCGAGGGGAGAAACGCAGGAGGGGGGCTCAGGGCGCAGGCAGAGACACAGCTGTCCTGCACAGCTGCGTGGGCTGGTGAGGGAGCCCCGGGCCGCAGGCAAGGAGGGGAGGCCTTGGGGCCCACGGGCCGGGGAACCCGGCTTCCATGTGTCCGCAGCAGAGCTCTGGTTTCCTCTGCCCTGTCCCCTCTGGAAGGGCCACTACCCTTTCCCCCCTGCCCTTTACCCCAAGTTGCAGGGAGGGCTGTGTTCGGGAGGGAGGTGGCCAGGCCTCAAGAAAGACCCCTCGTGAGCATCGGGGATTAGTTTCCCAGGGGCCTCTCCTAGGGCCTGGGCCTCGCCCCTGCAGCCCTGCTCACCTCGGAAGCTCAGCTCACTGTCACTAACCCCACAGTCCTCTGCCGAGCTCTCCTTCTCCTGCTTGCTGCCTCCCCGGCTCCTCTTGACGCTCTTATAGAACTGCCCCCAGCGGTGCCGCCCCGCGTCCTTCTTCAGCCGCTTTTCCTTGGCCCTTCTGTTCTGAAACCAAACCTGTCACACAAGCACAAGGGACACTCTTGGGGGGCGTCCACCACGAACCCAAAGCCCCCAGGGTCCCCGAGACAAAAGACAAAGACTGAAGCCTCAGCAGAGCTCAGGGAAAGGAATGGGACGGGCCCACCACTCCCCCTGCCTGGGCCTCAGAAATCCGTCTCTGATTCGGCAAATTTCCGGGGGTTGTGGCCCTGAGCCCAACTCCCTCAGGGGATCAGGGACACCGCTGATGAGGTGCCATGGTTACCACTCCCGAAGCCTCCCTCACGTGGAGGGCACAGATGCAGGGACCCACAGGACACCCTCCACCCCTGCCCCAGGCCCGGCCTGGGTGGTGCCAGGCCTGGGATCCCCAGTCAGCAAAGGAGGCCTGGGGGCCAGGGTGGCTGGTGTCTCACCTGTACGACCCTCATGTCCAGGCCTGTCTCTGAGGACAGCTGCTCCCTCACGTGCCGGGCGGGCTTAGGGGAGTTCTTGTAGGCGTTCTTCAATGTCTCCAGCTGCTTCGCCGTGATGGTGGTCCGGGGTCGCTTAGCTCCGGCCTCTGAGTCATCTGCAACGAAAACCACTTCTTACTGGGTCCACCCCATCTGAAGCAGCTGGGTCTCAACCCGCCTTCCTCCTCTCCCCATGTAATCTTGTCTGCTATGGGCAAGAGTGTGGGAAAATGGGGGAATACCAAAGGGGAGTGGTCCCAAACCCCAGGAAGCCCACGCCTGCACCACAGGCCCTCTGAGTCACTGAAAAGTGAGGACGATGTCCCGCTTGCCTCAGCTCCCTGCCTCTCCCCTGCCAGCCACCCAGGGGCTTTCCTCACACTGAAGGTGTACCATTCCATGCGTTTCCCCATCATGACAAACATTCTGACTGGCCAACCAGGTGAGTTACTGCCAAGGCTGCAAAGGTGAAGGAGCCAGAAGGAAGTCTGTGCTCTGGGCTGCCCCTCCTCCCATCAGGAACGTCCGTTCCCCCAGGTCCCACCCACGGCTTCGCTGCCTTTCCACAGCTCTGGACTCATAGCAGGGGTGACCTGTACATTCACTATTCACCTAAGCAGTGTTCATCAATTATGGGTCAGAGCCCACTAGTGTGTTGTGAAGCCAATTTAGTTGATCGAAAACTAAGAGAGGAAATAAAATGGATGGGATGGAATGAGATGGGATGGGTTGGGATGGGATGGATGAGGCAGATTAGAGCAAGTATTGTTTCATGAAACTTGATCAATGCTTGCTGTATGAATATGTGTGCTGAGTTGAAACATAAAATGAGTCTCTTACTGGAGATCATAGTCAAAATTTTTTGAAAAACACTGGTCTGGGGCTTCCCTGGTGGCGCAGGGGTTGAGAGTCCACCTGCCGATGCAGGGGACGCGGGTTCGTGCCCCGATCCAGGAAGATCCCACATGCCGCGGAGCGGCTGGGCCCATGAGCCATGGTCACTGAGCCTGCGCGTCCGGAGCCTGTGCTCCGCAACGGGAGAGGCCACAACAGTGAGAGGCCCGCGTACCGCAAAAAAAAAAAAAAAAAAAAAACCACTGGACAACATGCTGATTGATCAACTGTCTTCAATGGATTTTGAGCATCAAGTTCCTGTGGGTCAAAGGCTGTTTATTCTCAGTCAGAGTCAGACACAGAGAGAGGCACTGGGTGTAAGTGGTTTGTTCCTCTCCCAGCACTTAGACTTACTTCCGTTCTCTGCCTAGCACCCCCGGAGTCGAGCAAGAGGGAATGGGCAGCTGCGTCTGGCCCTCTGGGTCCTTTGTGCCCCTCCCACATGTGCACTTTGAAGGGGGCCTGCTCCACGCCTATCTTCCTACCTTTCTTCCTTTCCGCCCAAGAAAACCCTCTCTTAGGAACAACAATAATAATAGCTAATGTTTATTAAGTGTTTACTGTGCGCCTGGTGTTGATCTAAGAGCTTTATGTGCCTACGAGCCTCACAACAATTCTAAAAGGTTTTCCTTGGAGTCGGAAGACCTGGGTTCTCCATTCTCACTGAGTGAGTGACGTGGGCAAGTCCCCTCCCCCCTCTGAAGCCTGGGTGGGTGGCACGTTGTAGGATTAAGTCAACCTTAATGACATGAAGCCCAGGCTCACACTACGATCTATAGTGCACACAGCGGAGGGGGGACAAGGCCCCCAGTCCTCTCTCCTCCTTGGGCTGTTTTCTTCCCCAGCAGAGCACTGTCATTCTCAAAGCCCACCACTCAGGTCCTGGACACAGGACCAGGGGGAAGGATTCCAGAGCCACTGAGACACACGCACTGAGGAAAACCTCCAAAATTCTTTAAACTCTGTTGTTAGGAATCACTCCCGTCTGCCCGTATTTACAGAGATAAGAGCATGACAGAACTTGATGCAAATACGAAATAGTGCACTTAAAAAATATCCATACGGTCTTTACGTACAAAATTTGAAATAATGAAACCACCAAAAATTTTTTCAATTCATCGAGAATTGCTTAATTTCAAAATAGGTTGGCCTAGTGCATTAGAGATTGTTCTCACCACGGCCAGATGGCAGCGCCACTGGGACAAACCCCTGTCACTCTGGGTTGGTGGCCCCTTGGTTCCGCATGGCTGGCTACGTACGCAGAACTTTCTTCTTGCGATTATGGGGACTATTATGCTGTTATTTTAACATTCAATGTTATTAAAATTTTAAATCTTTTTTATATCCTATAACAATATCATCTGAGTATTCATTAAGTAGTGGTGGCAGTGCTCGTGCTGAAAAATGTACCCAAAAATCAATAACTTTGGTACGGAAGTTAAATGTGATAAAACGCTATGAGGAAGGCCAAGCAAGACCATGATACCCTAGGCTGTTAATTTAGGAGAGAGCATCTGGGAGAGACTGAGATAGTGCTGAGAAAATAAAAAGTAGCATTAAGGCAAAGATACACTTCACTGGTTATGGATTTATGTGCTCCCAGGATACATGCCTGCCCCCCGACTTTTTACATTAATTCCTATGGGAAAATTAGTCTTAAAATATGTTAGTTTTGAATTATGCAGGGTCTTCTAGCACTTGTCCCTGGCACAAAATGCCACCTCATTATATTGAAAATGCAAATATCCAGGGAGACTAACAAATGAACAAAATCATTCACACCAAGATACAAATAGCTGATATTCAGTCTTTTGGGTAGCACCAGGGAGGGAATCTAAGCCTGAAAGAGGGTTTAGATTAGCAAGGAGGAATTAAAACATAAAAAGAGAGAGCCAAATGCCCCCACAGCAGACCAAGGCCTCTGCTGCACCAAGGAGCACCCAGATTTCAAGGGATGGAGTGGCCGCTGCCTCACTGACAGCCAAGGCGGGAGGAACGGACCAGAAACACTGTGTAAGCCCCAGCTGCTGGCAAACCCACAACAGATCTCACCTACTGTTTGCATTTCTTTTCCACGTTGGTCTCTCCCTCGTGGAACGTCCCATTCCACAAGTGTCAACCTCTGGAAACCTCAGGACACAGCCTTACGTGACAGGTGCTCTGACCCACCCCCATGGAGCTGAGATGCTGAGGCTCAACCAGGTACACAACTTGCCGGGGGAACCCCCAAGTTAGCGCATGACCCGGCAGAGATGCCCACCGACCTCTGAGGCCAAATTCGGTGTCTTTCCACCATCCTACAGAGGTCTGCTGCGGGGCAAAGCATCCTCTATAAGAGCGTTAGCCCCACTGGGTCATTCTTGCCTCCCCAGCTGGTCTCCCCTTTCTCTCGACCCATCCACAGCAGCAGTGGACGCCAGGCTGCACGTGCTCAGGGTCTAAAGGAGGCCTCTGATGGCGAGAGGCAGCCGCTGGCCCTGGGGGTGGCCTGCATCCTTGGGGTCTCTGGTGAAGAGCATCAGAGTTGCACAGGCAGCTTGGGCTCTCTGAGTCCCTCTGCGCTGAGGGTTTATCTCTAATCTTCTGTGACACTATAACTGACTCCAAAGTAACTGCATCGAGTGAGTTTTAAGGGGCCAGAGCAGATGAATACATTAAGGCAAAGAGCCTAGGAGCAGGCTTGCAGAGGCCCCAGAAAGAGGAGAAGAGACTGAAGGGCGGTCCATGCCAAGCGCCAGAACTCTGGGGATGGGGGCAGAAGAGAGCGGAGGCCCTGACGCGCTGTCCCTCCCAGGCGGAGCTCGGCTCCCGCGGCCTCACCACCACAAACCCTTGAACTGCATTCGTTAGCGAAAGACTAATTTCTCCATGCATTGATCGTATGGATACAATATATATGTGGGGACCGAGGAAAGAGCTGGAAGGAGATACATGAAATTGTTGCTCCTTTGTTTTTTCATCAAGCCCAGAGCCGTCAACAAAAGCGTTCCGCAGTAACACCCTGAGTCGATAAAATTTCTAGTCAAAGGCAAATGACCTTGGACGTTTCACGCGTTTGTGCGCCTGAGATTCCCAGGTTGACTTTGGCCAAATGCCATATTCGGAGCCAGGGTGGAGGGCGCAGCTGTGAGTGAGAAGCCTGAGGTGAGGCTGCAGGAGGTGGGGAGTCGGGCTTGGCTTTCCTGAGGGGAGCGCTGGGGAATGGGGGGGAGGGGTCCAAGCCCTCTCTAGGCCCTGGGAAGGCCCAGGAAAGACCTAGGGCTGCCCAGGAGCAAGGCCTTGGAGGGCAGGAGCCGCTGCTGCCCAGGCCGCCCCTGCGAAGGCGGGCTTTCCAGGGTGGTTACTAAAGGCTGGGGCCCGACATCAGCCTCAGCCTGTGCTGCGAGCTTCTGTGCAGACCGTGCACAGGGCCCTGAGGTGGCCAGGGAAGGGTGGCGGGGTGCACGGGAGCAGATGGCTGAGACGGTTGGGTCTCCCTGAACGCGGAGACTGGCTGAGCATATGCTCCCCTATGAGGGGCTCGGGAGACACAAGAGTCGTCACCCCTAAGTCCCTGCCCTCGAGAAGCCCACAGTCTGAGAGGGGAAACAGAATACAGTTAACTGAATACGAGCTGACCCGTTCCAAGGGTGACTTAGGCCAAGGCCAGGGCTCCTGCTGACCGAAGCCTCTGAGGTGCAGAGGTAAATGTGCACCCCGATATGTGAAACTGACGAGCAGCTCCACTGCAGACGGGGCACCCTCCCAGCCCCGCCCCAAGGGAGGGGCCTCGAGATGACGGGCACGAGGTCCTCGGCTGCTCCCCAGCCAACGTGCTGGCGCGCGAGACAGGCAGGCGCTCAGCAGCCGGAAACCGGCTGATGCTTCAGTGGAGCAGCAAGTGCCAAGGGCTGGGGGCTGGGGGTTCCCCCTCCCTGCAGGCATCTGGGAAGGTTCTAGAGGAGGCAGGGGGCGAGCAGGGCTCCGAGGGGTGGGCAGCCCGGACTCAGGCAGGGCAGGGGGCACGGCCGGCATGGAGGCCGGGGGAGGGGCCGTGCTGGTTACCGTTCTGCTTGGCCGTCTCGTAGTCCTCCTTGCACACCAGCCGCCCGTCCTCCATGAGGTAGAACTCGTCCCCCGTGGCCAGCTGCCGGTTACAGATGATGCAGGCGAAGCAGTGCAGGTGGTAGACGAAGTCCTGCGCCTTCCTGACCACCTGGGTCGGGGGGATGCCCTGCTGGCAGGCCGTGCATTTTGTGCCGAAGCGCCTGTCAGGGCAGCGTGAAAGGATTAGAGCGCGGGGCAGGGAGGCGGGGTCAGGCTTGCGCGCACTTTTCATCTGTCCCTCCCCCACCCCACCACTCCGGGGGGTCCATGGGCCTCCACCCCTGGACCACCCAACTGTCCGATTAACAGCTCTGTCAGTTCACCCAGGGCTGTAGGATTTTCCAGGTCCCACTGAGCAGGCAGTTTCCCCCTCTGCCTCCTGGTTTCTTCAGCTTGATGGTGAGGCCTAGAGGACCAGCCCCACGGGGCAACTGTGTGCACCCATGTGCATAAAGCATCAGGTGAGACGCCTCTTCCCGTGCTCCCCACGGGAGAGGCCCATGTGGCTGGGACACGCCACACGCCAGGGTCCACACGGGGCTCCGGCCGCAGAGCGGGCCTCTCACGATGGGTTCTCTCTCCTGCCTCTCCCCTCCATCCGGCAGACACCAAACCCTCCGTAGCAGCCTCCGTCCCCTTCCCACGCACAGCCCCTGAGATGTGAGCCCGGGAATCTGCGTTTTATAGCCCTGCCACCATTCGAGGTGCGGGGCCTGCAGACCTCAGTTTGAAAAATGCTGCCTCAGACCTCTTCCTCTCAACCCCTTTCTGGAGCAGCACCGAGGCAAGAGGAAGGTGCCCACCACCCGGGCCCAAGGTTGGGAAAAGAAGAGACGTAGACTCGTTGCAACTATAGTCCAGCTGGGTCGTTGAAGCCCCGTTCCCTGTCCTGGCCATACACGCAGAGCCACGCCAGTGGTCGTAGAGGCCGGGGGGAACTGGGGGCCAGTGCAGATGTGACGATGAAGCGGTGGGTGCGTGGGGGGCTCTGCTGCAGGAGGGAGGTGGGAGGGTTGGGGAGGGAGGGGCAGAGTTTCAAACAGCAATCAACCTAATTATTCATGACACTTCACACAGCAGAACTTTATCTTCTTCAGGATGAGAGACTTTGCCTAATGGATCTGGGGAAGGTTTGATTTTAATGGTCCTTTTAACTAATGCTTATAGGCAGCCTGATTTCCCCTGAAAGGACAGTACATATTTCATCCCCATTAATACCAAATAAATTAATTATGGTCATGGCTATCATGATGAATCCCAGATTAATGCAGAATGATGGGTCTCTTGTGCAGTAATGATACCTGCCGGGGGCTGCAGGGGCCTGGAGCAGGCACGGCCAGCTGTGGCTTCAGCCCCGTCCTGGGGGCATGGGGTCACAGAGAGAAGTGGGGTTCTCTAAGTCTAGATGGGTAATCCCGAAAGAGCCAGGAGCGTGGCCCCAGGGACTGCTTTTCTGAGACGAGATCTGAGGAGGGTGTCGGGGTGTGAGGGCCTGAGCTGTTTGGCTAGAAAGGACCCCAGGCTTCTGAACTCCTGGAATGCCCCTCGGTTTTGGGAGGACGGTGGCATGCATGGGAACAGGCCTCTTTAGAGCAGGGGTTCTCAGCCCGGAGCTCAGGACAGGCCCTGTCAACCACCCCCGAGTTTTTCAAAACTGTGCATCAGGAGTGGGGGGCTGGATTTCAACAAATTTTCAAAGGGTTTCAAGGGTTTCATCAGATTTCAAGTCCAGGACCCAGAAAAGTAGAGATCAAGTTTGTTGAAAAATAAATCAGTGAATAAAGAACCATGATTTTAGAGATGAGGAGACAGCTAAATCTGAGAATGAAGAACAAAGTCTACTGTCAGTCCTAGGTGGTTGAGAACCAGGCTTCGGTGTGTGTGTGTGTGTGTGTGTGTGTGTGTGTGTGTGTGTGTGTGTGTGTGTGTGTGTGTGTGTGTGTGTGTGTGTGTGTGTGTGTGTGTGTGTGTGTGTGTGTGTGTGTGTCAAAGAGAAAGGAAGCCTGTATATGTGTTTCTAGAGTGTGTTTTCAAATTGCCTGTAGTGTGTGTGTGTGTGTGTGTGTGTCAAAGAGAAAGGAAGCCTGTATATGTGTTTCTAGAGTGTGTTTTCAAATTGCCTGTAGTGTGTGTGTGTGTGTGTGTGTGTGTGTGTGTGTGTGTGTCAAAGAGAAAGGAAGCCTGTATATGTGTTTCTAGAGTGTGTTTTCAAATTGCCTGTAGTTTGCTATCCAGTCCAGGCCAATTCACAAAGCAGGTGTTCAAAATGAAACAATCCTGCTCACTGCAAACCCTCCCAAATAAACCACCGAAACCCAAGCGTCCAAATCCTTTGCTGCAAAGGCTGGAGCAGAAGCAGCTCCAGAGAGCTAGAGTTTTCCAAAAAGCAAGTTCTATTTTGTGGCCGAGTCACGGGGTGGAGACCGGGGGTGGGGTGGGGGGCTGGGGGGGTGGGAGGAGGCCTGAGCAGAATCCAGAACAGAGTGGAGACCCTGCAGCGGCCCCGCCCACAGGCAGGGCCACATCCTCTCCCCACTAAAAAGCAGGCTGTGGCTTTCCGTGACCAGAAACCTAGTTGACACCAGAGCCCCAGAGACATGAAAGATAACGAGGGTATAAATTTAATCTACATACCGACAGTGATTCATGCATGAGGGTGGCAAGTGCACAAGAAAAATGAAAAAAAAATGGACTTTCCCACCGGCGTTTTTCAGCAATTGAAGCAATTTTCCTGATTGTGGGATTTATACCAATGGTAAGTGGAAGTTGCCCCTTATTACCTCTCTCCCCTGGAGCACGGCCAGTGGGACCCTCATCGAGGGGACTGCGTGCACCCCCTGGGCTCACAGGGCTCTCCCAGCATGGCCCAGTCCTGAGGGGGCTCCCCACCCCAACTTCTGGTCAGAGCCAGCGGGCCCAGAATAAGGCGCCGTCCTGTGGGGCTGCAGATGTAAGGACAACACTGTCCTGAGTGTCCAGATCTCAGACCAGCCAGAGTCACAGGTGAGGCAGCCACGGCCTGGAGAGGCTACACAACTTGTTCTATGACGAGTAATAATGAGATGGCCGCGGCTAAAACTCCCGGGTCCAAAACGAGGTAAAACTGTGAACCTGGCTGCTACACAGAATCAATAGTCTAACCAACCTGACCAAATCTGAAGGATGCTGGGGGCGGGGGCGGAGGAGGACACTGGCCAAGGAAGAGGCTTCCGAGGAATTTTCAAGTCAGCATTCCCTTCATCCTATCGTTGAGCCCCTACTGTGTGCAGGGCCCTGCCCGTTCGGGTGCAAACTGCACTGGCCTTGCTCTCCAGAAGGACAATCTCTCTCTGGTCAGCCCTACCTGCTAGGCCTTCAGGGACAGCCGGGCTCCCCTGGGAAAGCAGCTGGAGCTGATCCAAAAGACAAAGAAAACACAAGGGAGGACTTGCTAATGGCTAACGTTACTTTCCTTCTCGGAGCAGCATCACTGGCAATGCTCTTATCTCTGCCCAACGAGCAGCAGGCAAGCCACAAAGACCCACCGAAGGAGTGAATGAATGCACGCAGGAAGGAATGAGTGCACGAACTGCTCCTTCAAGCATGTGTCCGAAGCAGGAGGGGAAGGATTAGCACTCACCATAAGAACTGCAGCTCCTGGCAAAAGCTCTCCTAAGAAGGGAATTGAACCCCCCCGTTGAAATGAGGCCCGAAGTTTACAAAAACATAAACTTTCCACCCCACTTTGCTCTCATCATTGCACTCATTCCACAGATGTCTCCTGAGTGCCCAACCTGGAAGGCGGGGATTAGGATGCCTTCTGACAAATGAGAAACTGAGGCTCAGATGGGTGAGGTGCCGGCCTCGGCTCAAACAGGCAAAGAGTAAAAAGACCAGGATTTGAACTCGGTGCTTCTGACAGCACAGCTGGCGCACGGTGGCCGTCAAAGGCAGCAAGCATCACAGAGCAGCCAGCCGTGGTGCCTCTACTCTGGACTGGAAGTGGGTTCCAGGGGCCCTGTGCCCCTCAAGCATCCCCAGCTGCTCTGAGCCGCCGAGCATGCGGCTCCCAGGCCTGCGATGCAGGGCTGCCCCAAGAGCCTTCCCCCCCAGGGGTCACCTCAACACACCAACTGGTCCTATCAACACCTTCCTGCACCTGTAGCTCAGGTGTGAGGGGCCTGGGCTTCCGGAAATGCACCAGACGTCATGGCTGACATTCAGGGGCTGCCCCCGACCCTGGGAACAGGGCCAGGCCCGTGTCCTTGGCCTCCCCCTCTGCTCCCGCGCTCAGCCTGAGTTCCTTCTGCCCATTCATCTGTCCACCCCGGCTGCTCTCGACAGGCCTGCCTGGCCCGCTCTCCACTTCAGGGTGTCTGGATACTGCAGGAAGGGTGACAGGCAGACCTGGCAGGCACCATATCTTCTAGAAACAGGTGCATGTAAATCCTACACCACAGATGTTCCAGCACATTCCTGATTTTAAGTTCTGACCTACCATCAGGCCAGGTACCATATTCTGGTCACCAACACAATTAAAGAGTAGCTCCCGTTTACCAAGCACCTGCTGTGTGCCTGCGTGGTACATAACCTCACTTGATCCTCGCCACCGGCCCTCAGGCCACACCGCTGCCTCCCCGGGGCAGTCACTGTCACCCCGGCCCACGTCCCACCCCGGGACGAGTTTCCCTCCTGGCTCACCGTCCCTGCTGCCGTAATTCTCAGTGGCGTCCGTGTCCCCAGATCAGTCCCTCATTCCCCTGCCCCCTCGTTTCCTTGACCTCTTCTCCTGAAAGGCATGGCCTCCCCCGTTCCTCAGCCACTCATGCCCATATGGTCCACCCCGGACCGTGTCACCAGGAACTGCGGCGCCTCCAACCTTCGCACCGTCCTGTCCTTCCAGCTCAGTCCCCGCAGCAGCCCGACGCCCACAGCCCTGCAACCCGGGCCCTCTCACTGCCCCTCCCTTCCCTCGTGGCCTCACGTCCCCCCCTTACCCAGCAAAGACTCCGTGGTGCACCTTAGGAATCCCTCTCGCGCCCACACCCCGAACCCGCGCCCCACTCTCAGTCCTCCGCTTCCTCCGTGCAGCACCGGGCGTCTGACAGCACCGAGGGAAACATACCACCTCCCTGACTGGGCTCCCCTTAAACTCAGGCTCTGGGCCTCAAGAGGGCCAGGGAAAGCACAGGGCACTTCCCTAGTGCATTAGCCCTCCCACCTTCCCATGCCTTCTCTCTCTCAAGCCCCTCATCCTCCGTCTCAGCTGGCGGGCCCAGCCTCCTATTTCTGGGAGAAAAACGGAGCTCTAAGCAAAGGCCTGCCAGGCACTCCCACTGTCCCATCCACACATACCCCACCCCGCCCCGCCGCCACTTGCCCAGGTCTCTCGGCTTCCTACAGCTGACTCGGCTGCGCTCCTGGTCAAGGCCGACCGCCCGCCTGGGCGCAGAGTCCACTCCTTCCTGCCTGATAAGATCATTCACCCAGCAACTGGCCCCCGTGCCACCCACATCATTAACTTCCCCTCTCTATCACATCTACCCAGCAGCGTACAGCATGCTATTATCAATAGTTCTGTCACTTAAAAAAATAAAACCTCTCTTGACCCTACACCTCCTTGCACCTACCAGCCCTTTCTCTACTCCCCTTGGAGCAAAATCCCTCAGAAGACAGGTCTCTAGGCAGGGTCTCTAATGCCCCTGCTCTCAGTCTTCTCTTGAATCCACTCCGATGGTTCATTTCATGGGCAACCAGGTGTCTGCTCAAACATTTTCCTGGGTGTGTCTGGAAGCGGTTTTGGACAGATTAACATCTGAATCAGTCGACGGAGTAAAGCAGATTACCCTCCTCAAAGTGATGGGCCTCATCCAATCAGGTGAAGACCTGAAGAGAACAGAAAGGCTGGCCCTCCCAAGAGTGAGAGTGAACTCCCCTTGCCTGACTGCCGGGAGCTGGGACATCAGTCTTTTCCTGCCTTTAGACTCGAACTGAAATGCTGGCCCTTTCTTGGGTCTCGAGCCTGCCATCTTTTGGATGGGGACTTACACCATCAACTCTCCTGGGTCTCCAGCCTGCTGACTGCAGATCTTGCGGCTTCTCAGCCTCCAAAATCATGTGAGCCAATCCTTAAATTAAATCTCTTTACACATACACGCCCCCCAACACACACCCTGTTGGTTGCATTTCTGTGGAAAACCCTGAATAATACACGCTCCAGTCAAGATGCCACCCACAAATCAACCTCAACTGCACTTGACTAGGTCAGCGCAGCCCCGGCATTGCTGAGTCCAGTGGTCAGGTCTAATCTTCCCTGACCTTCTACCACATCGGCCATCCCTCTTCCTTAGAACGCTGCGCTCACTTGGTCTCAGGACCTGACTCTCCTGGGTCTGCTCCTTCCTCGGACAGCCCTTTCTCCACCTCCCACACCTCTTCTCTGTCCCCCCTACACCCCTGGGGATTCTACTTCCACCTCCAAGCCCAGACCTCCCCACCCAACTCCAGAAGGGTGCATCCCATGACGTCCTCAGCATCTCGACTTGGACGCCCAAGACCAAACTCCTGATCCAGATGCAGATCCCAACATCTGTTCCTCAGGAACAGGAATATTTTCAATAGCATCAAAGAGAATCAAAAATATTTTAGAATAAATTTAACCAAACAGGTGCAAGACGTTCACACTAAAAACTACAAAATATTTCTGAAAGAAATTTTAAAAGACCAAGACAAATGGAAAGATATTCTATATTCATGGCTTTAAAAACTTAATATTGTTAATATGGCAATACTATCCAAAGGGATTTACAGATTTAATGCAATTCCTATCAAAATCCCAACAGCACATTTTGCAGGAATTGAAAAGCCAATTTTAACCCTAATTTCATGGGCAACCAGATGTTTGCTCAAACAAACATCTATTGCAATTGTTCCTGTTCCTCCAGTGACCTTCCCCATCTCAGAGAAGGGTGATTTCATTCTTCCAGTTGCTCAGGCCGACAGCCTCGGACACCCGCATCTGATCTGTCAGCAGATCTCATTGGCACCACTCAAAATTACGCCAAGAACTGGACCACCCCTCGCCGTCTCCACCACTGCCTCCCCAGCTGAGGCCACCCTCTCCGCTTGCCCACAGCTCCCCTAAAGCATCCCCTGGCTGCAGCCCTTGCCCCACCGTCTATCCTCCACACAGTGACCCTGAGTCGGACCATCTCACTCCCCTGCTCAAAACCTTCCAGGGGCTCCCCTCTCACTCAGAGTAAAAGCCAAAGTCCCCTAACTGGCCTCTACGATCCTGCACCATCCGGCCTGCTTCTTGGGCTCGGAGCTCTTTCCCCAGATATCTACATGGCTCACTCCTGCATTTTCTAGAGGTTTCCCCTCAGATGGATCCTTCTCAGGGGGCAGTCCTTAACCACCTCCCCTGCATCCCACCCCAGCACTTCCTTTCCCTTCTCTAAAGCACTCATCTCCCATGGATGTACTGTGCATTTCGTTCATTTATCGTATTGTCTTTTCCCCTCTCTAGAAGGCGAGCTCCGTGACAGCGGGGCTGGATCTCTTTGGTTCACCAGTGGACCCAGTGCCTGGAGCAGTGCCTGGCCCGGGATATGTGTTCAGTGACTATTTGGTCATACGTAGCGAATGACCCACTCCTACGGTATGCATTAATGCACAATTCCCCCATTTGTAGATGAGGAAACAAGTTCAGAGAGGGTAAGAAATGTGCCAGGGGCCTCACAGCCATAGACAGTGGAGCTGGGATTTGAACCCAATGTTCTTCCTTTCTCTGGGCCGTTGACAGCAGTCAGTGGAAGCCAGCCCAGGGCCCACGCCAGCCTCCCATGTGTGGGAGCTGCCACAGTGCGGACTGTCCCGAGGAAACAAAATACCACACAACTTAATTTTATGCTTTAATTGCTTGGTGGTGATTTACTGCCGGCTGTATATTTTTTTCCCAGTTGACACTTCCCTCCATGTATTTCTTTTATCTATCACCACACTTGACAGGTAAGTCGCTGATATTTACTGTTACTGTATGTACCAATATTTCCAACATATATCACCACCACAGCCATGTCACGGCACACAGAGTTCTGCCCCAGAACGGTCAGCCTTCTCCAGACATAGACGGGGGCCATATCTGGAGAAGGCCTGACACCGGAGAATGTTAGAGCCTTAGAGAATACGGACACAGCTCCCCCATACACATACTCACACATAAAGCTCCCAGGCCCACCAGAACTGCCCCTCAGGCTCTGCTTTTTGTTTTTAATATAATGTTTTTCTTTTCAACAAGCATTCAATATTACTTTGAGATGAATACAATGGGAAAAGCTTTAGAACCAGTGACCTAGTCCAACCTCCTCATTTAACACAGAAGCAAACTGGGGAAGCCCAGAGAGGGTCAGGGGCTTACCCAAGGTCACACAGCCCAGTTAGTGTCAGAAAAAGGTCTACAGCCCGACTCTCCCTTCCCCCAGCCATCCTTCCCCACTTTCCCTGTTGGGGGGAGATTTGCTTCCCAAGAGGCAATGGGACGTGTAGGATCTGACCCTCTTCTACGAGAGTGCAGCCCATCTCTCTTAATTTTTGTGAACATGCATTAAGCACTCAGTATGCACCAGGGGATTTCACGTGTGCTATTTCATTGAAAGCGCACAACAGCCCTTATCGGTAGCTGCTATTATTCCCTTTTCACAGATGCGACAGCCTGCCAGCTGGTCCAACAACATCGTCCCTCCTTCCCACTCCTCTCCTCTAGGCACCTAATCAGCTCTCCTTACTCCAGACTAATTCTTCTCTGCCAAGGTGTTAGCCCAGCTGTCACCAAATCACTCTGTGCAGAAGTGCCACCTGGGATGTTTGCTTAGAAGCAGAAAAGCCACCCCAGACTCCTGATTCTGGGCCCAGAACCCACACTTTTAACAAGCCCCACACGGATGACCCCAGTACAGCTGTGGCATGGACCATTCTTTGAGAAACCCTGCGTAATGGACGCTCTTGGCCCTCTCGCAGCATCTGCAGCTTGCTTGTTGATTCTTGAGCCCTTCAAGGCCTAAGGACTCATTCTCAACAGTGGTGCAGCAGACACAGGGACAGGCAGCAGCATGGACGTTCTGGGACAGAGGCCCCATCCCACCCCCTCCCACCATACACCCGGCCAGCCCGCTGCATGGACCCATGATGCCCGCCACAGGGTCCAAGGCTGGTCTGTGGCTTCTCCGAAAGTGGCACTTCCAGGGGCACCAACAGACCCCAGGAGCCAGATCGACAAGTCAGAGACTGGATCTCCCTGGACCTTCGTGTGACCTCGGCCAGAGAATCAGCAGGAAACGTGGTGGAGCCAGGGCACGGGTTCCTGAGCACTGGGCTTGGGAGATTCAGGAGCCATGGGGGCAACGTGGCCAAAGATGGGCTGCAGCAGGAAGGCATAGACTGGCAGAGAGGGGATCGAGAGGGGAAGGACAGCCTATTAGAAAAGCTTCCAGCAGTGCAGAGGTGTGGTGACAGGGGACCAAAAGAGGAGAGAGGCAGTGGGAATGGAGAGAGAGGGCCTTTTGGAGGTGGGACCCCATGTCTCGGTACCTGACTGGCTGGGAGTGGGAAGTAAAGGAGGCAGGAGCTTGAGCCCCAGTGATTCAGAGAACGGGACCTGCTGCTGCCAGCTGGCGTGTTTTAAGCTGCCTCCATCTCCCATTCCCAGGTCACCCCGTCCCTCTTTGCCTGGGGACCATGTTCCCACAGCCCAGATGCCATCTGACTCCCAGGCTGATTGGCAACTATTTGGTTCCAAACAGATCCTCCCAAGGCAGAAAGGTCTCCAGTATGCAGGTTCCAGAGATGTCAGGAGGCCTTCACTGAGAGCCTGGGCTCTGGGAGGGTGGGCAGGCACCGCTGAACGGGAGGCCTCCGGGGCAGGCAGACAGATAATCCGTGGACTCATCACCGCCTGATATACCGCCTCAGGTCCCAGGGGGAACTGCTCAGCTAAGTAATTGCTTCTGCCTTGATTACAGGCCTTTGCAAATGACTATGGGCCTGGTCCCACCAGTGTTTGAATCTTACAAATGTCCGCACACGCAGCTACTATCTGGACCACCTGGTCGTTACCTTAAGAGGTTTAATTTGCTTAGCGAGGGAATTAGACTATAAACTATTCGGAAATTATGGAAAGTCACACGTCAAAGAGACCCTCCCCTTGTGAGTTCTTCAAGCACATTTTGCTAGAGTGTGTGTGCGCATGTGTGTGTGTGTGTGTGTGTATGTCCTAACAGGTGTGTGGTTATCAAAAATAACAAGTGGCTCAGCAAGAACCTGGCCCCAGATTGGACCACAACCAACCCCAGAACTGAAGTGGCCTCTTCCTGGGGCAACAGAGTACAAGCTACTAGAGGCAGCCACACAAGCACAGGCAGGACCCTCCTGCCAGAGCTGGGAACCCCGCTTTGGGAAGTGAAGGCTGAGGGCTGCGGTCACTGCCACAGAGCTCTGGACCACACAGAGAGGGATGGTCTCCTGTGGGGAAGACTCAAGGCAGCTCCGCACACCAAAAGGTGGACAGTTGTTCCAATCACCTGCCACTGCCACTGGACAGGCCCCACCTCCCTCCCCAGGACCCCTGTCTAGCCCAAGGCTTTTTGTAGCCTCTGCCCCAGGACCCTCCTTTTCTCTTTTTTTTTCCTCCTCCCTACATAGATATGCCATCATGGCCTTAATAGGAATAGTTCCCAGTAATGATGGCTACTGAACACTTCATTTTACTCAGTCCTCATAGTAACTTTTGAAAAGTAGACATTTTTATTCCCATCCCTTTTTCGAGATGGGAGAGTGAGTCTCAGAGAGGTCTAATGCCCCAGATTCACACTGAGCCTGGATTCAAACCCAGCACCTGGTCCCTCTTCAACGTCCACCTTGGAGAGAGGTTTCTGGGCCCTTATCGGCCCATCAGGCCCATATTGCCCGATGTCCTGTGGGCGTCTGCCCAGCTGAGGGATGGAGGCCCTGGTCACCGGAGTGACTGGCCCAAGGTCACTAACGAAGACCTGGCCAGAGCCAGCAAAACTACCCTGCAGCTGGGCCAAACTCAGAGCGAGCTGGAGCTGAAACAGGCTGTTCTGAACTGCGGGGATAAATCAGCAGCTCCCGGGCTCCCAAGGACACCGCTAACCTGCCCTTGGCTGACAGCCAGGCTGACTGCCTGGAGACTGACCGGCTGGGGGAGGGGACACAGCTCCCCAGTGACAACGGCGCAGCAGCCCTCCATCCCGCTGGGTCCCCGCAGTGCCAGGAAGGTGAGGGCCTCAGGGGCAGGGAGACACCCCCAGAGAAGCATGAAGTTTTAGACAGGACCCCCCAGGAGTGGCAGTCACCCCAGAACGCCTCCAACTCTTCCCCACGGCCCCCTCTGGCAGGCAGATGCCAGCACGCATACCTGGCGGCCAGGGCGTGGCTTGAAGCTCCCCACAAGCCTGGGATGTTCTTAAAGGCTGTGCTTTACCTTAAAAACGTACACGGGCTCTTGCGCTTTCTTTGATTCTATAGCTGTTTGTTTCATACTACAATAATCACTGGTTTGTTTCTCAAGTCTTCATGTAAATTGGCATGGCATCTTTGTCCCCGGCCCACTGCCATGTACCCTCTCCACCTGCCAGGCTACCCCTGCCTCCATCTGAGGAGTTCTAGGCCTCTAAAAGTCATCTCAGTGGGAAGGTCTCAAAGCTGGAGGGAGCAGCGGGCAGGAGAGGTCAGCTCAGGCCCAGCCCGAGGGAGAACTCTGCCAGCTGGTCCTCCATGACCGCAGGTCAGGTGAACACATCCAGGGCCAGAAACCCAGAGATACAGCACCTAGCATGAAGCACCCAGCAGTGCTAGACACAGTTTACACGCTATCTTCTTCCATTGGTGGCGCAGTGGTTGAGAGTCCACCTGCCGATGCAGGGGACGCGGGTTCGTGCCCTGGTCCGGAAAGATCCCACATGCCGCGGAGTGGCTGGGCCCGTGAGCCATGGCTGCTGAGCCTGTGCGTTCCAAAACTTCATTCCCTTATCTGTTAAGAGGTGACATTCTAACCCACAGAGTTGCATTTCATAGCAACTCTGTGGGTTAGAATGTCACCTCTTAACAGATAACGGAATGAGGTTTTCAGGAAGGCCTAGTCACTTGTTTGCTGACAAATAGCTGGTAAAACACAGGACAGGAATTCAATCAAGCTCCGTTTGGGTTCACCAGACCACTCTACTGATAAAATAACTCCCCTTTGCGAAATGCTACTGTGTACCAGGTCTTCTAAAGCAGCCAACATTAGCGTTCCCATTTTTCCTGCAGAGGACACTGGAGCTCAGAGATGTTAAGGAACTTGCCTAAGGACCCCAGCACCTGAACCAGTTCCTGGAGCAGAAAACCTGTTTTCACCATGCCTCAGAGTAAGGGAGCTGCTAGGCTCATCCCAGGACCGAATCAGTGATGAAAAGGGGGACCCGGAAGCCCAAATCCCAGACCCCTGCTCTCCCCAGGGTCTAGTCCGTTTGCAAGGAGCCAGGGATCCTCCACATGCTGGGTGCACAGTCCAGAAAAGACCTGCTCAGCAAATGCAACCCAAGGAGTGTTGGCTCCCTGGCTTGCGAGTCAAATTGTAATAATCTTAGAAGCACACTGTGTTAGTCAACTAAGCCTCTCCTCTAAGGCCCCAGAATGTTATTTCCTTTGGAGAAGGGGAGCCAAGGACCCAAGAGTCAAAGCAACAAACAACAGCAAAAATCAGCCAATGTTACTGAGTAAGACAGAGTTTAACAGCCCCCCCTTCAAACGACATAACAACCACAGAGTACAGCCTTCCGACAGTACTTCTTTCTGCCTGTGCACACACCAACATCGCCCTCTGCTGCCAGTCACCAGTACGACCATGTCTCACAGGCTGGAAGCTAGTGGGAGCCAACCTCCAGCTTTCCTCTCTGTCCCCCCACCCCACTTTTGGGGTATTACACACCTCCAGCGGGGCACTCCTCACATTACAGTCTTGGGTCACAAAGCTTCACACAGAATAAAAGATGCCCCTGGAACTGTGCAAAGCAGTGGCCCTGCCCCTTGTTATAGGCAAAGAGATTTAAAATATTGATCCTGGAACTTAGAACCACAGCGTTGATCGGTGAGGTCAGTGAATCCTGCCCTCTGCCTCCGAGCCGGGCTTTGGGGCAGATATCATAAAAGGACACTGCTTTTTCTTTTTCCTTTTTTTCTTTTACTTCAAGGAGCATAGAGAAGATGCCTCTGACCAGGCATCTTCCAAGTGCCACGGGCACAAGTGACGGGCAAATCCAAGTGCACGGCACCTGCTGCCCCTCTCTCGAGGCTGCTGGTGGTGACACCTGCAGCCTGGTGTGAGACGGGGGTGCGGACCTGGGCTGCCTGGGACTGCCCTCCCCGCCTGCCCTGCCTCTTGTTCTCTCTGCTCCCAGTGTCCCTCTGCACATGTGCCATCTGAAAGCTGGTGCCTGGTGACCTTTAATGAGCTGTAATGAGGAGCAGACCCACCCATTCTGTGACCAAATCACAGCCTGAGCCCCAAGTGGGCAGCAGGTCCCAAGACCCCTGTGGATGGGAGGTGAGGCCACTCTGACCGTAGACAATTCTCCCTCCCTGTCCTCACTGAGGACTGTGACTCGTTATACCAAACTGTACTGCAGGTGTGCCTTCCTGTACCAAACAGCCATGGTCCCCAAAAGCTGGGTGAGGCCTGACTGACTGTAAATCCACGTGGCCTCCCTAGGACTTCAGAGGTGCCCGATCTTCATGTCTGATTGCCCCTCCATTGGCAGTGGGGAGAATCACTTCAGGTTTAAACTTCTCTCCACCCGGCGGCCCCATCACAGTTAATGACCTGGTTTCAGCACTGAATATGCGGCCAGCTCCCCTGCTTTATAAGACGGTCCAGTCCTGAGGGTGGGCTACTTTAGGAAGCAGAGCGGTGCTGTGGAAGGAAAAGAACTGGGGCTAAATAACGGAGGCACCCTGGGCCTCTGTGACTCGCAGGACGCCAAGCCAGGTACGGAAGAAACTGGTCCCCACAGTGCGTGGTGAATTCGCTATGTAATCTACCCTCTGTTGCATCAAACCCAGCGATGGCCTGTGGGCAAGGCTCGGGGCCAGGTGCGTGGGGAAGACAGAAAATGAGGGACCAATAAGCCTTTCCTCCAGCCAACGGGGAAGATCAAACAGGTGCGTGAGGAATGAGCAAAGCAAGCAGCTCGTGCTGAGTCATTGGGAGAGACAAGGGGCAAGGTGGCCAGGCCACTGAGGGGCTGGACTCACCGTCATGGAAGGATGGGGAGACCTTGAGAGGGTGGACCTCATCCCTGGACGATGAAATAGCTGGGAAATGGGGCACCTTGCTGGGGGCATCGGGTACCCAAGGAAAGCAGTGAGCTGGATGGGAGGCTGGGCACAGGGTGGAAGGCTCTGGGGGCACAGTGCTTCTGGGATATTCTGTAGGCAGAGGGGGCCCTGCCGAAGGAGCTGGGGTCGGGGTGTCAGGAACTGAGCTGTGGGGGGGACGCTGGTCTGGTGGGGAGGTGTGTGGGTGGGGAGATGAGTAGGGACATTACTGATAAGCAAGGCCATGGAGACAGGGGGCCAGGGCAACGGCCTGGGTGAGTAATTGTCACTTTTATTTCTGGTCTTGGGCTAATGGCTCCTAGGCCTGTGCTAATCCCTCCTCAGCCCATACCCTGGGCTCCTCCCGGGTCTAGAGCGACCCTCTTTCCTTACCACTACTTCTCCCAAACCCAAATCTACACTTCAGCTGCTGCCACCTCCCTTTCCCACACCCGGAGGCAGCCAGTCGAGGTCCAAACATCAGATAGGGCCCTAGGGCAAGGCCGGGGCTCGACGGAGCTTCTCTGGTGACAGAGCCCTAGGTCTGTGGTCCTGACAGGTCTTGCCTGAACCCCAGCCAGAATTCTGACCCAGGGACATCTCAGCACCTATCCTGTCCCCAGATGGGCAAGAAGGCAACGTGGCCTCTTGCTCGTCCCTGGAGCTCTCCGAGGATTTCCAAATAGGAGGATGATGCGCTGGCCCTGGAAGCAGGGACAGCTCAGCAAACCCCGCCGGCCAGGCCCACCCACCTACTTCCTCCTGCCCTCCTCCCCCAACACTCGATGACACTCGTCCCATCCAGGGGCCCATAAGAGCTGCCATGGTGCTTGGCCACAGCATCCATGAGGGAGGAAGGCAGAGGAAAACGTGTTGCTGAGAAAGGATGTGGGTAGAGGGGACGGAACCACGTAAATGCCAAAATAAAGGCAGCGAGGCGAGGGTCAGAGGTGGGGAGAGCAAATCGGCTCATGTTGGACTAACCAAATTTGAGAATCCTCAGAAATTCCAATCACTTATTCCCCGCAGTTAAACCTTGGGGAGGATTTGTGAGAAATCACGTTCTGTATCAGGACTGGCGCTTCTCCCTATTTTTCCTCCCTGTCTCCAGAAAACACATCCTCTGAAGGATGCACACCATCTCTCCAGGGCTTGTTCATTTGTGCCCAGTGTGTCCCGGTGCTGGCGAGCCTCCCGGCAGTCCCACCACACTCCACGCATCCCATGGGCCACCCACACTGGGCTCTGTGTCGCTGACAGACACCCCCCCACCTCCTGCTCTTGGCTTTGCTGTTACCAGCTGGCCCACGTCATTTGAAGCATCAGCCTAAGTGCCTCAGGTAATAAATTCTTGGAGAGAAGTCTCAGACTAAATGCCATGGAAAATAAATTCTAGGAGATCCCCTCACTTTGACCTAAAGTTCCAACATGATTTGTTTCCGATGGACCCAACCCCAGAATGAAAAATCAAGGACAGTCTTAAGAGCTAACTCTCATGTATCAGGCAAGTATCCTAAGGAATTTATACATGTTGACTCATTCAAAACTAACAACCCTATTATTATCAGCCCCATTTTACAGATAAGCAAACGGAGACACAGAGAAGTTAAATAACTTGCCCAAGAGCACACTGCTAATAAGTGAGTTCAAACCCAGGCAGGGTCTGGGCTCTAAACCGTCACACAAAACTGTCTCTTTGTCATATTTCCATTGAAGTTGATGACACTGTCTGAGCCTGGCTCAACCCCTACCAGGAGCAACACTTCTCTGAGACCCTAGGAGCAACCATAGAGATGCCTCTAGATTTAGGGCACAAAATTCAAAGTACCACTCTGAAAGCCACAGGAATGATACAGTTAAGTGCCCTGAGGCACCAACTCACCAAGACAGAAAGAGCAACTCGTTCTAGGATTTGCAGGGATCCTTTATCAGCCACCCTGGAGAAGTCTGGCTCTTGCCTCCTGCTGGCTCCCCACCCATGGCCCTTGCAGAGCTCAAGTGAGGCTGAGATTCTGGGCCTCAGGGGCTGATGGGGCCGGTGATCAAAAGGGGGCCCTCAATGAGGAGCAGCCTCTCAGCACCAGGATTCACTCACCCCACCCAGGGTGGACCCCCGCCCTCCCCATCCTGCCTTAATGAGAGCTTCCCCATCACTGCATGGGGGAGGCAGTTAGATCAGGACAAGGAGAGCAAGGTGCACCCCCCAGTTCTGACTTACTTGAAGAAGTCTTCCTTGCAGTAGACGCTCCCGGCCCTGGAGAAGCACCTGTCAGCTAGCTGCATCTGGCAGTCTGCACACTTGAGGCAGGAGCTGTGCCAGTGTCTGTCCAGGACCTTCAGGATGAACTTGTCCAGGATATGCTGGTTGCAGCCAGCACACTGGGGGATCTCTGTGGAGAGAGGAGAGAAGGGCAATGTAAGACTTCTGTACAGCACCACTAACCAGGTGCTGTTTGGATGCCTTCTCATTCTGCTTGTTTTGGGAAAGGACATAAGCCAAACCCTCAGGGCTGCCACATACAGTTGTACAGGTTGTACACTGCACAAAGGTGCCTGGTCAAAGGAGTAGGTTGGGACTGAAATCCAATCCATGCTTTGCTGGCCTGGCTTTGGGTGGCTTTGACCCAAAGGGGTTGCCTGTTTCTAAGAGCACCACAAGGCTAGCAGCATCAGCTAACTCCACTTTTGCCAGCTGCAATTCCACAGCCAATGGCCAGGAAGACCCAATAACACCCACCTTTATTTCTATGACATTTTCACTACTGGATAGAATCTGTGCTAAAAACCTCAGCCTCTAAAGTAAGCCCTGCCTAAGCATGGACTGAGAGGTCATCTGGCATAAAAAGCAAATGATATGTTAGGGGTGGGTAGTGACCAAAGTCCATGGCTGAAGGTATTCCTGGAGAGAGAATCTCAGTATTTTTTTAAATTTTATTTTATTTTTTTATACAGCAGGTTATTAGTCATCAATTTTATACACATCAGTGTATACATGTCAATCCCAATCGCCCAGTTCATCACACCACCCCCCTTGGTGTCCATACGTTTGTTCTCTACATCTGTGTCTCAATTTCTGCTCTGCAAACCAGTTCCTCTGTACCATTTCTCTAGGTTCCACATATATGCATTAATATACGATATTTGTTTTTCTCTTTCTGACTTGCTTCACTCTGTATGACAGTCTCTAGATGCATCCACGTCTCTACAAATGACCCAATTTTGTTCCTTTTTATGGCTGAGTAATATTCCATTGTATATATGTGCCACCATCTTCTTTATCCATTCATCTGTCGAGGGGCATGTAGGTTGCTTCCATGACCTGGCTATTGTAAATAGTGCTGCAATGAACATTGGGGTGCATGTGTCTTTTTGAATTATGGTTTTCTCTGGGTATATGCCCAGTAGTGGGATTGCTGGGTCATATGGTAATTCTATTTTTAGGTTTTTAAGGAACCTCCATACTGTTCTCCATAGTAGCTGTATCAATTTACATTCCCACCAACAGTGCAAGAGGGTTCCCTTTTCTCCACACCCTCTCCAGCATTTGTTGTTTGTAGATTTTCTGATGATGCCCATTCTAACTGGTGTGAGGTGATATCTCATTGTAGTTTTGATTTGCATTTCTCTAATAGTTAGTGATGTTGAGCAGCTTTTCATGTGCTTCTTGGCCACCTGTATGTCTTCTCCGGAGAAATGTCTATTTAGGTCTTCTGTCCATTTTTGGATTGGGTTGTTTGTTTTTTTAATATTGAGGTGCATGAGCTGTTTATATATTTTGGAGATTAATCCTTTGTCCATTGGAGAAGCTCACTATTTTGAGAGTCTCCTGAGAGAGAATCTCAGCATTTTAATGAAATGCAAAAGATACCATCGATTAACTCGATCAACATACCCAACTAATATGCCTTCATGTACTGCAGACAGGAAAACTAGAAACTGCTTTTCCAGATTCCCTTGCAGCTTGGGTTCCGAAAGTGATTTAGAGTCTGCCAATCAGATGAACTTAGAAGAGATTTGAATTCAGAACCGAGTTGAATGGAGCCTGGCAAGAGGCAGGCTCCCACTATGCTGGTGTGGATCATGGCAGAGGCTACAGGGTTCTCTGGCTTTAATGTCCTGAGCAATCATGGCAGAAGCAACAACATTCTGGGGGCTGGGAGTTATTCCCAGCAGCTTGGCCCAGAACTGGCTCCACTGAATTAAAAGTCATCTACTACATACCTGGTAATTGATCACTCTCCACTTAAATAGTGAAAATGGATTCTGTTGTCTGCAACTGAACCTGAACCACTACCGCACCCTGTTCCTGTGCTGGGTGACTTCCTATCCAAGGTCTGTTTCTCTGCCATCCCATCTCTACCAAGGGATTGCTCAGGGGGTTGATAGTATTTTGAGTCACTGAATTAGTTTCAAAATGGTCAGGCTTTCACAGCTGGATGAACGAATAGTGTTAGCATCTCTAGCCATTTTCCCTGGTCCTTTTCCTCAAAAAAGGGAAAGTAACAAATGTTAAGAACAAAAATATAAAAGTGCAAGCATTTGGCCTCCTATGGTAGCCTCGTGATATAGCATGTCATGAGACTGGTAACCCTGGGGCTTCTCACCTCTATTATAAATAGCATTTTTGCTAATTGTTTTTTTTACACACCGTCTTTCCCATCAGAAGGTGAGATCCTCCAGGAGCAAGAACAGCATTTCTTTCTCAGTTTTGTATCATCCGTGCCTAGCACAATGTCTGGCACACAAGAGTAACTCCACAGATATTTTTCACCAGATAAATTACTGATCAAATCCTCTCTAAGAAGCTCACTTGAAACAGTTCTTCACTAGTTTTTCCTGCACACCCCAAAATGTCAACAAAGGTAGTAAAACCAAATCTCTCGTGAGATTTCGTGAATCTAGTGTTTCTTGATTCATAACAAGTTTGTTGGTTGTGATATAATTTTAAAGTGTTGAAATAGGGAATTAGTCTCAAAGCATTAGGGGGAAAATTTAAGCACATCTAAACCTATATAGAGAGAAAGCTTTCTCAAGTATTAAGTCATATGTATCTAAAACTTACAGACACACTGTTGGGACATTCACTAACTGTCATCATTAGCCCTGTACACACAATTGTCTATCTTGGACCCAATTAAACCCCAGCACACCTTGTTCCCTTCATGGTCTTGGCAGTCACCACCATTTGCCCGAAAGTCATACTCACTAGATTCCTTGCCCTTTGACCTGATTCTCAGACCAAAATGCCCCATGAAAACTACCAGATACGTGTAGCCCTGGACACTTGGTACCTGTCCCAGTTCAGATGGGATTTTCTTTTTATCTCAAAACATTTCCTCCTTGACAAAGAAATTGTTCAACCAATAAGTACTTACCAAGGAGTCCCAGAAAAGTGCTAAACACATGACAGCTACACGAATTTCCATCAAATAAGAAGGGCTAGGTAGGACACAGATGAAGACCATGGATTCTGAAGCCAGACTGCCTAATTTTATATCCTGGCTCTGCTTTCTAAGATTGAACAAATTACTTTGCCTCTCTCTGCCTCAGTTTTCTCACCTGTAAAAGTGGGGTGATGATAACAATAGTACCTGGTAGAATTGTTGTCAAGGTAAATGAATCAATATATGTAGGAAGGGACTTGGTATACAGTAGGTGCTCAGTAAAGGTTTGCTATTATTAGGAGATAAGGTAACTGCAGTAACCAGGTGCTCGAAGTGGTGCCGCTGGACTGAGAGCAAGGAAAGTTAGGGACCCACGATCCTGGGCTTGACCTCATTGAACTCCCACCGAGAATCCCCGCAAAGATGTCAAGCCCCCCCGCGGAGGCTCAGAGAGGGCCCACATCACACAGCAACTATGCCGTGGTTTGGTGGGGGGGGGGGCGTCTGGCACCTCCAGGCAGGTGCCCGTTCAACCACACGCCTGCCTCTCTCCAGGGACCATCAGAGACTGGCATCCCTGGAGTGGCCAGGGAGGGTTCCGAGAGCAGGGCCCTTACCAGCTGGAGGTTGGGAAAGAAGAGGGGAGACTCTAGGGAATGAGGGGAGGATAACCTGGAGCTCCTGTGGCGTGACAAGTCCAGCCTGGGCAAGCGGTGGAGACAACACAGGTAAACCTGGCCATTAAGCGGGAAAGGGTGTGGATCTCCCCTGCTGGAATTCGCGTTTGGAGCTGTGGCAGCTGCAGAGCCAGGGGCTTGAGGAAGGAGGTGTGGAGGAAGATTGCTCAGGCATCTTTTTCCAAAAGGAGGGGAAGGAAGCCCTAACGAGAAGCCCTCCGGCTCAGGGAAGAGGTGTGCCGAAGGGCGGGCGGGTGCGGAGCTGCAGGAACCTTTGCCCCCGGAGCCGAGAGTGCCCGGCCTGACCTGTGTGTCGCTGTGGACCATAGGCCCCGGGGACACGGCCCGCTAGGGATGTCTTTGTCCCAGGAGCCAGGCAGCCGGCCAGCGGAAGCAAATTAACCCCTGGAGAGCCCGACGGTTGGGGGCTGGGGTCTGGGGACGACCCTCGGGGCGCGAGCCCGATCCTTCCCCGCACCCCTCCCTCCCCCCGGGCCAGAGGGCCGCCAATTCCCACCTAATTGTTGTTTGGCCTCCGAGGAAAGCGGTTATATTTCTCCTCCTGGCCACAAATGCATGGGGATGAGGGCGAGGATGCATGCCCGTAAAATTTATTTCGAGCAAGGTATCTACCGGGAGCCTTAATATGATGAGTATTCAAGAGAGAATACATTAAGGCTAATGTATGCGGGAAGGGCGGGCAGGGGAGTTTTAGAGGCTTGGAAGCTGAGGCAACAACATATTTAGGAACAACACTAAAAGCAGCAGACAGCCATTTCTTTCGACCTCCAGCTTGCAGGGGATGCGTCCAGCAGGGACAGGCTGGGCTGCCCAAACTAGGGGTTCTCAGAGAGAGGCCTTGGGACCCAACTGGGGGTCCCTGAGTCTGGCAAAAATCTAAGGGACATACTAAGGGTGCTTTTTAAGTTAAAAGAAAACAAAACCTTTCCCACTGTATTCCACTGTAGATTTTGAGAGAGAGAGCATTTTTTAAAACAGAGATAATGTACAAATGGTTTAAGAGACCCACAATATACCTACAGTAATCGTAAAACCAGGCAACAAGAGCCTGTTATAAACTGTGCCAGGTCCTAAGTGTATGTTTCCTCAATCCGCACAACTTGGTGAGGGAGGTGTTATTATCCCCAATTTACAGATGAGGAAACTGAGCCTGGGAGAGATCAAGCCAAGTGTCCAAGGTCCCACAATGGGGGAACCAGGATTTCAACTGGGCCTGTGTGCGAGATGGGCTCACCCAACCCCAGAGCTGGAGGGTCTGAGACATCACCTCACCTGGCTGGTTCTACCCTGTCACTTTATGGAGGGTAAATGGAGGTGAAGGGATAGTCTCAAAGCTGCTCTGTGTGCAGTGACAGGATTAGGTGAGCCACTGGCCTCTGATGCTCCCCAACAATTAGGCAAATGGAAAAGTCTGAGGGACAGATTTCCATCCTTTGGACAGAGTATGCATGTGTTGTAGGGGACAGACACCTAATGCCCAAGGAGGGCTGGGAGTGGGAACCCCTGTCCGGCTGATCCCCTCCACCCAGCTGCAAAGTGCCAGCTTGTTGATGGCATCTGTCAAGTTCAGATTCATCCCTGCCTGTGAGGGGGTGGGGACCTGTGAACTCAAACCCCACACTTTAGGAGACAGTGCTCCATGCAATTATTTAGATGAAATAAATGTGTGAAATATGAGCGAGCTAGAAAATTTTAAAGAGCAACAAAACAAATCTTTTTTTAACCTACAATAAATTATGATTTTTTTTATAATTTGGAGAGTCTGAACAGGACAGAAGTTACATAGGTTTCCTAAGAGAAATAAAGTCGTAACCAAAATTTCCAAATCCCTAGCAAACTCAACTTATTCATGCAGTATTTGATATCACGAAATTTTACTTTAAAAACTGGAGTTTAAGCAGATCCTCGCAGTCACTAAGACAGAATTTGATCTATAAACTCAGTTCCTGATCCAAGGAGTCGTTTCATTTAAAATGAAAATTTTTATCTTATCTGCAGGAAAGTGTTCTGTGGTGATGCTCTCTGCTGGGGCTCTGCAGAGGGTAAACCCAGGCATGAAAAGACAGCAACATCCCTGGAACAGACAAGGAATCTGTGGAGATGCTGGACCACACAGTACAATACACTCCCATCTGCAGGGCCATCCACAAGCGCCCAGGAGAGACACGGCCCAAGGCACAGACCTAACCCCACAGGGAGAACAGCTGCATGTACACAGCTATCCAAGCAGACACCATCACACACACTCACACTGACACATACACAAGTCAGATGTACACACATTCACACATACTTACAACATACACAAAGACACAACACAGACATACTCACATATACACTCAGACACACAGAGGAAAACACATTCACAAATAGAGATACACTGAGACATACACATACTAGACAAAGGCACCCACACATACCACATTCACTTAGACACAAAACGCACCTGCACATATTCACATATACTGAGACATGCATGTTTAGCACACACACATACTCATAAGTACACACACATATACCACAGATACTAACACACACTCACACATGCACACAAACACATGCACACACATATCCTGATACAAGGGCTAAGGCATTGTGATTCCAGGAAAAAGCCAATTCTTCTGAAGTCAAGCTGTGTCTATGGAAAGGAAGCCTCTCCGAAATGAGGGAGCTGTCCAACTCTGGAGCGGTGGGGAGAGTGGGCAGTGAGTGAAATAGAAAGCTAAGGGGAACTAGAAAATTTTGCTCAAAGACCTTTTTGGAAAACTATTGAGGGAATTTGAAAGTTTTCAGTTCTGTTCTTCAAATTTTTAGGTCTGCCAAATCGTTTACAATAAATCCCAGGCCAGATTCTGAGATTCTGATTCTACCATGTATGTGATTTTGGACAAATTGCTTAACCTCTTTGAGCCTCAATTTTCTTATCTGTAAAATGGAGATAATAACACCAGTCTCTGGTGTTGTGGTGTTGTGTGATCACATCAGTTAATGAGTATAAAACACTTAGCCCCATAATACCTTTGTCCAAGGTCAATGGTCAGCTCCCTTCTTCCTTTTCATGACCAGCCACCAGCAAGATGGATTTATATATTTAAAGTGTATCAAAATTATTTCATGCTTCTTTATTTCCCAATATAATTTTCCCCACCACCCCCTCCAAAACACTCAAAACTCTCCTCCACACCCCTAGTTCTAAAGCATCTGGAAAATGTTCAAACCTTTCTAATCAACATTATCCCAGAGTATGAACAGCAGATAATGCAACATTACAAGATTCAGTCTTTTTGGAATAAAGAAATCTGTCAGATTCTTTCTTCCATAGAATGAGGGCAAATTTGCCAGACCTTGGTCCCCTCCCCACATGTGAATGGTGAGAGTGGGGCAGTTAGGACCACCAACTGCCTGACCTCACTTCACTTTTGCTGTAATGTATTCAGGTAAGAAAGGATTGAGTTCATATTAACATTTGAGGCTTCTAGTATTTTTCTTAGAGACATCTAAATGCCCAATGGTGAAGCGACTATTTCTTATTTGATATGAAATAACTAAAAACCCTTTGCCCGTAGCCATACCTACTTCTTCATCAAGGAAGCTTATAAAACACACAATGTGATGCCCAGCGCTCAAATCACCTGAGTGCTGTAGTGGAGGTACAAGGGGCTTGTTTTTCAGAGTGGCCCATCAAACAATGGACTCTGTTTTAAATCCCCAAATTCCTCCACTAGTGAAGTTTCAGAAAGCTGGGAAGTGGAAGAGATCAAAGGTCTGATGTGGTCTGTGGTAGATGAAATTGCCCTCAGCCCTCTGGTGATATAGAATAAGTATTGCGCATTTTTATTCCCCACTCAACGTTTCTTCATTTCCAAGAAACTTTCAAGGGCCACCATGAAACATTTCAGAAATGGTTTGTGTTTGTTTGATCGATTTTAACTCTTTGAAAACATGTGTTTTCTGTCTCTTTGGTCACAGAAGATGAACAACGTGAGGAAAAACATTTTTTTTTCCACTAAAGAGACTAAAACTAGAACCAACATACTTGACGATGACTTCTAAAATGTATTTAAGAAAGTGCATCTTTCTGGGAAAGTGGTTTAGAATTTCAGATATTTCCATTGGACTCATAATGCAAGTGAATACGTTAATATTTTAAAGACAGGTATTTTGTACTGGTAGGAATAGTGTTCAGAACAGATTAATATTTTGTAAAATTTGGACTTTGATGGGTCGCTTTGGAATCCTGCAAGACATTGCTTTTTCACTACCTTTTGGACAAATAGAGTTCTTTTTGTTTCACAAACAGTTTGGCTTGACAGCCTAATGCCCAGGAAAAGGTTTTCCTTGCTTCTTTCTGAATAGGGAGCTGGTCCAGGGGAGATGCTTCCAGGGTTCCCTGTTTGCAGACCCCACAATGCTCCCTATCGGCTTGGCCATCCTCTTAAGACACCCAGGAGCACTTCAGCCCGCGGAGGGTGACTCCCTCTGCAAAACGGAACCTTGATCTTGCTCTTTAAGTTTACCAGCACCTTGAACTTTGTCAAGTCCTTGCAAATCTGCAAGCTCATTTACTCCTCCTAGAGATTCTGAGAAAAGTGAACCTCTAATCTACATTTAAAAGGGTTTCCCTAAGGGTACACAGTTGGGGGCCAAACTAGGGCTGGAACCCTCTTTTTCTCTGGGGTAGATTCTGGGGCTGACTGAAGACCAAGGCTTCCAACTGTGCTCACCAAAGCCACCTCTGTCTGGTGGGTTTCATCCCAAATCCTTTTGCTGGTAAGTAGTTTTTTTGAACTCTGTCTTACATAACATTTGGCCAATGTATGTTTCCAAAAATACATAATTTTATTTGTTTTTTTTTTTTACTGACTACACAAAAAGCCAAATGGGGCTTTAAGGAAACATACATATAATTGAAATATTATGCAAATGTTTTTCTTGGAATTCTCTAGTCCTTCCCCACACAGAAGGGGGAGAAAAATTAACAGCAGACAATGCTGCTCTGTTACCTAAGGTTCTCTGAGTAAGAAGGAAGATGGTTTTGAAAAGGCGGTTTGGGAAAACAATCTCGGTGGGGGCTTATTGATTTCGTCTGGGAATGACTAATTCTAAAGTGTGTCAACATAAGGCCACAGGACATATCAAGTATGATACCAGGCCTGCCTAAACTCATACCTAAGTTCTGGAATATCCAAATCTAAGAATTATAACAGAGGTACAGTTAAATTAAATTAATTAAAAGTTCTGTTATTCGATACATATTTTAAAAATAAAACTTTCCAAATCAAAGTCACTGCCATCATCATTGACAATAAAATCCTGTTTTCTGGTCACAACTCCCCTTTTAAGTCACCTGATAACTGTGACCGAAGGAACAGAGGACTGAGCCCAAGGATGCAGCTTATATGACAAATCATAACTAGATGTGTCTGGTTTTTTTCCCCCTCCTGGCTCTTTGTTTGCTATTTCCCTATTAAAGACAATCCATTTTTATTGAACAGTTTAGGGTTTCCTTATTTATATGTTCCCTTATTCTAAACCCATGTATCTTGAAGAGCCCATAACATAATTTTCCAAAATGTTATTATTAACTTCCTCTTAAGGGATCTCAATAACCTAGTAAGAATAATCTCATAAACAACACAGCTGAAGCACAAAATTCCAATATTAATTCTTTTAAACTTAAGGATAAAAGGTTTATTGAACTTTGTGATGGTGATGGCAGCATTAACTATAGTAGTAATCTGGGCCAGCCACAAAAATATTGGGAAAAGTAAAAACAAACAAACAAACAACAAAAAAAACACTGGTATCACATTTAAGGTAAATTATATTCTCTAATATAATTCTATTCACTTACATACTTTGAAAATACTTCAGTCTACATCTTATCTAATTTCTAGTTTTTTTTCTAATTTGTCTTGACAAATGACTCACAACTAGGAAGAAGTCAGAAAATCCTTTTCATATCAGAAATGATCACGCCTAACGTTGTCTTTTCCCTCCATTTCTCCTCCAGAAGCCTTCCCACCATGGGTCCTATTTGTTTCATTTGGTGGTTTGACGTCCCTTTGAAAATCTCCTTTGTTCTTCTGCTTAGCTCAAAAAATAGTAACCTCTTCAATAAAAGATCAAATTCAAAAGTATCCTGGAGACAATTTTGATGTTACCATTTTAAGGCTGAATCTGAATAACATTTTAATAGAAGGAGTCCCATAGTAAATAAAATAAGAAATGTAAACATATATTTGCAGGTATAGAATTATCTTCTAGATTATATACTGACACAGAATTAGTAATCTTCAGTAGGATATTGAATATTCTCAGTAATTGCAAATAAAACAGAAAAAATCAGTCTATGGAAATGCCGTAGACATCTATTTCCACTCCATTTTTCACATTTAATCATTGCTAAATCTCCACAACGTATTTTTCTGATGTCTCATTCTGTGGCAATATTCCATATGTTTGGCAACTGGTCCCTCATAAGAAGAAACTTTCAATTAATTTGGCCGCAAGTTTTCTCTCTATTAAGCTATTCCCAGAACCAATCCCTTAACCCCCTAACATTCTAATGAAAACAAATTATACTTTAAAGGCATTTGGGCATGAGATGCCGCAGTAAAACATCTGTGACTAGACCCAGATTGACAGAGGGAAGGGAAGTGGGGCGATCTGAGAAAAGAAATCCACCAAAATAACAACAGGAGTTAGGAGTTGCCTCCCAAGATGATTTTCCAGTCTGCCACTAACACAGTTAACTCAAAGTACATTTTCCAAGGGAGAATCAATTTCAATTTTGCCAATTAAACCCAACCTGTCCACCTACCCCCAACTGCAGTGCCTCAGAATGGTTGATCTGTGTTCCATTTTGATCAGGGTTCCGTAAAATTGAGGACTAAAAAAGGTAAAACCTCACAGCGGCATGTGAGGTTTTCTTCCTACAGCAAACAATAGCCCAGCTCCAGGGCTGCTTCTGTTCTGGACCCAGAAACTGCTCTTCCCTCCCAGGCCTCCTGGGAACACAGTGAGAGATGGATCTCACCTCTCTGTAGCTTGCTGGGCACTCAACCCCCAATGGCACCCCGGTGCTCAGAATTCCTGCACAAACCCATGCTCATCCCCGCAAAGATCTCACAAAAGAAAGAAGGAAGAGACAGAGGAAGGAAGGGATAAAGGAAGAAGAAAGAGAAGGAATACAGACATTCAAGCCACGATGGAATTTTACTAAAAACAGTAGACCCTGTTCGCTCACATTTGGGTTACAGGCATTGTTAACAACGCATTCCAGGAAGGGAGGAAAGGCGGAAAACCATTACAAAAGTAAGCCCCACCCCCAGCCATCTCGGAACCCAGCAATCTATACGGTAATGCATCTGGTGCTGCCATAGCAAACTGCTGTTTCAGTCTGTCTCCAACCTTAGGTTTCCCAAAGTGGGTAAGATTACTCCTTGCGTCCACTCAGCAGCTAAACTGGTTCCAAGTCTCTCTGCATTCCAAAGCTTCTCAGCCAGAATCCTGATAAATTTCCCTAATTGAAAGAAATGGCACAACGTCCCTCCATCCAACTCGACCAACCCTCCCCCTCCACAACTCCTTAATTTGGAGATTAGTTTCCCAGGGAAACCCACAAGATATCCACCATTACTGACTAAATCAAGAGGCTCGAAGGAGATTCCTTAACAATGTGATAGAAAGAAAGGTGAGTCCCTGTTAACTAATTTCCCAATCTGGGTGACTGCAGGTGCGACTGTCTCCCTCCCCTTCCTCCGCTGCAGCCCTCCCAGTGCCTGAGTCTCTCTGGGTTCTGTCTGCTAATGCGGTGCTAAGTAATCACTAATTGACTGTAGCACAGAGTGAAAGGACACTAAAATCCGAGGCAAAAGGGAAGTGTTAGGACAATGGAAATATTTAGGACTTGAGGCTGTCTACACCTGGTCAGCGGGGTCATCAGGTCACTGTTCAAAATCCAAGACGCCCCTGTGGGCTGTGTTTTGTCTACTCAATGGAAAGCCATTGCTTTGCCGGTTTCCCACCTGCCTCGACCCCCACCTCACCTCTAGGACTCGATTTTTTAAAAATCGACCCTGGTATTTGGTCGCGTAGGCGGTCCCCAAGACGTCTTGAGGACTCACGTTGCTCTAATCCTCAGAGCGTTCAGCCTACATTCTTGTCTTAACCCCGCTTTGTTTTCGGCGTGTCAAGAGGGAGGTACAACTAGCTTTGGTATTCCTTCCTTTAACTTCCGCCGCTCCTGGTTTCATCCCGCCCGGGCTTTTGCTAGTAATTCTTCTTCCTGATTAGTTTCACCCTTCAGAATCCTTTAAAAGACAGTCGCCCTGCCTTCTTTAAAAAAAAAAAAAAAAAAAGTCTCATCCGTGATGAACCGCTGAGCCCCAAAGAGTGAAGCCTGCGCTGAGTGCCAGGCCAGCCGCGGCTTCCTCTGTAGGATGGTGGGCACAACCCGCGACCCGCTCCATTTCTTCCCGGGCACACAGTGTTACCAATTCCCTCCCCAGGTCGAATTTAATTTACAACAACGGCTGCGCAGGTACAGACCTCGTCTCTCTTGAGCCTGCCACCTTTCAAGCGCTCTTCAAGTTCCGCTGAGTGCGGGGAGCAGGGCTGGTCGCCCAGACGAGAATGCGGACAGGGAGCGCGCAGCGCAGGGACCCGCCGGCTGCCTCCAGGCTCTGTGCCGGAGGAGCCGCTCCCAAAATGTGAGAACCGCTTTCTAAGGGTTAAAAAGTCACGGAAAGACTTGTGCCGCCAGCGTAGGGGGTTAATTTTGTCTTCCCAAATTCTTGGTGCGAAATGGGTATGCGGAAGAAAAGAGCTTACTATCTCCGCTCTCTGGCCGCGCTCCCACCTGCCGCGCCTCTTCGCGCGAAAAAAAGTCTGCCCGGCTGCAAACAGGTAGGAAACTGGTTCCGGGTTTGGCCAATCCCAGACCGCTAGGGATAATAAACTAGGAAGAGAAACGGGCAAGGTGGACGGAGGGAAAGGGCCAAAGAGCAGAAATGCCGAATGCGCCGCGCGGTGGCCGTCCCTCTTTTGCCCCCTGCTCAGTTGCGACCTCCACTTGGGGCGGCTGGACGCGGTGCGTGCGAAGCCGGCTCCGCGGGAAGGGCCACCCTGTCCGCACCTGCCTCCGTTGGCGAGCCCTCAAAAACCCAGGGCGCGCGGCAGGCTCGCTCAGGACCTTGCGCCGCCCATAGGTGCGCAGCAAACGCTTTTGGATGCAATTCATCGTCAGTCCCCCGGGCCACCCAGGCCGGCGCCTGCCCGCGGGGCGGAGGAGCTCTGCTCTGGTGGCGGCGAGGTCACGCAGGTCGCGCTCCCAGACCCGAGGACGCCGCTCCCGCCCGGCCCCGCCTGGCTCTGGTTTTCCGCGAGGATGGACTGCGACCGAGCGAGGAAACCACTCGAGTTAGGTCCTGTCTCCTCTCTTCAGTCACGACTTTTCGTCTTACCTGGACACGGACATGGGACCGCTCAGTGCAGACCTTCGCCCCTCACCCGCCCCACCTGCCTGCTCTTTGTCCTGGTTAAATCGTTAATTCCTCTCCCTGAGCGCCCTGAGACTGCGGCTTCCCAGGCGGGCTCCCCTCCGCCCTCTCTGCCCTCTCCGATCTAGGCATGGGAACGGAGGAGGCCAGAGCCAGTGCGCCCCTCGGGCGCCCTCGGCCTCCCGCCACCCCAAGTGAGGCACGGCCGCAGTCACCCGGGTTTCTCCAAACTCCCTCTGGCTGGTGCGTGGCTCTGGCCCGACGCTGGGACGGGATCCTCGCGGTTGGAGAATCTGAATCCCCAACCCGCGAGGCCCGAATCTGCCGGCGGGGACAGCCAGTCTGACCTTTAAAAGTTGGCCCGCCCCTGACAATATTTTTGTGACGCGGGGAAGGAGGTTTGTGGCATCGGGGGCTGCTGTTTGGATATCTGTACTGGAATCTGATGGAATTTCAATCTCTATATTTTTTTCCGTTTTCTTTTTTTTTTTTTCCTGGCACCACGAGAAAAGGCAGGAATGGGAAGAAGAGCAAATCCCTGCTCTAGAGTTTGAGAGAACTGCCCACCGGGAAGTGAGTTCACTCCACCCTTAAGAAATGGCCTGCAAGAGGATGAGGTCGGGGACGAGGATTCTAACGCGACCAGTGCAGGGAGCCTCACCCCACGCAGGAGCGCCAGGAAGGGAAGAAACGGTAGTGAGGTGTCCTGAGGAGTCCTTCGCCCAGATCCTGCCAAATACAAAATCAAATGCCCTTTCCCCACAGCTTCGGAGTTCACATGAGCGCAAGATAGATCTTTTAGGAGACAAGGAAGGGATGGGAGACACCCGGCTGGCTTCTCATTTACCACTCCCAGCCTGGACCCGGCGAACCACTCCCTCCTCCCGCGGGTCTGGCCTGCTCCCTAGCCAGCATTCTGGGATGTCCGTTGTCCTTTCCTCGTGCCCCGGGACACTACGTGTGAGATGGACCAAAACCCGAGGGCAAGGGGCGGATAAAACGCCCACCTCCCTGGACGTCCCTCACTATTCCCAAACGTCTTGGTCAGCAAGAGGGGCCGACAGGACCCAGGTGCGTGGGGGAACTGCTGGATTCGGGGAGAAGAGAGGTTCAGAGGAGGCTAAGAGGCCAGCGCACTCAGCGCTGCCCAGGGTTAGGCGCTGTGGGGACTCGGACCTTGGCAGCCCTGAGGGAGGCAGCGGGGACAACCCCGGACAAAGGCAGGTTGTGCCGGAAACAAGAGAAACCAGCCACCCTAAATCATGGCCCAAGTAGCTGGGACGCATCAGTTTAGGACGAAGTCCTTTTTTGAACCTATCCACTGGTGCCCACAAAACAAGGAACTCTGCGCGTGCTGGATGTGACCCCGAGGGTGTCAAGGGTGTTGCCCCCTGCAGAGCAGTCCCACCACCCAGAGCAAGGAGCCGGGGTTCGAGTTCCTTAAAAAACACTGACCTGAAGCGGCGGGAGGGGGGCTGCCCCGCCCACCAGTCCGCGCTTTGGTGGCGGGGGGGCCGGGTGTTCTATTTCTCTACCCAAAGTTGGTCTCGGATTGCTCCCAGCCTCCTCCCTCCGGATTCTCCCGAGCTTCTTGCTCAGGCCTACGCCCCTCAAACGGATAAAGACCCCCGAGTTTGTCCGGAGAAGCCCCAGCCGGGCGCGGCCCGATCGGGCGACCCAGGGGCTGTCGAAGCGGGAAGGCCGGGACCTGCTCCGCAACCTCTGCACGGAAAAGCAGGAGGACAGCAATCGCGCCAAAGACCAGGCCGCCCAGGAGCGAGCAGTTTCGGGAGGCGCTGTGTGTGGGGGGCGTACAGGGTGTAAGAAAGAAGGCCGCCAAAAGAGAGAAATGATTACATAATTTGATAACGTTTTCCTGAAGGGAATGCGCCTCACCCATCCCTCCAACGCAAAAGACTATACTGGATTCCAACCCCTAAAACACCCCTAGAGGCCAGGGCACCAGAGGCACTGAGGTTGGGGAATCTCTAGACCTGTGCTGCCAAGTGCTCCATCTGCGGTGGCTCAGGGTGAAGAAGCAGAACCTGGTGGTGGGGTGGCGGGTGACCCTTCCAGTTGGCAGGTTGGAGGGACCCCTGTGGGAGAGCCTTTCTGTTGCCTCCTCCACTACCAGGTTTAAACACCCACAGCCGGAGATTACCCCCTCTTCCTCCCTGAGGCCCAAGGGCATGTCCACCCCTCCATGGAATTCTTAGGCTACTGGGTCCAATGCCCCAAGAAAGAGAATGATTGGGTATATGTGCCAGAGGGCACCAGTCCCCCAGTGCCCAGCACCAACAGCTTAATATCCAGAAGCCAGATCTGCTGCAATGGGGGAGGGTAAAATCCACACACATCCCCAAAAGAAAAAAAAAAAAAAAAAGCTGATCCCGAAGCCTTCAGGGATTGGTCCCCTAAATTTTGGCCAGTGCCTCCTCCAACCCAGGCCACAGAACCAGGGCAAGACAAAAGGAAGGACAGACCAACCCCTCCTGGTTCAGCCTTGCCTCACTGGACCACCCTGGGATGAGAGTCCCCTTCTCTACCTCATTAAGTTTTCCACAGTTCCAACCCAGACGCCGAGGGCTGGCGAACTGTAGCTCTGAAGGTGAGTTCTAGGCAATTTAGGAAATCGAGTTCCTGACGACAAAATCAAAGTTGTCTCTGAGTAAGAAAAACAAAAAGTGAGACCATCTGAGAGTGTGTCCTGCGCATCCAAAGAAAGGCTATCAGAGCAAAACCCACCGTCTTACATTGTGGTCCTGACAGAGGCCACCTGTGGACCACAACTATTAAAGCACAGCTGTATCGGGTAACAAGAACATGAGTCACACACACCTGCGCCCACTCACACACTCCCCTCACTGGCGCAGAGGTACAATCAACTTAAGCTGCAGCACCTTTGCCAGGGTTTGTGTTTGTGCAGGGGCTGACAACCCACTGCCTCCCTGCCCTCGGTGGGCTGGGGTAGTAAGGAGTCAGTGAATCCCCAACGCCTTCCACAGACACATCTTAACGGTAAATTCCCCGAGGCACAGCGCAGACTTGGAACTGTTTGCCAACAGTTGACAGAAAAAGATACAAAAGATAGCTGTAGTATGTAGTCAAGGAACAACCTAAGTAGGTTTGAGGGAAGCTATCCTCTTCTAAGTCCCTTCTCACAAACTTCCCAGGAAGTCGCGGGGTAGGGGTGTGAGGGGACAGACACGCTCGCCAGCCTGCCTTGGAGGTACTGCCGGGGCAGAAACCGTGTCATGGAGAGCCGCCCGGGGCGCAGGAGGGCGCGCTGCTGCGCCCTTGTTCCTAGGTAGGCACCCTCCGTGGATGAGCTGGTCCTTACTTAAACCTCAAGGATGTAGCTACCGGTCCACTGAAGAAGTCGCGGGCGGAAGCACAGCCCCTTGGCGAGCGGAGTGAGGGAGCTCCTCTTCTCTCTACCGTGCCCAGGGGCTTTCCGCAGAACCCGCGAGCCTGCGGGGCAGGGCTCACGCGGCGCCAGCCAAGCGAGCGCGACGCCACGGGACCTGCTCTGGCCTCCGCACAGGCTCTCCATCGAAGATATCGTTCACCAGTAAGGAACAGAGAAAATTCTCACCGGGAAAATCCCTGAGCGCGTGCGCGCGCACACACAAACACACACACACACACGCACGCACCTGAGGATAAACAAGCCCCGAGCTCCGGCCGCCTTCCTAATTTCGGGCACGGGAAAGAAAGCGCCCGCACACCCTTGTCTCTCCCCTTCCGAATCCGAACCATACTGAGAGCCTGCTCTCTCGTGCGCCAAGGCTGTACCCCGAGTTCACAACTTCTTCCCGGTGTTTCTCCCTCCCTTCATTCCTCGGCTAGCTGGAATATGGCGAGTGGACTTCCTCACCAGGAGCCGGCAGTCCCTGGCGGCGCAGGCGGCGGGCGCCGCGGGCAGCAGCGGCTGGGGACGCACCAGGCGCGCACGCCCTGCGCGCGGGGACAGCGCGTGTGGCCTGGGCTTCTGCGCCGCCAGCCCCGGGGGCGGGGGACGCGCTCTCTAACTTCCCGCCAGCTGGGGTGAAGTTGCACTAGCGGTACTGCGAGCTTTGACCGTAGCCCCCCTCCCCCGGCGGAGGAGGGGGGTTTGGGGGACCACCCCAGCGCTTAGGCCTGGCCTGCAGCTCGTTCCTCTGGTGTCTGTCCCCAGACAGCACTCTCCCCAAGGCTCCTAGAAAAACCATGGGCTGGGGATGCGGGGTTCGGTATCCCTCGGCTCGCCTCAAGCACCATCCGGGAGGCTTTCACTTTCGACCCCCAAAAGCCAAGGGCCAGGCCCTTCAAACGCACTCTGGCTGGTGCCCCTGCCCTGTGACCGCCTCTGCGCCCGGGCCGCCGGCCCCTCGCCCCGCCCGTCCCCTCCGGTCCAGGCTACGCGCAGCGTCCGGCCCGCCCCAAACCGGCCAAAGCTGCCGGCCGTCTTGTTATCAAATTAAGTCAGCGAGAAAGGGGGGTGTCTTACGTTGCATCGGCACACCAAGCATCTCCGGGAGCCCCTTGACAGCCCCCTCCGCGGGGACAGCTGCGCTCTGCATCATCTCCGAGCGAGAGCCAGCGAGTCGCAGTCTACGGAGATTTCTCGTTCTCTCGCTCAAGCTGGATTCAGAAATTTGAAAATAATAAAAAACCCAACCAGACCGCCGAAGTCACGGTGGAAGCCGGACCCTCCGCCTCTACGGGAGGATTCCACAGGCTGCCTGGCCCCCTCCCCCCGCCAATCCACAGTCTGTTTCAAATCCCTTTGATCTCGCTCTCCCGGGTTGGTGCACATCCCGGGTTGAGGAGACGCTGTTGCTGCAGCTCTGGCTTTTTTCCCCTCCTCCCTCCCCCCTCCCGCTTCTCTCCCCCTCCCCCTCCACCCTTCGCGTGCCGGCCGCCCAGGAGGCCGCGGTCACCCAGGCATTTTGATTCATTCACACTGCAGGAACGGCCGTGACGTCGCTTTCCGCAGGGAGGCCCGCCCTTCAGCCAAGCCCCCCACCCAGCAGCGAGCGGCGGACCCAGGCCCGAGTGGTGGTGCTAGCGCCCCGAGAGAGGCCGGCCGGGCAGGAGGGCCGGACCGCATGGAGCGGGGCGGGGCCTCACGGGCCGTTCCCCCTGGTCCCCGCGGTGCGGGCTAGCGCCCCATGTATAAATACTGCAGCTGGCTCAGCCGCGGTAGCAGGTGGTCCCAGACGGCCGCGTCTGGGGCTCGCAGGTTTCCGTGGATCCTCCCGGGGTTCCGGCCTCAGCCGGCGGCTCGTGTCCTCTCCGCCCCTCCGTTCGAACCAAGGGGCGGGGAAGGGCGGGTCAGGCGCTCCGGAGGCCGCGGTCTCACGGCGGTGTCTTCCCGTCGCGCTCTCTTGGTCCCGGGCTTCTCTCGGCCGGACGGAGCGTGCTCCGTAACTAGATGACTCCATCCTCCTCCTCTTCCTCCTCCTCCTCCTCTCCTCCGGCCAATTCCTTTCCCGCCGGCGCTTCCCAGCCCTTGCTCGCTCTCCCCCGCGTCTGGCTGAGGCCGGGCCAGGGACAGCCCGTACTCAGCCTGGAACGCGCGAGTCACGCAGCGGGCTGCGGCGGGCCGAGGAGAGCAGCCAGGGGCTGCGCACGGAGGTGGCAGGGCGCAGGCCCCCGGTGCGCGCCCCCGCACGCCGCGGCCCGCAGCCCCGAGTCGGCTCTTCAGTCCTTCCCCGCCCCGTCCCGACTGCTCTGCCCGCGTCCTCTCAGCTTGTCCTGCCCTCAGAGACCGCTCTGCCTCAGCGCTGCGACAGCGGGCGTTTTGAACAATTCCCCACCTCGTGCGTGCGGGGCGGCAGCGAGCACCCCACCCCAGGGGCTAACCAGCAAAGGCGTGTGTGTTGTTACGGTATTTACAAGACACACACACACACACACACACAAATTCTCAACGCGAGTTCCTGGAGGAAATAAAACAGAAGGCCCACCGCTGGGACAGGTCTCCGCCGAGGTTTCCTCATGCTTCATTAGATTCTCTACGCCGCCTGAACGGCAGACGTGGGACACCCATCCCCCGGACCCGGCGGCTTTCTGGATCCCAGAGCTCGCGACACCGCCACTCGGAATTCGTTCTAGAGATGTAGACAGATGTGTAATCCCAGCCTAGTGGGGTCCAGCCCGGGTGGGAAAGGGAACTGTGTGCTCTCTCCAACTTTCCAGCGTGTCCCCTGCTTTTTCTCCTGGCGTTGTCCCCAAAAAGGGGACACCAGGGTTGGTGAGGGACAAGCATGGGTGTGGGAGCGGATGGCATGGCTGTCAGCGCTTCGAATTTGTTTTCAATGAAGTCACAATGACTTCTATGTGACCTAGTACTGGGTTGGCATCATCTCTTGCCCTGTTTACCTGCGAGGTAACTCCAGGGCACAGGAAAAAAGCCAAGAACCCAGTGACATTTTCAGTGTTTACCAAAATGTTTTCTACAAAAATTTAGCTAGTAAACAAACACGAGGAAATGCCAGCCTCATTAAGAATCAAAGACAGGAAAAACAAAGCATCGTAGCACTTACACCTTTTTTGTCTGTTCAATGAATAAAGGGGAGTGGATGGTAGAATTCAGTGCTGGTGAAGGTTATTTGATACTGCTACTCTCACAAATATTGCTGGTGTGCTTATAAGCTCTTAAATTCGTTTGGAAAGCAATTAGGCAATATGTATCAAACCCATAAATTTTTCATACACTTTAGCTCATGTAATTCCACTTTTGAGTGTCTATTCCACAGAAATAATAAAATTCGAAACAAGTTTCATACATGAAGATGCTTATTACAGCATTACATTTTGGAGAAAAATAACCTAAATATCCAACAAAAGAAAAGTAATATACAATTATTGAAACTAATTATGAAACCTAGCAACTGTGAAATACTAAATTGTGAAATACTAAATTTTTTAAAAAGCAGAATGCACTATTGGATTATCATAAGTATGTAAAAATGTTAAAGATAAAAGCAGTGATAATCCCATTGTTGGCTAGGGTGTGCAGAAATTAGAAAACAGTTTCCTGGTGGGTATGCAGAGGGACAATGTCCTCTGAGGGCATTTTGGCAGTATCTTTTATAGCCCAACAGTGTGATGGATTTGACCCAATCCATACAAAAATTTGTCCACAGAAAATAATCAAGAATATTTATAATGATATAGTTGCAAGGACGCTTAAAAAAGAGAATAACCTACATATCCAACAGCAGGGGATTATTAGAGTATATAAAATGGAATGTTACAGTCATTAGAAAATACAACACAAGAGTAATAACGTAGAAAAGTGTTTGAGATTTATAAGGAAGTAAGGGAAAAAAGAGAATATGAAGCAGTATGAACTTTAGGATAATTTTTTTTAAAGAAGCGTAAATAGAAATATATATAAATATAAAAGTGGTTACCTGTACATTATAATTTTTATTTTCTTCTTTTTGCTTTTTTCAGTTTCCTCAGTGAGCACATTATTTTATAAAGCAGAAAAAAACTAATAAAAGTTGTTTTCAAAAACACTGGGGACAAACTGGAAGGAAATATATCAGAATGCTATTCAGAAGTACATTATGGAAAAAAGTATATTAGTGAGATGTATTTTATGAAATTTTTTCTTTCTTCTCTTTCAGATTTACTGTAAAGTTGTTATATGTTTTCAGTAATATTCGTAAAAGATAAAATATTTATATGCAGTGAAATATAGAGCATATGTGGTAATTATTTTTATAATTTAATATTACATTTTTTAAATGCTCTCTGCAGCTCCTGCTCCCCTGATATGAACCTGCCTGGGTCCTGCCCTCTTCCCACTGCATGTCACTAGTCTTTCACTGGGTGAGGGGCAGCATTACTGTGGTGGAGACTCTCCTGTGCCTAGGGCTGGTTCAGGGGATGCCACTTTCAAGTCTATCCAATGGCAGAGGAGCCCTGGGAGATCCGTTTGGCTCTCAGTTCTTGACCTTGTGAGCAACTGCTCCCCCCGCACCCCTCTGTGTTCCCACATGTACACGCAATGTAGCTCCACGAATAAATGCCCTTGTTACATTCCTATACTTTTCTAGAGGTATTTGCCTCCTGGTATGAGCTGAGTCCCATTCCCAAGGTCTTCCACTAACATCTACATCTGCCAAGGTATTTCACTTTCTTCCTGGGGCCTTAGCCTTCCCATCTAATAATGAATCCCCAATAAAAATCCCCAATAAAAATCCCCAATAAAAATCTTTCCTTAAATGTATTTTTTAGTGCCTGCTGCTGCTGCAGATAGCGATAATGATAACAACATAACAGCATATGGTGGTAATAATAATAACCAACATTTATTGAAAGTTTAAAACTGCCAGGCACCAGGGTAAGTGCTTCTACATGTATAATTCCACCTATTATTCACAACAGTACCATAAGTGGTATTGGTGGATGAAAAAACTGAGGTTAACAGGGGCTAAGCTTGTCTCTACCCTCCACAGAATGGAAGAATGGCTGATTCCCACAGAAGGCAGATAATCTCTACTGTGGAATAGCCCAGGAAGACCATTGGGGTGCATCTGTTCAGACTTAAACCTCTGAGCTGACTCAGGGCTTTTCCCACTGAAAGCTGCCCATGGCTGGCAGGTGACCTCCCAGGAGCAATGGTCCTCAGAGCCTCCTCAGACCTGTGCCTTCCAGCTACAACCCAATGGGAGGGTGGGTACCAGAGGATGGCCTGGTGGTGATGTGGCTTTCCCCAGGTGTAAGTTCTGCCAGGGCAGTCGGTCAATAGCCAGTAAGAGTATCCAGTACTTTCTGGACATTTACATATTACATTTCTGGGAACCAAACCCAACATGTCAGTGGATCTAGTTCTAAGGGAAGAATCTCCAGAAACTCAACTTAAGAAAATGATTAAAGTTTGCATTCGTCTTTACATTTTACAAAGTTCCTCCACATACTTTATCTCATTTGATCTTCATAATCATGCCTGGGCTTGGGTATGATTATCAGGAAACAGAGAAGTTAAGTGGTTTGCCTAAGGTCACACTGCTAATAAGTTGCAGAGTCAACTGGAAATTAAATCCAGCCTTTGACTCCCAATCTGGTGCTCTTTCCACTCCGCACAGCAGACTTGTGTGTCTTCTAACCCTTGCATTTTAGGAACTTCACAGAGTGGGCAAGTTCACCCTCAGACACCAGGAATCCTGAGGCCCAGTCTCTTTCTCCACTGAGGGATGAATTCGCTGCCCCCACTCCTTGTCACCCCATCTCCAATTATTTCCTCCTTGTCCTTATTCCTCTCAAACCCTCTTTTATCATTTGCATTTTGAAACTGTTTCCTTAATTATTCTCCTGCTGTTGGAATCCTGCTCCCCCTGTCTTTGTGGCATCCTTTGATTTATCTCTGTCTGGATAACAGCTCCCCGATTCTCCCTGGGGAATTCAATTTTCATTCATTTTTCTGCTGGGCTAGATTGATATAGACCCTCTGCCCTGGTCCATATTAGTCATCCCAGCAGAGAAAACCAGGGAGACAAACCCTAAGCCCAGCCCCTGGGGAGTCACTGTCTTGTTCGGGGAGCCACAAGGAGTTCTCCAATGAAAGGACAGGGGCCTTTGCTCTTCTCCATCTGTCCACCCAGTCCTCCCAGTCATTTGTCACAGGCCCCTTTTGTGAGCCCACCACTTTGTCATTTGTCTCCTTCTCTTCCCAGAATCTTCCAGGGATCTCTCCCCGCTGGGATGCTGATTAGTTGTTGCTCATCTTAAACCTGCCCTGTGTCCTTGACACAGGAATTTAAGGGACACTGAAAAGAGATGGTCCTGTACTTGGACATCTAACTCTTAAAATGAGATTATGAGTCAGTAAGTGGCTGAGAAACGGAATAAGTAAAGGGCACTGGGATCCTTAGAGAAAGAAGGAAAGTGACAAAAGCTAACCCTTACGTCGCCGGCACTGCTCTAAGTGCTCCATATATGTTAACTCATTCAATCCTCACAAATCCCCTGAGGCAGGAACTATTATTATCCCCATCAGATGAAGAAACTGAGTCAGCACAGAGAGGTCAAGTGATGTGCCCAAGGTTGCACAGGTAGTAAGAAGTGGAGCCAGGGTATTGTCATAGGTAGTCTGGTTATATTTCTGCCAGCACCATAAAGTAACTTTTATTTGAAGGTTCCTGGGCATAGCCAGGTGGTGGGTCCACACAGAGTACATTACCTGGCAAGGCCAAATCCTCTGAGATCCACCTGTGCAGCTATCGTACCCCATGGCCTATGTGTACGGGGAGCAGGGGAATGAATTGGGGGATTTGGTTTCATTCTAATCTCAGGGTTTATTCTTTTGATTTCCTATCAAAAATCTAGAGTATTTTAGATTACTTCTTAATTCATGCATTCACTGAACATCTATTGAATGCCAGCTTCTGGCTGGGCCCTGGAAGACAATGACCGGGGTGTCAGGCGCAGATAGCCCGTAGCCTACTTTGCTCCAGGATTCCCAGCCTGCTGGTGACGACATAGTGTCAGCAAAGTTCCCCAGGTGCATCTGCCTTCCTTGTGCTGGGAGGGACTCAGAGACTGGGTTAGCAGACATTTGGGTTCTAGGTTCAGAGTACCTGCATTCAAATCCCAACTTGTGTACATCCTAATTGGGGTAACCTTTGGAAGTTTCCTTGCTTTGCCTTCTCAATGGCTAAATAACGATAGTATTCTCCTCACAGACGGTCACCTGAAGCACCTAGGGAGCTTTTCCCTAGAAACGTTGGCTGGCATCATTATTGTACCCCCTCTGTAGTATTTTGCCTGTTTTTCTTTCTCTTGTTTTATATTTATGGGAGAAACCAAGAGGCAAGAAACTCTCTTGGAACTTTCAAGCAAAGACTAGAACTTGGGAGCTCTTCTTTCCTAAAAATATTAGTTGGGAGAGAGACCCATGATTGGTTTTTTTCCCTCCTTTTGGAGGTGGAGGAGACCTACTCTTACAACATGGTCACAAGCTGAGGTCAAGGTGCCACAATTACTCCTTGGTGAAATTTTAACCGTCTTGTGAAAAGCTCCCACTCCACTATAGAAACAGGCAGCTTTTGTACCAAGCAAAGGAGACAGGATGGTACAGCTGGGTGGTGGCTGGGAGAAGCGTTGCCTGAAAATAGCCTTCTGATGCAATGGGTCAGACCATCAGGGCTCACTTGACACCTAGGGCAAGTTACTTAATCTTGCCGACTTCTTTCCTCATCTGTAAAATTGGGAAATGCCTCCCCTACATTGCAGGGTGCTTGTTGGATTAGAGATAATGCATATAAACCCCAGAGCCCTGTGTTCAACACACACAAGGCATTCAGATGTCATTGTGGTGGTTGTTAACAAGGTGACCCACAGTCGTAATCAGTAAGTGGGCTCTGCTCTTCCTGCATCCTTCCCCAAACAGCCTCTCCATGGCACAGTGAGATACTCGATGCTACATCTTCTCTTCAGAAGCCGCTCTGCCCACACAACCTGCATTTATGCTCTCTTTGCCTTTGTTTTTAAAGTTGATCTAATATCCAAGTTCATTGAAAGAAAGAACTTGGGCTCCAGATGTTGCACAGCTGGCACCCTTTCTCCCTACCCCATTTCCCTCTTCAGTCTCCAGGACTCAGGGGCATCCTGAATCCAAGAATGATTCAGTGACCAACATTTTTGTGGTGCTTGATAGCTGGTTAAGGGCCTTCCCACACCTATTCTCACCCAAGCCTCACAAGGTAGGTAGGGCCCATCATAATCCGACTGCATTACCGATGAGGAAACAGTGCAAAAATGTGGGGCTGTCTACACTACCATACCAGGGCCCACTCCCAGAGCCTCTAACCTGATGATCTGTTGTCTCAGCTTCTAAGGAGGAGGCTATAAACGGGGAGCAGGAGGAAGAGGGGTGGGAAGTCCAGCCTGGATCCATTTGAAAATAGCTGCAGGTGTCAAGGCTAACCTATAAGACAACCCTGTCATCTTGGCGAAGAATTTTTACTGGAGGAACTTAACTCAGCAGTTTCCTCTCGGGAACTGACTTACAACCAAAAAAGCATGAATGTGCCAGATGTGGGCAGAGGTGACAGGAGAAAGGCTGGGGGAGGGGTGGGGTTCACGTGAGAAGTGGTGAGGCGGGGGTCAGACTCCCCACCCCGAGACCAGATGGACTTCAGTTTCGCTGCCTGTTGGAGGGTGACCCACTCTGAGCCTCCACTTACTGACTGGTATGTGGAGAGTGCCAGTTCCTGCCTGGTAGTATGGTCACAGGAGGGCTCCAGCTGTTAGCACAGGGCCTGGCACATGGAAAGTCCCCCACAGATGCCCGCTATTGTGAGTGTATAAGGACGAGGAACTTCTTTTACTTCTCTCACTGCTTGGCCACCTCCTCTCTTCACAGCCCTGGTTCACTGGGAAGGGGCCTGCCTTTCATCACCAAAACTTTCTGCCTGCAGCGAAGGGACAAAGACATACTGTGACGATGGCCATTTTGGATGGTCAAAGAAGAAATACCGAGAGCTTTGGGGGCAAAGGATTTCCCCAAGACCTCACCGAGGAAGCATTCCATAGAAGACATAAACCCTGGATCTACTCTACATCTGAGCTTTGTGGCTGTGAGAAGTTGAGCTGTCCCAGCCTCTGTTTTGCTGTGTTAGCTGGGGATGATAATACTCAGATAATTCTCCTGAGAAGGGGTTGTTGGGGGTCATATGAGACCATATGAAAAGCCCCTAAAGCAAATGCTCCATAAAAGTTCACTCTACTTCCCTGTCCCTGCACACACAGGATCCTCGGATTTACAGTGTGCATAAATCACCTGGGAGTTTTGTTTAAATACAGGTTCTGATTCAGCAGGTCTGGGACCTGAGATTCTACATTTCTAACAAGTTGCCAGGCCATGCCCTTCCTGCTGGCCCGTGGACGCCACTGTGTGTGGGCATGCTCTAGGGCACCACTGTCCAATACAGGAGCCACTAGTCACACGTGGCTACTGAGAAATGTGGCTGATAGGAAATGAAATGTGCTATAAATGTCAATTGCATGTTGGATTCTAAGACTTAATACAAAGAAAAGAGTGTAAAGTATCTCATTAAGATTTTAGAAAGTTTTATTACATGTTGAAATGCTGATCTTTTGGATATATTAGGTTAAATAATATCATTTATTAATTTCATTTCTTTTTTCTAGTTGCGTGGCTACCAGCAAACTTAAAATTACTCAAGTGGCTGGCATCATATTTCTGTTGGACAGTGCTGTTCCTGGGCGTTTTGACCTGACTGTACTGTGCTCATGCGCACACACACACACACACACACACGTACGCATACAGCAGTCCCTTTTTTCCCCCTTAGAACCCAGCACAGTTTCTGGCTTTGAGTAGGGGACTAATAAGCGTTTGCTGGTGAATGAGTGGGGAGGATGCCCACAAATGGAGCCCCATGAGAGATGGCCCCGCACGCGGGTGAAGAGACCTCAGCTGCAGCAGGGAGCCAGCGGGGCTGAGCAGGTGGCTCTGCCTGAAGAATGGCCATCTCCCCCTTGCAGTTGACCCTGACCTGCCACCCATCCATTCTCCGTCATCCTCGGCCCACCCTCTGCTCTTTTCAAGGCTTGATGGCAAAGAAAAAGGAATTCTAGTGTTCCCTCCCCAGGGCTCGCCAGATAAAGAAGATGGTCACAGGGTCGCCTGAATCCAGGGACCAGTCTGTGCCCCGCAGGCTTCCTGCCTTCTCTGAAAGCCACCTCAGCTAACACTGGGGGCCCCACCCCTTTCCTCTGCTTTCCTCTCCCAGGCTTCTCTTTGTGGTCTTCACCCCATCCCTGCTAGGAGGGGTGGGGGGTGAAGGGGGAGGGATGGGAGAGAAGTCCAAGATCATGGGCACGGGCCAGGTATGAACGTGCATAGACCTCCCTGAGCCCCTGTCACAACCTGACGGGATCTTAGAGAAAGAGATGGCAAGCAGCTTCTAAAGATGCTCCCCACGTCCACTCTGAAATTAGCAGGACCGCTCAGAGCCCAGATTCCCACATCTTCTGATCCTCCCAGCGACCAGAGTCAGGTTCCAGGGCGCTGCAGTCTGAGATCTGGGGATACGAGGACATACGGGGGAAGGAAAACCAGCCCAGAAGAGGTTGTGGTGGAGCAGGAAAGTCCCCAGGGTGCTCGGGAGCTGGGCTCCGCCCCAGACCACAGGGCTCGGAGGGGACTGCTGCCGCCTCCACCGGGGCCTGGGCGCATGTGCACGTGGGCCCTTATCCTCCCACTTCAGTATCTCCCGCACCCACCTCCTGTTTCCTTTCCACGCCTCTGATACTAAGCAGGACAAAGCATTCTCGGAGCATGTGAACTTACCAGAGGTCAGGGGAAGACTCTGCCTTCATGGTGAGGACTGGAGGCTGGAGCTGCTCTTCTCAACGCGTGCTGAGTGCAGGCGGCTCTAGAGGAAAGTCAGAGAGTGTCTGGGAGGGGAGCGGCACCCCCATCTAGGGTGGGAGCTGGGGGAGGGGCGTGGGGGCAAGGGCGGGGCTGTTCCAAAGGAGGAGGCCAAACGGACAGATCGGGACAGAGCCCGGGGGAGGCCCTTCTCCTCTTTCCTCTGAGGAAAGGTGCTCTGCTGCCCCTTGGAAGCTGGGGAAATGAGGGTCTGTCTGGGGAGGGGAGCAGGGGGGCTAAGACCGCCTCAGAGAAAATTAAATTGCACTTGAGGGCAAATTCTATTAGGGAATAGAGCCTGTCTCTCAACAGCCTGCGTCCATTTAGGTGATTAGCTCAGCCCAGCACCTCCACCCCAGAGCCTGGTGAGCTCTCTCCCTCAGCTGGGGGAGACGGGCCTGCGGCCTCTGAGGGCCCAGCCGCCCCTGCTTCCCTTTCCTGCCCCCCAGCCCACCCTGGGAGGACCCTTCTGTCACCACTCATGGCCCCCCAGTCTCTTTGAAAGTGGCCAAGAGGGTGTGAGCCCCTGGCTGTCCTCCTAGAGCACAGGCCGAAAACAAGGACAGGCAAGGCCAGGGAGGACCGAGCTGGGATTTCCACTGCTTAGGCCTGGGGCAGGGATGGGGGAGGTCAGAGGTCAGATGAAGGAGACCACTGGGCACCGGGTGGTCAGATGGCTGGAAGATGGGAAGGATCTGGATAGGAGGAGAAGGGGGAAGAGGAGGGGATCCCGTGAGCAAAAGGGCACAAGTAAAAGTGAGGAGATGGACAAAGAGGCAGGGTTTGAATGGGCAGAATTTGGCACCAGGGAGTAGGTACAGAGAAATACAAGTGATGACACTTGGAGAATGTCCACTGTAATGATAAATTAATGTAATGGAATAGTAACTGGTAAAATAAATTCATCTGTAAAATGGGCATCATAATAATATCAAGTACTTTACGGGGCTGTTGTGCTGCCTAAATGCACATACTGAGCTCACCAAATGTTCAGGGTATTATTATTAGCTATTGGTTGTGTGTTAATACCTGTCACACCGTATCCAAGCTTTGGCAGAAAGGTCTAGATTGAGGCCCCGTGACTGAGGCCCACTTACCAGTCCCCTACTTCCTAGCACCAGTGGCACCTGATTCACCAGGGTTAGGTCCCTGATTCATGGGCCAGTGTCAACCGGCTGGACCAGCCTCTGGACCCTGCCGGCCATCAGCCCCATGAAGAGATGGTGTGGTGCCTCCTCTCCTTGGTATTGAAAGAGTTTGCTTGATTTCCTTCAATTTCTGGCTATAAAATTATTTCAGCTGCTTAACGAAAGCACCTGAAATGTATTATGAGGAGAGCCCGTACGTAGTTTCCAGAACAAGGAGAAACATTAGTGCAGGCAACATAAAATGAGTTCTGAGAACACATAATGCAGCATCGTCTCTGACCTGCGGCCAGAATTATTCTATTGTATGTGACCCTCCTCTTGAGGGCTCGTCTAAGGCTCCCCCAAGTGCCTTGAGGACATAGAATTTCAGCCCCAAGCGAGCTTGACTTTTAAACCAAGGGTTAAACCATTTCTTTATATTGCTGGGGTGGTTGCACTAGCCCAAATAGCAAGAAATTTGTGTTCTGTGGGGAAGGCAGCAGAGCGGGTGTTCAGAAAGGGAGGGAAAGAAAGGAAGTGTGTGCTGTGCGGAGTGCAGGATGTCGCCGGTCTCGAGGCTGCGTGCAGCATAGTCACTCTGTTCATTGCAGTGGGGAGAAGCCCAGGACTGCTCTGCCCATTTCTCCAGCCCAGGGTCTCTCTCAGAGAAGCTACTCCCGCCCAGGGATGGGCTCCAGCGAGTCCCATCCACCCCTGCCTCCTGCTCAACTGTCAGGGTGTGGGTTTAGCCCCTGAAGGTACAGGTGAGCCCTAGGAGCCGGCTGGTGTTGCAGATAGCCTGGCGCCCTCCCCGTGGAGGTTGCCCAGGTCCCTCAGGGTCCAGGCTTTCTGGCCTCAGACACACCAGCTAGTGTGGACGAGGCCCCTGCTTCCGGAGAACGCCCTCCCCTCATCCCTGTGCTAACATGGGGCAGGTCCCTCCAGGGGTTCCAGCATTGTCATGACAACAACATCCGTGATAATACACACATTCCTGCCCTTACCTTGGGTGCCCGCACCTTGTCCCAGCCACTCAGTCATGGGGATCCTCTTGGGCGGCTCTGAGAAGGCATTCAAGCACTGTTGTTTCTCACTAGCTGTGCTCTCCAAAGGCGATCTCATTTACTAACGGCCTCAGTGCTGGAGACCTTGGGCAAGTTACTCAACCACAGGAAAACGGAGAGAGCAACACCTGCCTCAGGATTACACCTGAAATAATTGCGCTCAGGGCCTGGCCCTGAACAGGTGTTGTGTAGGTGGTAATAAATGTTGTTATGACAGCCTTGGGCCCCGTCCTTGATACTCTCTGCTGACAGTAAAGAAACTGTCTTGTTTGCCGTTATGTTTCCAGCTCCAAGTGTAGGGACCAGCATATTACGGGGTCTTTGTAAATATATGTTACACAAACGAATGAAGGAGCGAGTGAGTTTGTAAGTAATCCACTGCTGCAGCCCGAGAATGGGAGGAGCACATCCTCCCAGGGGCAGAAGCAGGCTCTCAGCTGCTGCTCCCCGAGCGGCCACGCGGCCCTGTCGGGCCTGTTTAGGCTGCAGGGCCTATTGTCAATGTGGTGGCTGGCTGGGGACTCAGGCTTACTCAGCTGTCAGGGCCCTACTTACCTCTTACCCCTAATGGTCCCTGGCTTTTCATGTACTTCCTGCTCTCCCATGGCACTCTTTGGACTTTATTACGTATGCCACGTGATCCCTGTGGTGAGAGTTAAAGAAGAAGGGGAAAGCCTGGGATAACCACCCAGACACCAAGGCACAGGAAAAGCCACACCAGCCTCCTGCTTCAGGGCTGCTTGCTGGGACAAGGTTGGGGGGTTCCTGCCCACCAGCCCCCAGGGTGCTGCTCCAGGCCCAGGGTGCACACTGCTTCTTTCCTTCTTTCCAAGTCCTGGCCCCTTTTAAAAGCCACCTCTGGCATCACAGGACCGGATCCTCAGGCTGGAAGCATCTGAGAGGACTTCTAGCCCACTGCCCGCCCTGCAGAATTAGGTCTGTGCACCCCTGCGCGGCACGCATCCGGCCTCTGTGTGGACACAGCAGGTTTCAGGGGCTCCCTCTTCAGAGGCAGCCAGGACCATTACCAGGCAGTTCTGCCCAGGACCATTCCTTCCCACAAAGTTTTGCCTTCGAATAAATTTAATTGAAAGTGTGATTTTGCTGTGTGTATGTTAACGTATGCCTTAGAGTTAGCGCCTAAATTATTGTAAATTCTCTCAAAATAACTTTACAACCTGGAGTTACTTGCTTTTCCACCATTTATTTAAATGACAATGATAAGAGGTGATCTCCAAAATTCATGATTAGATCTTTGCTTTTTCAAAGTGGGCTATGATTTTTAACTGAATTTTAGATTGTTGACTATTTCCTGAAAACACAAAAACGAGTTGCTCTCAAAAATGTGGTTGCCATTTACATGACCACATCCTAAAAGAGCACACACATCACATTCTCATCCATGGAGTAGACCTTTGGGGGTTATACTAGTCAGAAGAGGTCACGTGGTCGTGCGTCACACAAGTGATGTGTAATGAACATCTCTAGTATCTGTGCCTTTGTGGAATACCCTCCCCTTGAATCTGGGCTGGGCCTGTGACTTATTTTAACCAACAGAATGCAGAAGATGTGTCACTGGGCCTGTTCTGGGACTAAGCTTTAAGGAGGCATGGCACTTGGGGGGTTTGGGGGCCCTGTGTATATAAGACGTTCAACTGCTCTGTCAGGGAGACCATGTGCCGAAAGCTTGCCAAAAAAGGGTCTATCAATGGACATATCTTACAGTGCTTCTGAGAACCTAAATTTTTTTTTTAAACACTTTTTGGCATCTCTGCTCTCCCTAGGGTACTGAGTGCAGCCAGGGCAGAGAGCCGAAGTGGCCTGGGACAGAGAGGAGGTGAGTCTTAGCAAAGTCAGCAAGTGTTTTACTTACCAGTGTGTATGGAGGTCACACATTCGTTCATCAACCACTCGTTGAGCAGCGAGGGTGACAAACAAGGAGATACAGGCATGGACAGGATGCCGTCCCTGCCTTCCCAGAGTTCACAGTCTGACGGGGGGAGGCTATGTGGTCAGCACGCACCTTCAATAATGCAGGGAGCAACAAGAGAGGAAAAGGAGTGCTTAGTGTGGCTGCAGAGGGGAGGGGAGGAAGAGCCTGACTGTGGGGTTGGTGGCAGGGTGTATAAGGAGGGCCAGGGAAGGCTTCTCAGAGGAGGTGACCTAGGATCCCAGACAGCTTGGTGGGGAAGGATTTCTGGTGGGGAGAAAAGCACATATGAGGCCCATGGAGTGAGAGATCCTGAGACTTAGGGGGCCCACAAGTCCTACTGTCCAGCCTGGGGTGGGGAGGGTACCTGTGGCTATGGCCAGAGAGGCAGCTGGAGAGGCGGGCAAGCATTCAGAGCCAGCTGGGCAACCGCACCAAGGTGTTACATGTTACTGGCTGAGGAGAACTTGGGCCTCAGGCCTGCACCTTTCACGGCAGGGACATCTTGCTAAAAAATACCTGAGAGGGCTTCCCTGGTGGCACAGTGGTTGAGAGTCCGCCTGCCGATGCAGGGGACACGGGTTCGTGCGTGCCCCGGTCCGGGAAGATCCCACATGCCGCGGAGCGGCTGGGCCCGTGAGCCATGGCCGCTGAGCCTGCGCGTCCGGAGCCTGTGCTCCGCAGTGGGAGAGGCCACAACAGTGAGAGGCCCGCGTACCGCAAAAAAGAAAAAAAAAACAAAAACCTGAGACTGTGCCCTCTCCTGCTGAAACACCCCACCAGCCCCTGCCGATCAAGTCCCGACTTCCAGGCTGCACCTTCAGACCCCTGCTTAAGCCACGTCCCTCCCACTCACTCTTGGTGCTTCCCCCCAACCCTGTCCCCATGCTAACTCCCCAGTGAACACCTGCTCCTCTTGTGCGCCTCCCCTCCACCTCCCCTCCTGAAGAGCAGGTGACAGCTCAGGGCTTCCTCAGCCATTCTGTGGCACAGTTATAATGGAACTCACGCTCCTTGAGGACAGGGCACCATAAGCCTATCTGCTATGATTGTCACTGCCCCTCAGGAGAAGCCCACCCAAAACTCTCCCCTAGACGGGAGATAAGGCGTGAGGGGCATACATACAGGAGACTTATATACAGTCTCCTCTGTAGGAGACTGTTCCCCAATCTGCAGCGCGTGTGGCCTGCCGTAGCAAGTCCTCTCTTGTCCCCCAAACACACACGCAACATGGATTCAGTCTTTTCAGTCACAGAAACAGGGCAGTGGTGACAGGAAGGGTTGCTCAGGCCAGGAGCTGGACACAGAAAGGAATTCTCCCAGGAAGGAGCAGACTTAGCCCCACTCTCTCCCGGAGGCCTGGAGATGACAGCTTCCTTTAGGCGGGTAATCCACCATGAAGGCCGCATTTCACACTTGCAGCTCTGGAACAGGCCTGTGGGGAATTGCTCCCGGAGAGTGAAAATTGGAACTCATCAGGGTAATTTGTCCATTTTACCACACACGTTTCAGGCTGGTGCCCGTGGTCTGACCTGTGGCTGGCCATGAATGAAACTGGCCTCAGAGAGAAGACTTTGAGAACATAGTGTTTCTTGCCTTTGAGGAACTGTCCTGAGCCGGGCCCCGTCTCTGCCGCTCCACAGCCGTAGGGAGTGGCCAAGCCTCCAGGCCAGTTCCAACACCCAGGGCCTGGCGCCTCGGCGCCTCGTGCAGCCAGGGGCGTTGGCTGCCTGGCTGTCCCTTGTTGCTTGGGTCTCTGGAGTCCACCGCCCTTCCCGATGCCTGGCCCGCTGCGATTAGGAGGGAAGGCTGAAGCTATCGATAATGGGACTCTGTCTGAAATCCTGTGATGTGCTGGGCCCTGTCACACACACCTTTAACCCCGTGCTAGCTTCTTTACAGATGAAGAAACTCAGGCTCAGGGAACACTTGCCAAGGTTATGTGGCTGGTAAAGAGCAGCAGCAGGATTTGAACCCAGGTTTCTTGACTCTAAAATATTGTTTATCCACAGTGGTAATAATAATTATACCACTTAATAATTTCTTAAATTCTTTTTTTTTGTGGTCACACCATGCGGCATGTGGGATCTTAGTTCCCCGACCAGGGATCGAACCTGCACCCCTTGCAGTGGAAGCATGGAGTTTTAACCACTGGACCGCCAGGGAAGTCCCAATAATTTCTTAAATTCTTAATAATTTGTTATTCCCTCATCCTAACATCGTTAAGCATCTTTGATGCTCAGGGCACTCACTGAGCGGCACTGAAAGGGGTACAAAAAGGAACAACATGCTTTGAGAAATGCAGACCCTAGGATATATGCCCATTTATTCAAAAGACATCCGTTGGCCACCTCTGATGTGCCAGGCCCCGTGTTAAGTCCTGGCGCTGCAGTGGAAGAGTGGAAAACTGTCCCTGTCCTCGTGGAGCTCAGAGGAGCTGGGGGAGGCGGCCACAGCCAGGGGACCTCGTTGCCCAGTGGTAAGTGCTCTCACGGGGTTGGGGCACCTGACTCAGGCTCGAGGGCTCAGAGGGCTTTCCCGAAGGAGTGAGGTCTCAGCTGAGTCTAAAATCAGGTCACAACTCATATGCCCAAGGGGCAGGCAGCTGAGGTAAGGAATGAAGTGAGCTAGCTCCATTCTTAGACAGAGATATGCTCTGCCTGAGTATCAAATATATAGGAATATTCTTCACACAGATAGCGCCTTCTTCATTTTTCTTGAAACATGACTCATGTAGTTAAGAGATATGAGTGCTTGGAAATATTTCCCTCTTCTAAATCAACAGTGCAAATGTGATGATAAAGGTAACTTGTCCCTTGGCCTCCAAATCGGGAATGCAAAAGGAAGAGGTGGGAACTATGGCCCTGGGAAGGGGGGACCCAGTTGCCCTGTGGGCATTGCACCCCGTGGGGGCAGGTCTTCTGATGGTGGACATGTAGGTGTTTCCAGGTTTTGGTCAGTATCTCTGATTACTTCCTTAGGATAGATTTTGAGCAGTTAAATTACTGAATGAAAGAGTATAAACATCTTTAAGATTGCTTTTTTTCAGAAATATTCTGCCAACTTACATTATCACCTTACCAGCATCAGATTTTATTGTTGCATGATGTATAGAAAAAGATATTAATCTTTCACTTCCTTGATTATTGAAAGATATTGTTTCATATATTGATCTTTGTATTTCTTCTTTTATGAATTGACAGTTCATATTCTTGGCCCGTTAAAAGTGTTTTCAATTGTACAAGTAATATATATTTATTTAATAAAAATAAGAAAATACAGATAAATAAAAAGAAAACCAAACACCCATAACTCCACTGACTATTAACCACTGTTAATATTTTTGGTGTATATATCCCAGGTTTTCGCTCCTATATCCAGTATCCATAAGTATATGCGTGTTTTCTTTTTTCAAAAACAAGATTATATTATTTCTGCAACTTCATATTTTCACTTACCAATATGATGTGGAAATATTTTCAGGTTAACACATTCAGGGCCTCCCTGGTGGCACAGTGGTTGAGAGTCTGCCTGCCGACACAGGGGACACGGGTTCATGCCCCGGTCTGGGAAGATCGCATATGCCGCGGAGCGGCTGGGCCTGTGAGCCATGGCCGCTGAGCCTGCGCGTCCGGAGCCTGTGCTCCTCAACGGGAGAGGCCACAACAGTGAGAGGCCCGTGTACCGCGAAAAAAAAAAAATACACATTCAAATCATTTCTGTTGGCTGTATTGTATTCCACTGCAATGATGTACCAGAATTTAATCAATCCCCTATTTTGGACTTTAGGTCAATCTTGTTTTGGTATTATAAATATTCATCATGTAGCAAATCTTAGTAAATATCCTCAATTACTTCCCTAGGATAGTTTCCAAAAATAGAATTGTTGGATCAAAGGTTATATATTTTCTTAAAGCTTTTAAAACTTATTAACAGTTACATTAAACATTACATATATCCCCAAATTTGTATCAGTTTATACTACTGCTAGCAGTGTTTGAGAGTGCTCTGTGGCAGATTGTACGAAGGTGACCTCAACAATCTCTTCCATCTTATATAGTTTTCCAGAACTTTTTGTCACTGCCCCATCAAAAGGTGGAGCCTGGGACTCCTCTTCTTGAACCTGGGAAGCCCGTTATATCTGCATCCTGGGTGAGCCTTTAAATCTGCCTCAACCAATGAAGAATGGCAAAAGTAATGCTATTTGACTTCTGAGGCTAGCACATAAAAAATGCCATGCACTTCCACCTTGTTCTCTTTGGATGTTTGCTCTTGGAGATCAGCTACCATGCTGAGGAAGCCCAAGCAGCCCATGGAGAGGCCCACGTGGAGAGGAACTGAGGCCTCCTGCCCACTGCATAGCTGAGCTTCCAGGTGACAGCCAGCATCAACTTGCCAGATGGACCACACTCAGATACACTGCATGGAGCAGAGATGAGCCATTTTAGGCTAAACTCTGTTCAAGGTGCAGATTTGTGATCAAAATGAATGATTGTTGTTGTTTCAAACTGCTAAGCTTTGGAGTGGTTTGTTACACAGCAATAGATAACTGATGCATCTCATTTCCTCTCACTCTAGCTACCACTATCTTTTTTTTTTTTCCCTTCCATTTTTGCCAACAGGATAGACAAAAGTGGCATCTCTCTTCTGGTTTTAATACTTTGGCTCATCATTTTTAATAGGGCTTTAGTGCTTTTCTTATTTACAATAGACCTGTAAGATCCTTTAATTCTATTTATTTTCCTTGTTATTTTTTTGTTTCAAAAATGTTTATTGCAAAAATTCAAAAACATACTTAAGTATTTAAGTCAGAGCCAGGATGAGGGTGAGGCTATGGAGGCGCCTTGGCACCAAATTTAAGGAGGCACTCACTCTCAGGGGCTGACCTGAAATAGGGGGACCCTGAAGATAAGCATCTCCTTAAGCTTTGCACCCTACATACCTCCCTTGCTCACTCTAGTCCTGGCCCTGTTTTAAGTCCACCCAACCTCACTTTCTAGATATAACTGCACTGGTCATAGTTTGGTGTATATTCTTCCAGACTTTTTCTAGCCAAACATTAATATATATATATATATATATAAAACAATGCTATAAATTACATTATTAACATATATGGATATATTATATTTAATAATTTTACATTTACATTAAATTACATTCAATAATTACAGTGTTAAATATGTACATTTATTAATAAAGATAGTAATAAATAGTAATATTTATGTTAACAGAAATGTATCCTTGGACATCTTAGGTCAATACTTGCAAATTGCTCTCTTTCTGAAGATGGCATATTTCATAATGGACATATTCCTTTTTAATATATTTTTTAAATTTATTTTTTGGCTGTGTCGGGTCTTAGTTGCAGCATGCAGGATCTTTTCGTTGTGGCGCACGGTCTCTTCATTGCAGCGCTCAGGCTTCTCTCTAGTTGTGGCGTGCAGGTTTTCTCTCTCTAGTTGTGGCGTGTGGGCTCCAGGGCACATGGGCTCCACGGCACGTGGGCTCAGTAGTTGTGGCGCGTGGGCTTAGTTGCCCCGCGGCATGTGGGATCATAGTTCCCTGACCAGGGATCGAACCCGCAACCTCTGAATTGGAAGGCGGATTCTTTACCACTGGACCACCAGTTGGAAGAGCCTCTTTTGTGATATTTATCGCATATATTTCCCACTTCTTTTAATAGGTAGCTTGATTTTATTTTTAACTTATTTTTAAAAATTGGTGTTATCAAGTAGTTCAAACTCTCACCGTAGTTACCTTTTCCACTGATTTTGTGCTTAAACCACAGTAAAGTATTCAGCTATATTTTCCTATGCCTTGGTTTTTGCATCACTGGGATTTACTCTGGTGTATGGTGTAAAAATGGGATCTTAGCTCAGTTTTTATCAAATGATCAATATTCTTAACATTATTTGCTAAACTCTGTGACCATTGGAAGCGCTGAGGGTTGAGAACTTGATGGGGACACGGTAGAGCAGATTCAACCTAGATGAGGTTTTGGTCCCTTCCAACCACAAGCTGCAATCCTGCCGTGGCAGAAGCTTCCAGGAAGACAGTGGTGAGGGCAGGACGTGCCATCACGGTGGTGGAGGAAGGACGTTAACAGGCAGCACTGAGGTCCACTTTCCTCTGGGGGAGCCCAGCCGCCCTAGGTAGGGAGAGGCCTTTGGCTCTCTCAGTGTAGAGATGAGCAAGTCTTGCCAAAGAAGCACCTGGAAACTTGCCAGCCCTGCCAGGTAGATCTCACCCTAGAATCTAAACAGATGCTCCTTGAGTCTTCCTCTACATGCCCAAGGCCTATGCCCCCATGGGCTGTCCCCCTTAGCTTTACCCCTCCGTTCGGCAGGGGTGCCTCCACCTTTGCCCTGTGACTTTCAGACTTTCTCCTGCCTGTCTAGCACCCATGCCTGGTACCACCCCCAGCCCCCCAGGCACAGGTGACACCTAGAGGGAAGGCTGAGCCATCAGCCCTGTGCACTCCGGTGACCCCCCCGAAGGCCATCACGCCCCCCTCGCAGGGGCGCTCTTCCCCGGGGCAGGGACCAGGGCTTGGGGAGGAGACCCCTCCTCCGCGATGAGCAGAGTCGCGGAGGCTCCCCCAACCCCATCCTGTGCCAAGGCTGCCGTGGAGGGGCCAGGCGAGAGGTGGGCCCCCGCTCTGGGTCCTCCCCAGCCCAGGGGTGGCTTCTGAATGAAGCAGCCCTTCAGGCTGGTGGTCCCTCCACCCCTGCCCATGGGACCCCATCTTGGCTTTCCTTCCTTCAGGCTTCAGAGAAACTTCCCCATCCCCCTGCCGTTCCTTTATCCTTCGGAGCACCTCCCACAGTCTGTCATTTTTTCCTCACCTGTCTGTCTTTTCCTCTAGAGCGTAAGCTCCGTAACAGCACATCTCTTTCCTCTGTCTATCCCCAGCTTCTAGCCCAGTGCAGCATTGGGAAAAAAAAATCCTTAAATTTTTTTTGAAGCTTTTTGCTTAGAATTTCTTGTGTTGGACTTGGCGTGTGCTCTCTCCGCTGCCTGTGACGCCTTTTCCTCCTCGCTCTCCTTGCTAACACCCACTCATCCTTCAAAACCCAGGCCAGCTCCCTCCTCCTCCCGGAAATCATCCCTGAACTCAGTATGTAACATCCCAGGCAGAGGTGAATTTCTCTGTCGGGCCCCAGAACAAGGGCCCTTTGCTTTGCAGGGCTCCTCTGAGGAACCTCTCCTGCATGGCAGCTCTCCTAAGGTGCAGAGAACAACCTAGAACGACAGGCGGGCTGCATTCAAACCACAGAAGCCCCAGCTCCCAGGCTGGCAGCCCGGGTGGGGGAGGGGACCAGCTGGTGGGCGAAGCGGGTTTATCGATGCTTCTACGAGCCCTGGGGAAATCAAGGTGAAAGGCAGCAGTCCTGCTAAGGAGGAGGCCCACCCCTGTTTATCAATCAGAGGGGCTGGGACGGGGTGAAAAGATGCTCGGCCGCCTGCCAGAGGCCGCGGTGACGAAGGGGACCCACAGCCACCACCAGGGCCCTGGTGGCCCCATGTAAGGCCCTGCCTCCTGCCTCGGGCACTGTGGGCAGTCACCGTGGAGCTGGGGCTGCTCTATCAGCTTTTCCAGCCTCGTCCTAATTCTCTGAACACCCGATCCTGGTTTTAGAAAATACGGTCACTGGAGCCATAAGGGCTGGCTGGTAGAAATCCTCCACTCTTGGCATCGTGTCAGGTACCAGGGGGTGAGGAAGCGGGCGTACTCAGGCGGTCTTGGCCCAGTGGGCACTGGCCCCGGGAGCCTCTTTCACCCTCTGGTGGGCCTGTCAGCCTGTCAGCCAGGGCCCCGCGGGGCGGGGGCGGAGATGAGCCGAGCCCGCCTTGGAGGATGGAGGGGGCAGGTGGGTGACTAGAGCAAGGACACAGAGAGGAAACTCTTGGACAGACAAGAGGCCTGCAGAGAGGCTCCGGGCTGCAATCCACCCGAGGAGCCAGGCAGCTAAGGAGGTGACACAGGGCTAACACAAGCAGGGAAGGGGGGGGTCGACCTGCCTGCCCCCCTCCACCCTCCCCACCCAGCTGCCCTAGCAGAGGGAGCGTGCTTGGCACCCCACCTGCTCCACCCAGGACCGAGGCCATCTGAGCAGAGCGAAGATGTCCAAGAGAAAACCCCAAATCGGATTGAGGCTCCTGCTCTCCCTTAATGAGGCTCATTATCAGCTGCTCTGATCCCTGTAGAACCCAGCAGGCCGGATTAGGGGCAGGCTCTCCAATCTGGCTGACTCCTCCCTGCTGAGCAGGCAGCCCAGGCTGGCTCTGGAAAACAAGCTCTCTCTCCTTCCTCCAAGGAGAGCTGGAGATGTAGGCCGCCTGCCTGAGGAGGGGTCAGGCAGGCGCAGGCCAAGTTTCCTGGGGCAGAACTGAGAGCACCGGGGCAGGTGCTCCCTGGGAGGGCGGGGGAGCGGGGGGGTGGGGTGGGAGGCGGGACTGAGGGGCTCGGGGCACAGAGAGCTCTGTGGACAGTGCGGGAGGGCCCCATCCAGGAGACAGGGGCTATGACAAGGGCGCTCTGAGCCCCCGGGAGCTGGCTGCATCCCAGGTCAGGCTAGGTTTTGCATTCTACCCAGACCCGGACACTAGTAGCAAGTTGAGGAACACACCGGCGCTTGCCTTAACAAAAATAATTTATTCCAGAGCCCCCTCGACCGCGGGGCAGAGTGGGGATCAAGCATGTGTACAGCGTCACCCTCCCCTCTGACCCTTTTAACCTCTACAGGATGGAAGGTGGACCCTTGAGAGGGACGACACTCCCCTCCCTCCACAGTAAAGATTAGCATCTATTTTGGAGATGAAAATCAACAAGAGACAAAAGACCCAGCTCCAAGAGGGGTGGAGCCCAATGCGGAGAAGCCAAAGCATGTTCAAAGCAAACGCTTCACTCAGCCTCTCACAGCTAAGGCACTAGAGATCCCAACAGCCCTCCCTAACCCCCCACCCCCAGCCCAGTACCATCACCACACCAATTCCAGCCTGTACCTTTCCCGTACCCAAGGTTTGGGAAGGAGCCAGCCAGAGGCCCTCCTCCCACAGACCTCACCTGGGAGACCAGCATGACTTCCAGAAGCTTCCGGAGCCCACCCTAAAGCCAAACCCCACCCAGGAGGGTCTGAGGGGCTGGAGGATGAGCGGGCACAGAGGGCCAGAGGCAGTCCTTCCTTCTCTGGTGCAAAGGGCTCTTTGTAGCAGGATGGACGGAGTCTTGGGATGTAGTAAGGAGTCCACTCCAGCCCCAGGGGCCCCTCCTCTGGAGATGGGAAACCTTGGAAACTGCAGCCTCACTTGCCCCAGTTTAGGGCCAACACCAAGCGGGAATCACTGAAGCTTCAGGAAGAATGAGGCAGGACTTCAAACAAGCTGAAAAAGAGGAATTCGGTGCTGAGAGGCCCAGGACGGAGTCTCCCAACCCCACTGCCCAAGGCTGTCCTCCCCCTGTGCTGGCAGATGAACCTGGACCCTGTGCATGTCTTCCTGTCTATGGAACATCCCTTTCCAGAAGCCCCAGGGATGTTTGCTGCAGCAACTGGTTTTCCTGGACAAGGAACAAGGTGGGAGGGGTGGGGTGCGGGGGGCTGGAAGAGCCCACGGATGGCAGCTCCCTACCCTGCCCCCTCCCAAGTTGGACGGTTCAGGCTGCGGGGTGGCTGGCATAGCCATTCAGGGCCCTCACCCTGGCCCGGAAGTAGGTGTACACAGCCAGCAGGCCCATGAAGGACACGGAGGAGAGCCCCACACAGAGGCTGATGTCCAGGTGGGAGAAGTTCCCTTCCAGCACCTGCAGCCACTGGCTCCGGCCCTGCCTGGCCCTGGCCTCTGGCTCCCCGTCAGGGACACTGGCCAGCTGCTTGGAGCTGCGGCCCACTCGCCTCAGCTCTGAAGGGCCTCTGGGGAGGTTCTACCCAGCCAGGAATTCAGCCAACAACACGGCTCCTGTGCCTCGCCTGCTCAAGCGTTGCCGCCCTTTTGGCTGCTCCAACTTATCCCTCTGAAGCTCCGCTATGTGCTCAGGAGCTTCCTGGTCTGGCTCATCTCTGGCCATGCTGAGGCCAGCCTGCATCTCCTGGGGGTGACTTGCCCCAGGTCCCTCTGCTGGAACATCTGCGATGGTGGTTCCAGGGGACATTGTCCCTGGGCCCATCATGATCTTAGCCTTCTCAGGGCCCAGAGTAAAACTTCCAGTCGCCAGCTCCAGCTCCACCTACACTGGGGGGACAGCCATCCTCTATTCACTCCTCCGCGGGCCCGGGCCAGCTGAAGGAAGGTCTAGGATGATGTTGCTCGGAGAGAAGTGGGTCTTCAAGAAGTTGAGGGTGTTGCCCAGGTCCCACACCGGCGCACCCTGGAGTTCAGTGTGGCAGGCGGAACAGAGCTCACGGGGTGGCCACTGTACCTTGGGGAACTTGGGGTCCTCGCTGGGGGCACCTGGGGAGGGAAGCACACACAGGCTGCCAGTGACACACTGGCCACCCAGAAACCCAGACCGCATTCTTCCATTCAGAAGGCCAGCTCCCTCATCTGCAAAAAGGGGGCACTGCTGCCCTGGGAAAGGATGGGCATAAGAGAGGGCAGATGAAAGACCTAGCACAGGGCCTGGCCCACCGCAGAGCCCAACACTGGTGCCTCTCTGGGAGAGGACGTTCCTACCCTCCCCTGCCCCCAGAACTCCACAGCTTCCCTTCCAGTCACTTCCCCGTGTTAACCCACTGTCTCTGTCAACTTCACTGCTGGTTTGTACCCCTGGACCAGACACGAGAAAGGGCAAGAAGACTCAGAACGATCTGTCTTGCAGACTTTGGATGGTCCACTAGTACGTATCTTCTTTGCATTTTTCTAAAATTTCCCAGGTTTTATGCAAGTGAAGATACATTCTTTTTGTAATCAAAGGGAAAATGTTTTTAAAGCAAGAGTTCAAGGCACATGGTAGTTACGAGGCATGCTCCTTTACCCCCTGCGGCCCTCTGGGGTAGGTAGGAGTTAGTGGAATTTCTTCCTCACGTGGGCCCCAAGGGGTGGGGTGTGGGGAGGCCTGGGGGCCTGGATGGGGAAAAGGACACTCAGGAGAGAGTCAAGAAGTTGCCCTTCCCACCAGGCTCCTGGGACCCCAAGAAGGGCTGGCACTGTGGGCAGAGCCCCAGGCTGAGCCCCAGAGGGCCTGCCACCGGCCCCTCTTCCAGTGTCACCTGGGGAATGGCAATCAGCCCATCTCTCTTGGAGGAGGCACCTCCCCTAAAGGGTTTAACAGGAAAAAAAAGTTGCTGGCCAGAATGAAGCAGCAGCAGCAGTAAGTGATGTAAAAATCCGAATGATTATTTTGGGGAGGGAGCAGCATGTAGATTCCAAGGGTCCAGTGAGAAGTAATAGTGATCAGGCCTTGCAAAAGTGAGCACTCCATTTGCACCTGCTCATTATCGTTACTAGTTGATCTGAAAGGACCCCTCTAGAGAGAGTAGGACACTGCCTTCCTTTCGGCCTTCCCTTCAGGGAGAGGCATGGGCTCCTGGCCCTCCAGCAGCAGCTGGGCCCCCAGAGAAGCCAGGAGCCTGCAGGTCCTGAGGCTGGAGGGTCAGATGAGCATCTGGTGGCAGGGGCGGGACAGGGGCAGGGAGAGAAGGGGTGGGAGGAGAGACAGCACGTGTCTTCTTTTGAAGTCCACCAGGAGGCCCCAAGAGATGCAGACCAAGTGCAGCCACCTGCACAGCCACCTGCTCCAAGGGCTTCTTTGACCTTGGCCCTGCCCCAGGCCTCATCCCACACCTCCCGCCCCTGGGAGGTCTGTCCCAGCCAAACACACTTCCTCTCTCCCCACAGACAAGCCCAGGCTCCGTCCACAGGTGGCTCCCTCCCCACCCACCAGCTTCTGGTCACCCCTGGAGTTTAATGCTTTTGCCTGTTGGACCCATCTGACTCCTGTGCACGGGGAATAGAAAACACTGTAAATGAGGTATATTCAGAAGACAAGGCCTCCCCCGTGAGAATCGGTCCCTGGTTTGTCTAGGAAGGACCAGGATTTTCTCTTTCAAGTACATTTTATCATTATACCCCTCCCAGGGCGGGGAGAGGCCCAGCTCTCTCCTCTCTGTTGGTTTGAGTAAGGGGCCAACAGCCAGAAAGCAGGACATGCGAGGCAGGAAAGGGACCCCAACAGGCCAGAGGGAGGGGCCCTGCTGTGGGCGAGAGAGTGAGCAATGGCATCGGAAGACCAGGGTCTCACGGTGCCAAAGCCCGAGCTTCCTCATCTAGAAAATAGGTCTAATGATACTGACATACATCAGCAGGGCTGGTAGAGCACGTGAAAGGGCTCTGGGTGCTGAGAAGCACCGTGAAACATGGGGTGTAACCTAGAGGACAAAGAAGGTCCTGACTCCTGCCTCTGGTCCCAGACTCCAAAGCTCCCCCGCCTCATCCTCCCTCTGCAGGTGACTCCAGCCTTGGAGGCAGGCCCTTCCTTACCTGCGAGGCGAGCGTTGACCTTGTTGTGGCTAGACCAGAACCAGAGGATGGAGCTGGTCAGATTCCCCACCTTGTGCGCGGAGTCAGTGGCCATCTGCTCAAAGTGGCCAGCGCAGGCTCGGCAGCCAAAGAAGAAGCGAACGTAGCCCCGGATGGCCTGGAAGACCTCCTGGGCCTTGGCTACAGGGGAGAGGAGACTCCAGTCACAGGGGCCCTTCCTGCTGCCTGCCCCTGCTGGCTCCACCACCGTTCCCATCACAGGCCCACCGTGGTCGCCTCTGCACGGGGAACACACACCCCAGCCCACCTGGTGAGGGGCCCAGGTCTCCCTGTCTACTTCACCTCCCAGGGGTCATGTTCGAGTTGACCCCATCTCCTCCCAAACTCGTAAACCTCAGTTTCCCTTGTCTGCCTCTTATCCAGGCCCTCACCACTTACGGACACTCGGGATAAAGTCCAAACGCATTGTCAGGACACTCAGGCTCTTAGAGACGTGGCTGGAGAGGAAGGCAGGGGCCAGAGTGCCCATCACCCATCCCGTGGGCCCCTACTCTACCCCTCCTGCTTTAGGCTTCCTGTTCCAACGCGCTCCCCATCCTGCCGTGCTGCATCCAGAGCCCATCCCCATCTGTCCCCGAACGCTCCCTCATTTCTCTCCATTTCTCCCCGGCCCCCTCACTTCCTCCCACTGGGCTCTCTGGCCTGGCAACAGCACAGGCTCTGAATACCCCCCCTCTTCTTGCTCTGACACAGGCTCCTCCCTGAAGATACCACGGCTCCCCCAAACCCGCCCCCCTTAAACCCCTCTGTCTTCCACACTCAGGGCTGGAGGTGGCGGAAGTACCCTCCCTGCTGTCGGTTGCTTCCAAACTCTCTCTCCTTCCTGCTGCAAACCCCCCAGCCCTTTAAAGGCTCCATCTCCGAGTCTGACCCCTCCACCCACTGGGACTTCAGCAAGCTGCTCTCTGTCCCACTCACCACCACTGCCCGTGCCCTCGGTTCTGGCGACGTCAGTGCCCACGCCAAGCTGTGCCTTGCCTCTCCCCTCCTCAGCCCCCTCAGCTCCTGCTTCCGCCCCCGCCACCCACTCACCACCTGCCCTGCAGCTATCCTCGCCTCCTCCACCCAGCTCACGCTCTGGACCTCACCCCTCTCGTCCCTTCCAAGATTTCACTCCTGCAAATATTTTCTTGTGTTATGGCATCATCAATGTCTCCCTTGTATGGGCTCCTTCCGACAAGGAAAAATAACTACAACAAAGAAACCCCTTCTCTGACCCCAGTCACACCCCAATCACTCCCCCATTGCCTCCAATTTCTTCCCGGCTCCTCTCCAGCCCAACCCAACCAGGCCTTTCTCTCCACCAGTCCACTGAAGCGGCTCTCGCCAGCGAGGTCCTCGCCTCACGCCGCCTCCCCACTCGGCTGACTATGTCCTCGCTCTTGAAACTCTTTATGTTGGGGGACCTCTTGAAATTGCAATGGCCACTCCTTCTTAGTCACCTTTGTTGGCCCCTGCTCCCCTAGCAGAGGTCTGGATGCTGAATGCGCCAGAGCTCAGGCCTCAGCACTCTTCTCTGCCCACCCACTAATGGGCTCCTCCAGTCCCGAGGCCTTAACTACCGTCTATAGGCTAATGACCACAAGATTTGTATCTCTATCCTGGACCTCCCCCCAGAACTGCAGACTCAACTGCCTACATGTCCATTGAGATCCAATAGGCACAGACCACCAAGTGTACCCTCCCCCATCTACTCCCTCCCCGCCCTGAGCCTTCCCATTCCCCGGCTCATAGGACCATCAACTACCTGAGTTCAGGCCCAACAAGTCCAAGGTCCGACCAGAGTCCCTGATCCTGCATAGTCTTTATCCAATCCGTCACTGAGTCCTATCAGCTCTACCTTTAAAATATTCCCAAACCTGCCCACTTCTTCCACGTGCACACCTACACCTCTAGTCCAGGCCACCACCACCGCTCCTGGACAAGTTCCACAACTTCCTAATTGGCTGCTCTGCCTTCCCCTTGCCCTGCTGTCGCCCACCCTCCACCCAGTAATCACTCTAAAGCACCGATCGTGTGCATCACTCCCCTGCTTAAGGTCACTAGTAGATTCTCATAATACAGAGACTGAAATCTCCCTCCCTCCCTCCCTAGGACCTCCAAGCCCACCTCCTCTCCTGCTTCCCGCACTCCCAGGCTCTGCCACACTGGCCGCCTTTTGGTGCTGCACACACACACTTGTTCCCTGCACTTACTAGTCCTTGACCTGTGTTACGGGCTGACCTGTGTCCTCTGAAATTCTTAGGTTGAAGTCCTAGCCCTGAGTCCTTCAGAATGTGACTGTATGTGGACACAGCGTCTTTAAAGAGGTGATTAAGTGAGAATGACGTCACTGGGGTACATCCTAATCCAATATGACTGGTGTCCTCGTAAGAAGAGGAAATTGGACGCATCCAGGAACACCCCCACTGAGGACCATGGGAAGACCCAGGGAGACGATGGCCATCTACAAAACCAAGGAGAGGCCTCAGCAGAACCAACCCTGCCAACGTCTTCATCATGGGCTTCCAACCTCCAGAACTGTAAGAAGACACGTTTCTGTTGTTTAAGCCACCCAGTGTGTAGCACCTTGTTATGGCAGCCTGAGCAGACAGCCCGGGAGGCTCTCATCCCAGATGTCCCACTGCTGCTTCCCTCTCACCAATCAGGTCTCAGCACAGGGGCGCCTCCTCCGAGAAGCCTCCCCCAGCCAGACACCCTGTCTAAACACAGCATCCCCTCCCCAGGCCCCCTCCCCCACCGCTTGGCTCCGTCTTCTTCACCGACTCACCATCACACCTGAAATGATCTGTGTGTTTACTGTCTGTCTCCTGCCACTGGACTATTGTCCCCTTGAGGCAGGGACGTCTCGCTGCATGCACTGCTGTACCCCACCCCTAGAGCAGGGGCCCAGTTCTTTGGAGACGCTCCGTAAATCCGGGCTGACAGACTGCCTGGCTGTCCGCACACCCGGCAGCTCCCCCTGTTCCCTCTGCTTCTGTGTAGGCCGTCTCCTCTGTCAGGGACTCCTGTCCATCATTCCCCCTCACTTACCTCCTCCCGCCCTTCCCGATGGCGTGGGGCGTTCCCTCTCTTCCACCCGCACATCCTGCTTCCCCCTGGGTCCTGGCAGGCTGCATGGCGGCCCCGTGCCCACCTGTCTCACAGTCCACTGGGAGCATGGACTGCCTCTTCCTCCTTTGTGTCCTCCAGGCTGGGCCAGGGCCTGGCGTCAGCCTGGTCCCTCCGTGAGCTAGATGCCCACCCGTTCAGTCGCTGTGTGCGGCTGTGGGGCAGTGTGGGTCGTGGAGGGCAGCTGCATGGTTTGGGGATGAAACCGGGCAAAGGGGGAAAAGTACTTCCCCAGGTTCCCCTAGAAAATGATTTTTCAGTGGGAAGTGCAGTAAAATTGTTCAGAGTCTACGGTATCAGCCGCATACATTGTGAAATAGACATAGTTCTTTTCTTTATGGGAGTATAAAAAATAGAACCAGAACTCTCTTGTGAAGACTAAAAATAAATCAGGCTTATGGCTACAAGAAAGCCAGGGAGCAGCCTCACGCCCGTTTGTGGGGCACCACCTCGGGGCATAGGGCAGGACCGAGTGGCTACTCCAGGCCCTCCCCACTCTGGTTCCCCGCTGCTTGTATGTGGCCAGCTGCAAAGGCGGACTCCCCTAAATTCAGGCCTGCAGCAGGGAGCCAGCGAAGGGTAGGACGGGGCCAGCTGAGGCACAAGGGGTGCACAGGCCCAGACTCACCTGTGTCTCGTGAGTGGTCTACATTTTGCCGAGCTGCCTCCACGGTCAGGAGGTGGAAGACGACCCACAGGGAGCAGGGAAAGCCGCGGAAATGCGGCTGACTCCCTTGGCAGCCTACCCAGTTCACCTTGTCGGCAATCACAGCGCCCTAAGGGACACATACGAGAATGAATGCATATGTGGAGAAGAAAAAGGAGCTGGCGTGGGAAGTGGGGAGGGCAACTTGCAGAAGACTCCAGGTCAGCACAGAGCCCCAGAACAAATGGTCCCTTTCTCAGTTTATCACCTTGAAGGTGGCATTTCCCTTCCACTGGCGACACCCGTCAAAGGAGCAGAAGGTCTGAGAACCTGTGACACAGACCGGGTCACATTGTTACTCTAGCCTCAGCCTCCCCTCTGTAGAACGAGGGGGGTCATCTCTAAGGTCCCGTCAAGCTTTGACACCCCGCACGTCTGTGAGGTTCTGCACCTCTCCTGGCTGACGTGCCCACCTTTGCAAACAGTGGTGACAGCAGGAGCCCAGAAAGCTGCCCCTGGACAGAAGCGCTGCTGAGGAGCACAGCATGCCGGGGAGCAACAGAGGGCTGGAATTAAACGCTCTCTCACCACCGGGGTCTCACAACTGGTTCTAACTCCCAGCCCAACCACTTACTGGCTGTATGATCTTAGACAACTTACTTGACCTCTGTTTCTTCATCTGCTAAATGGGGATACTAACTGCCTTCCACTCATGCTGCGGGGATTAAATGAGGTCTGTACAAAGAGAGCTCAATAAACAGCAGTTTACTCGCTCCTAATGGGAGGACCCGACCACGATCACTGCCTCCCTCCTGAGTGCAGGTCGGTGACAGAGGTCAGAGGTGACAGGGTGAAGCCCTTCCACTCCCATAGATATCTGAGCATGAGGTGGAGATCCGCCTTAGCCCTCCCACACTCACCTCCTTCCTGCTGCCCAGGGCAGTTTTAAAGAAACCGTAGGGAATTTTCTTTCTCTGCTGCTTCTTGAGCCAGTCATTCATGGAATGCAGGAAGCCCTGGACCGAGGGCTGGCCAGGGAAGTACTATGGGAGCGATAAGGGGAGAGTGAGAAATAATTCCCCGAGAGTTCCGCAGTCCTGGGGAAGGCCAGGGGCCAGGCTGAAGTGGGCCGGGCAGTGTTTTAGAATGTTCCAAGACCACCGGGAAAACATCCTGCCTAACACCCACATGTGGGTTCCTCACTACCTTTGCTCTGGGGCACCTGCGAAGGCGAGGGGGAGGGGTGGGCAGAGGCGCTCAGTGGGACCAGGCCCTCAAGGCCGTCCCCTCTCCAGGCCGCAGGCTCCGGTTCTGACCCGACCACACGCTCACTGGGAGGAAGGCTGAGCACCTTCCCGTGTTGCCGCCCAGGGCTGCTGGGACCCCTGGGCCACACGGGCCTCTGTTCAGCTCATCTTCTGATAGAGCAGCTGACTCGCTAACTGACCAGCTGGGCGAGGCTGGCAAATGGCCTTTCATTTGTATTCCACGGGCTGCCAGTGGGGACAAGGCAGTGCAGGGGCTTGAGCCGAGATCCAAATCTTGATGGGAACTCCCAACAGTCTCTGAGGAGCATGAAAAGCCACTCTGACAATAAGTCAACTCAAATCGGATTAGTATCAGCACTTTAAAACCACAAGGACTCCAGGGACGAGGATGGATGCCTGTGTGCGGGCACGCACAAACACACCCAGGGTCGGGGGAGGAGGGAGAGAGAGGGCTGCAGTAGCAGAGCAGGTCAGATAAACCACGAAGAGGCAGGTCGAGAGGGCAACACAGGAGGAAAAACAGCAAAGAAAAACATTTGTGAGAAGAAGGGTGCTGGAGACAGGAATGATCCCTAAACAGAAAAACCTGCCAAGGGACCCAGTCCTCTGAGAAAGTCATGGCGTATTCTTATCTCCAAGCTGGACACTGTCCCCCATCAGGAGAAGTGGCCAGAAAGAATCCTGTGCTTTGACACGCTCCCTCTCGGTCAGCTCACACGGGCCTCTGGGCTCTCAACACAAATTTACAGCTTCAAGTCAGCGTTTCTCACTGACCTTCACCCATCACCCTGATTTGGAAGAATGACGCCCTCTAAGGCCACGGCGTCAGGAGGAAGGATGAATTAAGGGGCTCTGGACTACAGGGAGTCACCCTGCGCCGGGAGCAGGGAAACCCTGGTGACCACACGCCACCCAGTGGCCGGTCCTGCCAGCCGCTTCCGTGAGGAAGCAGGGAGATCCCAGGCTGGGCCGCAGGGCAGTGCCTCCCGACTGGCCATACTCACAGTTGACAGGTCCCTAAGGCTGAGCAGGCAGAGTGAGCTCTACTCACTCAGCCTTTCAGTGCTCCACGCACGTAGTGCATAAGGGTGTGGGTTAGATGAGACGTAGGCGCAAATCTCAGCTCAGCCACTCACTGGCTGGAGGACCTTGGACAAGGTGCTTTACCCCTCTGGGGCTCCATTCCTCTCTCTGTGATGGGATAATGCTAGTACCCACCCCGTGGAGTCTGTTCTGAGAAATGCAGATAAGCTAAAACACAAAGGAGTACCTTGCAGAGTCTGACACCTTGTCAGAGCTCAAGAAACGGTAGCTGCTACTATTTTTTTTTTTTTTTTTTTTTTTTTGCGGTACGCGGGCCTCTCACTGTTGCGGCCTCTCCCGTTGTGGAGCACAGGCTCCGGACGCGCAGGCTCAGCGGCCATGGCTCACGGGCCCAGCCGCTCCACGGCACGTGGGATCTTCCCGGACCGGGGCACAAACCCACGTCCCCTGCATCGGCAGGCGGACTCTCAACCACTGCGCCACCAGGGAAGCCCACTGCTACTATTATTGCTACTCAGGATAAAGCTACCCAGGCAAGGGTGGTAGGGCCAGAATACTCCGCAGTCTCCAGGGGCTATGCTGCACAGCAGATGCCCCTGAGCCCGTGTCCCCCAGCCCTCCACTTTCCTCTCTGAGGGCCCTGGCTTCTGGCAGGGAGGACTCCTTCACCCCAAACTCAGTTGCAGCATTGCTGAGGGCAGAAGCTCGGCGGGCACCACTGAGAGGGTGCTGCTTAAGCCTCTGCCCCGCTCAGGCATTTCCTGGGTCTCATTCTTTTCCCTCACACTGGCTGCAACAGTCCCACTGGGAGCCAAACCCAAACCAGCTTTGAGTCCAGCTGAGAGATGCAAGCAGCACACAATAAACAATTCCCCTGGGATGAGTTCTTCAGAGTGGATTGGACTGGGGCGGTAAGGGGACCCCCTCTCTGCTTCCTGGGGCCCCGCCTCATGTGTCAGGTAGGAAGACAGCACACAGAACCACTCGAGGACTTTTCCCCTCTGATCCTCTGGGTCAGCCACCCTGGGCCTCAGCAACTTGAGGACCAAGCGGCTCACAAGGCCTCTGAGGAAAGGCTCTATTATCAGACTGGGCTGAAGTCTGCGTGGAACATCTGAGAGGGCCTGAAAGCTGTCTTGCCTTAGACTGGAACAGCACTGTGACAAGCACTTGCCACCTCACAGGGTCCTCAGTGTAACCACAGATGTCCGTCACTAAGCCAAGTGGACCAGAAGGCCAGGACTGGTGAGGAGGGAAGAGGGACTAGGCTGGCGGCAGTTCCCGAGGGAGAGGCGCAGACCACCCCCAGAGGTAGTCCCAGCTGCCCGCAGACCTGCGCCAGAAAGAGGGGCTCAGACCTGGCTCCCCGGGGGCCAAGGTGGCTGAGTCAGCAGCCAGCCTCTGAGGGGGACCAGAGCCCGCATCTGACTCAGCAAGTCCTCGGCAGCCAGAGCCTCGGGATTTAAGTAGGGCAGCACTGGCAGTGGACCTGCAGCCGCAGAGAAGGATGCAGGGAGGGAGGTGGCCGCAGGTGCAGAGGGAAGAGGCAGCCCACATCTCACCTTGAGAGACGAGCAAGGAGCGTGGCAGAGAAGGGGCACAGGCTCTAAAGCTGGGACCCCAGTTCAAATCCTGGCCACGACACCACCAAACAGGAGGCCTAAGGCACATCACTTGAGCGACCTGTACTTCTTAAATGGGGGTAGCACTTGCCACCCTGCGGCGAGATTAAGAGGATTAAATGCCTGACACACATCAGGTCCTCAGTAAGGAGAAGCTACACTTGGAGGAGTAGCCATGCCAGCAGGAAACTACGAAGGAATAAGGAAGGCACGGCTAAGGCCAGGGAGCTGCGTCAGACTTTGGCCAGAGTCTGGGAGGAAAAAGAGGAGATTCAGAAAAGCCTTCTTTCCTTCACTGGGGTCCACGGGTCCTGCTTTCCCAGTGACCACGGCAGGGAGTGAGAGGCCACACTCCAGGCTCGGCCTGAGGTGGAGGACTCAGGCAGGCAGAGCCAGCTGGGAATATCCCCAGGGCCATGAGGCCCTGGGTCCCACCCACCCCCCTGCACAGTGCGGGGTCGGGGAAGGGGGTTGTCCCTGGTGGTACGGGGCTGACGGGAGGAGGGCGCAGACCACAGGGTAGCAGCCCATGGTAGACTGGGACAGCCGCGGGTCCAGGTGTCCAGCCCGACCACGAGCTCCCGAGGGAGGGGCTGGCCCAGCGCCTGCTTCAGGGATGCGCACTGATCCCGTGTGGTGTGGAGCTGCCGGACAAGGGAGGGCAGGGCCCTGCTCACCTGGGTCAGCACCGCCATGAACTTTTTCAGAGCCGCCAGGCGCTGCCCCTCCAGGACAGAGAACTTGGCCACTTCTACCCAGAAGATGTAGTGCAGTGCAGATTCCAGGTCAGCCATGTAGATCTTGGAGCTGAGGACCCAGAGGGAGCCAGAGAGAGAAAAGGGTATTAACCATGGGGCAGGGGCTGGGGAGGAGCACCCAGGGCCAAAGGGAGAGAAGAGGAGGCTCTACTGATGGTCACAGAGTCCTGTGAGTTAGCATTCGGGGTTGGGGAGGGAAGGATTGGGAGTTTGGGGTTAAAAGATGCAAACTATTATACATAGGATGGATAAACAACAAGAGAGAGAACTATATTCAACATCCTGTGATAGACCATAATGCAAAAGAATGTCTGTCTGTGTATAACTGAGTCACTCTGCTGTACAGCAGAGATCGGCACAGCACTGTAAATCAACTATACTTCAGTAAAAATAAAATAAAATAAAATAAATAAGTTAGCATTTGGCTCTGCCAGTAACTACCTGTGTGATCTTGGGCAAATTACTTAACTTCTCTGAGCCTCAATTCCTTATCTGTAAGATGGGGATAGTAATAACTTGCTCACAGGTAGGTTGCTGAGAGGATTAAACAAAAGCACAAATGTAAAACTCTCAGCAGCTCCTGGCACACAGCAGGGTTCCCCCTCTGCAGGTCCAGGGCCAGCCTCTCCCATCACTCACTAAAGGTGTTTTTATCAGGCCACTAGTAGAAGGTTGAGCTTCATTCTCTGTTCTGAACAAAGATCCCTAGGGACAGACAAGTAGACCAACAGGGGCGCACCCACACAACATGGCTCGAGAAGCTGGGTGCTCTTTGAAAGACCAAGGGTTTGGCTGCCCGCCAAGGCTGAGAATGGGGTTGGGGAGAAGGGGAAGTGGGGTTTACATTTATTTTGGCTGACGTCCTTGCAGCTGCCAGATCCTGGGCATCAGGGCTTCACCTTGCACCTCTCGGGCTGACCCCAGCCCTGGGGGAAGGGTTGCAGGCTCCAAGCTGGCTGCTCCACCCCGTGCCCATCATGCTCTTGTGGGATCTGGGCTCAGGGTCCTGAGGGAAGGGCTGCTTCTCTACCCCTGCCTCCTGACCCCTAGATGCTTGCCTCCTTCTATGGTGACCTAGCTCTGGGAGCTTGGGCAACTCAACCCGCCTCTCCGGCCTCAGTGATCTCACCTGTAAAATGGACTCCTGCCCCGCCTGCCTCCTGAGGTGGTGGGAAGCCAACAAGGTCAGCTGACAGGGTGAGCACTGTGGCCACCTGCGCTTTACCCTCGTGCCAAAGTCCCCTCCCTCTGCTCCACTTCCGTGTCCTGGGGCCTCAGTTTACCTCTCCGTTCCTGTGTTCTGCCTCAAGGAGTGGCCCCCTGACTAAAGGAGATAATGGACGGAAGTGCCCAGCAGAGCCTGGCACATAAGACTATAAGTGTCAGCCATAATAGCAATTTGAATGATCTGAATAATCATAATTGAATGATTATAATGAGCATGCCCACCTCTTACTTTCTCTTTCCTTCCCACCTGATTTACTACAAACCTCTCCACTAGCACTTTCCACCCTTAGAGTCTCTCATGTTGGGATGCAAAATCCTTCCCGAAATCCAGTGACCCTGCCCCCAGTTCTCTCGTGCAGCCCCCTTGTGGAAGCCGCCCTCTGGACTCAGCTCTGAGCTTCCTGGTCAGCCATTTCCATGTGGTACCATGCTGGGGGCCAGAGCAAGAGGTCTACGGCCCCATCTCCCTGCCCAACAAGCAGAAATTCTACCACCAGGCAGAGCCAAGGAGCCTCAGAGAGAACAGTTACCTTGTGCTTACAACTGTGCACGATGACACTGGCTATCTTGAAAAGTAGTGAGCTCCCTGACACCAGAGGCATTCAAGTGAGGTCGGGTGCCTTCCTAGAAGGGATGCTGCGAAGGGACTGTAAACTCTGGGCAGGGCTTGCATCTGCCCTGCACAGTCGGTATTTATGGTGCCTAGCACATAGCAGGTACTCAAAAATCTGTGCTGAAGAAATAACTGCTTGGGTGGGAAGTTGTTTTGGAGGCTGCAGATTATCCTTCCAAGCTGATTCTACTTGGTCTTGAATAGAATTAAGCTTAAGGAACGTGGGCGTCGGAAAGTATGCGTTCCATCATGAAGGATACAGTCAGCGGACGCTGCCGCCTCCGCACATTTAAGACTCTCCTGTGTGTGGCCAGCGGCCAGGGGCCTCCATAGGCCAAGGCCAGCCCTTGGGGGGTCTGGGTTCAGGATGACACGTGCCAAGCTTGTGACAAGGAACAGAGTGTGGAAGGAAAGGGGGGTGTCTGTGATTAGAAGAGAGGGTGGGGAAGGGAAGGGATGAGGAGGACCGGGCGTGGCCTTACGGATCTGCAACTTTCCACATGGTAGGGGCTGTGGTGCTAGAGGTGTTGGGCGCAGGCACCATGGTGTGGACAGTCTCGCTGGTGTCCCTGGAGAACCTCTGCAGGTACATGGTGTAGAAGAACCTGGATTCCATAAGCCTGTGAGGGAAGGGAACCGTGGGGGAGAGGCAGTGAGCGCGGAGGAACAAAACCCCAGAGCTAACTCGCGCCAGGAGAGGAGGCGGGTGGCTCACCTGACAGGAATGTTTATTCAGACATATTTGAACCTCGTTCGGTCTTATCCTCAGTGAGGTAAAAATGGGGGCAGCCCTGCCTCACGTTAGCCTTTCTATTCACTGCTCATGCTGTGGAAAGCCTCTCTGACACCAGTCTGAAGTCAAAATCCCACCTGGAAAAGCGGCTGGGCCCATGAATTCCTGCCTCGGAGAGGTGGGGAGACAGGGCACCTTCGTGGGCAGGAGGGCCCTCTGGGGACAGCGCTCCTTCTGGCCACGGACCGGATGGTGGGTTTGACGACCCTCCCCAGAGACCAAAGCTACAAAGTGGCACGTGGCCTCAAGGAAGCTCACAAGCTTGCTCCAAGGTACCAGAGGTGACATGACTCCCCAGGGAGGTCAAGGGAGTTTGATACATGATTTTTAAAAAATAGCAGCCACGACTCCAAACCACGAAAATTCTGACAATCCTTTTGATTTCTCTCTCTCGTCTCATAAAGAGGAGTCCTCGAGGGCAGGCGGCGCCTCCTGGTCAAGGGCCCTGGAGGGAGGGATGTGAAGACCAGCAGCGTGACGGGACGCCCCAGGGGACCTGGCACCGGGGAGCACTGCTTTCCACTCCACTGTCCCGGCCCAATGTTTACGGACGAGCAGGTGGCTCAGAAGCAGCGTCATCACAAACAATTTTCCCCTCCGCCAGCTCCAAAGGAGGAAACAATGCCTCCGCGCCCCACCAGGACTGGCACTTCCTGCCCCTCCCTGTCCCCGCGGCCATCGTGCTGCCGCCCCCGCCCCCCGCCAGCGCTCTCTGACGAGGCCTGGCCCAGTGCTGCCAGGTGACAGGGGCCGGGTGAGGGCGAGTGGCCGCGCTGCCCAGCCCTGGTGCGGGAGGGCACTAATGGCCCTGAGGAGTGGCTCACTGGACATCTCAGGCCAGCCTTGGTCTCCCTGGCCCTCGCACTCCTGCCTGCAGGGCTGGGTGGACATCAATCATCTGCCCAGGGAGGGCACTGAGGCACCATCTGGCGCCATTCAGCAGCCGGAGCCTGACAGAGGGGCTACGGCTGGCCTGATTGTTCTCTCTTGGCATTTCGGAACTGGCTATTGTCTGGCTCCTAATGAACTTTTCTGCAATTAGAAAACCAAAGGGAGGGAGGGTCAGGCGTATCTGAGTGCTTGCCAGGCACTTGCAGCCTGCCAGCGAGTCTGTCTGTGAAGAGAGGAGGATGGGGAATAGGGCCAGGGCCTATTCCCAGGGCGAAGCGCCAACGCTCGGTGCTGAGTGCGCCGGGGACCTGAGGCTGAACTACTGAGCTGGGGGCAGCGTTCTGGGCCCGGACTCCTGGCTGTAGCATGGCCACCATCCCACCCACCATAGGCAGATATCTGCTTCTCCTGCAGAGGGTGCCCATGGACTCCTCGGAAGACTCACAGGAGAAAGAACCCGTCAGCCCCTGCGAAAGGCTGGCGGCCTCTCGAGGCAGGAAGAAAGGAGGAGCGCAAGGAGAGGGGAGGGAGGGGGCAGAGAGACACGCACACGGGGATCCGGATGTCAGAGCCATTCCGAAACAGCAGGTAGCAAGATGGGAAGTTGGTGACACCAAACTCGTTCACCACGTCATGCTGTGTGTTCAGGACCCTGCGCACCACTATGCCCCGGCGCTGGGACAGGTCCAGAGTCACCTGCAGAGACAATGAGACACTTGCAGGGGTAGGCCAAGCCACTGGACAGAGGGAAGGCCTGGGCAAGTGCCTGGGTGGCAGCTGTGCTCTAGCCAGACTTGAAACCTTTCCAAGAGTAGACTATCGTGACGAGTGAGAGTCTCCTGCCGCCAACCACACCTGCCCCGCTGTAAGGAGTGCAAACGCTGCCTGCTCAGAATGGTGCGGACCACACATCTTGAATCCTTGAGGACAGTCCCAATTTGATGTAATTTTCTTTCCAATGAGAACAATTTGTAAAAGGCATAAAAAGATGTGGTTTCCAAAATTCAAAAACACACATGCACCCCAATGTTCACTGCGGCACTATTTACAATAGCCAGGTCATGGAAGCAACCTAAATGCCCATCGACAGAGGAATGGATAAAGAAGATGTGGTACATATACACAATGGAATATTACTCAGCCAGAAAAAGGAACGAAATTGGGTTATTTGTAGAGACGTGGATGGACCTAGAGACTGTCATACAGAGTGAAGTAAGTCAGAAAGAGAAAAACAAATATCGTATATTAACGCATATATGTGGAATCTAGAAAAATGGTGCAGATGAACCTGTTTGCAGGGCAGGAATAGAGACACAGATGTAGAGAATAAACATATGGACACCAAGGGGGAAAAGGGGAGGGTGGGCTGGACTGGGAGATTGGGATTGACATGTAGACACTACTATGTATAACACATAACTAATGAGAACCTGCTGTATAGCCAGGGAACTCTACTCAATGCTCTGTGGTGACCTAAATGGGAAGGAAATCCCAAAAAGAGGGGATATATGTATACATATAGCTGATTCACTTCGCTGTACAGCGGAAACTAACACAACATTGTAAAGCAACTATACCCCAATAAAGAAAATAATTTTTAAAAATGTATGTATCTGATATTTGGAAGGAAAAAAAAGTGGTTTCAGTTTTGTTCTGATATTTGTAAGACTTTCTGTCTATATTCCAAATTGGAAAAATATACTTAGACGTGACAATCTTATTTTTAGAAAGAATTAAGAAGGAGAAATATACTGTTAGGTAATATTTATTGAATAGGTATTATGTTCTGTATATAGATTGCTTCATTTAATCTTCAAAATAATACTCACTATGAAAGAGGAACAATTACTAGGAGACCAAGCCAGGTGGTGCAGTATACCATGGCTGCGTGGGTTTAAATCCTGCCCCCCCAGACTAAACCTCTCCCAGACTCAACTTCCTTACTTGCAAAATTGTAATAACAATACCCACCTCCAAGGGCTGTTAAGAAGACTGAATGGGTTAATTTTATAAAAGTGCTTCTAACATCGATTAGTAAATAGTTATGTATGTAAGTATTTCTTTAAAAAATGAAACTCCTATCATATAGTAGACGCAAAAACCGAAGCTCAGCAGTGAAATCATGTGATCAGGTCACACATGTAGCAAGCACCTGAGCTGGGCTGTGAATCCCAGGTCGATCTGCCTCCAGAGCTGGGGCTCTTGGCCACTGTGCCCTCCTGCCTCTCAAACTAACCATCCCTGGGCACCTCTGCATGGACAGGGGACCAGTGCCCTTGGTTACTAGGGGAATGGGGGAGCGTAGGAGGAAGAGCTGATTCCAATGAACATTTATCGATCACCTGTACAGGCTTGACCCCAGGCCTGGAATGGGACCAGAAGGATCAGGCACACCTTCAGCAAAGCTCCCTGCCCATCCCACCTCCATGCTTCCCCTCTCAGGGCTGAGAGGTCTGGAGACAGCTCGGAGCGCTCAACTGTGCTTTGGGAGTTTCAGGAGGAAAACCATTCAGAGTCAACAGTCATGTTTAATTTCATCCCCTCTCTCTCTATCTCCTTGCACTGCCTTGGAACTTCTCCCAGGCACCGACCCATCCCACCTCTGCATCTGGGAAAAGCCCAGTGGCCCGCGAAGTCCATGGGGCAGCGGTGGAACGGCAGACTCTCTGCATCAGGCCGGGGATGGATCTTTATAAAGTACGTACTCTGTGCCAGTTACTCATCCAGGCTTTTCCTCTAAACCGCCTCACTTGATGTTCCCAAACATACTCTGAAAAAAGGTAACTGTCACCACTTCAAAGGCAGGGAAACGAAGCTCAAGAAAGTTGAGTAACAGTGATCACAGACACAGCACATAAGTGATGGAGTGGAGATTCCAACCCGCCTGATTCTGTTACCTGCTTCACCTGGGAAGGGACCCCATTTCCTCAAGAGGGATTAGAGGCTCTCTGATGTTCCCTCCCCCCCAGATTTTTTACTCCAATTCTTTGCGAGCGGGGTAGTGTGGAAATAACACAAGCTTTGGAGGCAGACAGACCTGGTTTGAAGTTCTGCTCTACCAGTTCACTGGCTGTGTGATTTTCGACCTGTTACTTGACCATCTTCGTTAATTAGAAAGATGAGCAACTACGTGTGTCAGCAATCTAGTGCAATGCTCAATCAACAGCAGGTGTTATCATTCTCAGTTTCCACGAGGAAGATCCAAGCAGACATAAAGGCTTTAAACAGAAAGGTCCAGCTCCTACACTTCCCGTTTCCCCCAGCAGGGGTCAGGCCAGTGCTGGGCTAAGAAGTGTACAGGACCAGCCCTGCTCTTGGCTCTCTCCCAGCGGCTATGCAGTAGCAGTGGGACCCTGCAGGCAGCTCACCTCTCTACCCAGGTAGGAGCCTTCCCTTTCAAAGATCAGGGCCAGGTAATCTTCATCATTGCTTGCAAAGAATCCAGTAATCTCCTCCAGCCTGCAAGAGACAACGCTGGCAGTCACTCTCTCTGTGGTGGGAAGAAAGCAAAACTGCCGGCGACAGCAGACGTGTCTGACCCAGTACCGTTGAGTGCGGCCACACACACCTCCTCCTCTGTTTGCACACAAGACTTTGAGGAAGTCTCTCCATGCCAGCCCTCCAGTGGGAGTAAAATAACCCTGAGTCTCAAAAGACGCTCTCTGCCTATTACAGAAACCTGGTTCTTCACTTCACCCACCTATTTGGGTTGTTTTTTCAGAGTCAGGAGTGCGTAGGGCAGTCTGAGGAGGAGACCGGGGGAGGCACGCTTTGAGACCAGGTGTTTCTATGCTCTGGGTAAGGCCCAGGCTTAGAGGGCAGTTTTTATTGGTCCCCTAAGAAGCTGGTGTTTACTACCCATCAGACACAAGCCTTGATCTGTGCTAAGTCACTACCAACTGGGAGACGTGCTTTTTCCCCTCCTGGAGCAGGCATACAAAAGAAACTAAAGAATGAGAAAGTCCTGGGTACAGGAGATCTCAGAAGCTGTCTAATCTTATTTGAAGATTTTAACCTCCTTATTTTAAGATGAGGAAACTAGGGCCCCAGGATGAAGGTGGAAATTAATAAGAAGGCAAATCTTATTATTCCCCCCAAATCAAAGAATTAAGATACAAGCTGTTTTAAAAATGCAGAGTTTCAATAGAAAACAATTGCATGATACAAAAATGATTTGTTCCCTTATTTCAATTAAAAGCAGAACATCATCAAACATGTAACAGGAGACAACAGCGTCTACTTTTGTCCCCAACCTGATGACCTATTTCCCTCCTCCGGATCCAATGATGTGGCAGTGGTTACCTCCAAACAGAAGATGCAACATGGGGCCAGTGGAGCCCAGCCCAGCAACAGTACAAACGCCATGCCAGAGAGGTGGGGGCCAGAGTGTACCCCAGGGGGTGGATGGTCACTGACAGCCCCTGGGGTGGTAGCAGGTGGCCTCTCAGGCAACTTCCCCAGACCTCCCCAAGGCTGGCAGAAGAGCCCACAGGCAGCTGACCATGTAACTTGCCCCCATCCCGTCCATTCTCACTCACACTTCTGGACGAGGCAGCCCACCTTCCACCACAGGTCCCCGCCTCCTCCCTAAAGCTCTCTAGAAGGATCACTTTGAGAGAGGCTGGCAGGTTTACCTGGCTGGTTGCTTTTGAGATCTTCTGGGCTGAAAAGGCACCATGAGGGAGTGTGGGTGTAAGAAAGAGACAGAGGCAGAGACGTGATCATTGAGAAATGGAAGAAGGAGCGAGGTGTTTCCTGGAGAGAGGGGGTCTGGCTGTGGAACCCCAAACCAAGACCATATACTCAGTCCAGGGGCTCCATGAGGCCCTCTGGGAGGATGGAGAATTGGGAAAGATGATAAAAGAATCATTGTGAGTTGGATTCAACACCAGTTGACACTTGGAAACACAGTCCCTCAGCAGGGCCTCAGCTTTCCAGACACCAGCGGACTTAGGGTGGGCGCTGAAGCCCCAGTGTTTGCCTCCTGAGGCTTTCTCAGCATCCGGAACCTTCACGGTGTTCTGTGGCTGGGCTCCCTCTAGCAGCCCCAGCTGGTACTTGGATTTGCTCCTTCTTGGCCCCGTAAGGTGGGCTTTCTCCTATCCGGGGTTCTCGTCCAGAAGGGCAGGACCTCGTGTTTTCCATCTACCTGTCTCCCTCTGTGGGAGAGTTAGAGTGAGACACCGTGCACCTCATTATGCTGATTTCCTAGAATAGAGGCGCTCCTGGAAGGCTGCCTGGCAGGTAGATATAGGACACCAGCCACCTGACACTCTGCAGCCCAGGGAGCAGAGTCACCTCCCCATCCCCCGGTCACAGCTATGGCTCAGGAAATGAGCACCTTCATTTTACAGGGCTTTGTGCTTCTCAGTCCCCCATCCCCTTTCGTCTAAACGGCATCTGGTCTCCCTTTTTCTTCCCCACGCCCACCCTCTCAGGGACCCTCCCTGGGTTAGATCATGTGAAATCCAGCTGCATCCCTCCGATATTCCAGGTTCTGAGAAGCAGCAGCAGGTATTACCCAGAGAACCCCGCCCGTCTTTTCCTTCCCGTCGGGTGGGATGGGCCCTTGCATCCCCGTCAGCCCCAGGAGGTCAGGGCTCCTAGGGTAGGACCTCCAGCAATGGGAAGCCCTCCACCAGCTTCTCCAGGCAGCTCTGGGCTCCGGTCTACTGGAGTGTCCACCGCTCAGGCAACAGGAAGAACCAGCCCGGTCCCCGGCCCTGCTGCCCCCACGGTCCTCTCACTGCCAGGCCTGCCATCCTGCCACACTGCCATGGGCCTGCCCCAGCCCCAAATACCTGGCAGGCTTCAGTGGGGGACAGGCGGAGGGCCACGTGTCACTATGGGACTCCAGGGCGTCAATGAGACTCTCCCGCAGCATCTGCACGTCAGCACCAGCCACTGTAAATGAAGATGGACATAGGCAAGGGGCGTGAAGAGAGGAGAATGAATCCCAGTGCCCTTGTCAGCCTGCCTCATGGAAGCAAGGGGCCCAGGGCATGAGCTGAGCAAAACAGAGCACATCTCAGTCCTCCTCTGTACGAGGGACGGGGGGCATCCCACCCCTGTGGTCCTAAGCATGGCAGGGGGACCCATCCCCCAGGGCAGGACAGAGTCCCTCACACCTGGGCCCTGAGGGCCCTCCCCACGCTATCTGGCTGCCCCTCTGGATGTCAACCCCACTTTGACACGAAGGGCTATTCTGGGAACATGTGACCTTCCCCACTTCCCAGATGGGCCCAAACGGAAGGGCTTCTTCAGCCTTGTTTTCCCAAAGGCATCTTCCAGGCTGGCTGGGAATGACATTTCCAGGAAAACAAATTCGGCTTTCACTGGGGACCTCCTCACCCTGCAGACCTTGCTGGGCTCTCTTCACCCCAGCAGAAGCCCAGGCGAAAGAGGGGGAGAAAGATGCTGACGGCGCCAATGAGACCCCACGAGCTGGGACACCCACCTGACAGTGTATCTCCTGAGCCGGTCTTGGAAGAGGCCTTAAAGAACTGGAAGCAAACACACAGAAAAGAGTCAGTGGAGCTAAGAGCACAACACCCACGCCAGTTGGGTCTGTGTTTTTGTTTTTTGGGGTTTTTTTTTGTTTTTTTTTGTTTGTTTTTTTTCAGTACGCGGGCCTCTCACTGTTGTGGCCTCTCCCATTGCGGAGCACAGGCTCCGGACGCGCAGGATCAGCGGCCATGGCTCACGGGCCCAGCCGCTCCGCGGCATGTGGGATCTTCCCGGACCGGGTCACGAACCTGCGTCCCCTGCAACGGCAGGTGGACTCTCAACCACTGCGCCACCAGGGAAGCCCTGGGTCTGTGTTTGAGACCCAGCTGCTTACTAAATGGGGTGACTTCGGGGAAATGACTTAACTTTTGTGAGCCTCAGTTTCTTCATCTGTAAAATGAGAGCAAGAGGTCTCTGCTCGTGGAGCGGGACCCTGGTTCCTCTCCCTGGTGTCCTGCACCTGATCCCCACCCTCACAGCTCTGGAGCACCCCGGGAAGCTGCGGCTCGGACACTTGGCTGAGGGGTGTCTGTTTCTATGAAGCGCCGGGACCCGGCACATAGGGACTAGAAAATAGTTGCTCTATAAATAAGTGATGCAGACCCATCCGATAAAATAAAGTGAAGTCACTTCATACCCCCCACGCACACCCTGGACAATGTTAGCTGCTCTCTGAGGCGATCTGTCCTGGTTCCTTATCTTGGAAAAGGGGCAGCGAGGCTCATGTCTCTGGCCACGGAGGACTCCCAGCCTGGCTCCACCGAGGACTCCCAGCCTGGCTCCACCGAGGACTCCCAGCCTGGCTCAGCAGACACTCCAGAAGGGAGGGGTGTCCAGTTTGGTTCTACTGAGGGGTGGGCTTGAGCCCCTGAAGAAACAAGCCTTATTACAGATGGGCCAGTTTAACTCTCTCCCCATGTACATGACACCCAGGCCCAGTCTGTTGCCTCCTTGGGAGAGAGGACAGAGAGAACAGAGGGCAACTCCTTAGAATGAGCTCCTGTCTTAAGCGGTGGGAGAGCTGCCAGAACTCCGGCTTGTGCTCTCCTGGGATCAGGAGGTAACAGAGTTCAGTTGTCCTGACAGATGGCCACTTAACTGCCTGGGGAAGAGCCTGCAATCTGGGAAGAGGCCTCCTCTTGAGGTCCCTAACCTTGAGGCTACTTGTAGCCACCTTGGGCCTCTGCCGAGTAGCACGGCTGCTCGGCCTTATCCCAAGCTGGTGGCTGAATGCAGGCCCTCAGGTCTACCAGACCTGGGTTCAAGGCCTGGCTCTGCTATGCTCTTGCTGTGTGACCTTGGGCACTCTATTAACCTCTCTGAACCTTCTCATCTTTAAGATGAGGACGACACCATCTACCTTGGAGAACTGCTGCGAGGATTCAATGACAATACATCCGAAGTGCTTAGCACTGTACCTGGTGCACACAGTAAGAAATCAACAAATGTTAACATTATCACTATTATATCATCATCAGCCCCTTCCCTTGTTCCGTTGAAACACCAGGAAACACTGATCAGCTAGATCTGTCGGTTCTAGCCATTTGTAGGCAGAAAACTGAAATGTGGAGGCCACCTGCCTCCCTCTCCCACATGAACAACAAAGATGCAGAGAAGCCGCCCATCTCTCCCCACCTGCAACCTTCTCCTGCTACTGCTGACCTCACCTGGACCCTGTTTTATTCTCTCCTACTTAGAGCATTAATATAAACTTTTATTCTGGGTGAAAACCAGCCACTGACACATGCCACATATATTCATAATAGTGTTCTTTGCAGTCACTGAATACATTTTGAATTAATAAAAGTATATGCTATCCTTACGCTTGTAAAAACGAGCACAGTTTTCTAGGGCTGTGTCATGAAATCAAGTAGATAAAGCATGTTAAGGCATTTATGGGCTGACACTGTTTCTCAGGAACAAAATAAAAGACACACCTATTTGGGGTTTGGTTTGCTCACAGAGGATGACCTTTACAGCTGCAGTTATTCACAGTGACGGTGCCTTTGTACAGACAGAATAGACTTCAACTTGCTTCCATAGGCATAAAAACATGACTAACATCTTGACGCCTTAAGCCATGTGGCTCTTCATGGCTACAGTTGTTACTGTCAGCTACTGTAAAGTAGTGTGGTTGACTTTTCTTCAACCATCAGGTCTCCAAGATCTGAGCAGGTGCCTTATGAAAAGGGGCTGACATTACTTCCATCAGAGGGCGGCCTCCCCAGACCCCAGCTGAGCCTTCTGAAGGCCCCAGCCATGGGCAGTGGGGAGTCAGACAGGAGCCTGCAATAGGGGAGTGCAGGAATTCCAAGAGCTCCCCTTCTGCATGAGGTGCAGGGCTACAGGGAAGGCCCCCTCCTCTCTCCAGTTACTTCAGTCACGCAGCCTTCCCTTCTGTCCCCAGAAGCTTCCCAGCCACCTTCCAGAACAATGTCACCACGTGAGGGCTGGTTCCCATACCTCACACTCTAGAGGAACTTTTTCCTATGAACTAATCTCTCCTTCATCTTTCCCCTTGTCTACCAGCTCCTTCCCTATGCCTGCAAACAGGTTCAGATCCTCCGAATCTAAAGTTAAAAAAAAAAAAAAAAAAAAGGACACGAAGGGATGGAGGATGGGAACAGAGGCTTCTCCAGTTGCTGCACGTCCCATTTCCCGGTGCCACCAAATGTCTCAAAACAGTGTCTGCCCTCAGTCCTCTTCCTTCCCGCGAAGCTGGCTGCGGCTCATGCCCCCACCACTCAGCTGGGACCACTCCAGGAAAGCTCGGCTGACCTTCTCTTTGGCTGGTCCAATGACCTTCCAGCCCTTCCTGCTCTCTCTGCAGTATCTGTTGCTATCACTGCCCGTTTCTCCCCCCTCGGCCAGGGTTTTTTTTTGTGCCACATCTTCCCGCCACTCTCCTTCTTTGCCTTCATGTCACCACCCTCCCTTGGTTGTCCTGACACTGCCCAGGCCTTCATGGCCACCTTCACAGCCTTCCCCTCGCTCTTGTCCCAGCCTTGCTCTGGACTCCTCTCCTGTGCCATCTCCTGCCCCCAGTTTCTCCTCCAGCCACACATCGGATCACGGCACTCTTCTGTTTAAAAAGCCCTGGGAGGCACTGTCACAAACGAGGGGCTCAAGCTATGCTTTTGAATGAATGAGTGAATAAACAGGTGAATGGACAAACCAACCCGTTGTTTGTCTCCCTTGCTGATGTCATCTACCTTGTCCAAAAGGTTTGTGACCTGAACCCTGTCTCAGGTCCTCACCTGTCTTAACTTGTTTCTTCCAGGTGTCAGGGTAGCCCTCCCCCAATACACACACACTGTCCAAGACTGAGTCACCCCTCCCACAACCTGTTTCTCCACCCATGTTCCTTCTCTCACCCAGTGATTGTCCTCCTCCCCATCACCCAGACCAGCATCTCCCTCTCCCACAACGCCTGTGGTCTGTGAACTTGACCTTTGTGATATCTATTCTACAGTCCTTGAGACCAGTTGCCTTTTCTAGACCAGGGCCTACCACCTACTTCCTGGCCCACTACAACTGTCTCTACCTGTCCCCGCCTCACACCCTCAGAAATGGTCACATGCTCCATCTTTTCAAATGATGGAGCCACCACCCTCACTGTCACTTTGTTTGGGTTTCTAAGGGACAATTCTGGTCTGATCATGTCCCTCCTCCTCAAAGCCCTTCCATGACTCCCTACTGCCGAGGAATAGTGTCCAAACTCAGAGCGTTTGAGGCCTTCCAGGATCTGCCTCCACCCACACTTATCTCCCACTGCCCCGCCCCCATTCCCTACATTTCAGCTACGATGGACTTGAACCCGAACTTCCCACCCATCCATCCACCTCCCACCTGGGAGGGCAGGACTATAGCTTATTCACCTCTGCAAGCCCCACAGTGCCTGGCACAGTGTCTAGGACATGGAAACACTCAAAGGACACCTGTTCAGTTGAACAGAGAATCTCTACCCTTTGATCAGCTTGGAAGCTCATGCAAAAATCACATTAAAATCGAGTCAGGGCACGCTTCTGCCCTCTTATTAATCTGCATCCTTATTAAGTCAGCTGTTGGAGGCGTGTGCCCTACCCAAGGGAAAGGGCCGCCACTCCCTGGAAACAGGCAATTAAGACTCCAGCAGGGAGTTTCCTTTCCTCCAGGAGCGGTCAGCACCCAGTCCCTTTCCTCTCAACACTTGACCCAGGAGCTTCTGCCCTCCCCAACCGTGGAGCCCCTGGAATCCTCCCTGTCTCCCCAAAGGCAGGTGACCAGATGGCACTGGGCAGGTCTTTACCAACCTATCCAGGAGCAACTGCCTTCCTGGGGGCCAAATAAGGCTAAACAAAAAGCATGCTTTGCAGTGGCAACCATCAATGGCACTGAATCCAAGCTTTCTAAACAAGTTTTAAGGAAGGTGACCTCCAAATACCTTACAGTGAGCCTGCGAGGATGCACAAGCTTAACCGTTCCTACCCTGTGGACCGTCAGTGGAGGCGAGACCTGGCAGAGGGCAGGTGACTGCTGAGAGGGGGGCCTATCTCCTTTTTCCAGAGAGAGGCAGGAGATGTCTTTCTGAGTCCTGTCCCCGCTCCCTGACAACTCACAAGAGCCACAAAAAGTAACAGCCCAGACGGTACTCCCCAGTCCCAGCCTTGAATTCAAGGACTTGTCATCCCTGGGCTCCCTCCTTCCGGGGTCCTGCCTCCGCCCCGCACAAGAGCCTCAGCTCCAGCCAGACCAGCCTTCTCAACTCCCCACACGGTTCCACCCACATCCTCTGCTCTCACATCCTGCCCGCCATACCTCCTCTCTCCCAGCCAAACTCCACCCACTTGGATGTCCCCCTCCTCCGGGAACTCCTCCTCCCCAGGAAATCCTCTCTGATGTGGGAAGGAAAGAACTCAGTGACCCCAGGCAAACTCCCCCAGCGTTCACCATGTACACCTCACTCCCGGCCTGTCAACTAGCTGGGAGCTCTGAGTGCCCTTGTGCGCAGCGCCTTCCTGTCTGGCCGGCCTCGCTTATGTTTCTGGCCATGGCCTACAGGTCTGGCTTCTCCATGATGATGAGCACAGTGCTGTGCCCCGAGCAAACATTCACTCAACAGCTGTTGATGGATGGACTGCCTCAAATGGGGTATCACAGAGGGGCTACCACGAGCCCATAGGGCAACAGGAAGGAAGACAACTAACATTTATGGAACTTTGGCTAATACCACAGTGTCCTGGCACTCTCACACGTAAGACCTCATTTCATAGTTGGCAACAATCCTATTAGGTAGATATTATCATCCCATTTTTCAGACAAAGAAACTGAGGCCAGTGGCTAGGGCATTAAGTGACTCCCCGAGTCACAGTAAGCAGGGGAGCCAGGATTTGAACTCGTGTCAATTATCTCCTCAGAATCTTGCAAAGGGAAGACTTCTGTCCTCTCCCACCCAATGCTGCTGCCTCCTGTAATCTTGATCCCAGCCAGGCCTTTGGCTACAAAGGGTCCTACTCCATTACCCACTGAGGGGCACTCCTGCAGCCCACTGGCAAAGCCTCTACCCCTGAAGTTCCAGCCTCTAGGTCCTCAAGCTCCAGCCAAAACCAGCTTTAAGCTACCTTTCCCTCCCTCCCCTCTGTTCTCTTCCAGATGGGCACCGGCTCCAGTTTGATAGGGCCCTGACACAGCTGGCTTGCCTTGCAGGGCCGGTTGTTTGCTAAACAGGCTGGGCTGGCAGAAGCTCACTGTTTGCTCACGGTGACAAGGTGCAGGAGGCAGAGGAAAGGGACAATGACACATGTTACTGGGAGTGGCCATACTCTTGTACGGGCCTGTCCCTGTCATACCAGCGACACTCTCTCCCCCTGTTCAACACATGTCCTCATCTTAGAGCTCTCAGCCTTGATGGGTGGGAGCGAGGACCGGCTCCAGTCCCCACGGGATGGCAGACAGAGGTACAGGGCCATCTCTCTGGCCTGCTGGCAGCCAGGCCCACCTCTAGGGTGTACTGCTTCCCAGGGAGTCCAGCCACGCAGCCCACACGCACACCGGGCTCTCAATGGGCCAGAATCTCTGGAGATCTGGAATCTGAGTCGTGTTTTCCAAACACTAGAAATAATCTAGTGGTAAGTTGTAAAATCAAGTTAGTGAATCACAGCCAGTACTTTTTAAAAAATACACAGAACAGAAAATAGCGTCTACTGCACTTACGAAGAATAGTGTTTTATGAAACAATTGTTTTAGGGATAACAGATACAAACCAACTTCTGGATCTCACTGTAAATGTTGTAGGTCACAGTAACAATGTTTGAAAGCCACTGCTTAGGGCCTTAGAACAGAGACCGATCAGAAGCTAGAACCACTTGCACCCTGGACCAGAGCCCTAAGGACTGGGCACCGAGCCCCTCTCCCTGCTGAAACTGAACTGCAGGCTCCTCAGGAGAGGTTGGGAGGGCTTGGCCGAGGGAGGTCACAACACTGGTCTCTGGAGCTCGTAAGAAATGCACAGGTCACTACTAGCCCAGCTCAGCCCAGCCCAGCCAGATGCCGCCAGTGTGAAGGCAGTCAAGGAGCCCAGCTCAGGGTCCTGCCAGCACCCCTCCCACAGCAGGATAGGCGGTTGAGGAGATGATTAGTCACTTGGGGCACTCAGGCTGTGTGTGCTGCATGACTCAGACAGGTGCTGAGAAGCTTCTGGATCTCCCGACATACCTGGGCCATCTCCTTCCAATCCCCCGAGCCCCAGCCTCTTCCAGACAGAAACAGAATGCCCCAGGCACCAGCCCCCACCGAACCCCCACAGGATGTCCCGACCTGGCCACGGGACCAATGCCAACCCCCTTCCCCTGTGCAGGGACTCCTGCTGCCACACTCATCTTCCCCCAGCTTCCCACGCGGGGCTGCTTGCCCTGCCTCAGCAGAAGGAACAGAAGGCTCCGTCCTCCCCTTGGAGAGTAATTTTGAATATTTTAAGTTACACATCTTGGGGCCAAGGATAGGACAATGGCCCTGTCATGGAAGCCTTTTACTTAAAAGAGACAGTTGACAAACAATGGCTCCGCTGCCACCTCTAAATGATACGGCAGTAGCCGTTGGCTCAGGACACTTCCCCAGGCCAGCTGAATGGGGGCTTGGGCCCTGACCCTAAGTGGTAACAGGAGCATGGGAGGGAGCTCTCCGGGGCTGTGGAAACCCTGAACCCAGCAGGAGTTCACTGGCCGTGAGAACAGAAAGGTCACATGGAGTTAGAACTGGATGTTGCTGGAGGAGCCTGGGGCCTTGCTCTCCAGATGAATTCTCCTGGCGTCATCAGTCTCAGATATGGTTCATGGTTCTGCCTGGCAACTGAAGTCCCTGAACTCAGAGATATCTTGTTCCAGGGACAATGTTTGGCTTTTCAGTCTTCAAAGGCATTTCCTGATTCTTCTTCTTTTTTTTTTTTTTTTTAAAAAAGACACATTTATTCAGCATCATGATCAGACTATTACATTTAGCAATCAACAGCATGGGTGCAAAAAAAAAAATCTATATTAAAACCCTTTGTTGGAATGCTTTACACTTTCCACAGAACAGAAACTAAAATAACCTGTTATACAATTAGTCACAAATACAGTCCTCGAGTTTTTTTGCCCATACACATGAGTATTGTCTAAAATATGTCTTCTTTGTAGCAGCTAGGCCCTGCCACCACTGTGCTTGGCCGAGTTCACAAATCTGTTGTAACCTGTAGCTTCCCTGTCACTTCTCTGGCTCTCCTCTCCTGCGAAGCTTTGTTTCCTGGCAGTAATCAAAACCTTCTGCCACTGCCATAGCTACTGCTGCTGCTGGAACCACCATAGCCACCTTGGTTTCAGGGCTTGGCAAAGTACTGGCCTCCAACACCATAGGGGCCAGAACTTCTGCCTCCAAAGTTTCCTCCTTTCATGGGTCCAAAATTTGAAGATTGATTGTTGTAACTGCCAAAATCATTGTAGCTTCCACCACCTCCATAATTGCTTTCATCATTACCAAATCCATTATAGCCGTCCCCACTGCCACCACAGCCACCACCACCGCGGATGCCACCAAAGCCAGCTCGACCACTGAAGTTTCCTCCACGACCAAAGCTGTCATTCCCACCAAAACCCCCTCCAAGACCACCATCAAAGTTTCCAGAACCATTTCAACCTCTTTGGCTGGATGAGGCACTAGCCATCTCTTGCCGAGATAGGGCTTTCCTTACTTCACAGTTGTGGCCATTCACAGTGTGGTATTTCTGAATGACAATCTTGTCTACAGAGTCATGGTCATCACAGGTTACGAAAGCAAAGCCTCTCTTTTTTGCCACTGCCTCTACCAGTCATGATTTCAATCACTTCAGTTTTCCCATACTGTTGGAAATAATCTCTTAGGTGATGTTCTTCAGTGTCTTCTTTAATGCCACCAACAAAAATCTTTTTCACCTGGTTAAGTGGGCGCCAGGTCTTTGAGAATCTTCTCTTGAGACGGCCCTCTTTGGTTCCCCAACTCTTCCATCCACCTCGTGTGGCCTTGCCTTCATGGCCGCATCCACCTCCTCCACAGTGGCATACGTGACAACCCCAAAGCCTCTGGAGCGCCTGGTGCTTGGATCCCTCGTTACCACACAGTCTGTGAGCGCTCCCCGCTGCTCACAATGGCTCCTCAGACTGTCATCGGTTGTTTCAAAGCTCAAACCTCCGATGAAGAGCTTCTGCAGCTGTTCGGGCTCTTTGGGTGACTCTGACTTAGACACGACAGCAGTGGAGGCGGGGGAGATGCTTACTCAACGATGTTTACTCGGCGGTGTCCACGGGCAGAAAGGAGTAATCTACCAAACGTATCTCCTGATTATTCTTAGTGGCCACAGAGGAAATTGCTTTTCTAGATGCCATACTGGTGGGAGCAGGCTAATTATTTATAGGTGGAGAGAGAGATTTTGATTTGGATTCTTTAATTTGGAAGAGAACTAACTGGATTACAGCCGGGCCTGAGCTCTGGGGAGGGTGCTAAGTATAATGGCACAGCCTTGCTGCTCTGGGCTTCCCAGGGCCTCTGATGTGAGAGCCTTGGAAGTTGTCCAGGTGTTAATTAAGTGGTTGATGCCCCGCGGTGGGCAGGCTGGCAGGCAAAGCCTCCTCAGAGAGCTCGTGCTACTTGCAGCCACAGCCGGGGTGACAGGGCCCTCGTGTGTTTGGTATGATGTCTCCCGTGATGGAGATCCCTGCTGCCTGAGGCATTGGGCTAAGGCTCTCCTGCCAGGTCACTTCTGAGCCTCTTGGGTTCAAGGCACTTGCCTGATGAGGATGAGGTTGGCCAGTTGTCTCAAGGGACCTTTTCTGGGGGACCATGAGACCCCCTGAGTCTGATCCTGCCTACAGGTGGGTCAGAGCCTAAACTCTGGTTTTACAGGGTTTAGATCAGCCCTCCAAGGCTGGGAGGTCAGGCAGGAGAGGAATTGATTGAAAAGAGGCCCCTGGGAGCTGGGAGTTCTCACCAGCTCAGGTGATGCTCACTTCTCACAGCTACAATCTGCCCATCCCAACGCCACCACACACAGCCCCTTTTCCTTATAAAGGGGAGAATGTGCCAGACGAAGTGAGCCTCTTTCTTTTCTGCCTCCCAGTTCACATCCCTTTCTGCCTCTAAAATAGGCACATGCTCCAGGGGCTGTGATTTAAGCAGGTCAAGCCCAGAAGCCTGGGAGGACACCACAGAGCCCAGCAGTCAGGCAGACACCAGGGAAGCATGGAGCAGCTGGCAACGTGCTCCGACAGCACTGCCCCCGAGCCCGCTCACCCCTCCTGGTCACACACCCTCACAGTCGGGAAGCCAGAGATGTTGAAGTCTCTGCACACTGCGGTGTTGGTCTCCTGAGCACAGTCCAGGGCGGCGAGATTCAGGGCCGGCCTCCAAGCTGAAAGGACAAAAAATAAAAAAAAAAAGAAACAAAAAAAACCTGAGGTAAGTAAGAGGGGCTGGCACCTCTGCCTGCTGACCTCGCCCATGCAACACCCCACCGCCACCAGTGCCCACGGCACCTGCCTCCGAAGCTCTTAGGAGAAAGGTCACTCCTTCCTCAAAACATGGCCTCTGAGATAGTTGGGTTATTCTGCATTTAGCCTGTGCTTAGGACACAGTTAAATAGCACCGGTAACCCACTCGGAACAGCAAGCTGTGTCCCCCGTTGTTCTGCAGTGAGGGAGGGGCACAGGGGCTGGAGGAGCTGAAGAGAGATATGAGATGAGCCTGGCCCTCTTGGGGAAAAGCCCCTGGGATACTGCCTCTGTCTCTGCTGCCCTCTAGAGAGGATCAGTTCCAGAAGGGTGAAAAGCATGCCTCAGGAGTGCTGAGTTCCCCCATGGACCCTCGGTGAAGGCCTCTGAGGCCAGAGGTAGTGGCCATCAGCCCAGCTTGGGTGGGTGGGACACAGGGTGGTAGGGACCAGCCCCCCGGCCAGAGGTGGAGGCAGAAGTCCAGGGGAGGAAGGCGAAGACACCTGGGATCTAGAAGCCACAGGGAAAGAAGCCCTGAGGCCAGACTCTGGAAGATAACAGCTCCCCAGGCCGGCTGCCTGGGCACCCTGCTCCTTCATCAGGCCCCGGGCCACAAGGCCTCCCTCCGCTGGAACTTACGGGCAGAGAGAACAATGGCTCCGTTCTGGGCCACGGCCCCGGATCCGGGAACCGGAAAACAAACTCATCTACCAGGCGGGCCTCCTGAGCCTGCTCCCGGGAGAAACAGGCACGCCTCCCTTGACCGTCTCGACCCCCTCAGGAGAGCCACTCACGGGACACACCACCGCGGCGGGGACCCGAGGATCACGCTGGGAAAAGGGAACGACACCACCGCTCGGCCTCGGGCACCTGAGGGACGACCCGGAGCGCTCCAGGGGCACCACAGAGGACCAAGCAAGGCACGCTCACGCGCCGGCAGGGGCGCGCAGCGCAGCGGCGGGACGGCCCCCCACCAACGCGGGGAGGACCGCTCGCGAGGCACACGCCAAGGAGGCGAAGCAAGAGTGTCTGCTGCGTCCGAGGACCACGGCCCCGCCCACGCCGTGAGGCAGCGGGCGGGAGACCGAGGGTCAGGGCCGGAGACCACCACCCCCGCCTTCCACACACCCCTCGACAGGTCGGGAGGCCGTGACAAGAGAGGCGAGGGGCACGCGGACAGAACGAGAAGAGCGGTCCCGTTCGCCAAGAACGTCCGTCCCTCGTCTGGCGCGACTTAGGCCCGGCCCAGGAGAGCGCGACATCACTACATCGATCAGTCAGGTGCCCTGGGAGCAGGGTCAGGTGCCCCGGGAGCACCTACCAAAGTGCCACACTACAGTGAGGCTGCTCCCGCCGGGATGGAGGATGTGCACGTGAAGCTGCACAGACAGTGAGCTGGTGATGCACTGGTGCCACGCCGTACGGCACGGGGCTCTGAAGGAACGTGGCCGCAGGGGAGACCAGCCCTGGGCACCAAGCAGGGGCCTGGCAGGAAAGGCGAGAACCGAGTGGAGCCTTGACCATCAGACCAGGTGACAGGCAACCGGGGCACGGGGTGAGCAGACGAGGAGGGGAGAGTGGACAGGGCAGGCTGTGCGGGCTGCAGAGGCAATGCCGCGGGAAGGCAGGCAGGGGCCAGCGTGGGCGCGCCGGCCTGGGGCTCAGGGTTGGCTCCCCAGCACCCTCCCCAACGCGGGCATCTCCAGGCCGATGAAGGAAGGAGCGAGCCTGCCTGAGGAGTGGGGGAGGGCACACATGCTCCCCACAGGGCCCTACCCCTCCCACCTGGAGCACAGGATGGGGTGGGGGGACTCACACAGGCAGCCCACGCAGAACTCGCTAATGACAGAAGACTAATATCCAAATAACATCCCTGAGACCTGTGGCTTTGCCGGGACCTCTTACCTCGCCCCAGAACCTGTCCCTTACAACATCTGAAAAACCACTATTTCCAAAGGCATCAGAGCTCCCAGAACCTTTTATGCCCAGGGGAGGAGTGTCACCCTCACTTCCACGACAGATGTATGGAAGAGCCAGGATGCCTCCCAGACACCCCTGATCCATCCCTCAAAGGAAAGGCTCCGAAGGTTCAGAGCAACTAAGCTGGTCCTTCTTGGGGTGACACGAGGCAGGGGGTCTGGCACTGTGAGGCAGGCCAGAGGCAACGCCCGCTCCCTCCCCAGCCCCCTCCCCCTTCTCCTTTCTTGCTGGCAACCTACTCTTGGCACTGAATCCTGGCGGGAGGGAGGGAGTGGGGGTGGGGGAGTGGGGTGTGCATTTAAGTGTTCAGCAGAGACAGGTGAGCCACACCATAAGATGCCATTTCCCCAACATCCCCCGTTACCCCATCTCACCAGACCCCTTCTGGGGAGCTCTCGGCTCCCCTAGCACAGGAGGGCAACAGTTTGAGCTGCAAATACACGCCAACCCGAATGGCCTGCATCCTTCAGCTTTACATCTAGCTGGAAGGGCAGCCTGCTGTGGTCAGGGACCGGGGTCTGCTCCACGCTGGGCTTGGCACAGCATCCCTCCCACCCTCCCTGACACTCTGCTCTCCCCTGACCCCCCCACCACTGTCGGCACCACGTAGGAGGGACAGAGTCAGGCAGTCCAGCCACGCGGAACCAATAATCCCAACCAGCTTCCCGTCCTGTCCACCCTCCCTCCCGAGTCTCTTCCTGCCCTCCCCCGTGTCTCCTCTCCCCACCCCCGGGTTCTTTACCTCTCACGTCACCTCTAACCCACCCTCCTAGTGAGCTAGTGCAGGGTTTCTTGTCCAGATGAAATGTCTCATTTCCCTCCTGGCCAAGGTTCTAGTATGCTCCATCACCAGCCTACCCAGCCACCAGTGTTCTTTTCTATCTGCAGATCTATGTCACTCTCTACTCAATATTCTTTGGTGGCTCCCACTGCCTCTAGAAGAAAACTCAACAGGCATCAGGCCATTCTTAATCTGGTCCCTCCCCACCCAGTTTCCTCTTACCATTTCCCCAAATTATGCTCCAGGAATGCTGAAAGTTTTCTCCTTCCTTGAAAGCACAATGCTCATCTAGGCTATTCCCACAGCCACCTCTACCCTCCCAACCAACTCCCAGTTGTCAGGTACAACTCAGTTTGAACGGGACTTTTCCCCCCAGGAAGAGCTGCCTTCCAAGCCCAAGGCTCAGGACCCTGTTCTCGTTTCCAGCACGCAGTTACAAGCCTGTCCATCCCTAAATGTCTCTTCATCCTTGCATCCTCCTTGCCTAGCTTCCCCATTATCCTGCACACAATAGGTGCTCAGTGACTATCGACTGAATTACACAGCTGACCCAGTCCCGGGGGCCGCTACAGGGCTGGAACATCTTCTCTCAGCCTTACTCTATCCTCAGGTCCAGGCAGGGGGTGAGGTGAACGCCCATCACCTGTGAATGCAAGAGAAGCGAGCTGCCCAGGGATGGGGTTCTACCCTGGATCACAGGCAGAGCACCCCAGGCCTCCTTTCTATGGCTCCTCTCCTGCCCAAGGGAGGCCCAGCAGAGGGTGGGAAGCACAGGTCACCCTGTAGGGTCATCTGGCACATTTCAGGCTTGGCTCCGGCTCTGCAGCTAGGGCTTTTTTCAGGGAGACCCTCAGGAGAGGCCCGGCTGTTCTCAAAAAGAATCAGCAAGTCAATTAGACCTAAGGGCGGAAGAGTGGCACTTTTGTGTCCTTCCACCAGTGAGGGCCCCTGGCAGGGGGTCTCACAAGGCCACTTGGCAGGGACCAAGGACAGCAGGCCTCAACCGCTCCACTCCTCTCCTCTCCAAGAGTGCAGGCCGCCATCCCTCGGGCCAGAGTTGTTGCTTGTTGCCCGCAGGGGCATGAGGCTCTGCAGGCACAGGGAGAGGACAGGACAGAAGGCTAGTGTTCAGCGAGCGTCCACAGCACGCTCCAGATCTTCCCACCCCACTACCGCCACTGGAGGCGGGCACCATTTTACCCGCTTTACAAATGAGGACAGAGACCAAGAGACCTCCAAGTGCTCCAAGGGCTACCAGACCCCAAACCCCACTTTTGTCCCTCTGCCTCACCAGGGTCAGGAGGCTACCTTTATACTTCTGCTGGCTGCTCCAGTCACAACCTTCCCCATGAGAGAGAAAATGGTTAAAACAGTTTCGTCTTCTAGCTACATACCATTCTCTGTAACGCCCAAGAGTTGGTCAATATCATAGACTCAGCCTTTACTTAGAGGATAGAGATATCAGGCTTATAGAGAGTTTATCATGTACCCAATGTATGTAGTTTAAGGTGTGCAGCTACACTATGAAGAAAGTAAGGAGGTATTTATTCATCTCTAGACCTGCTTTCCTAGACTGTAAAATAGAGATCGGATAACTGTGCCCGAGGCACACAACTAATCGGTGGTCAATGTGGGATCTGAACCCAGGATCTGAGCCTCGCCGGTGGTCTCAGGAGGGCCCAGGACACAACAGAGAGCTTCTCTGTTCCCAGCCAGGAAACTCAGAGGGAACAGGGTGGGGTGGGTGTTAGTAATGGGGGTGGAGGCGGGAGGTGATGCCTGAGAGTTCTCAGCTCCCAGCTCCTGGAAGGTCTGTGACTCCTTCTCTTTACGCCTTGATTCCCTGTACCTCCACCGGTGCCTCTTCTTACCAGCCCCAGCCCGAGGGGGAGGAGGAGGGGGAGCCTGGGGCCAGTCAGGTGCTGGCAGAGTCCGGGCTGAGAAATGTTTCCCAGGAATATCAACGTCAATACCTTAATGAGCCATAATGACCTATAAAGCTCTGTTTTGGCCCTAATCACTGCGGGCCTGACTATTCGTCATTCTAGTAACAGTACCAGGAATAGAGAGGACCCTTATCTGGATGCTCCCCTGGTAAAGCAAAGCTGCATTTACAGGAAGTGCACTGCTGTCAAAGAGGTACAGAGCTGGGTGAGAGAGGCTTTTTAAAGTATCAGGTGACTTAATACCACAACCTGCAGGCCTAACACCAAAAGGATTAGCAGTCTCAGTCCAGCCCTACTCTTAGGGAGAAAAAAAAACTTTCCTGGTGCAATTACTGCCTTGGCAAAGTAATCTCCCCACTGACAGAGTAAATGAGCAAATGGAGCGGACGGGAGGGGAGGTAAGTGTAGGCAGCACAGCTGTGGACCCTGGGTGGCGGGCGAGTGGATGGTTTCTGGTGAGGGGGATGGGCTCCTTCTGGAGTCACAGGCGGCATACCCACCCCACTCACAAGGCCAGGAAGGGGCAGTGGACTCAGAGTCACAGGGGTTGCAGACAGCTGCAACTGGTCGAAGCACCATGAGCTCCACACGTCTCCTCTCTGGGTCTCTGTTTCCTCACTGGTCACACGAGGGCCAAGATGAAGGTGTCTCAAGTCCTTTCCAGCTCTGACAACCACGTGGGTGCTGGATGGTAAAACACTCTCGCCAAGAAGCATGGCCGTGAGGCCTCTGAGTGCTAAGCGGTCTGGGTCTCTATTAAGGCAGGGGCCAGACCCACCCAAACAACAAGAGCCAGTCAGGTCAAAAGGTCAGAACGAGACCCCCGCCTGAGTCTCTGGGCGTCCTCCTGACACAGGGAGTTGGCCAAGCCTATGCCATCACCACGACATCCCTTCCTCCTTGTTGCCGGCTTCTGGGCAGTGAGGTCATGATATGGACAAAACGCCTTCCACGCCCCTCACACCTGGATGATACCCCAGGTCTGAGTCAAGAGGAGCCACGGCAGCCCCAGAAGGCCTGGTCACTCACAGCCTCATCTGGAATCCCGTGAGGCTTGTGCCATCGGTCTGCATGAGTGTTCAGGGAGCTGTTACCCTGCGCCAGGCTCTGCACTAGTAGCGCAGAGGTACAAGCAGGAGAGGACGGCCATGCCCTGGGGGAGAAAGGGAGGAAACCAACACTGCCTGCTGTCACTCAACACCCACGCCTTACAAATCTCATCTCCACACTCTGCACAGGTCGTTTTCCCACCTGGAGTACACTTCCTCCTTCTCCCCCCTCTCCACCTGCCCAGGCTCTGGAGAGTCAGGAAGAGCTGGGTTCAAGAACCTCCTCCAGGGACTTCCCTGGTGGCGCAGTGGTTAAGAATCCACCTGCCAATGCAGGGGATACAGGTTCAAGCCTTGGTCCGGGAAGATCCCACATGCCGCGGAGCAACTGAGCCCGTGAGCCACAACCACTGAGCCCACGAGCCACAGCTACTGAGCCAGTGCACCACAACTACTGAAGCCCGCGTGCCTAGAGCCCATGCTCTGCAACAAGAGAAGCCACTGCAAAGAGAAGCCTGCACACCACAACCAAGAGTAGCCCCCACTCGCTGCAACAAGAGAAAGCTTGCACACAGCAACAAAGACCCAACGCAGCCAAAAATAAATAGATAAATAAATAAATTTATTAAAAAAAAAAAAAAGAACCTCCTTCAGGGACTTCCCTGGTGGTGCAGTGGTTAAGACACTGTGCTTCCACTGCAGGGGGTGTGGGTTTGATCCCTGGTCTGGGAACTGAGATCCCACATGCTGCATGGCAGGGCCAAAAGTAGAAAAAAAATAAAATAAAAATAAAAAAAGAACCCCCTCCAGCATCTGTGTAATCTTGGGCAAGTTACTTATCAGTTAAAAAAAAAAAAAAAAGGCTATCTGTTGCTCAGATATTTTCTCATAAAGATTATATACAACAGTGGCCTATAAAGGCCCTTAGCACAGTGCCTGGCATAAGGCAAGTGTATAATAAATAACTGCTTAGATAAAGGACTTTGGTGACCAGGCCTCTGTGACTTTCCCCTTCCCTGAATTCCCAAAACAAGAAATGGCTGAGTAACGCTCTTTCGACCCTTTTCAAATACAGCTTCTTACTGGTGCCAATTTCCCTGCTGTGTGATTTACCCAATAGCAATGTAAACAGTGCTTTGCACACAGAGGTCACTCAACAAGTATTTGCTGATTGATTAGCCAGTGATGAGGACTGAAGGTCTAAAATGAACACAATCAATTTCCCAAACACATGGTGAGGCAGTAAGAGCTGCTCTGGAATAGAAAGAGGTGAGCCAGATCCTTAGAAACAAGTGGTCTGCCCCAGGGTAACAACTGCCCCAGAGAACCTAGCCTACAATTTACTGAAGAAATGAGCCCTGGCCAGTCAGATTAAATGCCTGAGGCCAGGTGGGCAGGGTTGCAAAATTCTTCTCTCCCCTCATGACCTTTCACAGTCTCACTGCTCCTACCCAAGGAATTCATACCAGTGGCAGAGGGCAGGGGCCACAGGCCCATGGGCCCAGGGTGGTGCGGGAGCAACCCTCTGCCGGCCCACAACCAAACTTTCTCAAGGAACCTCAGAATACAGAGATGTTAAAGGGCCTCACCAGGAAACACCTCCTTGGATTGGAGTGGAAGCATTCTTTATCATTGCAGGCCAACACCAGGTTCGGCCAATGCTCCCCCCGACATGATCTTGCTTAGGGGGCTGACACCTCCATGGTTCATGGGAGACTTCCAGTTCTCACCTGAATCTCCCATCTCCCATGGACTGTGGTTCATCTCTACAGACACCATTTTCCTTCCTGAGGTTAAGTTTTGATTTGCTTTTTTTAGGGAAACTCTCACTCCATGCACTGGGGAGAAGACCCCTTTGGGAAGTGGCAACCCTCATCCAGGAGCAGGCTGGGTCAGTATCTGGATGTGCAATTCATTGGAAAACTCTGGGTTGCCAGAGGCCAAACCCATGAGTCAGCTGGAAGCTAATCTTTCTGTCCAGCACTCTCAAGATGTAAGAATCTTCTAGATTGAGTCCACCTGCGGCCATTAAGGAACTTTTATGGCCTCAAAGTGTAAACTGATGTAGGAATTTTTATGATGTTCAGGCCCACAGTGTCCCCGGAACACCTAGTGCCCCTCAGGTGTTCCAGCTCCACGTTCAACACTCTTCCTGCCTCCTGCCCTGACCAGATGTGCTGACATCACTGAAATGATGCAGTGTGAAGAGCTGCTGAGAAATGGCACATTCAAGTGATGGGACCAGAGAGGCATGCAGACAAGTGTCTGCATGTAAATTGGAGGGAAAACGGTTTATCGGTTTTGTTTTAAAATAACTTTCCGGGCTTCCCTGGTGGCGCAGTGGTTGAGAGTCTGCCTGCCGATGCAGGCGACACGGGTTCGTGCCCCGGTCTGGGAAGATCCCACATGCCGCGGAGCGGCTGGGCCCATGAGCCATGGCCGCTGAGCCTGCGCGTCCGGAGCCTGTGCTCCGCAACGGGAGAGGCCACAACAGTGAGAGGCCCGCGTACCGCAAAAAAAAAAAAAAAAAAAAAAAAAAAACTTTCCAAGACCATATGGCTAACAGATGATACATCTTTCCAACTAACCACTTCAGGAACCACCGTGCAAGCTGCTCAAGGGAAGAGGTGGCCTGAGTTTGAAAACCAACATCTACAAATGCACTACTCTACCGCAAAGAGTTTATCAAGAAAACGGCACAGAAGGTGAAGAACAGTTCCAGTTCTTCCCTCTCCAGGAAGACGCCTACGCCCTAAGACGCCCATAGTCCTCATTCAGTGACCACTGAAGGTCAGCAGCCCTGCTAGGACCCTAGCACCACCTAGTTATCAGGAAATAACTCCATTCAGAGGCAGCAAATCAGAAGCAAACCACTACCATCATGCCACGCCAGCCCCCCAAATACCCACTACCTGGTCTAGGCAGATGGATGACACCACAGGGATCTTTACCTGTGCAAAGGAAACTCTGAGATAATACACATCAAGTACTCACTCAGGAAGGTGTCTGACATACAATACAATGAGCACTCAATAAATATTCATTGCTATTGTTGCCATATTTACTCAGCTCCAATCTTAAGTTTTTAAAAACATTAACCTTTCTGTAATGGAGTACACCTTTAAATCTCTATACATCTATTAGCTGTCGTCTTATCCCTCTACCCCTCAGGCTGTTAGTAAATGAATGGTGGGTCTCACAATTGACAGTCTCTTAGGATGAAGGAAATATGGTATTAGTGGTCAGGCCAATGAAGGGGAAAATGGAGCAAGGGCCAAACCCACACCAAGAGGCTGCCCTCAGTCGGGTCTCTGGGCTCACAGGTTGAAGCAGAAGGAGAAGGTGCAGAAGGAGGGGAAGAGAGAAGGATGTGGCCCAGAAGCTAAGGAGCTGGAGGCAGCAGGTCAGGAGCGGCCGGGAAACAGGTAACAGGGAAACTCTGCCTCAAAGATACAGCTTAGAAAGGAAGTCTACGTACCAGCAGGGTCTACTAGCCAAGGGGTGGGGAAAGGAAGGAGGTAGTGGGAATAGGGGTGGCGGCAGAATGAATATCAGTTCTTTTTCTCCCCAACACTGATCCCACCGCAGCTGGGGAACTTGGTAGGAAGGGGTCTGCCACAAGGCTGAACTACAGGAACCCTTAAGGTGTCAGGGAGGAGGAACAAAGGAGACCGCGTCGCAGGTATGGGGGCCATAAGCCGGCAGAAGACTGACAAGGAAAGCAGAGCAGGTCTGGGGACCCAGACCGCGGGGAGGGGGAGAAAACTCGGGACACCGGCCCAGGGGAAAAAGAAAGGGAGGGGCGGGAGCTAAAGATGGAGCTGAGGGCTGAGAAACTGGGGGGAACTGGGAGGGGCAGAGAGGAAGATGAGCGGAGGTGACAGGCAGGAGGAAGGGGGCAGCGTTGAAGGGCCTCCGTGAGGCAGGTGGCGGGGATCTGCCCGGGTGGGGCGAGGGGAGCGAGCCTCCCCCCGCACCCAGTTTCTCACCTTTGACGTCTTTGGCCAGCGCCTTCCACGTCGGGGCGAAGGCGATGCAGTGGCCGCACCAGGAGGCGAAGAACTCCACCGCCCAGGCGCTGTGGGAGCCCAGCACGGAGTCGCGCAGGGTGCCAGCCTGCAGCAGCGTCAGCGGGTCGGAGGGCGAGTAGAGCGTCGAGCGCGGGGCTGCGCCAGCGCCGGGCACCACCAGCAGCAGCGACAGCAGCAGCGACAGCGACAGCAGCAGCAGCAGCAGCAGCGACGGCTGCGGCCCGGAGCCGCGTCCACAGCACTCCATCCTCTGCAGCTGCGCGGAGTCCACCACTGCGCACAAGTTTCGGACGACTTGGTGCTGGGCGCCTCCGCCTCACCTCTTGTCTCCGTCGCGGGGAGGAGCCACGTGACCCCGCCCACCGTGGCCTGGTCCCGCCCCTTTCCCCGCCCCGTCCGCCGGCCAGTGGGCAGGAAAGCCGACGAGGGACGAAAACCGGAACCGGGAGTTGGAGTCCGGGCCCGGCTGCGAGCGCCCTCTTCGCAGTCCGCCGAGGCCTCAGAGCTTGTCGGGTTCCCGCCTCGGCCCCAGGAGGCGGGGAGCGCAGCCCAGGCCCCGGAGCCCCCGCCACCCCCGCCAAATGATAGGTGTGGGATATCCGCGGGGCAGAGTCCCGGGCCCGCGTTCGTGTCGCTTTTGGGGACTCCGGGAAGTCATTTGGCTTCTCACAGGCCCTGTATCCAACGGGAAAAGAGTCCGTTGGAATAGATTGGACCGATTTATGCTGTTCCCAGAAAGTTCTGGGGATCCCACCAAGCGATAAGAAGTTGTGAATTAGAAGCACGTGGGAGAGAAGGACGGGTGGTAGGACAGTCTCTGAGTCTGTGACCACCATGACGCCACGAGGATCAGATGTGCCCACACCCCACACTCCCCAAGGCCTGTGACCATCTAAGGAAAATATTATTTGACGGCTTCCTAATTATGAATTAGAGGCCCCCTTCCATTTTAGGCTGGGCTGGATTGGCGTGGTCCATTGGGTGGAATCAGAGTTTCCTCAGCACGCAGGTCTGGCCACCTAAGGTTGTTAGGACGATTCCTCCAACTGGGGCTCCCAGCAGCCCAGGTACCCCACATCTAACTCTCCAGCCTACACACAGATCTCCATATTCACTTACATATCCCTCTCACTAGTAACCTGATAACTCATCTTGTGTTCATGTGTACTAAAGTGTTGATGATTAACTTTCTGTGGTCTACCTTTTGTAGCTCCAGTACTGAGTTATCTTATCAGGAGCAGGCGTGCCTCAGAGTGTTGTCACGTGATCTTTTCCCTTTGGGTCTGCTGGGTTAGGCCACCTCACCTGTAAGCCATCTGAGACTAGATTTGTTATTCATTCAACATTTACTGAGTGGTTTCTTTGTGCCAGGCACTGCTCTAGGTACTAAGGCTGAGTCAGTAAATAAAACCAAGACTCTACCGTCATGGAACTTACATTCTAGTGTGGATAGGGATAGAGAGATGTAAATGTAGATCCTATGTTGACAAAGGCTATGAAGACATGTACAATAGGGTAAGAATAAAGTGACAGAGGAAGTGGTATTTTATTTTAGACAGGGAGGTCAGTGATGGGCCCATCCCTGATATTTGCAGGGCCAGGGTAAATAGTGCAAATGGAGGCACACATATCATATGTCTACATAATTTAAAATTATAAACCAATTTAAACTGTTATGTAAAATTCCTGTCCTTTCATGTTGACAAGTATACCTTCATAATAATCTGGAAGGCCAAACTTAAGTTTAGAAATCTCAGACTTCCCCCAAGATGTGCACTGGAATGGGGCTGCTTAGGTGGTAACTGGCCCTGGCCCTAGCCCTCAACCTTCCTCCTACTCTTTGCACCCCAGCTCTATCCCATACTTCAAGGGAACTTGTGCCCACACCTATAGCATCCCTGTCTGCACATCTGAGCTCCATCCATACCTCTATCAAATAGCTGCTCTTTGGTTCCTTAAGAGAACAGACCTTGAGAAAAGGCTGATGCAGTCCTAGAAGCTGGCCTGGTGCTACTGGGGTGGGGAGTTCTAGGGTCTCATGTACTCGCAGTATGATCTAAGAAGGGGTGAGGCACAGGAACTTTGGGTGGACTCATCCCCTTGGCCCATTGTCTTCTAGCTCTGTGGAAAGAGGCGTGGCTGGAAGGGGGCCAGAGAGCTCAGAAGACAAGGTAGGGGCTCCTCTTGCCCCAGTCTTAAGGCAGTTCTAACAAGGTAACATTTGAGACAAAGACCCAAATGAAGAATGGGAAGGAAACTTGTGGCAGTGTGGGATAAGAGCACTCCAGGCAGAGATCTGGAGGTTGGAGCTTTTGCTCCCTTCATGAATTCGTATTCTCTGTGCCTGAACAGAGAATAGACTTTGAACATATTCTCAAGTTCAAAGTCTTGAACTGCATAGATAGTCCCCTAGCAACCTTGGATTCCAAGGGGTGGACGTACTCCAGTGGCTAAATCAGGGGCCAGGAAAAGTCAAGTGCCTTCACATGTCTCCATTGTTAAAAAATGTTATAGCTATCTTCCCCAGGGAATTCCCTGGGAATTAAGGGGACAGTTTTGGCTAAACAGGAAGAGCACCTGGGAAGCACAGCTCTCATAAGTACACAAAGATTTGCTTGTTCACATGTCTATTTCAGAACATCAGAAATGGAAAAGAATACAAATGATTTGAATGGAATAGATAAAGTTTCTTGGCAATGGGGCCAAAGAAATTAGCATTGAGAGTTGTAAAATCTGGGGCTTCAATATCTCAGAACAGCAATACAGGGATTTTCAACTTTAAGTCTTGGAAGTCTGTTCAAACAGAATCTTAAAAGGAGTCTCCAATAAAAGCAAGCTGCCCATAAACAGAGGGATGGATAAAGAAGATGTTGTACAGAGATACGTTCGGTAGATTACTCCTTTCTGCCCGTGGACACCGCCGAGTAAACATAGTTGAGTAAGCATCTCCCCCGCCTCCACTGCCGTCGTGTCTAAGTCGGAGTCACCCAAAGAGCCCGAACAGCTGCGGAAGCTCTTCATCGGAGGTTTGAGCTTTGAAACAACCGATGACAGTCTGAGGAGCCATTGTGAGCAGTGGGGAGCGCTCACAGACTGTGTGATAACAAGGGATCCAAGCATCAGACGCTCCAGAGGCTTCGAGGTGGTCACATATGCCACTGTGGAGGAGGTGAATGCGGCCATGAAGGCAAGGCCACACGAGGTGGATGGAAGAGTTGGGAAACCAAAGAGGGCTGTCTCAAGAGAAGATTCTCAAAGACCTGGTGCCCATTTAACTGTGAAAAAGATTTTTGTTGGTGGCATTAAAGGAGACACTGAAGAACATCATCTAAGAGATTATTTCCAACAGTATGGGAAAACTGAAGTGACTGAAATCATGACTGATCGAGGCAGTGGCAAAAAAGAGAGGCTTTGCTTTTGTAACCTGTGATGACCATGACTCTGTAGACAAGATTGTCATTCAGAAATACCACACTGTGAATGGCCACAACTGTGAAGTAAGGAAAGCCCTATCTCGGCAAGAGATGGCTAGTGCCTCATCCAGCCAAAGAGGTTGAAGTGGTTCTGGAAACTTTGGTGATGGTCTTGGAGGTGGGTTTTGGTGGGAATGACAGCTTTGGTCATGGAGGAAACTTCAGTGGTCGAGCTGGCTTTGGTGGCAGCCACGGTGGTGGTGGATGTGGTGGCAGTGGGGACGGCTATAATGGATTTGGTAATGATGAAAGCAATTATGGAGGTGGTGGAAGCTACAATGATTTTGGCAGTTACAACAATCAATCTTCAAATTTTGGACCCATGAAAGGAGGAAACTTTGGAGGCAGAAGTTCTGGCCCCTATGGTTGTGGAGGCCAGTACTTTGCCAAACCCTGAAACCAAGGTGGCTATGGTGGTTCCAGCAGCAGCAGTAGCTATGGCAGTGGCAGAAGGTTTTGATTACTGCCAGGATACAAAGCTTCGCAGGAGAGGAGAGCCAGAGAAGTGACAGGGAAGCTACAGGTTACAAGAGATTTGTGAACTCAGCCAAGCACAGTGGTGGCAGGGCCTAGCTGCTACAAAGAAGACATGTTTTAGACAATACTCATGTGTATGGGCAAAAAAACTCGAGGACTGTATTTGTGACTAATTGTATAACAGGTTATTTTAGTTTCTGTTCTGTGGAAAGTGTAAAGCATTCCAACAAAGGGTTTTAATATAGATTTTTTTTGCGCCCATGCTGTTGATTGCTAAATGTAATAGTCTGATCATGACGCTGAATAAATGTGTCTTCAAAAAAAAAAAAAAAAGAAGATGTGGTACATATATACAGTGGATATTACTCAGCAATTAAAAAGAACAAAATATGCCATTTGCAGCAACATGGATGAACCTAGAGATTGTCATACTGAGTGAAGTAAGTCAGCCATAGAAAGACAAATATCATATGATATCACTTATATGTGGAATCTAAAAACAAGGGAGTACAAATGAACTTACTTACAAAACAGAAGTAAAGTCAAAGATGTAGAAAACAAACTTATGGTTACCAGGGAATAAGCTGGGGGGAGGGAAAATTGGGAGATTGGGACTGACATATACACAGTACTATATATAAAATAGATTACTAATAATAACCTGCTGTATAGCACAGGGAACTCTACTCAATACTCTGGAATGGCCTACATGGGAAAAGAACCTTAAAAAACAAAGAGTGGATATATGTATATGTATAACTGATTCACTTTCCTGTATACCTGAAACTAACACAACATTGTAAATCAACTATACTCCAAAAAGAGTTTTTTTAATAAAAAATAAAATTTAAAAAAAGCAAGATGAACGTTGTGACCTACGGCAATAACCACTTTCTGTGGTCCATGGGGCTTCTTGGGAACCCCAGGTCTCCACAGGCCACCATTGGAAAACCACTGGTCTAGAATTGAAAGCAGAAAACATAAGTATCACAACTTCCCTGCTTGCCCTTCCAGGAGCTTCCTATGATGAAAGGGTGGCAGAGAAGGAAATCTACTCAGGAATGGGGTGTGGAGGGGAAACGTGTGCTGAGGAAAACATTGAAAGCTAGCCAACTTCCCTGTTCCCCTTCCTGCATAGAGGCTATAGGAAAGTGAGGCAAGATAAATCAGATGAGAGGATAATAACAGTATTGGCTAATAGTTTACATCTGCTCTTCTGAGCACTTACAGATGTTACTCATTTAATCCTCATGCCAACCCTATGAGGGTGAGAGTATTATTATCCCATTTTTACAGATGAGAAGACTGAGGTCGAAGGAGCCCTGCTGACTTGCCCACTTGTGAATCATTCATGTGTTATGCATAAATAAAAGAGAAGGAAATTGGGAGTCTGTCCACCAAAAATGAGATAGATGGTAAGAGGAAAGCAGTTTATACACCAATGCAGATAATGATGGTGAGCAACAGAATAGGGTTAGGTAAAATATGTCATCTGATAGCAGAGCATTAGATGACTTTCCACTTACTCATTAGCACTAAGGATCAGAGACGGTGTGAGCAGCTGGAAGGCAGGTGCCCAGAATCTTTGCTTTGTCTCTTCAGAACTTGCCTCTTGGGCTTCCCTGGTGGCGCAGTTGTTGAGAGTTCACCTGCCGATGCAGGGGACACGGGTTCATGCCCTGGTCCGGGAGGATCCCACATGCCACGGAGCTGCTGGGCCCGTGAGCCATGGCCGCTGAGCCTGCGCGTCCGGAGCCTGTGCTCCGCAACGGGAGAGGCCGCAACAGTGAGGGGCCCACATACCACAAAAAAAAAAACAAAAACTTGCCTCTTGGTCTTCCAGATGAACCTTTCCATAGCTGGGGTTGGTTAGAATACCAGTTGTGAGAGCCAAAAGAGAGGTAGTCAGAGTCTGTATCACTTAGATACGGCAGAAAAAAGAAGGCACATTCAAAAGTTTTGCTGAGTGGGGTGTTAATGGATGGACTGGTTCCGGGGGTGCGTGTGGGTAGAGGGAACCGACAAGAGATGTGAGGCCCTTGGCGGCTGACAACAGGATGAAGTCCTCTGAGCACTCCTCCATGGGAGGAGACAAGGGGAGGGAACCCTGTGAGGAAGACCAGTGGGTGCTGGAGTCCAAGAAGAGAGGCCACCCAACAGGAGTGGTGACCCCAAAATGCCGCCACCTCCAGGGACACGGAACCAGGAGGAGAGCAGGGAGGCATCGGGAAAGTCTCGCTTCCCCTCTTTCTCCCCCGGTCCTCTGCTGTCTCGCCATTGCCTCCCACTGGCCAAAGAGAGTCAAAGCCAGAGGTGAGGATGCCCTGATTACAGCCCATAGCGGTGGGCTCCCAGGACAAAAGGCAGGTTACAGGAGGGTGGAGAATGCAGAATACTGTACCTAAACTTGGGCTCTTCGAGAAATGAGAATGGAAAACACAAAACTCCCTGACCATCCTTCTGTGAGTCTCCTGGGTGTGAGCGGGGAACTGGAGATCTACCCATCCACCAGACAGAGAGCCAGCACACGAGGGCAGCTGAGCAATTCCTTCCCAGCTCCTCGTTCTTTCCTGTTCACACTTAGTCCAACGGTCTTATTCTTTATCTGTCAAGGAGACTGAGGCCCAGAAAGGTGAAGGCACTTGCTCAAGGCCACATAGCAAGGTAATGGAAGAGTCCATTCTTGTCAGGCTTTCCAACATAGCTATCAAAGTATTGAGATGGGGACCGCTGTGAAAGGGATATTTGGGGCAGAATCCCATGTTCAGGTAAAGCTTCCCTGGTCCTAAGTCACTTGTTGGCAATTCAAAGGGAATAGGCAGCCCACATACACACATTTATAGCCCCCCTGCATGCTCCTACCCATCCCCCACCCCTCGCCCTCTGCCTCCAAGGACAAGCTGATTATTTAAAGTGGAATGAAGATATAAGGCTGTACACTTGAGGCCTTGTTGTTCGGGCTCTCTGGCCAATATCAGGCGTGAAGCCTTTAAGGAACCTGCAAGTCATCAAATAAGGCCTGAAGTCAAAAGCAAGAAGGCCACATTGCTGAGTCACTGGGTTAGAGGGTGCTCAGTCTTCCCCATAGGAGGCTTCTGGGGACCTTGCCAAATTTGTGATACTTGTGAGACTGATTCGAGGGAAATTTAGGCTTCCAGAATAGATGTCCAAGCACTTATTGAGCGCTTACTAGGGGCCGAGCACTGTGCTAAGTAAAGGGGCTTGGGGTGGGAGTATGGGGGGCGGTGTCAGTGAATAATACCCCTGTGTCCCCTCTCAAGTAAGAAACAAGCACAAGACACAGATGGAAACTAAAACTCCTCCACTTTCTTACAGACAAAGCTGATTGGAGAATGTGGCTCAGATGCGCTTCCACAAAGTGCTCCTCATTAAACATGACCCCCAACTCCAGGCCTTCTCTGCAGGGGCTGAGCCTGTCCGATAAGCTGGCTGAATGGAGGAGAAGACATGAGATGGCACCTGCCCACACATAGGCTGCCAGGTTCCAGAGAAGGAGACTCTGGAGGGACTGAGCCACACGGTGGAGTTCCTTTCTCCAAACTTAGCAGTTAAGTCACCCGTCTTCACTCTCGGTGAGGCAAGGGAGGACCAGAAAAAAGGTGGATGCTTCCTCCTATAGTTTTCTCTCTTCCGGGGTTGGGGTATAGTGGAAATTTCACTTACCAACCCTGAACATTTTGCATGTTTTATCTCACTTAATCCTCAGACTTATCCTATAATATTGTGATCTCCGTCTTAACAGACATGGCCACGGAGGCATAGAGAGCTAAATAACTTGCCCAAGGTCACACAGCTATACGAGGGAGGAGTTGCATTTCAACATCAGATCTCTGCATCTAAAAATCAATTTTGGTTTGCTACATTTTAATTTTTAAATTTAACTAATTTTTTAAACAATGCTGTCTATGTGGAGCCAGACGCATAGCTAGGAAGCAAGGAATCCAGGCTGAACTGCTAAAACCTTTTGCCACATCTTCAGGATTAGAATGAAGCAATTTCAAGATAGCTCAGGCAGTAATATAGGTCTGCAAGCCCTGAAGTAAGCTTGTGGAAGACTTCCGTAATCTGTAATAAATGTCTGTACCTTTATTACCTCATATTATTTGTTTGCTTGCTGTCAGCCCTCAGAATTTTAGTCAAGTCTTTGAAAATTCCAGCCTATCTTTGCAGTGCTGAGATAAAATTTTTTAAATTAATTAATTAATTTACATTTATTTTTGGCTGTGTTGGGTCTTCGTTGCTGAACGCAGGCTTTTCTCTAGTTGTGGTGAGCTGGGGCCACTCTTCGTCGCGGTGCTGGGGCTTCTCATTGCGGTGGCTTCTCGTGTTGCAGAGCATGGGTTCTAGGTGCATGGGCTTCAGTAGTTGTGGCACGCGGGCTTAGTTGCTCCGCAGCATGTGAGATCTTCTCAGACCAGGGCTCGAACCCGTGTGCCCTGCATTGGCAGGCGAATTCTCAATCACTGCATCACCAGGGAATCCCTAAGATAAATATTTAGTCTCGAATTATGAGCTGGAACCAGTGTACTGTGGGTAGCTACAGAGGAAACAAGATAACTTCAAAGGGATGTCGAAACTCAGAGGAACAGTATCTGAGCCTCCTGGTCAGCTGAAGGGGCTGCCTGAGATTCTCAGATTTGTCTGAATAAGTGAGCACCTTAGGAGGACTCTTGGTTGTACTTAAGAAAACCTTAACTGAATCAGCTGAAGCAGGGAAGGGGAATCGATTGCCTCAAAGAACCAAATCAAGGGTAGGGCAAAGCCATACCTGGTCTCAGAGACACCATGACACCATCTTGCTCTGCATTTCTAGTCTCTGTACATTGGCTTTATTCTCTTAGCCGGGCTGCTCCTGAAAGTCCAGAATTCTGGCCTTAGCTTTCAATTTGAGATCAGAGGGAAAAAAAGTCAGAACTTCTCTCCTGACCCTAGTTTGAAAAATACTGGGGAAAACTCTGGACAGGCTTGGATTATTTGTTTATTTCTAGGTTAGTCACTATGATCAGGGAGGTCATATCACCACGGGGGTGAGCACCATAATTGGCAGCCCCGACCATAATTACATGTTTGGAGTAAAAAAGGATCAACTTTCAAAGAAAAAGGAGCACCGTTATCAGGGGAAGAGGGTGAATGAGGCAGCGCAGACCAGAGCAGATGAAGTCCGGCACCAGCCGAGGTGTAAGAATCAAATGGGAGAATGTGAAAGTGGGGGAAGGGTAAGCTGGGACGGGTCGAGAGAGTGGCATGGACATGTATACACTACCAAATGCAGAATAGATAGCTAGTGGGGAGCAGCCGCATAGCACAGGGAGATCAGCTCGGTGCTTTGTGACTGACTGGAGGGGTGGGATAGGGAGGGTGGGAGGGAGGGAGATGCAAGAGGGAAGAGATATGGGAACATATGTATATGTATAACTGATTCACTTTGTTGTAGGGCAGAAACTGACACACCATTGTGAAGCAATTATACTCCAATAATGATGTAAAAAAAAAAAGTTTTGGTTATAGATGGTGGTGATGGTTACACTACACTGTGACTGTATTTAATGCCACTGAACTGCATATTTATAAATGGTTAAAATAAATATGATTTATCTATATTTTACCACAATAAAAAAAAGAGGAATAACTGAAAAAAAAAAAAAAGAGTCTAGCACACTGTCCAGGACAGCAGGGCTCAACTAATACTTGTTTTTTTAAATAGTAGGAAAGGCTAAGGTCTGAGTACACCTGGAGGTCACAATACCTATGTCCAGATGTGTCACGAATGCACCAGAGATTTTCAGGTGTCCGGATAAACTTGACTCAAGCCATTTTAGTTGCAAAAGGGGGGAGAAGCCTATATAGAGAAGAAAGGGTATCTTGCAACAATTTGCCTAGCCCACAGTAGGTACTCAATTAATGCTTTTTGCATGAACCGCCCAAATGAAATACTGAGTGTTTTCATGTTCCCAGATGACTACATCAGCATCCAGATGTTGCATTCTTATTTTATGACGGCCTTGCATATCAGCAGACACCCTGAAGGACTTCACAAGCCTCCACCTCTCCTTCCTTATGGAACCCACTCACTCCAAGGTCCGTGGTTCAGCCACACCCCTTCAGCCCTGGTTTTCACTTTTCTGCCCAGCCCCTGGAGGGGATGCTTCTGTTGGACAGATGGCCTTTCTAGATTTGCTGTGCCCAGACATTGCCATCATATCTCCCGAGGTGCCAAGCTCTGCTGTTTGGTGGTTGGCCCTGCCTCATCTGCAGCTACGCACTGTACCCTCCGGTCCAGAAGGGGAGTTGGGATACAGTGTCTGCTACTGTACTTTCATAAAAACATGAAATGCCCTGACAGCCATTTGGTGAGCCTCAATTTTCCTGTTGACCTTCATGGTCTCCTCTTCCCAACGTTGCCTTACCATCTAAAATAAAAGTTCCCTATCTTCCTGTCCTTTCTGGAAACTTGTTTATGTTATGAATCGTCTTGAAAGTAATCACACGTGTGATGGTCTCCCTTACCCATTCACTGACTGTGGGATGTGAGATCTCTCTTCTTTTGTCTTTGCACGTCCTGGTCGATGCTCAGATGTTGGTAAGAAAAAAGATAATCATTATCCTTATGGCAGCTATGAATCGTTGCTGTTGTTGTTTTTCTGAAAGAGTACCAGCACTTTCTACCGTATATCCCTCTGTGAATATAAAATTTAAAAGTATTATCAGCACATTCCTCTCTTCCTATTTATTTACTAAAATTCTAACATAAAACTTTATGCCAGAGAAAAGTGCTGAGGTCAACATTCTGTTCCTCCCAGCTCCTTTTGGGAACCTTGGCCTTGAGCAGTGTAACAAGTCCATAGAACTGCCACATAACTGGCTTATGTCATCTAGAAATATAGCAAGTGAATAAACAACAGAAATGGAGATTTTTTGGTAATACATATTGGAGGGGTTCTCTCCTTATTTCTCTTTATAACCCTTGTCCAGTTATTATATATCTTTCTCCTCCACCGTTTGAATGTTAGTGAGATTTGAAGACATTCTATTCCATCGTCATTCTCCTGATAATTTCCTTTTGTCTCCTTGCTTTCCATTTTGGAGAAAAAAATGGAATCCTTTTCATGGCAATAGGGGACTGGGAGGAGGAGTAGAGAGGTGCTTGCAGAAGAGATCGTGGTGCCCTGGTGTTACTTCCCTGGTCCTCTTCCTTCAGTGACCAGGACCAAATGTTGAGCGCAGCCTGGCTTCCACGGCAGAGCATGCCCGCCTCCTACAGATCTCGGATCGCCAGCACTTAATCACAAAACAGCCTCTGTCCCTGTTATACTGATGGCTCTCAGCCTCCCAGGGGTGCACCTTCTCCCCTCTCCTCCTGCAAAGAGAGCCAGAACAGAAGCATGACCCCTAGCATGCAAGCACTCTGTAAATGCTGGTGCCTTCCCTCCCCTTCCCTCTCCTGGAAAGCAGGCAAGTTTGTTGGATCCCAGAAGGCAGTGTTACATGGTGGGGGAAAAGAAACATGAGCTTGAAGTCAAAAAGACCTGATTTGGACCCTCAGGTCCTCAGCTGAACTGTGTCTGACCCTGGCTGGTCAAGGTCCTCTTGCTTTTCGGATTCCAGTGTTCCACTGGGAGAACCCTCCCTTTCTTTGGTCACAGTGAGGTTTATTTATCTCATTTTTGTAAGGTAGCCCTTTTCCAAACAACCTACACAACACAGCCTAATCCACCAGACAGCTTTTGCAGGGAACCTGAGTTGGAAACCTTACTGCCCTTCTGGTGCCCCCGCTGCCCCCCACCCTGGGAAGCAGACATTCAGCAAGGGGCAGGGCAGGACCAGCCAGGTGACGGCTGCAGACAGTATGGCTGGAGAAACGCCCCAAGGAGAGGGACCCCGACACAGATTTTTACTCCCTTTGCTCCAGGTACCAGGAAGGCAAACTCAAGCTGGAGTTTCTCAAGCCTCCTGGGACTGGGGTGGAGGTGGAAGGAATATGGCTCATCTACAGAAGGGAGTGATCTCAGGATGCAGAGGCTGCTGCTAAATGGACACCCTCCCGGACACTCATCTCCAGCCTTGGGGGGATCTCCCTGTTCCGGGGCCAGGAATCATAAGATGGACCTCAGGCTTCCCTGCTGGCGCAGTGGTTGAGAGTCCGCCTACCGATGCAGGGGACACGGGTTCGTGCCCCGGTCCGGGAAGATCCCACATGCCGCGGAGCAACTGGGCCCGTGAGCCATGGCCGCTGAGCCTGCGCGTCCGGAGCCTGTGCTCCGCAACGGGAGAGGCCGCAACAGTGAGAGGCCCGCGTACCGCAAAAAAAATAAATAAATAAATAAGATGGACCTCGCCCATCATGAAAGAGCACATCTCACACTCAGACAGGGCTGGACAGTCCGCGAAGCACTTTGCCACGTATAGTCTCCTTTACTGGAAATAGGTGGGGCAAGCCTGACGACAATGATGACGCAGAACTGAGGCCCAGGCAGGCAAAGAAAGTTGCTCCGGGACATCTGTCTAGGACGTAACATACTGGGGAGCCCAGCCTTGACCCGACAGACCACTCACAGCCCCAGGGCCAGGGGGAGAAGAAAGAGATAGCAAAGGCCACTTCCTCCCTGAAGCAATGCTACTTCACTTCCATAATCAGGTGGCTTCCTGTGTTCCAAGATAAACCATTTTCTTTTTGCCTCTCCTCAAACCTCCAATACGCCTCTCTCCCCGTACCCTCACGTGAGACCTCATTTCGGTCATTTAGGTGACAAAACAGAAGCCATCAGACAGGAACTCCGTTTCCTCCCACAATCAGATGCAACCCCCTTACACCTGTGCTCATTCTCTTAGTCTCCCTTCCAGCTCCTTCGTCCCATCAATGCCAACCCCTTCACTTGTGCTCCGGGTCAGCCCCACGCGTGGCTCAATAACTTTGCTCTTGAACCCCTCCACCCACCCCTGCAAACCTAACTTTCTCGGTACTAGATCAATTCCGTCAGCAAACAAGCATGCTCTCCGCCTCTCACTAAAACCAACAAAACAAAACTCTTGGATGAACATACACCCTCCCCCAGATACGGTCCCATTTCCTTCCTTCTCTTCACAACCAAACTTTACAACAGAATTGTCTGTGTTCACTGCTTCCACTTCCTCACCCCGCCCATTACTCCTCAACCCATTCTGGTCTGGTTTCCGGCCTCACCACGTGGCTGAAACTACCCATCAGGGTTAACTGCAAGCTCCGCATCACCTGGTCCAGGGCTTGCACCTCTTTTGACACAGCAGTTGACCCCCTCTTTCTTCTTTTTGCTTTTAGTTTAAACCACATGAATCCCTTTTCTATTGCTGCAGTTACAAATTATCACAAACTTAGTGGTTTAAAACAATGCCAACTGGTCATCTTACAGTTCCGTAGGTCAGAAGTCCAACACTGGTCTCACTGGCTAACATCAAGGTGCTGGCACCGCTGTGTTCCCTCCTGGAGGCTCTAAGGGAGAGTCTGTTTTCTTGCTCATTCAGGTTGTTGGCAGAATTCATTCCTTGCAGTTGTAGGACTGAGGTCCTATGTCTTTGCTGTCAGCTGAGGGCTATTCCCAGCTTCTGGAAGCCACCACGTCCTTTGGCTTCTCCATCTTAAAAGCCTGCAACGGTGGGACAAGTCCCTCTCGTGTTTCAAATCTCTTCTGCCTCTTCCATCATCATACCTCTTGGACCTCCCTTTCTTCCTTCCGTTTTCATTTGTAAAGACTCCAGTGGTAAGATTGGACCCACCCAGAAAATCCAAGATAAGCTCTCCATCTCAGGGTCTTTACCCTTAATTGCATCTGCAAAGTCCCTTTTGCCACGTCAGGTAATGTATTCACAGGTTCCATGGATTAGGTGTGCACATCTTTGGGGTCCACTCTTAGGTTGTCCTTGTTCTCCTCTTACCTCACCAGTGCCAGAGACCCACAGCCTCAGCCCTCAGCTTTCCTCCTTATCTCCTACACTTTTTCCACAGGCAAGCCCATTACTCGTGTGCCTTTAAAACATCATCTGCAAAGCAATGCTCCTAAATTTTTATTTTCAGCCTTAAGCTCACTCTTAAGTTCACGATTCAGTTATCTGACTCACATTTCCACTTGAATATGTGACTGTCATCCCTAACCTAGCATATCCAAACTGAAACTCTGGGTTTTCTTTACAAACTCTGTTTCCCCCTTAGCCTTGGCCACGTCACTAAAGGCGTCATCACCCCAGCTTCTTGCTCAGGGCCCAACCATGCTCAGGCATGCTTCATGTCTGTTTTTAACTCACCCTCTTCATCCGATCAGTTAGCCAGGCTCGGTGACTTGCTCTCCACCCACTCCCTCAGTACCCACAAGGCCTCCACCACTTTTCACCTGGACCCCTGCAGTCCCCTCCCAGCTGGTACCCAGCCTTCTCTCTTACCCCTAATCCGTTCTCCACACTGCAACCAGAGCGAGGTTTACAAACACAGCCAGACCGAGTCACGTTGCTACTTAAGATCGTTTGAAGTCTTCTGAATATAGTTGAAGTGAAATCTGTTGCTGAGAGCCTTGTTGCTCAAAGAGTGGTCCACTGGCCAGTGGCACTGGCCTAACCTGGGAGCGTATCAGGACTGCAGAATCTCAGGCCGTACCTCGGACCTTCTGAATCTGAATCTGAACTTTGACAAGATCACCAGATGGTGTGTAGGCATATTACATTTTGAGAAGGGCATGATCCGGTCCCTCTTTACCTTTCTGACTTCTGTCTCCTATCACTTTTCCTTTTGCAAACTACTTTTAAGCCACATAGGTCTTCTCTCTGTTTCTTATATTGTGTCAAGCACATTACAACCTCAGGGCCCTTGCACTAGCCAGGTTCCTTCTCTTGGAACACCCTTTCCTGACTGTTTACATGGCCAGTCCCTCCTCATTGTGCAGGTCTCTGTTTAACCTCGCCTCCTCAGAGAGGCCTTCTATAAGCACCCTTTAGAGAGTAGTTCTCCCCGTCCCCTCACTCCCCCCACCCAGTCATTCACTCTCTATTCACCCTATTTGATTGCTTTCACTCCCCTTATCTCTACTGGTGATGGTCATGTTTATTTCTTTGCTTTCTTGTTACATAGCTTCCTTGTCTCCCTCTCCCCTGCCTCAAGAAGGTAAGACTAATGAAGGCACAGACCCTTGTCTGTCTTGTGCACTCTGGTTACCTGGGGCCTGGAAAGTGCCCGCCTAAGACATACTTTTTGAATGAACTAGCAGCCAGTGCTCCCCCCTTCGCTCTATGCCACTTCCTTCTGTTCCTGCCTTTCCAAACTTTCTGCTCTATTGTATGCTCTGGCCTGAGGGCAGACCAGGCTTCCGGAGTACCTAGCTCTTAGAATTCTGCCGGTCTCCAGAAGTGCCCTGGCCCATCACCAGTCAAGAAATGAGTTTTTTGGGCAGCACTCAACCTGTTAACAACTTCGAGGATGCCTAAGTCCAAACAATAATTACACTTAACTGATGGCACTTACATAACCCTTGCTATTTGCCAAGCACTGTTTTAAGCACTTTACCCATATACTGAATAAGCTCATTTCTTCCTGTTATTCCTTATTGCAATGATCTTCTTTTTTACAAATGTGAGAAACAAGGAACAGAGAGATTAATTAATGTGCTCAGAGTTTCTCAATGAGGAAGTGGCAACAACAACCGCCTTAGACCCAAGCTGAGGTGCCTCCGTCCTGGGCCTCATGGGTTAGAAGGCCCTGCTCTGGAGGTGTCCCTCCCCTCAGGGCAGAGAGTCCACGGAGCCAAGGGGAAAGCCCCACCCACCTTCTAAAGCACACTTGGGCAACTGAGACTGTGGAATTCCCAACACAAATGACCATGAGTCTGCTTTCCAGGGCCTCTCCCCTGGGTTCCTCTTCCTGAGGGTGGACAGTGCTCTTGAGTGGGCCCAAATAGTGGCCAAGTGGCAGCTTTTTGCAAAAGCCACGGGCAGAGCTTGAATATGCAGGCCCAGTGTTCACACATGTAAGGGAAGGTCCCTCAAGAGGTAGGACAGAGCGGGCCCGAGAAGAGGAAGGGCGGGCTTCAGGCTGGGGCCCACTTTCCCCACACCTGCTAAGTCAGACGCAGAGCTCTGCCAAGTCCAAGAATTCTATATCCAAACCTGGCCTCCCAGGTCATTGTGGAGGCTTATGTGTCAAAGTAGGAGGAGAGAACATGTTTTACTTAACAGCTTGCTTGATAACTTTAAAATATTTCAAATATGTAGAGATGTGGTCTGTGGCCTCCATCGGTCCTCCTGCCCCAGGGTGGGTCTAACTGGACCCAGGCCGCCTGGCTTGGGGCGGACTTCCCTGCTGTAACGAGGTCATGCTCTGGCCATGTCTTTGTGGTCTGGGTCGTGTACCTGCCCAGGGCCAGGGCCCCCTGCTCCTGGGGAGGCTCTGCACAGTGGCTATCTAGTCCTGTCCTCCAGCTGTTCCTCCCCTGGTCAAACAGTGGTCATTTCCACTGTACCCAGCTGACCCTGTGATGCTCTGTTGCTGGTGCCCCACGAGGCTGAGGGCTTGGGGAGGCCTGCTCTGGCTTATGTCCTGACGCCACATGTGCCTTGGGTTCAAACCCCAGCTCCACCACTCGGGCAAATTACATCAGCTCTGTGTTCTGTCTTCAAGGATTACGTGGGAGAATCTACGTCACTCAGTGATGTTGCTCCAAGGCCCAGGGACAATACAGCTTGGTTCAGCTGCCTCTCAAGGTAGCTGCCCAAGGCTGACCTCATAGCCCAGAGGCTGCGGGAACCAAAGTAAAGAGCGGTGTGACCCCTCATGGCAAGTCCTGGGGCCAGGGCTCAGCTGAGCGGGGTGGGATTTGCCCCTGCGGTGCTCCCAGCGGGACTCTCTGGGCTGTCGGGAGTCATGCAGTCCTGGAACAGGGCCAATCTGGCCTCTGCCTTCAGAATTCCCTACTTCCCTTTAAGATTCTTCCACCTGTGAACTGTGCCGGTCTGCGGCTTCCCCTTTGCTGAGAACGATTGCAGCACACACTCAGACCCACACACAGACGCAGCCATGTACGTTGTCTCACGTTAGGTAATTTTTAGTGGCTAAACATAGACCTACATTTGACGAGAGTTTAATGCTCTTATTGAGAAATAAAGGCTGCCTTTCACCTCACTATGAAGCCCAGCTCAAGCAAGATGTTCCTGAGGGTGGGGATGAGGAGAGCACCAGGGATTTCTAAAGAACAGGAGGCTGGAGCTGACATTCCTTCGTCTTGTTTGTGCAGATGTGGGGTCTGAGTGCACAGATAGGAATTGAATCTCTGTGGTCCTAACCCGGGACCTAAAGGGCCTGGTCAAAGTGCTGGCTATGGACCCAAATGGTTTTCTGTCTTCTCTGCATGACCATGGAAGTCAGGCTTCGGTAGCCTCCTTTCAGAAGAAAACAAGCATCCACATTCAGGACCTGAGCCCTAACACTAGAAGGCGTCTGTGGACAGATGCAATATATGGTTTTTATTCGGATTCAAATCCAGCTCCACCACTTGCTAGCTGCTATGCTAGCTGAATGATATCGGGCAAGTTAATTACCTTCCAATGCCCCAACCATCTTATCTATTAAATGGGTCTGCTAATAGTACCCGTTTCATAGGGCAATTTGCAGATTAAGTGGACTCGTGTACATTAATACATGTAAAAACTTAGATGCAAAACACTTAGAAGGGCTCCTGAATACTTCATTGTGTTGCTTATCATTATTACTAACCATTCAAGGGGACCAGGCAGAGGCTTGGGAAATTGTGCCACTGCATTGCATTTTTGATAACTCCCCAGGGATCCTGAGGCTGACCTGAGGGTAGGTATGTGATGAGGTCATGAGCCCATGCTGAGGGGTTTCTACTCTTTGGGGGCTTTGCAGCCTATGCTGAGGGGGTTGTTTCTATTCTGAACAAATAGAAAGGTATTTAAAGATTTCAACTCTGCTGTGGACCATTCTTGAGGTCTTATCTAGGATGTGGTGACCTGGAGCCTGAGGTTGCCCTCCCAGAGTTACATGAGAGAAGATGGAACCCATTCTGAGTCCTGAGAGAGATGTTCCAATAGAAGGGACAAGGACCAAAAGTACACATAGGATAAAGGCTTGGCTTTGGGAGCCAGACAGACCCAGGTGAGTCCAGGTTACGTCACTCACAGGTTCTGGGCCAAAGGCCCTCTTTCCATTAACACCCCATTCAGTCAGCAGCAGTCCAGAGCCTCTCCTTAGGAAGGCACTCCCTCTCTCTCCCAATCTCCCTTTACAGCTCACTCTCCAGTCCACAGCACGGTCATCTCCTGCAACAGCTTCTTCATTCATTGTTGAGCTTCACCATTTGCCCTGTTAAAATTAAGGAAAAAAAATGTCATGAAGAACCTAGGGGTAAAATAGGAATAAAGACACAGACCTACTAGAGAATGGACTTGAGGATATGGGGAGGGGGAAGGGTAAGCTGTGACAAAGCGAGAGAGAGGCATGGACATATATACACTACCAAACGTAAGGTAGATAGCTAGTGGGAAGCAGCCGCATAGCACAGGGAGATCAGCTCGGTGCTTTGTGACCACCTAGAGGGGTGGGATAGGGAGGGTGGGAGGGAGGGAGACGCAAGAGGGAAGAGATATGGGAACAGATGTATATGTATAACTGATTCACTTTGTTATAAAGCAGAAACTAATACACCATTGTGAAGCAATTATACTCCAATAAAGTTGTAAAAAAAAAAAATCCATTCTGCACCCAGCAGCCAGAGGGAGCTTTTTTTTTTTTTTTTTAACGTTAACAGCTTTTAAAAGTACAGACTTGATTGTGTCACTCCCCTGGTTACAACTCTCCCAGGTGACATACTGTACCTGAATAAATCCCAACCCCACACCGTGGCCTGCGAGGCCTCTGCTCAGCGTCTACCACACTCCCTTTCTCACGGGGCTGCAGCCACACTGTCTATTCTCTATCCCTCATTCCCACCTGAGAGCCTTTGTGCTGGCTGTTCCCTCTTCCCAGAATGCTCTTCCCTCAGACCTTCTCACAAGTGGCTCCTTTTCATCATCCAGGCCTCAGCTCAAATGTTAGCTTCTCAGAAGGGCCTTCCCTGACCTTCCTGTATAAAGGAGCTCATGTGCCCACGCTCTGTCTTACTTCACCTGTTCTTCAGTCTTCACAGATCTGACCACTCCCCTCATTATGCATGGCTTGTTCTATTGTCTCTCTCCTCCTGCTAGAACGTAAGCAATTAGAACAGAGACCTCAGTTTCTTGTTTTCTGTTGGGATCCACAGTGCATAGAACAGTGCCAGAAAATAGTGGACACATGGAATGAATGAATGGACGGATGAATGTATCCCTGGATGGCTGTTACCTAATGGTTTCCTTTACTTATTAACACGTGTATGTTTTGTCTCTACACCCTGATCATAAATCATGTAAGGGAAATTTGGACACCTTCTGGCTAATGAGTCAAGAATAATGGCTTTGGGGCTTCCCTGGTGGCTCAGTGGTTAAGAATCTGCCTGCCAATGCAAGGGACACGGGTTTGAGCCCTGGTCCTGCAAGATCCCACATGCCTCAGAGCAACTAAGCCTGTGTGCCACAACTACTGAGCCTGCACTCTAGAGCCCGCGAGCCACAACTACTGAGACCGCCTGCCACAACTATTGAAGCCTGCGTGCCTAGAGCCCATGCTCCACAACAAGAGAAGCCACCACAATGAGAAGCCCACGCACCACAACAAAGAGTAGCCCCCGCTCGCTGCAACTAGAGAAAGCCCGCACACAGCAACGAAGACCCAACGCAGCCAAAAAAAAAAAAAAAGAATAATGGCTTCTTCTCTAGTTCATTTAAAGCTGGGGAAGTTGCTCCGTTTTGGGGCTGTTTGGCATGTGGTTGTACCCAGGGCTGAAGGGATGGAGAAGATGAGTTCTGAAGGCCCTTCTGGTCATAATAGAGCACACGGAAGGGTGTTGGCGTGATGACACAACAGGTCAGTAAGTGCTACTCAGTTACACCTTTATTTAGTCACAAACTCATAACTTTGCCAAGAAAGTCAGAAACTTGGGATATATACATTCACAGACACTGCTGGTTGTGAAATAAACAGTCATATCCCCATTCTTCTTCCTTACCTGTGGGACTTCCCCTCAGAAACTGAAAATTCTGGATACTTGCTTTCTGAGTCTCACTTACTCAGGAGGACATTGTGGCCAGTGACACATAATGGGAATTTTGCTGGGACTTATTGGAATAATTGAAAATATTTTTTAAGTTAAAATTTTTTTTTTTTTTTTTTTTTTTGCAGTACACAGGCCTCTCACTGTTGTGGCCTCTCCCGTTGCGGAGCACAGGCTCCGGACGCGCAGGCTCAGCGGCCATGGCTCACGGGCCCAGCCGCTCCGCGGCATGTGGGATCTTCCCAGACCGGGGCACGAACCCGCGTCCCCTGCATCGGCAGGTGGACTCTCAACCACTGCGCCACCAGGGAAGCCCCTATAAAATGTATTTTTTTTTTTTTTTTTTTTTTGGTGGTACGCGGGCCTCTCACTGCTGTGGCCTCTCCCGTTGCGGAGCACAGGCTCCGGACACGCAGGCTCAGCAGCCATGGCTCACGGGCCCAGCCACTCCGCGGCATATGGGATCCTCCCAGACCGGGGCACGAACCCGTATCCCCTGCATCGGCAGGCGGACTTCTCAACCACTGCGCCACCAGGGAGGCCCTATAAAATGTATTTTTAAATGATATTCTTGTTTAAAACAAAAGCACAGGGCTTCCCTGGTGGCGCAGTGGTTGAGAGTCCACCTGCCGATGCAGGGGACACGGGTTCGTGCCCCGGTCCGGGAAGATCCCACATGCCGCGGAGCGGCTGGGCCCGTGAGCCATGGCCATTGGGCCTGCGCGTCCGGAGCCTGTGCTCCGCAACGGGAGAGGCCACAACAGTGAGAGGCCCACATACCGCAAAAAATAAAATAAAATAAAATAAAACAGAAGCACAAAAAATTTGATATCTACTTGCAGAAGATGCCCGTATCATGAAAACAAAATAAATTTTAAGAGGTAATAGTGTTATAGAGCCAAGGGAAACTTTGGCCTCCTGAGTGGAGTTCTATGCAAGTTGACACATTGAGGCTACTAGTTAATGACACAACAAGACAATTCATTTCCCTACAATTGAATGCACATCTTTCATCTTTTGTTAATATGCAAAAGTACTAAAATATTTTTAATTGTGTTAAATGCACCATTTAAATTACACATCAACAGTTTTAATTACCTTGAGTCTAATTCTTAGTTGAAATGAAAAAATATTTAAGTTGAAAAACTGTGACCTAAATTTAACTTCTGCAGAAAATAGCACTGGAATAGTGTTGAAGTTATAAGAGGAAAGGGAGTATAATTCTATCTAAATGCGCTCTGTGCACATTTAGAGAAATAAATGAAGAGAGGCTGAATATGCCCTTTTTCGTGTTGCTTTATTTTTTGGCAGGGGGAATATTAATTTTTATTATCAAGGTGATACTTGTGCATAGCAAAAAAAGACTTTTAATTAAACACACACACACACACACACACACACACACACACACAGAGGTGTCTTCAGTCTCATTCCTCTCCTCCCCATCATCCAGAGGTACCCACTGTTCATCATTTCATTTCAGATCTTTGCTCCGGTCTTTACCTTAGTGTTCTTATACTTTAGCTACTGAATTCCTATATTCCTCAGGGTTCTCCAGAGAAACAGAACCAATGGAATGTGTGTGGAAAGAGAGAGACAGACAGACAGACAGAGATTAATGAATTGGCTTGTGTGATTGTAGGGGTTGGCAAGTATTAATACAACATCTGCAAAGCAGGACAGCAGGCTGGAGACCCAGGGAAGAGCTGATGTTGCAGCTGGAGTCCAAAAGCAATCTGGGGGCAGAATTCACTCTTCCTTGTGGGACTGCAATCTTTTTTTCCCTCTTAAGTCCTTCACGTGATTGGATGAGGCCCACCACATTATGAAGGATAGTCAGCTTTATTCAAAACCTACTGATTTCATTGTTAATCTTATCTAAAAAATACCTTCATAGAGACATATAGATTGGCATTTGATCAAATATCAGAGGACTGTGGCCTAGCCGAGATGACACATAAAATTAACCCTCAGACTTGCTAATATGGTAGGTGTATATTTAGCTCTCTGATACCACCCTTCCCCTCCCCCATCCTCTCAATATAGTGATATCACAATATTCAATATTTACATTATTGTAACTATAAATATTGTTCATAGTGAGCCAAGAAGCGTATCGTGATTGTTCTCTATTTGTACAAAACTGTTTTTGTTTTTTCATTACTCATTCTTCTTTGAACCTATTACTAAGTCTTTTCTCACCTCCCAGCAGCCTACCAATTAAAAGTTTCACATCAGTAAAACATCAGGTTATTTACTCCTCTCTTTTCTGCCCTCCCTCCCACCTGGAGAACTTCCTTCTCGAGTTCTCTGTCCCCCTGCTTTAATCTGGACTGACAGCTCTCTAGGTGTGCAAGACAGCAGTCATCTTGGGAACTTCCCTCACAGTCTTCCTGGAATAGATCCCTTGTTTCTGGATCCCAAGTCTTTACCTGTCATGGTTTATGAGAAAGAATGCTTGAGAAGTAAGGACTTAGCATTTCTGAAAGTGTCCATATTCTGCCTTAACACTTGATTCGTTGTTTGGCCGAGTGTAGACTTTTTGATGAAAATAATCTCCATTCAGTTTTTGAAAATTCTGCTGTATTTTCTTAAGGCCTCCAATGTTTCTGTTCAGGAGAGTGATGACATTTTTATTCCTAATCCTTTGTATGCAATATTTTATTTTTCTCTGCAGAAACTTTTAGAATAGTTTCTTTACACACAGAGTTCTGATAGTTCACAATGACGTGTGTCACTGGGGTTTATTTATTGTGCTGGGCACCCATTGGACCATTTCCAACTGGAAACTCATGTATTTAAGCTCCAGAACTTTTTCTGGTATAATTTCCTCTTGTTTTCTCTGTTCTTGTTAGGTGTCCAATTAATTAGGAGTTGGATTTCCTGGATTAGTTCTCTGATTTTCTCTGTTTCTCTCCTATTTTTATCAACCTTTTTGTTTTACTTTCTAGGAAGACTTCCTCAACTTTATCTTCTAATTTTCTATTAAGTTTAAAATTATGGCTACTCTACTTTTAATTTTCAAGAGATGTTATCTTGTTGTCTGACTCTTTACTCTTTTACACCATGTCATTCCTATTTTATGGAGGCAGTATTGCTTCTGGTATCTTAGAACTTAAATTTTAATTACAGTTTTTGTTCCTTGGAATGTTTTCTTCAGTGCCATGCACTGTTGTCTCACCAGAATTTCTTTTTGTTTTGTTTTCTTTTTGGTTTGGTCTGTTTCACATAGGAGGTTTCCCTCAAATCTGGGGATGGGTGGCGATTTGTTCACACATGGGCGATGTGCTAAAGATGTGATGAGTAACTCAGTATGCATGGGTGGGGCTTTCGACTAGTCAGCTTTACTGGAAGGAGATCAGGTGGCAATCCAACTTTTTCTCTGGAGGAATCTCCAAATGTCAGTAACTACAGGTCTTTCCTCCAAGGCTGTTCTGTTTTTCCAGAGGAGGGTCCTCCAGTCTTCTTCCTGGGACAGGGAGTTCTGAATAAGCTTGACTGGATCTCTCCATTCAGTCCACAGACTTTAACTTAATCCTTATTTTTGGCCTGTTGCCTCATTTTTGTGCTCTGTTGTACCTGGTGTCCTTGAATTCAGGGCCTCTCTGGTTCAATTTCTCCAGACAATAAATTATCTCCTGAGGGCGTTGGAGAGGGGATCATCAGTGACCTGGATCCTCTAGGTGGGGATGGGTGCCAGGGGAGTCTACTTGATCCCTTCAGACTTCAATCAACTTCTCTGTTTTCATCCCCGTTGGGAAACACAGTCACACACAGCTTCTCCCCTCCTGCATGGTCACCTAAGAATGGGCCTGGGCCTGGACCACTTCCTTACCAAGAGACAGAGTCCTCACAGCCTGTGCCAGGCTCATCACCTTTCCCTGCTTCAGACTCAACATGTACTCCTTGCTCTGCTTCAGCACAGGTGTCAGTGGCCCTCTGGCATGGTCCCAGCTTTCTGTATTTCAGACCCCATAGGAGGGGTTGGGGTCCTTCCACTGCAGCACCAAGTAGGGTGCATACCGGCTTCAGAGTGGACCCACTGGCCATGGGGGGCCAGTGCATTGCAAGGGACTGGATCTTGTGCACTTTCTCTCCTCCTCCTCTCTTGCTATAAGGAAACGCAGTACCACGTGAGCCTGGGTTGCTGTTGTCTGTTCTCAGCAACCTCCTTGATTTCTTCCCTGGGTGACATCATCATCAAATGAAAATTGCAGACAATAGCTTGTGACTGAAAAAAAAACAAACAAAAAACCTACTCATCACTCATACTAATGCTTATAACAAAGAACCAATGGGAAAAAAAACACACACAAATGGAACTCATGAGCTAAACTAACACACACTTAGCAAATCACCATGACTGCCCATTGGGCCCATCACAGAATGGAACATAAATGTCCACCTCAGATATAAAAATGGACCAACTCACAATGACTTGCCCCCAAAAATGAAAGCCAAAGATAGAACAGTCATGTGACTCCTGTCAGCGAGGGCAGGCCGTGTGACATGGCAAACTGGGCCACATGAAGCAGGCTTAGGCCCAACACAAATGTGGCAAATTGACCACATCAAACCACAAGTCCCCAGTCATGGATCCCAGTGACTCACGCCTGGACACATATTTGTGTGCCATGTAGACTCAGAGACCACTGTTGTAACTTAAAGAAACAACTTTGCCACATGTTCAGATGTCCAAAGAAATTCCCATCTGGTCCAGACACCACATTCACAGCCCCCAAAACACAGTGCTACTGTGTCATCACTAGAGCTTTCATGCTCCCCATCCCCCCAGACAGATGGGCCCAAAAAACACTGGAGTGGCTCAAACATCTACAACAAAGCCATCAAAACCCCAACTTAATGGTACCCCCGCTTAGGAAGTCATATGAACATTAAGCACTACACTCCAACACACAGTGGGTGACACTGAACTTGGAGTGGGTGGAGGACCAGGCAGTTGTCTGATTAGTCTTCACCAGCCAAATCCCAATCCTGGGACACCCAACTGTTCTTTTTCTCCTGCTGGAACACACTTCCTGAGGGTGACTTGTGACACCACAGTGGTGTCACACCAGTAGGGGCTCTCAGTTCAAATGTGGAGGCAATGCTACAGTCAGGTGCCTCCCTCCTGGGGGACCCTATGGGAACACAGAAGGGATGCAGAACATGGGGCACTAGGATTCCCCTGGTTGTGCTGGAACCTCTGACCCAAGTGGGTGATGTTATAGAGTATGTCGAGTTCGTTCAGGGTGTGAATTCCCTCCCCCGGTTGGATGATTGGGCTGAAAGTTTTGTCAAGCAACAAGGGATCCCACAGTAGTAGGTGAGAACATCTTCAGCTTCGGGAGTTTCCTGGAGTGGGAGCGAGGTAGGAACTTTAACTTGTCTTCTTCTCACTTCTAAGAAGCCTCTGTGGTGCTTGTACGACACTCTGGTAAGAATCAGCACAGCCAGAGGGAAAGGAGGCAAACTCAAACAATGCTGGGCTTCTCATCCTAGAACATGGCCCCTCTTGTTCCACACTCCCGTTCTAATGGCTTGGCCAGTACACAGTGACTTGGACTTTCCTCTAGATCAACAAGAATCACGACACGATAGCCAAGGTAGTGATGGACACCTGAATGGCCCTCAATTACCTGCTGGCAGAATGGGGTGGTGTTTGTGTGATTGCCAACGCCTCTTGCTGTGGGTATATCATGAGGAAGCAGAATCGCCTTGCTCAGGCTGGATGGTTATCATCTGTGCACACGCAGTCCCTACTCAGACCTCTTCAGTTGGCTTAGTCCAGGCACTGGTTGTTTCTGGTTGAGGATCATCCTCCAGGGAGGCCTGATCATCATCCTGGGTCTGGTTTTCCTAGTGACTCTGGTAAAGTGCTGTCTCAAAGTGACAGGGAGTCCCTGTAAGCAAGCTGTATTCATGTGGGCGTTTCAAGGGCCCATCGACCCAGCTCCGCCTACAGACTTGGGGCAAATGATGGTCCTACCGGATTTGGTATGCCTTTATCTGCTCTGTCAGTGGCTGGGCAGGGTGGACTGTTGGGAAAGGCAGTCATGTGCAACTTCTCCCCTCCTGCACGGTCACCTAAGAATGGGCCTGGGCCTGGAACGCTTCCAGGCCTCGATGGACCCGCTGGCCATGGGGGACCGAAGCGTTGCAAGGGACTGGATGTTGTGTGCTTTCTCTCTCTTTCTGTAAGTAAACTCAGTACCTTGAGCTTGGGGTGCTGCTGTTGGTTCTCAGTGACCTCGGATTTATGCACTGATCTCTCCCCTGGGTAGCATTTACCTGCCTTTTAATCTTGGCTCCACAGCCTGGCCACCCAATGAAACAATGCCACATTTCACAGCTTTCTCTGTGGTAGTCGCTGCCTCCAATTTCTGAGCTTTTCTGGGATTTTATAGAGCACTGGCTTGCTTCTCCAGCACTCACCTCTGTAAGTCTCACCAGAGTTGGTCTCACCATTCCTGGCTCTGCTGTGTCAACCACCATCCTCCCATCTATCAATACTATTTTCATATATTTTGATTCAAGGAAACAGGTACTTGTTTTTTTTCCAAGGTTCAAGCTGCCATTACTATTGTGACTTACCAACAAACAGTATCTGGCACATTGTGGGCAAATATCTGTTTTATAAGAGTCAGAAGAACTTGGAACTTGCTGCAATATGGGATCTTTTCCTGAGAATTTCTTTAATGTACATGGTTGTGTAGGAGTTAAAGCTGTAAGAGGGACAGCCATCAGGAGGCTACCAGAGGGATTCAGGTGAGATGATGGTGGTTACGTCTAACTTGCTGGACCAGAGATGATTCATAATCCTGAATGGCAACCGTTTCCACCTTGGCAATTCTTTTATTCTTTTCTACCTTCCAGCTCTAATCTTCTCCAAGCTTGTATTTCCAGAAATAAATTATAGCCACACCTTCTTATCAGATGGGTGTTCTTCCTTGTCACCCGCTTAATTGTGTGACATTTCCACGTGTTAGTTTGTAAGCGTGATCAGAATTCAAGTCATTTCGGAGAAAAGACATTTGCCTTGAATTACAGGGGAGAAGTCCATCCATATAGAACACAAAGTTATAATTCATCAGGCAACTCTCCTCTGACTCACTTCCCTACTCTTGTTGGGTCCTTGTATTAAATATATATTCTCAAACCAGCATATGCTTCCTTTGCAGGACTTGCTGCAATTTTGCATATTGTTTTTGAAGTTATTTTTTGATGACTCTCTTTCATTAGACTTTAAGCTCCCCAAGGTCAGGGATCATGTCTGTCGTCTGCTCTCTCCACTGCACTGGGCACAGTGCTCAGAACACGCAGGTGGCCGCAACGACTGTTGAAGGAGTGAGTTATGAATGTCAAAGCCCAGGCTGCTCAGACGGACGTGGGGATGGCATTTATGTAAACAGGTCCTGCGCGCAGCTCGTCTTTACTCTTTTGCTCGATCACAAGTGCTCTGCCACCGAATAACAGATCAGAAGTGAATTTTATGGAGACTAGCTTTCTAAACTTGGCTCAAAAGGTGAAAAAATGAACACCTGACATAAAATTAATTTACAAATCAGTTTATTTACACATTTTATCTTTTCTTAAAGTACATTTCAGTTAACAAATCTATTTACACAGGTGTACATGGGAACTCATCCCAGTTATTTTACAGATCATACTTACAAACCACACCCTAAGTCTTCTGTGCAAAGTTGCACTGGATGTGACTATTGACTGAAAAAGGCCTGATGGCCAGGCTATTTACACATACACAGTAAACGGGTTTGTTTTTCATGTCTGCACAATACAGTACACACAGGGAGGCGGGGCCTCCCAGGGAATGCTTTGCAATGTGTTTACCGAGAAGGCTTTGCAAAGTTCTGAAGGAAAAGCTATTAAATATAGGTTAATTAAAATGACAGTACCTCCTTTACATCAGTTTACATTTTTTCTTCACATTTTTATAATACAAAGATAGTTTATTGAATTGCTGCACAACCAGTTTAAGATGATTTGTAAACATGTAAATTTCTACAATTTGCATTAAACATCATTGTAGTTTCTATCATTTGCTCTTTGAATTAATGTTTTATTCACTAGTATTCTTAAGGTAGTAAAAGAAGATGTAAGTTTGAACTTCTTGCAGAAAAGTTATGAGTCTCTAACGCTGTGCGAGTACACACTTTATTCAAGTATTGCAAAAAGCTAAGGCCACTTTTTTTCAAGACAAGAAAGTGAACAAAATTGTTTCTATCAATAGGCCACAACACTCTTATGAGCGATGAAATCTCTTTTGAAAGGTAATTTCTCAGAGACCTGTAGTCACAGAAGGAATTTTCCTTTCTTTTACATAAAAGAAAAACAAATTACCTTCCTTATTAACTACTTTTGAGTTCTTCCCACTTTTCCCTAGAGTAAAAATTCCTGTTTAGACCTGAAGAGGGAATCTATACCCTGTACTTATTTAACCCAGAGTGAAGTACCCTGGATAGCACAAATTATTTTGGACTCAGAAATAAATCTGAAGCCTATATGTTGGTTTACTGCTAAATTCTGATAGTGCTATTATTCTAAAAGATATTACTGCTGATGCAAAGATCTTTTTCTTAGAGGAATTATGAAGAAAGAGTAAAAGAGGATGGGAATGTGGGGAGAAGGAACAAAGATTACAAAGAAGGAATATTTAGATTCTTGGTTAAGAGGCAGAGCTTGATTAAAAAGATCCCAATATGGAACGAGTGGCTGGGTATCCATGTTTATCATTCCTAATGTTAACAATTAACCCCTTTTCAATTATACCCAAATAGTTAAAGCAATAAGAAATCTGCTAATTATAGATTCCTTTGTTTTCTGCTACCAAACTATGGATAATCATTTCTAGCAAAGAGTAAGACTGATCCATTCCTGCCTCTTTTATCTGGAACCCAGGATTCTCAAGATAGTAAAGACAGCTGGAGTATGTTAGGACTGCTACTGCCACATTCTTGGCAGCATTCTTACCAGGGAACTTTAAGTCCAGGTTGCTGATTCCATGGACTTATATCATTTTTTTCCTTTTCTGGAATCACAATGTCATAAAGAGTAAAGATAAACATTATTAAAAATTTATTTAGGTCCAAATAATGAGTATGTAGAAAAACAACCTATATTCCTATTATATTATTTTCATATTCATTTATAAAAAATTTACAGCAGCTGTAAAGTTTCAGTATCATAAGGACTATGTAATCCTACAAACAGCCAAAGGATGTAGACAAGATGTTCTTCCGTCTTCCAAATAACACAAACTGAAAAGAAAAGGCTTCGCTTTTCCTTGGCCACATGAAAATAATATCTCCACACTACTGGTTAATAACCCCAAGAAACCCTAGCTTCTCTTAGTCAATTTGCTCATTATGGCTACAAGACTAGAGCTCAACATCAAAAGCCTAGAAGAAATGATGGCAACATCAATCTGAGCATTTCCCGAGACCCAATCACAACATTTCAGTGCTTTCCTTATTTGTCAAGAGCTATCATACCAGTCATTGTGCAAAATGCAAGTATTCCAATGATTATTTCAATAAGTTTCTCATAATGACAAGATGGAACCGAAGAGGAATGGAAGTGTGCATAGTGAAACACTGGAGACGCAAAGGCAAGTTTGGAGGAAAGATGCAGAAATGAATGAACATGCACACTTAAAGATTATACCATCTTTGGGGTTTTCCTAACATATTTTGAAGTTATAACATTCCAGGATATTTGTAAGTATGAATCCAGTGGATGTCTTATATCATGCTTCTAATCAGGACCTTCAATATTAAGGCATTTACATTCACGCCTAAGATTATCCACATTCTTCTAGCTTACTTGAAGAAGGATAGGACTGATTCAGAGAAACCAGTCAAGAAGGCAGGGTACTGAGGTCCCAGGAGAGCATCACACATGCTCTAACATAGCAGCTGGAGTCTATATATTTTTTTCAGATACAGGTAATAGTTGTGAGAAGCAATGCTGCAAGAGAGGCAGAATTAAATTTTACAGTGTCTTTAAATTATTTTACCCCATTCCTGCTACTGCAGGTGATCTTAGAAGAGCTCATCTTCTTTTTACTGAATTAAACTGCCTTCTTCAATATGTGTATGGGTTTGTTAAAACCGTAAGTTTCCTGTGCAAAGACTATGAACCATAGAAGCTTCAAGACAGAAGTTTAACTATTACAAGAAGAATCTTTCACTTCTGAATAGGGACATACATTTTCAACTTAATAATTTATCTTAAAATAAATTAAAAAAATGTTCTATAGCGTAAAACAAGCACACAAACAATAGACAATATCTTTTTGTCTTTGGTGCACACACTCTTTTCCTAAATCATTCAAGTAACAGCGTCTCTGACTTCTTGGGGAGATATGGGAGCTTAAAGTTTGAAGGCCAAAATGAATTATTTCCACTTCTGCCATGCCTCGATGCCTGAGATGGTCCTGAGGATCTGTGATTCTGGGAGCAGCTGGCAGAGGTTCAGAAGAAGTAAGAAAAGTGCAGGGGTAGACAAGGGGTGGAAGAACCAGCCCTGCACCAGTCCTGTGAGCCCAGTCTTCAGTTGGGGCACTTCTTTGTTTTCATGCTCACAGAGAAAAAACTAAGAATAATGCAAAAGTTTAAAATTCTTTAGATGGTGCTCAGGAAGCAAGGCTACCACTGATGTCTGTTAACTTGAGAGTCCACTTGGTGCTGCTCAATTGCAATAATGGAAGAAAATGGTCTTCAAAACTAAATGAAATGAACTCCACAATGGGAAATAGGCACACATTACTAAACTTGCCTATCTGAAAGTAGTTCAGGGTTTAATACTGTTTAGAGACTATAATGTCCATTTATGACTTTCATGGTACAAACCAAGATTACATTTCAAAAATGGTATGATGCACATCTATATACCTCTCTTGCTTGACTTCAGACTCAAGGAAGTGATACCCTAGTCTAAGCTAAGAGGTAAGTCTGGTGTTTTCAGCCCTCATCTGAGGCCCAGTAGGGATGCTAACAAGAGGTGTAGGATTATACTGTGTGTCAACATCAGACCCTGCCCACCGAAAACAACCAATTATTCCAGTGGACAGTCTCTAAAGGCAAAGGCTGTAATACCAGATATACCTCATTGTCCCATGAACTCCAAACCAGTAGTCTTTAAGAACAGGTACAAGGTCCAGAAGCACTCTTGCTATGACGGAGATGGGGTGTGTATCAGGATGCAGAAAGGCCCAGGACTCATATTAGCACTCAGTGTTCGATTTATTTGCAAGATGTCACACAAGTAGCATTCTCCCCTGTTTTTCACTGATCTGATTCAGAACATCAACAGTATCTCTGATCAAGGTCTCAAAGATCCCATCAGCTAGCTGCATCTTCACACACAACTCATCCTCATCATAGTTTACCCACTGTGCCTCCTCCTCGTGGAGCTCCTGTACCTAGAATTTAGAAAACAGAAAGGTTAGAATAATCACTGTCACACAAAAGCTAGGAATCAATGATATTCACTAACTTTGCAACCCCATGCGTCGGACTACAACCCAAGAAAATAAGTCAGAGAAAAAAAGTTAATTTATATGATGATATCAATGCCCTTTTAAAGCTGCAAGAAGTTTGAAAAAACTCAACTGTCGAATAAAAACTGGCTTCAAATCTGTCAACCTTGACAATATTCCAGTATTTTATAGATATTAAGGATTACAAGTATGTTGTCTCTGTCAACATAGAAGAATGCGTAGAAGAATGCAAATGTTCAGACATATGGATTTACAATTATAAAATGCATACATCCAAAGACAATAGTAGATATGATTCTGGGGTATGTATATAAATGAGTAAAATTTCATATTCGTTGGAGTTTTTAGTTTTTTTGGCCACACTGCGCAGCTTGTGGGATCTTAGTTCCTTGGGCAGGGACTGAACCCAGGCCTCAGCAGTGAAAGTGCCAAATCCTAACCACTGGACTGCCAGGGAATTCCCCCCCACCCCCCATTTTTTTTGGCATTGGAGTATTCTTTAAATGTACTATTGCTTAAGTTTATTTTAAAAGTCACTGTTATATTACATTTTATATAAAATGCTCTTTTTGCATTTTCAGATTTGGGGATTCTTAAGGTAAACCAAAGGAATCAAATTAGAATGAACTGCCCAAGATGTTTTGCTTGTTTACAATAAATTAAAAACTACTTATAAGAGAAACATGTTAGACTTATTGTATGTAATGATATTGTGAGTGAGATGGGAGACCAGGTGGAGATAGTAGATTGTAAACCCTGCTTTAGTCACAAATTCAGCAAAGTTAATTGCTGTGTCAAGGGTCTCTAACCAAAAGTCTAACTTGGCAAAAAGCCATGTGACAACAAGCTCCTAACTTGCACTTATCACAAGTTCCTCTTGAAAAAGGCAGCGGAAGTGAAGAGGGGAACCTGTGCTCTGATTTCTGGCACGAGGAAACGAGAAGACTCTTGGATGAGAGGCCACACCATTCTGGAGTGTGGGAGAGCAGTGCTGCCAGACATGCACCCTTGGTTAGGGTTGACAGGTATGTGGCAAGGCGGCTGCCACATTCTTTCTCCTTGGTGAGGCTGCTTGAAGCCTATATAAAATATCCCTTTCTTTGTTCCCTAATGCGTGCTCCCTGGACAGAAATACCACCAAAAAGGGTGATATGGTCAAATAAGTTTTAGAAATCTCCCTCTGGGAGTTTCACAATGTATATCAGTCTATTCTAAACAGAAGTCCACCAGTAGAGGAACTTGATTAATTCAGAGCTTCCTGTATGTATCTGGTCAAAGAATCAAATTGTGTGGCTATATAAGAAATATTATTAAGATACAAAGGAACTGGTGTTCTTCTCTTATGAACAATACCATAGGCAACAGCCTAATGCAACACTTCTCAACCTGGTGCTGAGGGAGAATCACATTCTGGAAAAGCTAATAATAAGTGTGTCCCCTATAAAAGATCTCTTATCTCCCATGAATTTGTTTATCTGTTCAAATAAAGTTGCACAGCTTTCCTTTTTCTAAGTTCTCTCAGCCTTATTATTAAATTTGTTCCTTGAACAATTTCCTACGCAATAATAAAATTTAGGAAACACTGTCCTAATGTAATCATTTTTGCCCTTACAGCAGGAACATATGCTCAGGACATTATCCATTATATCTCTCAGTGAAGCCGTGATGAGTCCGCACTGTGCCTCATCAGTATAGCAAAAGCTTTGCTCCTCTGTAAGAACAGGAATTATTTCCCTCCCAGCCAGTAAGAACATCGTGTTTTCCTTTTTTCTTTGGCCATCAGAAAGCACAAAGCCCAGTTTGCAACCTCAACTGTGGCAACTGAGAGATCTCACAACCTGCAAATATGCCTCCATTTTCTTCTGGTTTTGGGAATCTATTCTATTCAATCACACACTTCCCTTGCTGCTGCTCCTTAATATGTATGTGTGTATGTATGTAAATTAATATGTATTATATATAAATAATTAAATTAAAAAGTCAGTCTAACTTTTTTTTTTTTTTGGACAGGGTATTAGGCTGGTAGAAAAGAGAAAAGTGGTAAATAGAATGTGGCCAGATTTCAGCAAGCATATGTCCTTTCACCATACCCCTGTGAACAAGATGGTGAAGTAGAGACAGGTCAGTTAGGTGGATGTGCACTTTTTTGGACTGAAGGACAAGACAACTATCAACCTGGAAGGAAGTTTCTGCCTGGAAGACTCAAGAGCTTTTTCCTCTGTGCTCCCAATCTATCTTGTTCATATTCCATCGTAGTAATTATCCTACAGAATTTTGTATTCTGTGCATCTGTTCTCCCGCTAGGCTGTGGGATTTCTTTTTATTTATAATTTCCCAGTGGCCAGGACAGTGCAAATAGAAGGTGTTAAATAAATATCTGGCATATCGTTTTTTAGTGAGTGTTTTATGGCTGTCTTTGGCTCTGCTGAGTTCATCATTTTTAGCAATGACCTAGATGAAGGCAGGTACCTCAATTTTAGAGCTGACGTGAAAGCTGGGAAACACAATAGCTATGTTAAAAGAAAGAACCTAAAAATGTGTTGTCCTGCGCGTCCGGAGCCTGTGCTCCGCAACGGGAGAGGCCACAGCAGTGAGAAGCCCGCGTACCGCAAAAAAAAAAAAAAAATGTGTTGATAAGCTTGGAATGATGGGCCAAATTTAACAAAAAGAAGGAATAAAATAAGGTCCTGTACTTGGATCAAAAAAATAACCACAAAAGCACAGGTTGAGATTTGGGTCTTAGAATTTTTCCAAGCTTTTGTGAGTCCCATGAGAATGGTATAGCTAAAAATAAAACGAACGTGATTATAAACTGCATTCATCAAAGGATAGTATCTAGAAAAAAGAAGGTTATGTGACTGTACTAATTAAGCAATAACACAAGATATTACAGGCATACCTCAGAGATATTGTGGGTTCACTTCCAGACCAGTGCAATAAAGCAAATATCGCAATATAGCTAGTCACACAAATTTTTTGGTTTCTCAGTGCACGTGAAAGTTACGTTTACACAATACTGTAGCCTATTAAGTGTGCAACAGCATTATGTGTAAAAATCAATGTACATACCTTAATTAAAAAACACTTTATTGTTAAAAAATCTAACCGTTATCTGACAATGCAGGATTGCTACAAACCTTCAATTTGTTAAAACAAACAAAAAAAACCCTGCAGTAGCTAGGAAGCACAATAAAGCAAAGTGCAATAAAATGAGGTATGCCTGTATATTGTCAATTCTGAGCAGTGTATTTAAGGAGGGACACTGACAAAGAGCTAAAGCTGATGAGGTTGAAAGGGGCTCAAAAAAATGCTATCAGACAACAGGAGAGAATATCAATGTTTAATAGGGAGAAAAAGACTGATGAAACATTACAGCCGCTTCAAAGGCATGTAGGAAGAATTAAAATTGTTATGTAAAGCCTTAAAGCCGTAAAAGCAAATTATAATTCATTACGTGAAAACCAATTTAGGCTTAATATGAGAAAGAACTTATCAACAGTAAGTAAAAACTCAGGAGCTGTTGAGTACCTTATCAGATCTTAATCTGTAAAGGAGATTCAATCATTAGCTAGGTAGTTTCACTGCAGGATTTGTCATTTTAAATGCAATTCTACCTACAGTAGGGAGATTTCCCAAGGCTACTGTATACAAAGGATATACAAAGATTGGTCTAATTACTTCTACTCATTCCACATCATATATACTTTGAGAATACATCGCTAAAAATAGCCCATATTCTTAGCCAACTTAACATGTAAATTAACCAATATCTTTGTGAAGTGGTAAGGGGATAGTAAAGGAGAACTAGAGCCAAAAGAAGATTTCTCTTCTTTTTTGGCCAACAGAGGCCTTTAACACCTAAAAAACACATTCTTTGTATTTTACTCACCTCAAATAATGCCTAAAGACACACAGACTGATTAGGGACTTTCCTAGTCCAAGCAACAACAGCTAAATTATACATTTCTTAATCTGGAAAAAGCAACTGTTTATTATGAAATATTAAATATAATAGGTTATCATGTTAGAATTGTTTTAGAAGGGCAATTGATATTCAGTTTGAGGCCAACCCCTCCACTTGCATGGATTCCATCTGTGTCTATTCAGGAACACTGCTCCAGCAGTTCTCCTTTCTTCTCTGTATCATCACAATTTTTTCCTATCGGCGTATCTCTTTCAAGCTAAAAGAGCCCTTCTCTTGTTACCATTTCCCTCCATTTTTCTCTTCACAAAAAAACTCGTTTTAAGTGTCCAATTTTGCTCTCCTTAATTTGTCTTTCATTCTCTCTTGAAACCTACTCAAATCAAGCTTTTACCTTATCCATGCCACAAAAACTACCTGTATTGATGTTAAGATCAACAAAGACCTCCACATTGCTAAATCCAATGGTAAATTCTCAGTCGTTATCTTACTTGACCAATGAGCAGCACTTGACACAGGTAATTCATTTTTCCTCCTTGAAACACTTTCACCTGGCTTCCAGGACCTCACACTCTCCTGGTTCTACCCCATCGGCTGCTCCTTAGTCTCTGTTGGTTCCTCCTCACCTTCTTAACTCTCGAAACATTGGAATTTGTCAAGAAGCAGTCCTTGGACCTCCTCTCTATTGGTCTACACTCTCCTTCATGGCTTTGACTACCATCTATATGTTCACCACTCCTGAATTCACATCTCCAGCCTACCTCTCTTGCCTGAGCTCCAGGCTCATATATCTAATAGCCTACTCAGTATCTCCATTTGGATGTTTATTAGACATTTCAAATTTAATACATTCAAAACAGAACTCTTGATGTTCCTTCCAAACCTGCTTCTCTCAGTCTTCCTCAAATCAGCAAAAGGCAATTCCCTTCCTCAGCGACTCACACCAACCCGATGGGGTTATTCTTAATACCTCTCTCTCTTATATTCCACATTCGATTTATCAGCAGTTCTGTTGTTCTATTTTGAAAACTGTTCTCACCATCTCCAATACCACCAAACTGGTCTTAGCCACTACTATCACTTGCCTGGATTATGACAATATACTCCTGGCCTCCTTACTCCCACCTTTGCTTCAGTCTATCCTCAACGCAGCAGCCAGAGGGGTCCTGTTAAAATGTAAGTCAAATCACCCCAGTATTCCCTTATTCCCTCTCTCTGTATCTACTTTTCTTACTTATCTGTCTCCTTAACTAGAGCAAAAGCTCCTTGAGTTTTGTCTGTTTTGTTACATAATTCTACAATGACTGCTATATTTCCACAAAAAATAAAATGGAATAAATTTATTAAAAAATGATATAAAATAAAGGAACATTTAAAAACAAGGAAAAACATCCACGTTTAATTAAGCAAAAACAATCAGAATACAAAAGAGACTATGATCCCAAATGATTAAAAAAAAATTCTCAGTATAAAAAGAAACTCTAAGTCTATATATCAAAATAATTAAGAGTTATCTAGGTGGTAAGGTTGTCATGATTATTTTCTTTTGACTAATCAGTATTTTAAATTTTCTAAAATGAGAATGATTATTTTAAAATAAATGATTTTTAAAACGCATTTGAAATTTCTATTTTTGAGACCCTTTTCTTTTGTATTAGTGGCAAAATTTTTGTTTTATGTGTCATGAAAATTGTTGTTTTAAATCTCAATCTCTCTAAAATGTACAAGCATTAGAATATCCAAATGCCAGAGGTGGCTAAATCTAATAGTAGGAAGGGTGACCAGTTTATTTAGCATTTCTTGTTAATAATTAACTCAAGTTGCTAACAGTATCATTTCACTAAACATTAAGAAGAGTGAACTCATGAAAAAAGTTACATAGGCCCAGGTATTTCAACTCACTCTCCAGCCACAATGACATTTCATTTCCATGCTCCTTCCCATTTCAGGTCTTCGCACGTGTAGTCTCCTCTCCCTGAATTGCTCTTCTCTCTATCACGGAACTCAGTTAATGCTTATTCATCTTTAAGATCTCAGCTCAGCTGTCACTTCCTCAGGGAAGCCTTTCCTGACCATCCTCATCAGATCAGTTTCCTCCATATGCTTTTACAACAGCTCCCTATTCTTCTATTTTTATCATTTAATTTATCATTACACACTTGTATAAATTATATATTAATGGCTAGCTTCTGCCAGCAAACTGTAAATCCATGAAGGCAGGGTCTATGTCTATTTTGCTTACTATTGTAACATCAGTCCTTAATTAGCACAATTCTTGACTAAATGCATGCACAGAGATGATTTATAGGGATTATGATCAATTCAACTGATAGTAGGGTAAATGAATGTCTCTTGATGTGCTTTTTTCTTTAATTCCTTAAAAAGTGGAAGAAGTAACATCTTGGTAATTAATAATAACTCAAACTCTAAGCTATTGTAGAAATATGAGAGCAAGTCCACCTTGAGAGGCCAAGATCTATGAAGAACTAATTGGTTAAAGTCCTGGCTCTTACTTGCTGGGCAAGTCACTTAATATCTTTGAATCTAAACTTCCTCATTTGTAAAACAGTAACATTAGTCCATCCTACCTCATACAATTATTGTGAGGATCAAATAAGACATGAGAAAGAATGTTTAACAAATGTTTATCTAGTAAAGTTATTACTGAGTAAATGAAGCACTAGAAAGGTACATACTTGGGGAAAACTGATAAATTTAAGCATTGCAGTTTTTTTCATGATATGAATATAAATATAGGTAAGATATAAAGTCCAGAGAGAAAATATCTGGAAATAAACCTGAATCAATTAACATCTGAGTTTCCTAAGGTCTGCTACTACTTAACATCTTAACATTCTTTTAGGGAAGAAAGAATAAAAGACCTTTTTTCCCCCTTCCTTTTTTCTTTTTTTTGGTGTTGTTGTTTGATAGGCATTTTTCTAATGCTAGAAAATATATTGCAAATTAGAATAAATCCTATTCAGATAAAGTTCTGGATAATAATGATGATGAAATAACAGCTAATATGCAGGGCACTATTCTATACACATATATAAATACTCATTTAATTCTCTTAATAATTTTATCAGGTAGGTACTATTTTTTTTTTTTTTTTGCGGTACACGGGCCTCTCACTGTTGTGGCCTCTCCCAGTTGCGGAGAACAGGCTCCGGACATGCAGGCTCAGCGGCCACGGCTCACGGGCCTAGCCGCTTCGCAGCACGTGGGATCTTCCCGGACCGGGGCACGAACCCGTGTCCCCTGCATCGGCAGGCGGACTCTCAACCACTGCGCCACCAGGGAAGCCCCAGGTAGGTACTATTATATCATCTTCATTTTGCAGATAGGAAAATGCGGCACAAAGAGGTTAATCTGTCCAAGATTACACACCAAGTAAAGTGCCAGAACAGGGATTTAAACTCAGGTAGTCTGGCCCTAGTCTACACTGGTCTCTTCAATTCAGAACCTTAAGTTTGCTTCCACTCAACTTTTTATTTCTCAAGTTCTCCACACCCACAAAAATACTGTTAAGTTAAATATTCATCTACTGAATTTAAAAGAAAGCAATTTCCAAAACTAAGGGGCAGAAAGAAATGCAGCAAACAAGGGCTTTAAGAATTTACTGTCATAGACTTAAGATCAATTATATTCCCTTTCCTTTAAAAATCTAACTACATTCTGATTTTGGAAAAGATGGTCAAAATAAAAATAGTTCAGTTTTATACACTGACCAGGATATGATCCACTCGGTCTCTTTTCTTTCTTCCAAATTTTATCATTTTCTGCCAATCTGTTTTGTGGTTTGGCTCCTTTTTAAGACTGAACAGCTTGAGTACTTCGGTTGCTATGAAGTTCTGTGAAAATAAGTGAAATGAATGAAACACAAACAACAAAGTTCTTGAGATTTAGTGCTTATAATGCAGTAAACAGATTTTTGTTAAGAATACAATATTTATAAAAAAATCATACAAACTTCTTCCACTTACAATTCCACTTAGCAATTTGAAGAGAAAAGTGTTCCCAAATGCTCAGACTTTATTCACTTAAAGAATTTTTGTTTCTACACAACATAAAAAAAAAAAAGTAAAACCCATTGATGAATCTGCAAAGAAAAATCACTTTAGAATACCCTCTACCCAAAAACCACCATTAGCTAACTTCAAGCTGGCAAAACTACAAAAGAAAGTATAAAAGAAATCTCTGAACCTGAAACATGAGCAAAGTACAAGGCTTGGGCTGGGATAGCTTATTTTGAAGCACCAAGTTTCGAATATGTTATATTAAAAAATTATTAATCAACACTTCAGTATGAGAAGCATGGTAATTTCACTGCTAACAATATTTGAACTATCGCCCCTAAAAGAAACTTTACAAAATGCTATAGCAATATTAAAATTGGAAGGCAGCATCATTGTGTGTTATAATGATGTATGCATTCTGATGAATGCTGGTATATATTATGTACCTTGTCTTATTTCAGTGTATTTGTTCTTTGTTATTAATAAAATAATGGGTTATTACTTTTTATGGTTCTTCTATTAAAAAAAGTCTTAATAGGGGAAACAACACATTTATGAATTAGAATCATTTGAGAGATTCTCAAACTACCAATGTCCTCCAAACCACACCACTCCCCACCTACACACACACACACACACACACACACACACACACACACACGCATTCAAGGATGTATGAACTGCTGAGGGCTGAAAGGAATGAAGTGCACCAGTGTTTTGAAAAAGCTCCTTAGGTGGTTCTGATGCTCCATTCCTCAAAGTTGAAAATCATTTTAAAAGTTGTTTTTTTAAAATTTATCAAGTCAATCTTTGAAAACTTTTTTTTTCCTGCTGACTTTACTCTAAGCAAGGGTCAGCAAACTTTTTCTGTGAAGGACCACACTGTAACTATTTCAGGCTTTGTGGGCCATATGGTCTCTGTTGCAACTACTCAACTCTGTTGGTGTAGTAGGAAAGTAGCCATGGACAATATATAAGTAACTAGGTGTGGCTATGGTCCAATACAACTTTATTTTTAAAAACATGTGGTGGGCTGGATTTGGCCTGTGGGCTCTAGTTTGCCTACCCTCGATGTAAGCATACATTATATCTCATAAATGTCTGCTGGCATTCTGTCAGTACAAAATACTTCTAAAAGCTTTCTATAGTTAAGACTGTATTATATATTTCAAAGTTGCTAACAGAGGAGATCTTAAAAGCTCCCACCACAAGAAAAAAAAACAACTGTAACTATCGTATGTGTGGTGATGGATGTTAACCAGATTTACTGTGATGCTCTTTTCACAATATATACAAAGATCGAATCCTGAAACTAATGTTACATGTCAATTATATCTCAAGAAAAAAAAGATTAAATTGCTTAGACAATGCCTCCCCTCACATTATATACCAGAATAATGTATATGTTCCTTTAATGTATTTTGAAAGTCCACATATACTACTGGATGATGTAAGAAAATATATCAGTAAGATAAGTAATTGGAGGTATATTCTCTGGGGGGAAAAAAAGCTTCTTATGATCAAATGAGTTTGAGAATCATAACTCTAGAGTCTTGCTACTCAAAATGATCCTAGGATCAGCAACATCAGCATCACTTGGAAGCTTGTTAGAAATGCAGAATTTTCAGTCCTACTCCAGATCTACTCAGTAAGGAATCTGCATTTTACCAAAATCCCCAGATGACTCAGATGCACATTAAAGTTTGAGAGGCACTGCAATGAAAATATAACCTTTGCTATATTTTAAAAATAGCTGAGGGCCTCCCTGGTGGCGCAGTGGTTGAGAGTCCGCCTGCCGATGCAGGGGATACGGGTTCGTGCCCCGGTCTGGGAGGATCCCATATGCCGCGGAGCGGCTGGGCCCGTGAGCCATGGCTGCTGAGCCTGCGCGTCCGGAGCCTGTGCTCCGCAACGGGAGAGGCCACAACAGTGAGAGGCCCGCATACCACAAAAAAAAAAAAAAAAAAAAAAAAATAGCTGAATAGGCAGAGAGATTTCCACCAATGTGACTTTTTTTTTTTTACATCTTTACTGGAGTATAATTGCTTTACAATGGTGTGTTAGTTTCTGCGTTACAACAAAGTGAATCAGTTATACACATACATATGTTCCAATATCTCTTCCCTCTTGCGTCTCCCTCCCACCCTCCCTATCCCACCCCTCTAGGTGGTCACAAAGCACCGAGCTGATCTCCCTGTGCTATGCGGCTGCTTCCCACTAGCTATCTATTTTATGTTTGGTAGTGTATATATGTCCATGCCACTCTCTCACTTTGTCACAGTTTACCCTTGCCCCTCCCCATATCCTCAAGTCCATTCTCTAGTACGTCTGTGTCTTTATTCCTGTCTTACCCCTAGGTTCTTCATGACATTTTTTTGTTCTTAAATTCCACATATATGTGTTAGCATATGGTATTTGTCTTTCTCTTTCTGACTTACTTCACTCTGTATGACAGACCTAGGTCCATCCACCTCATTACAAATAGCTCAATTTTGTTTCTTTTTATGGCTGAGTAATATTCCATTGTATATATGTGTCACATCTTCTTTATCCATTCATCCGATGATGGACACTTAGGTTGTTTCCATCTCCTGGCTATTGTAAATAGAGCTGCAATGAACATTTTGGTACATGACTCTTTTTGAATTATGGTCTTCTCAGGGTATATGCCCAGTAGTGGGATTGCTGGGTCATATGGTAGTTCTATTTGTAGTTTTTTTAAGGAACCTCCATACTGTTCTCCATAGTGGCTGTACCAATTCACATTCCCACCAGCAGTGCAACAGTGTTCCCTTTTCTCCACACCCTCTCCAGCATTTATTGTTTCTAGATTTTTTGATGATGGCCAATCTGACTGGTGTGAGATGATATCTCATTGTAGTTTTGATTTGCATTTCTCTAATGATTAATGATGTTGAGCATTCTTTCATGTGTTTGTTGGCAGTCTGTATATCTTCTTTGGAGAAATGTCTATTTAGGTCTTCTGCCCATTTTTGGATTGGGTTGTTTGTTTTTTTGTTATTGAGCTGCATGAGCTGCTTGTAAATTTTGGAGATTAATCCTTTGTCAGTTGCTTCATTTGCAAATATTTTCTCCCATTCTGAGGGTTGTCTTTTGGTCTTGTTTATGGTTTCCTTTGCTGTGCAAAAGCTTTGAAGTTTCATTAGGTCCCATTTGTTTATTTTTGTTTTGTATTTCCATTTCTCTAGGAGGTGGGTCAAAAAGGATCTTGCTGTGATTTATGTCATAGAGTGTTCAGCCTATGTTTTCCTCTAAGAGTTTGATAGTTTCTGGCCTTACATTTAGGTCTTTAATCCATTTTGAGCTTATTTTTGTGTATGGTGTTAGGGAGTGATCTAATCTCATACTTTTACATGTACCTGTCCCGTTTTCCCAGCACCACTTACTGAAGAGGCTGTCTTTTCTCCATTGTATACTCTTGCCTCCTTTATCAAAGATAAAGTGACCATATGTGCTTGTATTTATCTCTGGGCTTTCTATCCTGTTCCATTGATCTATATTTCTGTTTTTGTGCCAGTACCATACTGTCTTGATTACTGTAGCTTTGTAGTATAGTCTGAAGTCAGGGAGCCCGATTCCTTCAGCTCAGTTTTTTGTTCTCAAGATTGTTTTGGCTATTCGGGGTCTTTTGTGTTTCCATACAAATTGTGAAATTTTTGTTCTAGTTCTGTGAAAAATGCCAGTGGTAGTTTGATAGGGATTGCATTCAATCTGTAGATTGCTTTGGGTCGTAGAGTCAGTTTCACAATGTTGATTCTTCCAATCCAAGAATATGGTATATCTCTCCATCTATTTGTATCATCCTTAATTTCTTTCATCAGTTTCTTATAATTTTCTGCATACAGGTCTTTTGTCTCCTTAGGTAGGTTTATTCCTAGCTATTTTATTCTTTTTGTTGCAGTGGTAAATGGGAGTGTTTTCCTGATTTCACTTTCAGATTTTTCATCATTAGTTATAGGAATGCCAGAGATTTCTGTGCACTAATTTTGTATCCTGCTACTTTACCAAATTCATTGATTAGCTCTAGTAGTTTTCTGGTAGCATCTTTAGGATTCTCTATGTATAGTATCATGTCATCTGCAAACAGTGACAGCTTTACTTCTTTTCCGATTTGGATTCCTTTTATTTCCTTTTCTTCTCTGATTGCTGTGGCTAAAACTTCCAAAACTATGTTGAATAAGAGAGGTGAGAGTGGGCAACCTTGTCTTGTTCCTGATCTTAGTGGAAATGCTTTCAGTTTTTCACCATTGAGGATGATGTTGGCTGTGGGTTTGTCATATATGGCCTTTATTATGTTGAGGAAAGTTCCCTCTATGCCTACTTTCTGGAGGGTTTTTATCATAAATCGGTGTTGAATTTTGTCGAAAGCTTTCTCTGCATCTACTGAGATGACCATATGGTTTTTTTCCTTCAATTTGTTAATATGGTGTATCACATTGATTGATTTGCGTATATTGAAGAATCCTTGCGTTCTTGGAATAAACCCCACTTGATCATAGTGTATGATCCTTTTAATGTGCTGTTGGATTCTGTTTGCTAGTATTTTGTTGAGGATTTTTGCATCTATGTTCATCAGTGATATTGGCCTGTAGTTTTCTTTCTTTGTGACATCCTTGTCTGGTTTTGGTATCAGGGTGATGGTGGCCTCATAGAATGGGTTTGGGAGTGTTCCTCCCTCTGTTATATTTTGGAAGAGTTTGAGAAGGGTAGGTGTTAGCTCTAAATGTTTGATAGAATTCGCCTGTGAAGCCATCTGGTCCTGGGCTTTTGTTTGTTAGAAGATTTTTAATCACAGTTTCAGTTTCAGTGCTTGTGAAGGGTCTGTTTGTATTTTCTATTTCTTCCTGATTCAGTCTTGGCAGGTTGTGCATTTCTAAGAATTTGTCCATTTCTTCCAGGTTGTCCATTTTATTGGCATAGAGTTGCCTGTAGTAATCTCTCAAGATCTTTTGTATTTCTGCAGTGTCAGTTGTTACTTCTCCTTTTTCATTTCTAATTCTATTGATTTGAGTCTTCTCCCTTTTTTTCTTGATGGGTCTGGCTAATGGTTTATCAATTTTGTTTATCTTCTCAAAGAACCAGCTTTTAGTTTTATTGATCTTTGCTATCATTTCCTTCATTTCTTTTTCATTTATTTCTGATCTGATCTTTATGATTTCTTTCCTTCTGCTAAATTTGGGGGTTTTTTGTTCTTCTTCCTCTAATTGCTTTAGGTGCAACGTTAGGTTGTTTATTCGAGATGTTTCCTGTTCCTTTTTTTTTTTTTTTGTGGTACACAGGCCTCTCACTGCTGTGGCCTCTCCTGTTGCGGAGCACAGGCTCCAGACACGCAGGCTCAGCGGCCATGGCTCACAGGCCCAGCCACTCCGCAGCATGTGTGATCCTCCCGGATCGGGGCACAAACCCGTGTCCCCTGCATCAGCAGGCAGACTCTCAACCACTGCGCCACCAGGGAAGCCCTCCTGTTAAGGTGGGATTGTATTGCTATAAACTTCCCTCTTAGAACTGCTTTTGCTGCATCCCATAGGTTTTGGGTCGTCGTGTCTCCATTATCATTTGTTTCTAGGTATTTTTTGATTTCCTCTTTGATTTCTTCAGTGATCACTTCGTTGTTAAGTAGTGTATTGTTTAGCCTCCATGTGTTTGTATTTTTTACAGATCTTTTCCTGTAATTGATATCTAGTCTCATAGCACTGTGGTTGGAAAAGATACTTGATACAATTTCAATTTTCTTAAATTTACCAAGGCTTGATTTGTGACCCAAGATATGATCTATCCTGGACAATGTTCCAGGAGCACTTGAGAAAAATGTATATTCTGTTGTTTTTGGATGGAATGTCCTATAAATATCAAGTAAGTCCATCTTGTTTAATGTATCATTTAAAGCTTGTGTTTCCTTATTTATTTTCATTTTGGATGATCTGTCCATTGGTGAAAGTGGGGTGTTAAAGTCCCCTACTATGAATGTGTTACTGTGGATTTCCCCTTTTATGGCTGTTAGTATTTGCCTTATGTATTGAGGTGCTCCTATGTTGGGTGCATAAATATTTACAACTGTTATATTCTTTTCTTGGATTGATCCCTTGATCATTATTTAGTGTCCTTCTTTGTCTCCTGTAATACTCTTTATTTTAAAGTCTATTTTGTCTGATATGAGAATTGCTACTCCAGCTTTCTTTTGGTTTCCATTTGCATGGAATATCTTTTTCCATCCCCTCACTTTCAGTCTGTATGTGTCCCTAGGTCTGAAGTGGGTCTCTTGTAGACAGCATATATATGGGTCTTGTTTTTGTATCCATTCAGCCAGTCTGTGTCTTTTGGTGGGAGCATTTAATCCATTTACATTTAAGGTAATTATCGATATGTATGTTCCTATTCCCATTTTCTTAATTGTTTTGGGTTTTTTATTATAGGCCTTTTCCTTCTCTTGTGTTTCTTGCCTAGAGAAGATCCTTTAGCATTTGTTGTAGAGCCGGTTTCGTGGTGCTGAACTCTCTCAGCTTTTGCTTGTCTGTAAACGTTTTAATTTCTCCATCAAATCTGAATGAGATCCTTGCTGGGTAATCTTGGTTGTAGGTTTTTCTCCTTCATCACTTTAAATATGTCCTGCCAGTCCCTTCTGGCTTGCAGGGTTTCTGCTGAAAGATCAGCTGTTAACCTTATGGGGATTCCCTTGTGTGTTATTTGTTGTTTTTCCCTTGCTGCTTTTAATATGTTTTCTTTGTATTTAATTTTTGACAGTTTGATTAATATGTGTCTTGGTGTGTTTCTCCTTGGATTTATCCTGTATGGGACTCTCTGTGCCTCCTGGACTTGATTAACTATTTCCTTTCCCATATTAGGGAAGTTTTCAACTATAATCTCTTCAAATATTTTCTCAGTCCCTTTCTTTTTCTCTTCTTCTTCTGGAACCCCTATAATTCGAATGTTGGTGCGTTTAATGTTGTCCCAGAGATCTCTGAGACTGTCCTCAGTTCTTTTCATTCTTTTTTCTTTATTCTGCTCTGCAGTAGTTATTTCCACTATTTTATCTTGCAGGTCACTTATCTGTTCTTCTGCCTCAGTTATTCTGCTATTGAGCCCATCTAGAGTATTTTTAATTTCATTTATTGTGTTGTTCCATCGTTGCTTGTTTCATCTTTAGTTCTTCTAGGTCCTTGTTAAATGTTTCTTGCATTTTCTCTATTCTATTTCCAAGATTTTGGATCATCTTTACTATCATTATTCTGAATTCTTTTTCAGGTAGACTGCCTATTACCTCTTCATTTGTTAGGTCTGATGGGTTTTTATCTTGCTCCTTCATCTGCTGTGTGTTTTTCTGTCTTCTCATTTTGCTTATCTTACTGTGTTTGGGGTCTCCTTTTTGCAGGCTGCAGGTTCATAGTTCCCGTTGTTTTTGTTGTCTGTCCCCAGTGGCTAAGGTTGGTTCAGGGGGTTGTGTAGGCTTCCTGGTGGAGGGGACTAGTGCCTGTGTTCTGGTGGATGAGGCTGGATCTTGTCTTTCTGGTGGGCAGGTCCACGTCTGGTGGTGTGCTTTGGGGTGTCTGTGGCCTTATTATGATTTTAGGCAGTTGCTCTGCTAATGGGTGGGGTTGTGTTCCTGTCTTGCTAGTTGTTTGGCATAGGGTGTCCAGCACTGTAGTTTGCTGGTCATTGAGTGAAGCTGGGTGTTGGTGTTGAGATGGAGATCTCTGGGAGATTTTCGCCATTTGATATTATGTGGAGCTGGGAGGTCTCTTGTGGACCAGTGTCCTGAAGTTGGCTCTCCCACCTCAGAGGCACAGCACTGACTCCTGGCTGCAGCACGAAGAGCGCTTCATCCACACGGCTCAGAATAAAAGGGAGAAAAAGAGAAAAGAAAGAAAGAAAGGAAGGAAGGAAAGAAAGAAAGGAAGAAAGAGAGAAAGAGAAAAAGACAGAAGAGAGAGAGAGTGAGAGAGGGAGAAAGAGAGAAAGAGAAAGAGAGAAGGAGAGAAGGAGAGAAAGGGAGAAAGGGAGGAAGGGAGGATAAAAGAAAATAAAGTAAGGTAAAATAAAGTTATTAAAATAAAAAAATAATTATTAAGAAAAAAAAAATTTTTTTAAAGGGGAAAAAAAAAGGACGGATAGAAGCCTAGGACAAATGGTGAAAGCAAAGCTATACAGACAAAATCTCACACAGAAGCATACACACACACTCACAAAAAGAGGAAAAGGGGAAAAAATAATAAATCTTGCTCTCAAAGTCCACCTCCTTAATTTGGGATGATTCGTTGTCTATTCAGGTATTCCACAGATGCAGGGTACATCAAGTTGATTGTGGAGATTTAATCCGCTGCTCCAGAGGCTGCTAGGAGAGATTTCCCTTTCTCTTCTTTGTTCGCACAGCTCCCGGGGTTCAGCTTTGGATTTGGCCCCGCCTCTGCGTGTAGGTCGCTGGAGGGCATCTGTTCTTCGCTCAGACAGGACGGGGTTAAAGGAGCCGCTGATTCGGGGGCTCTGGCTCACTCAGCCCGGGGGGAGGGAGGGGTATGGAGTGCGGGGCGAGCCTGCGGCGGCAGAGGCCAACGTGATGTTGCACCAGCCTGAGGCACGCTGTGCCTTCTCCCGGGGAAGTTGTCCCTGGATCCCGGGGCCCTGGCAGTGGCAGGCTGCACAGGCTCCCCAGAAGGGAGGTATGGAGAGTGACCTGTGCTCGCACACAGGCTTCTTGGTGGCAGCAGCAGCAGCCTTAGCGTCTCATGCCCGTCTCTGGGGTCTGCGCTGTTAGCCACGGCTCACGCCCATCTCTGGAGCTCCTTTAAGCAGCGCTCTTAATCCCCTCTCCTCGCGCATCAGGAAACAAAGAGGGAAGAAAAAGTCTCTTGCCTCTTCAGCAGGTCCAGACTTTTTCACGGACTCCCTCCTGGCTAGCCGTGGTGCACTAACCCCTTCAGGCTGTGTTCACACTGCCAGTCCTCTCCCTGCGCTCTGACCAAAGCCCAAGCCTCAGCTCCCAGCCCCGCCCGCCCCGGTGGGTGAGCAGACAAGCCTCTCAGGCTGGTTAGTGCTGGTTGGCACTGATCCTCTGTGTGGGAATCTCTCCGCTTTGTCCTCCGCATCCCTGTGGCTGCACTCTCCTCCGCGGTTCCGAAGCTTCCCCCCTCCGCCACCTGCAGTCTCCGCCCACGAAGGGGCTTCTAGTGTGTGGAAACCTTTCCTCCTTCACAGCTCCCTCCCACTGGTGCAGGTCCCATCCCTACTCTTTTGTCTCTGTTTATTCTTTTTTCTTTTGCCCTACCCAGGTACGTGGGAGTTTCTTGCCTTTTGGGAGGTCTGAGGTCTTCTGCCAGCGTTCAGTAGGTGTTCTGTAGGAGTTGTTCCACGTGTAGATGTATTTCTGATGTATCTGTGGGGAGGAAGGTGATCTCCGCGTCTTACTCTTCCACCATCTTCCCCCTCTCTCCACCAATGTGATTTTAAAGTTGGTTTGTTGAGAGTCCTTGTAGCTTCAGGGCACTTAATCTTTTCAGGGGCTTCTTAGACAACAAGCAATACTTTTTGTATATCACATTACTCTCCCACATATTTCAAAACTACATAACCAATTTGAAACCTCCAAAATCAAAGATGGAAAGTTAGCATCTACGTGTCTAGGGTTGGCATGTTTGATATATGACATGTTTTCATGTACTTTTAGAATATTATATCTATCTCTAAGTCATTAAAAACTCACCTAAAACTCATATGAATTGCAATAATTTATCTCCCTGAATATCTGATTTTTTTTCTTAAATATTATAATATATATATATATTTGTTCTGCAAAAAATTGAGGATTTGGGATTCCCTCTCACCCTCATCCCTCTACTGCTCATGGACTGAACGAATCAACAAATATTTACTGAATACCTACTATGGGACAGGCCTTGAGGACAGAATGGTGAATAATATAGAAGATAATAATAATAATACTTGCTTTTATGACATTTACAGATCTGTACAAATGAACAGCAAATCAAAAAAGGAGATACTCTACAGTTTGCAGTTTACCTTGATTTCATCAAGGTTATTTGGATTTTTCACTCGTCGGAAATAACTAGAGTTGATTCTACATGGCTTCATCCAGACAGGTTGATTCAAGTTGGGATCCTCGGCAAATATTTCCTCAAAAATCTCTTTTGTTAAATCAAAAACGGCCTTGATAGAGAAAAATAAACAAATTAAAATGGTTTTCAGACAACAGAGAGAAGTTTAAAAATTAGAATTATCCTTCCATGTTACATACCTGTTTGTACACCCTTTTACTAGTGCTTTCTATATCTAGACCCTTACTGGCACAGCCAAGCAGTTTTGTAGGAATACTGATGCTGTGAAGATCATGACCTAATTCTTTCCAGTTCCAAAGTTCTTCTGCTGCATTATGTACAAGAATTTCTACTTCCTCTGCAGTATGTGGGACTGCCAATAATGTTTCACATGGCTTTTGTGGAGCTCCCTTAGGTTCTGCCATTAGAGGTACAATTGTTTCTTCTGCCTTATTCTTTTGTATCTTGTGAGAAGAGCTCAAACCGAAGTCTTCATCAAACCAGTCTTGATCATCTCCTAACACACTCAGGAACTCCCGGCTAATCTCAAGTTCAGCAAGTCTCTTAGCAAGCTCTTCCTGCCCACTGGCACCAAATACTGGACTCTCCTACAGAAATGGAACCATTCAAACAGAGCACCATTTAGTAACCTCAGATCACTTAACAAGTTTGGGTTTTTTTTTTTAAAGACAAAGCAAATATATTATTTGTATATTTACTATTTCTCTATAAGCAAGACAGAAACAATATGGTGGCTACTAATGAACAATTTAAGAAAAAACTATCCTGTTTCCTGTAATTCTGCTCACATAAGCCTTACAACTGATTTTAATAAAATGTTTATTGATCAGTTTTTCCTTTCTGTTTCATCATTATTCTGTTTCTGAAGAACTGTTCTGCTTCTGAGATATGGAAATGAGATATAAAATTCTCACCTTTGGTGATTATCTAGCTCAAGTTACTCAAAATCATTACTGCTGTTCAATTGTCCATGGGCAACCTAAATAAGTTGATGGTCTGAGTATATGTCATAATGGATACATTTCAGTTTTACCAGAATCAACATCACAACTGGTAATTTCTGCAAGGCAACTATGACTGAGTAGATACGTGAACAAATAATTTCATAGCCAAAAAAGAACTGGGTTGAGAACCAATGGAGATCTCCACGGAATAAATTTATTCAGTGAATCCAGAAGGGAATCTAATCTGTGGACAGTATACAGGGGTTTCAACCCAGCATAAACCTGCCAGTGTTTGTGACAACTCTACAGTGACCACTCATAACATAATAGAGGACAATTATACTTCAGACAGAAAAACAGCTACATGGCCTTTACAAACTAGTGAAGTAATCTTTATTTAACAAACAACACATCACCAAAAAACCTATCAGGAGCTACAGAATTAAAATGTACTATAAAGGCAAGGTTAATTGACATTTTTTCTAGACAAAATACTTACAGGTCTAGGACACATATCTGGTGAGGAAATCTCTTCTTTCTCATCTTCCAATTCAGACCTTAAGAAGCAACCTGGAACACTTGGTGACTGTTCCTCAAGATTCTGGGATAGGCCTTGGGGTGGTACTTTCTTTTGATCATCAACAAGAAGCTCTTGATTGCTAAGCTGGATTTTCTCATTCCTAGCTTTTTTGATTTGTTGTAGTTGATTGACTGTGTCCTTCACAAAGACTTTTAGTAAACGGTCTGTCAGTAAGCTGACTGTTTCTAGTTGTTCCTTTGACTTTTTTTCCTCACTTGGTGATGACCTCAGCTGGGCTTCCAATTGGTTCTTTTCTCTTGCTAAAAGGTCCAGAAGTGGGGTAGAAAGCTTTTCTGAAACTTCGGGATATAGGTTCTCTTCCTTTTCGGTAAACTGCTGTTGCTCCCTTAATTCTTCAGAAAAGGTATTATCTAAAGTATCATCTTCTACAGCAGTGGAAACCTTTTCTGTGGCACCAGAAACAAGGTCTTTGTTTTCCTTTGAAGAAATCAGTGAATCCACTGAATTCTGCTGGTGAATATGGGCTTCAAGTACTCCAGAAATGTCCTGTATATTGTCTGTTTCTATTTTAAGGCTTCTATCAACTGAGGCTTCTGTGTCATGCATACTAGGTTGAGATTCCTTATAAAAACACTCAATTGCTTCCTTTTCTCTGTCAAACTTGGGACCCTCTGTATCTTTTTGTTCTTGATTATAGTATTGATATTGTTCATCTGAATAAGAGTCTTCATCTTCATTTATGTCTACATAGTCATCAAAGTTTTCTGAAATGTGAGATATTTTTTGAGGAGGAGCAAAAATCCCATGCTTCTCTTTGCACACAAAGTATACAATGCCATCATATGTTCCACTGTTATTTCCTTCAGGTTTATCCAACTCCACTCCAGCCCAAAATCCTTTAGCAAAACTAGTCACACCTTTGAATCGAAGAGTTCCTGGCTGAACATTGCCAATCAACACCCTATCACCGATGTGGAAATCAAGTAACTCATCTGCAAGAGAAGCTGAAGCTAAGGAAGGGGATTCAGTAAGTATCTGTTCATGCTCTACATCACTGCGCTCCTTACTTTTCATAAGCTCAGTGGGGGACTTGAGTTCTAACAGCTTTTCAGAATGGACATTACTATGAATAGAAAGGCTTTTCTCACTGAGGCACTCACTGATTTCATCATCACTACCAAAGCTAGTGGCTCTACTTCTAGAGATCCTTGTTGCCTGCGACTTCTCTCTGCAAGACTGAGAGTCTTTCCTGAGTGACAACAAAGATGTCACCTCAAAGTCATCTTTGTACAATTCAGCTGAAATGTCTTTCTTGAAAGAAGATACCTCAAAATCTTCAGAGTATGATATCTCTTTATGTGCCAAAAGATGTTCTGACCAAGATGAGTCTCTGCCCTTTATATTCTTTTGTATGTGAGTGTCTTTTTCTGATTGGATGTTTGCACTATGACCCATATCTTGATCTGACTGTCTCTCTTTTGACTCTTTTTTATGAAGATTTTCAATGGCTAACCTAACTAAGTCTTTCTGAACATTTATGGAATCTAAAGAAAGATCTTTCCTTGAAAGAATTTCAGATGAATCTCCCTGTTCCAGGTCTAGTTTCAGGAAGACATCAGGCTTCCTAGATTGTTTAGAATAGGTATCTTCAATTGCACTCTCCTCCAATTTTGCATATTCTACTTTGTGTATTTCTGATTTTTGACTAGATTCTTCTTCAACCTTGCCATCTGACACATCAAGAATTCTATTAGAGGCAGTTAATTCTTTGAGAAGAGGTAATGAAGGGACATTTTCTAGAGAATCTCCAGATTCTGCTCTGGTTCTCCTTGATGATCTGAGAATTGGAGAAGAAGTCTGAAAGTGCTCTTCTGTTCGACTGTCCAATTCAATCATTCTCTTTCCATATGCAGATAAAGACCTTTCTGACACTGATCTCTCAGAACCTGCCAATGCAGCATCTTAAAGGGGAAAAAAAGATCACATCAAAATTATCTAATCACAAATTTCAATTTCTGGAACCAAAGTTTAAATAAAAGCTAAATATTGGTGAGAAGAAGCTCTGGTCAATAAATAGGACCTGTTTTACAGGTTACTGTATAAGGTAAGTTTTTCCTTTAAGAGAATATACTGTACCAACAATAAACAGAACATTTAAAAAATGACTGAAAATTTAAAGTTTGGTATAATTTTTTAAGTGTTGTCAACTTACAAAGTAAAGAAAAATGGATCAAAGTTTATGGAAATGTTAATCCTCAAATCATGCAAAAACAGAATTGTATGGTGGATATTACATATATTCTTCGAAAACGAAAGCAATGAAGGAAGCACAAATGCAGGGACTTCAACTAACCTCTTGAATGTAAAAAAAAGGAAAAAAAATCAATTGTTTCTGCAAATATAGCACTTTACGAGCTAAAACTGCAAAATAAGAAGAAAATAAGATTTGATGAACTAACAAACCAAGAATTAAAAGTTTTAAATTCAAATCTGTTTTGTCATTGTTACTAGGTAGGCTTTTTCATGTCTCAGTTTTATTTCCTCATTGAATTACACTTTATTTTCAATAGTTCTTATCTTTCTTTGGATTAAATTGAAAAAAAATGTATGTAACTACTTACACTGAGAAACAGCATAGGCTGAAAATATATATAATCAGATACAAAATCTGATTAAGGGAGAATTTAGATACTGATGATACACTCACAGCCATTTTGGATTAATGTCTTTATGCCTCAGTTTTCATCAGTTATTGGGACAATAAAGACTGATTGACATAACTTAGGCATAACCAACAAATCACTTTAAAATATAAAAGTAACTTAAAATATTAAATAATCTATTATCTTTAAGAAATTCACTTTTTAACCAAAAAGCTGTAGAGGTGGAATTTTGTAGGCACTTGTATAATCTTTAGTCTATGTAGATACTATGTGATTATTTTTTCTAGTTACATACCAACATGTTCAGCAATAGACTCCAGGGATCCTCTGGAACGTTCTGACTCTGTCAGTGATTTCCAATTCTTTGCTGTTTCAGATCTAAAGTAGAAAAATTAATAAACAGAAATAAATGTATTGCTGATACTGTAATAACTGGTAACAAAAAGCAGTCAATTCTTAGACAACTGCTTCTTTTTTCTTCTTCGCAGGAAGTATTCCAACCTTTGCCACTTTCACCAAGTCTATTTGTGGCCTTCATCACACTCAGTAGATGATCTTGCCTCTTTTTTTTTTTTTTTTTTTTTGTGGTACGCGGGCCTCTCACTGTTGTGGCCTCTCCCGTTGCGGAGCACAGGCTCCGGATGCGCAGGCTCAGCAGCCATGGCTCACGGGCCCAGCCGCTCCGCGGCATATGGGATCCTCCCAGACCGGGGCACGAACCCGTATCCCCTGCATCGGCAGGCGGACTCTCAACCACTGCGCCACCAGGGAGGCCCTCTTGCCTCTTTTAATGAGAGAAACAGAGGCCATCAGCATGACCCTTCTTATCTTCAACCTTTTTACCTACAAATTTATCTATATTCACAGCCATCCCAACTGCCTTTCCTCCTGTCTGCAAGGAATAAAAAGGTGTATCTCTCACACTTGTTCAAACTTCTTTCTGCCCCAAATCCCATACATTTCCACAGCCTCACTGATGGTACTCCTCAATTGTCCATTCTTTTTCCTACAATCTTTAGTCCTTCAATCTGGTGATTTTTTTCCCCTCAGCTTATATGTATGCCTCAAGCCTCAAAAAAATCCCACCCCCCTGATCTTTTTTTTCCCTTGTTTTTAAAATTTTTTATTTTATATTGGACTGTAGTTGACTTACAATGTTGTGTTAGTTTCAGGTATACAGCAAAGTGATTCAGTTATACATATATCTATTCTTTTTAAAATTCTTTTCCCATTTAGGTTGTTACAGAATACTGAGCAGACTTTTCCCCCTCAATTCTTTATTCCTCCACCTGGTGCTACTGTCCTCTTTCATGCTTTAAGTTGACATTCACCATCTTCATTTTCTTGCTTTCTTTTTATTTGCCAGGTCATAATATTTGGCTTCTACTCCTACTTCTTTATAACCCCCTTAAAATGTTGCTATTTTATCATATTTAGTACTTGGCTCCCTTTTATCCTCTCTGAATTTGCATACCTTTTTCACCCAAATGTTCACCCAAATGTTGTTATATTTATAGCTTCAACCACCATCTATATGCTGATCACCCCAAATTAAAAAGCTAACATCTTTCCTGGATAATTCCACTTAGATGAACTACAGGTACCTCAAAATTAACATTTTAAAACCAAAATCATAAGACTCCCACCGAAGAAAACCTGATTTTCCATTTAGGTTAGTGGAACTTTGACCCAACAAACTACTATTTAAGAGAAACACGGGAGTCATCCAGCTTTTCCCTGCTTCCCTATCTAGCACTTTAATTTGTTAAGTATACTTCTTAAAAATTCCTAAAATCTATCTCCTATTCTCTATTCTTATTACAGTGGATTATCTGAGGGCTGGCTTAGACTACCATTATCCCTGCTTCTAAACTTACCCCTTTCTATCTTTCCTTCATATTGTAGTCAGAAAGATTTCTCTAAACAGAAATCTGATTCTACCATTCTCTGGTTAATAAAACTATAAAACCATTCAATGGATTGTAGAAATTAAAATAAAACTTATGTATAATGTAATATAAAGGAAAAATGTATAAGTAACAAAATTGCACACAAAATCTAAGCATAAAAAATCCTAGATGGAAATGTATCTAATTGTCGACATTTGTTGTTTTGGGATAGTTAGGTATGATACGATTTAAACTTTTTTCTTTTTACCACTTCCCTCAATATTCTAGTAGCAATAATAATAACAACTAATAATTGTGTGCTAGGCCCTGTTCTAAGTTAAGTCTTTTAACTCTCATAACAAGTTTATTACTCAGGTGTTGTATAGGGATCTAAATCCCTATTACAAAATTGAAGCACAGACAGGTTAAATAACTTGCCCCGAATTAAAAAGCTAGCTGGTACTGGAGTCAGGATTCAAACCCAGGTAATGCTAAATTAATTGTAATGAGCCTCTATAACATTTTTAAAAAACATTTCTAAAATATTTCTAAAATATTTCTTAAAAATATCTTAAAATATGCTTTTTAAAAAAATTTAACAGCGTCACATCTTCTAAAAAACTAAATTAGAAACTAACTACTAAGAATGCGTGAGTACAAGGTTATCACAATTTGTTTTTTATTTTTCCAGTCTCTTCTCCTAACTCCAGCTACATCCTATGATGTTCAGCTTCCATGATATGCCAAGCTCTCTGTTGCTTCTGGTCACTCATGAGTGCCCTTCTCTCTGAAATATCCCCTATTTCTCAGTCCCACTTACCTATATAACCTCTATTCACTCAAAATTTAGTTTAAATATTACTACCTGACTTTCTTATATACCATATTATATATTCTAATAGTGCTACTTTGTATCTTCTGTATTTGTATTCATTGATTGCATAATATTCTATCCCTGGAAAGAACCATCATTTACTGGGCTATTCACCAGTTCTGGACATAAAGGCTGCTTCCAGTGTTTATGTTATAAACATAATATAAAAGATGTTATGATAAACATATTCATGCAAATAGATATTTTTGATAGTCCATATTTTCTCAAGCTAGATTTTCAGAAGTGGAATTACTGAGTCAAAAGTTACAGATTGTTTTTGACTTTTGAAACATTGCCAAATTGTTTTCCAAAACAACTATACCAACTTACGATGCTATAATAGCAATGCTGGAGAGTACTATTTTTACAGCTCCCATCAGATTTCAGGATTCAAAATATATTTTAAAATCTGTATCTTATTATAAATTTTATGTGTGATTATATCATAAATAACAAGTTTACTTTAGTGAAACTGAAAATATAAACCAATATTTTCACTTCTACAATTTCAGTTACTTAAAAGATAGCTTCTACTCAAAACCTTTCCTTATTCCTTTCTCAAACAAGGCAGAATATAGGTTAGTTATCAAAAATTTCTACCTGTGTAGTGGAAGGGGCTTGATCTTGGGTTTTTCAGAAGCTGAGGAGAGCGTTTTAATCTGAGGCTTGGCTGTTGGTGATGTTTCCAAATCTCGGCTAAGCTCGGCTTCAGTTTTCTTAATGAATTCATCATATGACTAAGTTTAGAAAAATCAAAGGAGTCACTACACAGAATTTTTTAAACTATCTTAAATTATAAAATAGTATATTTTATGGTAAAATATTCAAACCGTAAAAAAGATATAAAGTTCTTTCTCCCTGCATCAGTATTATTTCCCAGTTCTAAAATCAGTTACTTGTATAGCCTTCTTGAAAGTCTATGTATAAGCAAGCTGTATAATTGTAATACTAATAACAATTAGGAAATGACAGTCTCAGTCTACAGAAGTGTAATACTTTTGAAGCAATAGTTCAGACCCTGCCACATTAAAAAAATTTCTTTAGCTAATTATATAATTATTCTTTAAAGGATGTCTTAATACTTTCCTGGTATTTTTAAGAAGTTTAGCCTTTACACTAAATTTCAATGGCAGTAGGGGTGAGCACTTCAGGAATACAAATCTCAAGGAGAGAGAAGGAAGTGGTTGGGAGTATGATAGTATAGAATTGCAAAAATATTTCTTAGTCATTAGCCATTCTGTAAACAAAACTTCATTAATTTATAATTCTAACTTGAATGAAATCTAAGGGAAGCCCTCCTTCTATTAGAAAAACCTCCTCAGTTTTCTAGGCTAAAATTAATCCCGACTTTTATATCTCTCACATTTAAGACTACAGCTGTTTTGCTCAACACGATATGTCCAGTACCTACTCACAGTGCCTGGCTCAAAGGAGGCTGAGTGAATGAGCAGATGGATGTTTGTCAACTGCTACAGTTCCCTAAAACTTAGGCTAAAATCACTATTTTTATAACTATCACCGTCTATGTTACCTTCCTCTGAATTCAATGTTACCTTCCTCTGAATTGTCAATGTTTTGATAAACATTGGTATTAAACATATACTACAGTTAGATGATTTGGCTAGCTAGGTATACAAAAGGAAAATGATTTCTCAGATCTGAAAGCTACACTTATGAGTGTAGTTCACTTATTAAACATGTGATCAAATAAAATCCAAAAGGTTTTTTTCATACGAACTGCTATGTACTATATATGTCTCTATCATATACTATAATTGTAAAATCTAAATACAAAACTTTCTTTTGCCTTTATTTAAACCGTTTAATAGAATGTTGAATGAGATGGATCTTTTGTATCCTTGTCTAGATATCTTTCCGGGTGACATACCTATTAATGAACTTTTTGGGCAATGCCATTCAATCTAACAGCATTTCATTTAGCTTTCAATGGCTCCGCATGACCTATAGCAGTACTTTTAAATCCTGGGCCCCACCCTAGACCAATTAAATAAAAATCTCTGGAGTGAGCCTGGATATTTGTATTTTTCAAAAAATCTCCTCAGTTAATTCTAAAGTATAGTCAGGTTGAACACTACAGACCTATATAGGATGAAGTCCAAACTTATCAGTCTGGTTTCTAAGGCCCTGAACATGATCTTTATTTTTAAATTTTGTTTCTCACTACTTTCTAACATGAACTTCTCAGCATGGCCACTGAATCTTAGCCACTTTTTCTTACTTCTAAACATATGTGCAAGTTACAATTCCCGTTCCCATCTCTGTATTGTGTGCCTGTGTAAACGTCTATCTTCTCCAGATCTGTTAGCAGGTCTATTTTCTATGTGGAAGATAATGTAGTGTAACAGCAGGGGCACAGAATTTGGAATTCGAGCTAGATTAAAATCCTAGTTTTAACACATGTGAGCTGTGTGTCTCTGGATATCATTAATCTCACTAAAACTTAGCTTCCTCATCTGTAAAAGAGGGATAGTAATATCCACACCTTGTTACTTTGAGGATAAAATGAAAAATGTGTAAAGTAATTAGCTGAGTTTCCAGCACATAAATATGCACCTCATTAAATTAATTAATGTAGGAGGACACATGTTTGGTGTTACCACACAAGGATGATTAAAAGAACAGAAATTCTGGCTAAGCATAACAAAGAGCTTTCTAACACTTAGAGCACCTCGAGTCCAACCGATGAAACCAACTGCCTTGAAAATCTGAAATTTGCTATTACTGGAAGTGTCTGGATAGAAGCTGAATGATCTTCTCAGGTCAGGCCATGAGAAGGGATTCTTATGATGAGCAGGAAGTTCAGACCGGTTCTATAATGAATGTGGTGTTTAGGAACACTAGGCTGGCAGAATGCATGTAAGCTATAGGGAAGCCACCAGAGGCAGGGACATTTAAGAGGCTATGTAGACAACAGAGGCAAGAGGACATAAGGGCCCCAAATAGCTTGATGGCAGTAGGAATGGAAAGGGACAAGCAAGAAGATTTATGAAAAAAGTATCAATGGGATCTGTTGACTGAATGGATGGGAGAAAACAGAATGAGGAAGACATAAAAACTAGGTTTCCAGACTGGGGTAGAATCAGGGAAGGTTGCTAGAGTTAAGGAAAGTCAAGTTTAGAGTAATTATTTAGGAGCCATTCAAACAGTACAAAGAGTCATACTAATAAGTCGTGTGGCATGAAACACCACTCCGCTTTAAAAAGAAAAAAAAAAAAAAAAAAAGGCAGTAACAGTTCCAATAGCTAGGATTATTTATCTAATGGTTCTTTGCTTTAGAGGACACGGATTTTTCTTTTATAGGACTAATCTTTCTTCTTCAGAAAAAAACTTATTTTAATACTTTTACTATTTACTTTAATACCTGATATTATAATATTTAACATTTTAATTTAATATTTAATTTAATCTTTCAAGCAAGAGTTTGTTCAGATTTTTTTTTAAAGTTAGGTTAAAATGTGGTACAAAATTAATATTGAAAAATTCTATTTCATTACTTTATTAACAACACTAAAAACATTTCAGGGTTCACATTTACATTAGCCTTGAAATTAAACCCCTTTCTTCTTTATGTCTAACCTCCAATTGTTTGATTAGACTGGCTTCTTGGGCTTTCAGTCTTTCCTTTTGCCTTTTTTTCTGTTCCTTCTTCAGTTGGTCCACAACTGATTTTCTTTTCCGTAGCTCATCCTTCAGGGCTCTGATCCTACCTTCAATGTCACTCTGGTCAGATGTAGTTTCTAAAAGAGATACAGAATCTTTTTATTTAACTTAAAAATAAAGTTAACTCAGTAACTTTTAATAAAAAGCACCAATGTAAAGTCAATCTAACATTTAAAATTTGAGCTTCAGAAAAAAATTATTAGTGATTTGCATCCTTTCTTTTCCCCTAAATCTCTATGGGGGGGGGTGTCTTCCTATTTGTTTTCACTTTCTAATTGCACTATTTGAAACTGCAAATAAATCTCAAGGTACCCTGTTCTTGATAAGATAAGCATCTGGAAGTTGAAAAACTTTTGGTTAGTGAACTTTGGACATTCTGCAAGGATTTAGTTCCTGGTGACAAGATAGCCATATTTAACTGTACTTCCTCTTGGTTATTAATAGTAGTTTGATAGTTTTTAAGTCATATTAAAATCAAAGTGGAATTTTAACATTTTAAATTGATTGTGAGTCATCAGCTGATGTCTTAACATCACATAAAAGGATAGAGAAAAATTATAAAGAAATATACTCTGCGGTAACCTTTCTTTGGAAGTTCTTAAAATATTTAAAATAACTGAAATGAAACTAGTTAAATCTTATTTTCTTCCCAACAATTCAGACACATATATACACACATACAAAGTAGATGTCCAGTCATAGCAAAATCATGAAAATGACATTTCATTGTGTCATGCGTATCTTATAAAAATAAGTATCATTTAAAAACACTGTTTATTTCACTACACATGGAAATTACATAGGAAAAAAAAAAGACTGTTCCTCACACCTCCTCCCTGAATCACACAATGGTGTCATTTAATGAGTGCGACATTTAATAGTCTTATAAGAGAAATACTATTGTATACAAATCTGAAGACTCAGATGTACATTACAACATTACATCATAAACAATCAAGTTTTTTCAAGCACTTCAGATTAAACTGCATCGAACTAGTCACAGAATTTATTTTAAAAAGATAATAGTCTTTTTTTGCAATGTGATCTAAATATCTGGATTACAAATAATGACATCTAAGTTCCTGTCACTTTTATGTCCTGACTTAAGGTATACTAGGAAGTTATATCCATCTTATACCAGTAGTGGCATCAGACTGAGCCCTTAGCATGGGCAAAGTTTACTACTTAGTGATCAACACTCATAAAATGAAGTAACAATAAAGGCCATTTTCAACTCAGGATCTATTACTAGTAATCGGTAAGGTGTTTGACACTTAACGATTTCTAGAATTGATGTGAAAATTAAATAAGGTATATAAAGCATGTAGCACAGTACCTGGACTACTATTACAGCTCAGTAAATGGTGGTAGTATTAGCACACATAAAACAAACATTTTTATGTAGCCGTATTTTATGTAATATATATTTTTGGTTTAAAACTAAAAAAGGTGGTAGAGATGAGATTAGCAACTGAATATCCTGCTCATGCTTTCTTTTAATTTCTGAAGAAAATAATCAATTGGTTTCAGGGTTAAAAGACTCTGAACCTTAGTGGTAAGCTTTACAGTGATTTAACTGATGATTCTAGTACAATAAATGGGGGTAGGACTGTAGGCTGGGCAAAAAATTATAATCTTTCTAAAATGAAGTATAAAACCATATCTTTGCATCTTCTAAAGCTGTGTATTCTTTTAACTGTGTATTCTTTATGTGCTTCCAAAACGTGAGATGTTACTTTGATAAAATTTTATAGACTACTACACTCCCACAGACTTAGTTTCAACTCTGCCCCCAAAATGTTATTTTAAATGAATATATTTTAAAAATTGGATACGTCAACAGTGATTTTTTAAAATAAAAATATCTTTATTATCTATGATTGTGAAGATTTAATAGCAGATGATGAGAAACTTCAAGTTTTAGATGGAAGACCTTGGGAAATATTTTTAAGTACTAAAGAAACCAAAATCCTACAAATGAAAGGTAGAGATTAAGTAAAAGTCTATGAGAGTGAATGGGAATACATTTTATATATGCCCAAATCTAGTATTACAACAGTGTTTATCATCAGTAACATCTAAGAGAATCTCTATAATTTTTTTTTAATCCAAGCAACTTCCTAGATGAATGTATTGGCTTTATGAATTTCTCTCCTACAGGGTTTTTTGGAAGGTGAGGGGACAGTGGCAGGTAAATGATACTTCAGTTTGTTGAAACACATCAAGACAGAATAAGCAGATGGACAGAATAACTCAATCAAAAATTAAGTTCGGGGGCTTCCCTGGTGGCGTAGTGGTTGAGAGTCCGCCTGCCGATGCAGGGGACACGGGTTCGTGCCCCGGTCCAGGAGGACCCCACATGCTGCGGAGCGGCTAGGCCCGTGAGCCATGGCCGCTGAGCCTGTGCGTCCGGAGCCTGTGCTCCACAACGGGAGAGGCCACAACAGTGAGAGAAAAAAAAAAAAAAAGTTTGATTATCTGACACATGCTGACTGTATTAATTTGGTTGATAACAAACTCTCCATCACTTAAGTGAGAAAGGTATTATATAACTCCACTACATTAAAATTTACCACTTCCATAAATACTGCATATAAATGATGTCATCATGAATAGGTAGACGTCATTATAGTTGAAAAATCTCAGAGCTGTTTTTCTAAAGCTGTTCTTGCTTAAATATGTTTTACCAATAAAACAGTACCTTATAAATATTATCGTTAATCTTTGTCGCATAACTCATGCAAGGATGGTTAAGATATTACTCCATTGCTACAGATAGAAAAGATTATCTAATATGGGAAGGAAACTTAAAGAGAGTCAGTCACCAGTATGTAATAGAGCCATGATGAGAATCCATATTTCCAAGTATCAAGTTTATGTCCACTGACATATTATTCTACTGGCAGTAACTTTTCACCAGAGTACGTGAAAGCAAATATATAAAAATGCTAATCACTTGCAACAGATAAATATGACAGACAGGGACTTCCCTGGTGGTCCAGTGGTAAAGAATCTGCTTTGCAATGCAGGGGACGTGGGTTCGTTCCCTGGTCAGGGAACTAAGATCCCACATGCCGTGGGGCAACTAAGCTTGCGTGCCACACTACTGAGCTCACGTGCCTCAACTAGAGCCTGCATGCCGCCAACTACAGAGCCTACACGCTCTGGAACCCGTGCGTCACAACTAGAGAAGAGAAAACCTGCATGCCACAACTAGAGAGAAAGCTGCACACCACAACTAGAGAGAAGCCCACGCACCACAATGAAGATCCCCCATGCCTCAACAAAGATCCCGCGTGCCGCAACTAAGACCTGACACAGCCAAAAATAAATACAATAAACAATAAATAAATCTTAAAAAAAAACAATTTAAGTATGACAGACAACATTCTTCAACTTTAATTACTGGCTTGATCCAGTTATTCCATTTCTAAGAATTTATTCCTACTGAAATATTCAACAGGGATCTATATAAATGAAGATGTTCATTACAGCATTATTTGAAATATTGAAAAATTTGAGAAAACCTACACGACTATCACTAGGGAAATGGTTAAATAAATTATGGTATACCTACCCTTTGAAATATTATGCTGTTATTCAAAGAATAAAGGAGATCTATAAATATGGGCATGGGGGGGAAACTCATGATTTATTACTGTTTAAAACATTGAAAACAAAAGGGGTACAGAATAGAATCAAAGATCAAAAAATGAATAGTATTTTTCACTTTTCTTTTACTAAATGTCTACTCTCAAAAGAAAACTGAAAATGAACTCAAAAGGCATACACTCAATATGGTATTAATCTTCCTCAGAATCCTACATAAACCAAGTATTGTCTGTCTAGATATGCCTCCCATGATCAACGCCTTGAATCAAGTCTTCTAGAGTAAAGGCTGTTTATTCTTTCGTAATCTATATGCCACAGAGATTTACAGTATGATAGAGGTTATGGGAAAATAGATAATGCTCCCCACTGCCATGTGCAGTCTCTTCTCTACTTCTCCTCCCTTGAGTCTTATGCTACCCTGCTCTACCACCTCCTATTTCTCCTCACTGTCATCATTAAATCATTCAAGAAACATTTAATGAATACCTACTATGTGCAATGCAAAGTACCTGCTAGGGCCTGGTGCTACAACTGTTAAAACATAGGACTCTCCTTTATAGAAGTCTATATTCTAGCAGGGGAAACCTGCTGTGTAAAGTCTGATTACAATTTATGTGTTGCCTGGTATAACAAGTTGAAGAGCAGAGCGCTATGGGAACACATAAGCAGTGCCTGACACACACCAAAAATTCAAAGAATGTGCGATGAATAAATGACTATTAACATCCAAGAATATAACAATTTATCATATTGGTGTAATTAGGGATATAATTATCAATGAAAAGCAAAGAATTATGCGATTTAGTCTTGGCAAGAAAAAAGTCTTTACAAATGAAACAAAGAATCACATTTTACCAGCCATATAGTTAGACAAAGCTTATTAAAGAGAAATTCAAATATAGTGCAAAGAAAACTAACTCCTCCTTGTTAGTCTTACCTGACTGTGTCATAGATAATGACTCATCTGACCAACTATAACAGTGTTGATGGGACTTGACGGGTAGACGACATTGTCCTCCAGTTCTATGACTTCCTTTGCTAGACTCCTGCTTTGACACAGATGTGCAGCTTTTAGGAGGTGACTGTTCAAACAGAAAATCAAATGGGAACTGTTTTGTGATACAGTTGTAATATTCTATTTAAAATTCAAGATACGAACCAGTTGAAGATAATATTTACAAAACGTTTTAAATAACTTTATGAAATAAAAAGTGAAAAAAGTTTGCAAAATATACTAAGGATAAGATTTTGACTTTTTTAAAGGTAGAAAAAAAAGTTATAAAAAAAGTATGCTTTTAAAAAATGTTTATAATAAACTATGAGTGGCTACTGAATCAGTGATATTTACCCCCTTATTCGTTTTAACTTTAAAAATACTCAATATGGGGATGCAGATATCTCTTCAACACAGTAATTTCACTTCCTTCGGATATATATCCAGAACTGAATTTGCTGGATCATACGGTAGGTCTTCATCAACAGATGAATGGATAAAGAAAATATGACACACACAAACACACACACATGCACACATACAAATACTATTCAGCCATTAAAAAACCCAAACAAACCAGAAATCCTGTCATTTGAGACAACATGGGTGGATCTTGAGGGCATTGTACTAAGTGAAATAAGTCAGAGAGAGAAAGACAAATACTATATGATCTCACTTATATGTGGAATCTAAAAAAACCCAAACTCATAGAAAAAGAGATCAGACTTGTGGTCACCAGAGGTGGGGGTGGAGAGGTGGGGGAACTGGGTGAAGCTGGTCGAAAAGTATAAGCTTCCAGTTATAAGACATATAGGTACTGGGGATGTAATGTACAACATGATGACTATAGTTAACACTGCTATACCGTATATTTGAAAGGTGCTAAAAGAGTAGATCCTAAAAGTTCTCATCACAAGGAAAAAAACTTTTTGTAACTATATGAGGTGATGGATATTAACTAAACTTACTGTGGTAATCATTTCACAATATATACATGTCAAGTTATTATGCTGTACACCTTTAACTCACACAGTGCTGTGTGTCAATTATATGTCAATAAAACTGAAAAAAAATTAAATATACTAATGTACTATTTTATGGAAGGAAAGAAGAAGAAATGGAAGCAGGGAGGGAAGAAAAAGAGCATAAGAAGACTGCCCAAATGAGATTATTTATTACAAAGGGTGTAATTTCTACCTTGATATCAAGTGGAAGTGAGAATGTCTGATTTGATTCCTAGCTATCACCACTTCCTATCCCTGTGACTATGGGCAAGTTTCTTAGCCTGCTAAGCTTCAGAGTGGGGCTTAAAATCTAAAGAATTGTTGTGAGGATAATCTACATAAGGCATTCAGCATACTACCTGGCACTTGGTAAGTAAACACTCAATAAATATTACTTTTTATTATAGAAGTGACTTTAAGACACATTGAATTTAGGTGGATTCTTTTTTTTAAACACAAAGAGGCTTTAACAATGTTTGTGTTCACTTCTAATATTTAATATTGTTATGCTATAAAAAGAAACAAAATTGAACTATTTGTATTGAGGTGGATGGACCTAGAGTCTGTCATACAGAGTGAAGTAAGTCAGAAAGAGAAAGACAAATACTGTATGCTGACACATATATATGGAATTTAAGAAAAAAAAATGTCATGAAGAACATAGGGGTAAGACAGGAATAAAGACACAGACCTACTAGAGAATGGACTTGAAGATATGGGGAGGGGGAAGGGTAAGCTGGGGTAAGTGAGAGAGAGGCCTGGACATATATACACTACCGAATGTAAAATAGATAGCTAGTGGGAAGCAGCTGCATAGCACAGGGAGATCAGCTCGGTGCTTTGTGACCGCCTGGATGGGTGGGATAGGGAGGGTGGGAGGGAGATGCAAGCAGGAGGGGATATGGGGATATATGTATACATATAGCTGATTTACTTTGTTATACAGCAGAAACTAACACAACACTGTAAAGCAATTATACTCCAATAAAGATGTTTAAAAAAAGGCATAAAAAATAAAAATAAAAAAGTGAAAAATAAACACAAATTCCCATAAAAAAATACTGTTATGCTAATCCCCTCGTACACTTTATAAAATCAAGTTTTAAAAGACAATCAGTTAAGTTTCTTTCTTAAGTTTTTACCAGATAGTTTTTTTTATTGAAGTACAGAATTAAGGGCAATGTGGAAAACCTTTTTATTCTAAAGTGAACATTATTCTAATTTAGAATATATATCCATTTCAGATCTGCCTTAAAGAGATGAAACCACTACCTTTATTCTGATTAAGAGTTATAGAGTGGTCATTAATTAAATTATAGAAAAGGCACACTGGTGTGGTTTAAGGTCTTATTGTTTCTATTATATGACAAAACAGACTTTAATAAGAACTTGTACTGTCTCACATATTATCTTTATTAAAAACCTTAGAAGTTCCTATCCCCTAAATATTAAAAACTTCACAGCATATAATTTTATAACTGCCCCTAAAGCTAAAATTCATATATTTATAAATCTTTAGGAGTCAAGGAAAAGCTTTATTTCTACTCAAATGTCATACACTATATGTTACAGGTATGGGTGATAGTCAATGCTATCCTTAATAGCAAGAATATAACTGTTAATAATATACCTTTCAAGCAGGTTTTTTTCTAAAGAAGCTTTAAGATATAAATATATATTAACTTACATGTTTACTAGGCGAGGTAGAAGATTCCAGTTCTTGTGAAAAAACCATTTCTTCAGTAAGCATACTGTGATCTGGACTCCCAGGCTGCTCCTGAACTATAGATTCAGATGGTATATATTCAACAGCAGGGCTGCCCAATTCTTCTGGAATAGAGCTTTCACTGTGTAGATGAGAGTAGGAAGGTATTGGAGATTCTGTTTCACTCACTATTTCTAGAAGAGAGGGTGAAAACAAGAAAAAGTACACAATCTTGGTCAAGGACATGTTCATCTGTTAAACTTCACATTTGTTTTTAGCATAATTTCACTAGTTGCATTTAGATGTAATTTTTAATCCCACCACTTAGTGAATCACATTTACTATAATATCCATTAGTCTAAGAATTTTGGCTGATGCAAACTGAGAGAAGATATCTGTAACATAAAATCAGCAATGATAATGACTGACAACCTGAATGTAAAGATGCACAGCAATTACAACTCATATATTCATTTAGAAATGGAATCGGTCCAACCACTTTGGAAAGAAATTTGGGAGTATTTGGCAAAGATGAAAACACTCTCTGATCTAGCGGTTCCACTTCTAGGTATAAATCCTAGATAAATCTTGTATACATGCAGCAGGAAACATGTACATGGTTACTAGTAGTATTGTTGTAATAGTCAAAAACTAAGTAAAATAAGTAAATTGTGGTACATTTATAAACTGAAATGCTACACAGCAATAAAAATGAATGAACTGCAAGCACTGATGGAGATATATTATGAATTTTACTCAGCACTTTCAGAATTTGTAGCACTGCCTTGCCTCTGGAATTTCCTGTCCATTGTGGCCTCTCCTCTAAGAAAACAAATACTTTTGACACTTAACATAAAATTCTTGACATTATACTTGTCTAACCTTAAGAATGTACACTGCTTTCCTTCTTTATCACTATGGATATAATGTCCCACAAAGATTAGGTTATATTATCACACTTTGGGTCAATACTGATAACATTTGATATACTCAATTCCAAAAATATCACTGAAGACTTTGGGCCTGAAATCCATAAAATAAGTTTATTTAGCAAAAGAAATACCTATATCTCAAAGAATGTTTTACTTCAATAAACAAGGATGACCTAACATCTAAAAGCATTTCAGTTAAAAATTTAAAAAAATATATTTTTGGAGGGCAATTGCCCCACCCACTTGGGCAAAGGGAGCCTGTTGAGCTCCCAGGCCGGTCCCCTGTCCTCCAAAGTCCCCCTCCAGGCCACGTAGGTCCTTGGGGGCATAGGAGGGAAGGCAGGGAGATCAGGAAAGTCAGTGGGGAGGGGCCCTCCCAGACTGGAGGAGGAGAGGACAGGACGGTGTGTGCCCCATGCACTTGAGCCCCGGAAGCCTGCTGTGCTCCCAGTGAGGTACCCTGTCCTCTGAGACCAGGGGTGGGGGGCACGCCTGGGTCCCTTCTGTTCCTTGAGCCTAAGCCCCAACCACCACAGCCCCCAGGGCCCTTTCCAGCCCTGTGGGTCCTGAGCATTGGCCCCACCCACCACCAAAACCTCGTCTTTGCTTAGGCCCCGCCCTCCACAGCCAAGGCCTTCCTCCCCCACCGGCCCTTTTTTCTTTTCCCTCCTCTTTTTTACTATTGTGGTACTGATATACCTTCCAGGTGTTGATTCATCTATCTATCTATCTATCTATCTATAGATATAGATTTTTTTTTTTTTGCGGTACGGGGGCCTCTCACTGTTGTGGCCTCTCCCGTTGCGGAGCACAGGCTCCGGATGCACAGGCTCAGCGGCCATGGCTCACGGGCCCAGCCACTCCGCGGCATGTGGGATCCTCCCAGACCGGGGCACGAACCCGTGTCTCCTGCATCGGCAGGCAGACTCTCAACCACTGCGCCACCAGGGAAGCCCGATTCATCTATATTTTTATTTTAATATTCTTCCTAACGTATCTGTTAGTTTCCTAGTCTAACTTTATTTTTTACTTTGTTACTGTTCTTTTTTTTTTTTTTTTTTTTTTGCTGCCCCAGGCAGCTTGTGGGATCTTGGTTCATGAGCCCAGGGTTGGGCCTAAGCTCTTGCGGTGGGAGATTTGAGTCCAAACCACTGAACTAACAGAGAATCTCAGACCCTAGGGAATATTCACCAGCGTGAGGTCTCACAGAGTTCCTCATCTCAGCACCAAGACCCAGCTCTACCCAACAGCCTACAAACTCCAGTGTTGGAAGCCTCAGGCCAAACAACCATTAAGACAGGAACACAATCCCACTCATTAAAAAAAAAAACGGAGACGGGAAGAAAATATGTCACAGATGAAGGAGCAAGGTAAAAATCTACAAAACCAAATAAATGAAGAGGAAATAGGCAATCTACCTGAAAAAGAATTCAGAGTAACGACAGTAAAGATGATCCAGAATAACGACAGTAAGGATGATCCAGAATCTCAGAAACAGAATGGAGGCACGGATTGAGAAAATACAAGAAACGTTTAACAAAGATCTAGAAGAACTAAAGAACAAACAGAGATGAACAATACAATAACTGAAATGAAAAATACACTAGAAGGAATCAATAACAGAATAACTGAGGCAGAAGAACAAATAAGTGAGCTGGAAGAAAAAATGGTGGAAATAACTGCCAGGGAGCAGAATAAAGAAAAAAGAATGAAAAGAATTGAAGACAACCTCAGAGACTTCTGGGACAATACTAAATGCACCAACATTCGAATTATAGGGTTCCCAGAAGAAGAAGAGAAAAAGAAAGGGTCTGAGAAAATATTTGAAGAGATTATAGTTGAAAACTTCCCTAACATGGGAAAGGAAATAGTCACTCAAGTCCAGGAAGCACAGAGAGTACCATTCAGGATAAACCCTAGGAAAAACACACCGAGACACATATTAATCTAACTAACAAAAATTAAATTCAAAGAAAAAATATTAAAAGCAGTGAGGGAAAAACAAAAAATAACATACAAAGGAATCTCCATAAGGTTATCAGCTGATTTTTCAGTGGAAACTCTGCAGGCCAGAAGGGAGTGGCAGGATATACTTAAAGTGATGAAAGAAAAACCTACAACCAAGATTACTCTACCCAGCAAGGATCTCATTCAGATTCAATGGAGAAGTCAAAAGCTTTTCAGACAAGCAAAAGCTAAAAGAATGCAGCACCACCAAACCAGCTTTACAACATATGCTAAAGAAATCTCTCTAAGTGGGAAACACAAGAGAAGAAAAAGACCCACAAAAGCAAACCCAAAAACAATTAAGAAAATGGTAATAGGAACATACATATCGATAATAACCTTGAATGTAAATGGATTAAATGCCCCAACTAAAAGACACAGACTGGCTGAATGGATACAAAACAATAAGAGCCATATATATGCTGTCTACAAGAGACCCACTTCAGACCTATGGACACATACAGACTGAAAGTGAAGGGATGGAAAAAGATATTCCATGCAAATGGAAATCAAAAGAAAGCTGGAGTAGCATTACTTGTATCAGATAAAATAGACTTTAAAATAAAGACTGCTACAAGAGATAAGGAGAGACACTACATAATGATCAAAGGATCAATCCAAGAAGAAGATATAATAATTATAAATGTTTATGTACCCAACATAGGAGCACCTCAATAAATAAGGCAAATGCTAACAACCATGAAAGGAGAAATCGACAGTAACACAATAATAGTAAGGGACTTTAACACCCTGCTTACACCAGTGGACAGATCATCCAAATAGAAAATAGATAAGGAAACACACCCTTTAAATGACACAACAGACGAGATAGATCTAACGAGATAGATATTTATAGAACATTCCACCCCAAAGTGGCAGAATACACTTTCTTCTCAAGTGCACATGGAACATTCTCCAGGACAGATCACATCTTGGGTCACAAATCAAGCCTCGGAAAATTTAAGAAAATTGAAATCGTATCAAGCATCTTTTCTGACCACAATGCTATGAGATTGGAAATCAATTACAGGAAAAATACTGTAAAAAACACAAATACATGGAGGCTAAACAGTGTGCTACTAAATAACCAAGAGATCACTGAAGAAATCAAAGAAGAAATTAAAAAATACATAGAAACAAATGACAATGAAAACATGATGACCCAAAACCTATGGGACACAGCAAAAGCAGTTCTAAGAGGGAAGTTTATAGCAATACAATCTCACCTCAAGAAACAAAAATCTCAAATAAACAATCTAACCCTACACTTAAAACAACCAGAGAAAGAAAAACAAAGAAAACCCAAAGTCAGTTGAAGGAAAGAGATTCATAAAGATCAGAGCAGAAATAAATGAAACACAAACGAAGAAAACAAGAGCAAAGATCAATAAAACTAAAAGTTGGTTCTTTGAGAAGATAAACAAAATTGATAAACCCTTAGCCAGCCTCATCAAGAAAAAAAGGGAGAGGATGTAAATCAATAAAATTAGAAATGAAAAAGGAGAAATCACAACTGACACTGCAGAAATACAAAGGATTATAAGAGACTACTCCAAACAACTAGCTATATGCCAATGAAATGGACAACCATGAAGAAATGGACAAATTCTTGGAAAGGTACAATTTTCCTAGACTGAACCAGGAAGAATTAGAAAATATAAACAGACCTATCACAAGTAATGAAATTGAAACCATAATTAAATGTCTTCCAGCAAATAAAAGTCCAGGACCAGATGGCTTCACAGGCGAATTTTATCAAACATTTAGAGAACAGCTAACACTGATCCTTCTCAAACTCTTCCAAAACATTGCAGAGGGAGAAACACTCCCAAATTCATTCTACGAAGCCACAACCACCCTGATACCAAAACCAGAAAAAGGTATCACAATAAAAGAAAATTATAGACCAATATCACTGATGAACATAGATGCAAAAATCCTGAACAAAATACTAGCAAACAGAATCCAACAGCACATTAAAAGAATCATACACCATGATCAAGTGGGATTTACCCCAGGGATGCAAGGATTCTTCAATATACACAAATCAATCAATATGATACACCACATTACCAAATTAAGGAATAAAAACCATATGATCATCTCAATAGATGCAGAAAAAGCTTGTGACAAAATTCAACACTCATTTATGATAAAAACTCTCCAGAAAATGGGCATAGAAGGAAACTACCTCAACATAATAAAGGCCGTATATGACAAACCCACAGCAAACATCATACTCAATGGTGAAAAACTGAAAGCATTTCCACTAAGATCAGGAACAAGACAAGGATGATCATGCTCGCCACTCTTATTCAACATAGTTTTGGAAGTCCTACCCACAGCAATCAGAGAAGAAAAAGAAATACTAATTGGAAAAGAAGAAGTAAAACTGTCACTGTTTGACGATGACATGATACTATATGTAGAAAATCCTAAAGATGCCACCAGAAAACTACTAGAACTAATCAATGAACTTGGTAATGTTGTAGGACACAAAATTAATGCACAGAAATATCTGGCATTCTTATCACCAACAGCGAAAAATCAGAAAGAGAAATTAAGGAAACACTCCCATTTGCCACTGCAACAAAAAGAATAAAATACCTAGGAATAAACCTGCCTAAGGAGGCAAAAGACTTGTACTCAGAAAACTATAAAATACTGATGAAAGAAATCAAAGATGATATAAACAGATGGAGAAATATACCATGTTCTTGTATTGGAAGAATCAATAATGTGAAAATGACTATACTACCCAAAGCAATCTACAGATTCAGTGCAATCTCTATCAAACTACCAATGGCATTCTTCACAGAATTAGAACAAAAAAATTTTACAATTCGCATGGAAATACAAAAGACCCTGAATAGCCAAAGCAATCTTGAGAAAGAAAAATGGAGCTGGAGGCATAAGGCTCCCCAACTTCAAACTATACCGCAAAGCTACAGTAATCAAGACAGTATGGTACTGGCACAAAAACAGAAATAATCAATGGTACAGGATAGAATGCCCAGAGATAAACCCACACACATATGGGCACCTAATTTACGACAAAGGAGGCAAGAACATACAATGGAGAAAAGACAGTCTCTTCAGTAAGTGGTGCTGGGAGAACTGGACAGCTACAGGTAAAAGAATGAAATGAAAACACTACCTAACACCATGCACAAAAATAAGCTCCAAATGGATTAAAGACTTAAATATAATACCAGACACTATAAAACTCTTAAAGAAAAACACTCTGACATAAACCACAGCAAGATCTTTTTTGACCCACCTCCTAGAGTAATGGAAATAAAAACAAAAATAAACAAATGGCACTTAATTAAAGTTAAAAGCTTTTGCACAGCAAAGGAAACCATAAACAAGACAAAAAGACAACCCTCAGAATGGGAGAAAATATTTGCAAATGAAACAGACAAAGGATTAATCTCCAAATATACAAACAGCTCATGGAGCTCAATATCAAAAAAACAAACAATCCAGTTAAAAAATGGGCAGAAGGGGCGTCCCTGGTGGCACAGGGGTTGAGAATCTGCCTGCCAATGCAGGGGACACGGGTTCGAGCCCTGGTCTGGGAAGATTCCACATGCCGCGGAGCAACTGGGCCCGTGAGCCACAACTACTGAGCCTGCGCATCTGGAGCCTGTGCTCCGCAACAAGAGAGGCCATGATAGTGAGAGGCCCGCACACCGCGATGAAGAGTGGCCCCACTCGCCACAACCAGAGAAAGCCCTCGCACAGAAACGAAGACCCAACACAGTTAAAAATGAATAAATAAATAAATAAATTTATTAAAAAAAAAAAAAGTCTGAAAATTAATGAAACATTCATTTCTTAAAAAAAAAAGGGCAGAAGACCTAAATAGACATTTCACCAAGGAAGACATACAGATGGCCAAGAGGTACATGAAAAGATGCTCAACATCACTAATTATTAGAGAAATGCAAATCAAAACTACAATGAGGTATCACCTCACACCGGTCAGAATGGCCATTATCAAAAAATCTAGAAACAATAAATTTTGGAAAGGGTGTGGTGAAAAGGGAACCCTCCTGCACTGTCTGTGGGAATGTAAATCGATATGGCTACTATGGAGAACAGTATGGAGGTTCCTTAAAAAACTAAAAATAGAACTACCATATGACCCAGCAATCCCACTACTGGGCATATACCCTGAGAAAACCATAATTCAAAAAGACACATGCACCCCAATGTTCATTGCAGCTCTATTTACAATAGCCAGGACATGGAAGCAACCTAGGTGTCCATCGACAGACGAATGGATAAAGAAGATGTGGCACGTATATACCTTGGACTATTTCTCAGCCATAAAAAAAAAATGAAATTGAGTTATTTGCAGTGAGGTGGATAGACCTAGAGTCTGTCATACAAAATGAAGTAAGTCAGAAAGAGAAAAACAAATACTGTATGCTAACACATATATATGGAATCTAAAAGAAAAACAAAACAAGGTACTAATGAACCTAGTTGCAGGGCAGGAATAAAGAGGCAGAGGTAGAAAATTGACTTGAGGACATGGGGTGGGAGGCAAAACTGGGGCAAAGTGAAAGTAGCACTGACATACATACACTACCGAATGTAAAATAGTTGGCTGGTAGGAAGTAGCCACATAGCACAGGGAGATCGGCTTGGTGCTTTGTGATGACCTAGGGGGTGGGATAGGGAAGCGGGGAGGGAAGCTCAAGAGGGAAGGGTCATGTGTATGCATATGGCTGATTTGCTTTGTTGTGCAACAGAAACTAACACAGTATTGTGAAGCAATTATACTCCAATAAAGATCTATTTAAAAAAGATACATTTTTACATTGTGAATGAGTAGTATAATCAGAATGGTTGAATAAATAAGGAAGGAATTTTTAAAATCCTCAAGGATATTCATCTACTCCAAGATAGAATGTGGGTAAAATTTCAAATGGCTTAAAAAATGATTTTAGGTAGTAGGGAAGAGAAGAATCCTCTACATTCCTGCTTTATACCCCTTAACATATTTTATTTTTATTCGATAAGTAACATATACTGATTTTAAAAGTTCAGACAGTATAAAAGTTGTATACAGAAGAAAATGAATGTACCACCACCTCCTGAGAGAAAACCACTGAAGAAGCTTCTCCAATCTGATGTCTTTGCAGAAGAATTCATTTTGGAAACCTTCCTTTTTGGTCCTTGCCCTTATTTTTGAAATTATAAAAGTAGTACATGAATGTAGTTGGAAAAAAAACAACAAAACAAAACTTCAAATAGTATAGAAGGACGTAAAGTGATTATTTCCCATGATCCTCTCCAACCACTTTCAGCTGCCCAATTTCCACACCTCAAAGTAAACCACTGGCAGTCAGGTATGATTGGTGTGTGTCTTTCCAGACCTCTTCCTATATACTTCCTGACTTTTAAAAAATTTATTCTTTTAAAATTGTGGTTAAAGAAAAAAAAAAAAGGGATTTCCCTGGTGGTCCAATGGTTAGGACTTGGTGCTTTCACTGCTGTGGGCCCAGGTTCAATCCCTGGTTGGGGAACTAAGATCCTACAAACCACACAGCCAAAAAAAAAATTTTTTTTGGTAAAATACATATATATAAAATTGACCATCTGGATCCCTTTTTTTGAGGGGGGCTGCATTGAACCTTCATTGCTGTGCACAGGCTTTCTCTAGTTGCGGCACATGGGCTTCTCATTGTGGTCGTTTCTCTTGTTGCAGAGCACGGGCTCTAGATGCACAGGCTTCAGTAGTTGCAGCATGTGGGTTCAGTAGTTGCGGCACACAGGCCCTAGCATGCGCGCGGCCTTCAGTAGTTGTGGTGCGCGGGCTCTAGAGCACAGGCTCAGTAGTTGTGGCGCACGGGCTTAGTTGCCCCACGGCATGTGGGATCTTCCAGGACCAGGGATCGAACTCATGTCCCCTGAATTGGCAGGTGGATTCTTAACCACTCTGCCCCCAGGGAAGTCCCTGGATCACTTTTAAGTATACAGTTCAGTGGCATTAAGTACATTCACACTGTTGTGTGACCATCATTTCCGTCCATCTCCAGAAATTTTTCACCTTCCCAAACTGAAACTCTGTACTCATTAAATATTAACTCCCCATTCTCTTCTCTCCTTAACCCCAGCGACAACCATTCTACTTTCTGTCTCCATGAATTTGTACTCAGGTACCTCCTATAAGTGGAATCATACAATATTTGCCCTTTTATGATTGGCTTACTTCACTTAACATGTCTTCAAGGTTCATCCATGTTAGTACATGTTTCAGAATTTCCTCCCTTTTTAAGGCTAAATAATATTCTACTGTATGTATATACCATGTTTTGTTTATCCATTCATCTGTTCCTAGAAACTTGGGTTTTCATCGTTAGGCTACTGTGAATAATACTGCTATAAACATGGGTGTACAAATATCTCTTTGAGAACTTGTTTTCAATTCTTTTTGGTATATACCCAGAAGTGGAAATTCTACATCATATAGTAATTCTATTCTTAATTTTTTGAAGCACTGTTTTACTATTTCCATAGCAGTTACAACTATTTTACATTCCCACCAGCACTGCACAAGGGTTCCAATTTCTCCAAATCCTCATCAACATTTTTTTCTTCTGTCTTTTTTTTTTTTTTTTTTTTTTTTTTTGCGGTACGCAGGCCCCTCACTGCTGTGGCCTCTCCCATTGCGGCACACAGGCTCCGGACGCACAGGCTCAGCGGCCATGGCCCACGGGCCCAGCCGCTCCGCGGCATGTGGGATCCTCCCAGACCGGGGCACGAACCCCCGCCCCCTGCATTGGCAGGCGGACTCCCAACCGCTGCGCCACCAGAGAAGCCCCTCTTCTGTCTTTTTTGATAATAGCCATCCTAAGAGATGTGAGGTAATATTTCACTGTATCCCTGACTTCTGAAGACAGAGTTACATGTCAGTAGGAGTCTAGCAACATTTGTACGCTTTTTAAAAAATATGGACTATAGCAGTCAATCTTCAGCATTTCTTTTAAAATATATCCTATATAATGTGACATAAAACAAAATGGAAGAAACACCAAAACTTTTTAAAATGTATAATCTGCAGGTGTTGTCCAATATGGTAGCCATCAGCCTCATGTTGCTACTTAAATATTAAAATTAAAATTAAATAAATTCAGTTGCTTAGTTCTACTAGACAAATTTCAAGTGTTTGGTAGTCATTTAAAAAAATCAGACTTTGGAAAAATGTCTCGGAGTTCTTTCCTGAACAATATTTTATAATGCTTTATGAAAGAAAGGTATATGGCTTAAATAAACTCCTTAACAATGGACATGTCATGTTTCTTGGAGCCCAAGCTTATTTTTAATCCCTCACTGATATTTGATAAACTTCCTGCCACATGAGTTCTTGTCACCCAAGACAGAACCCAGAAAATGAAATTTCCAGCCTTCCTTGCTGGGCACTGGAACTTTAGGCATTGAAATCTGGTGTCTCCAATCTGATGTCCCTGTAGAAGACTTCATTTTAAAATTGAGTATCCTGAAGAAGGCGGCTCCATGTGGACTCTAATTTAGGTGGCTTTTGGTAGTGACAGTGGATTTCTCAGTGGTTGCAAAATTGAGTCCCTGGTGCAGAAGTGGCATGAGTGGGGAAATGATACAAAATAGCAGTTTTCTTTTTTTTTTTTGGAGGAAAAAGAAAGGGTGGCTTTATTCTTTGCCAGGCAAAGAGGGAACACCAAAACAGCAGTTTTCTTCAGGGCTCTGCTGAGTAGCTGCTAGAGCAGTTTTCTCACCAGGCCAGTTCTGTGGTGTGCTTTTAGCACTGCTCCTAGAAGCTCAGTGTGGAGCTGGCTCTCCAGTCATCTCAAAAATTTTATGAACCATAAAATACATAGCCTTTAGTAAGTTACTTTTCTGCTTGATCTTAGTCAGCTTCAGCTATTGCAACAATGTGCCCTGAGGGGTACACTGTCATTTCATTATAATGTATTTTCTTCTTTTTCTTAATTTTTCTTTTATTTATGTCATTTTAGCTCATTAAATACACTATTCCTAAGCTATATTTGATGAGATTAAAATTGCCTTCGTTTTATCACATTTACCCAGTAATACTTTCTATGATTACACAGGCCAACAGTTCCTGACAAATGGAGGCTTGAACAACAACAACTAGTCTTAATTTGCCTTCCAGGCATAGTCAGAAATGTTTTCTACTTCTGTTACAGCCCATGATGAAACCTGAGACACTGAATCTCTTTTCTCGGTCCTGTTAAATTTCCTTTCAAGATGGAGAAGTCTGCAGCAGAATTTGACACTACAGAATGAGGATGTGGAAGTTGATACAGAAGTAAGCCTCTGCTGAATAAAATGAAGAAAAAAGGAACACTACAGATGAACTATATTTAATGCATCATTGGTTTTCTTTATGTACCACTTGGTATGTATAGCTAAATAATATATCACTTAGTTTTGTTTGCTTTGAATTTTCTATAAAAGAAATCAAACTGCTTGTAGTCCTCTGTGATTTGTTTTAAGATTCTTGTATGTTGATTTGTTTAGCTGTAATTTTTTCTTCTTTACTGAGCATGATATAATATGTAAATATACCACAATTTATTTATCCATTCTCCTACTGATGTGGGTGGTTTCCTTTTTTTCCCTGCTATTTCAAATACTGCTGCTATGAACAATGTCATATATCTCCTAGTATAGATAAATATGTATACATCTCTCTAAATATATACTTATATATATATAAGTACAGATAGATATATTTATATCAATCTATTATCTATCTATGTAAAAGTTCTCTACAGCCGTGGCTTTCAGACTTTTTACCTTAATCATAATATATTTAACCTATGTGTGACATAATGATATTTTCTATTTTATTTCAACTTTAAACAATGCTGACTGCAATCCACTAAATGGATTTCATACATCGCAAATGGGACAACCCACAACTTGAAAAACATTGCTGTAAGACAGCAGTTCTCAAACATTTTGGCCTCAGTGTACACTTTACACACTGAAAAAGTACTGAAGACCCCAAAAAGCTTTAGTTTATGTGGTTATAGATACAGTTATATCTATCAATATTTACTGTAATAGAAATTAAAATGGAAAAAATAAAAATATTTATTATTTTAAAGTAACAGTAAAAAACCTCTCTGTGTTAACAAACGACATTTTCTAAAATTCGAAATAGCTACATTTTAAAAAAAAGTTTAGTTGAAAGGAGAGAAACTATTTTACATTAAATTAAAAACTTTAATGGCTAGCTTAACAGAAGACAGTTCTCATATCTGCTTCTGTATGCAATCTGTGGCTATATGTTGATTTGGCTGAAGTATATGCAGAAAATCTGGCCTCACACAAATGATACATAATTAGAAAAGGGAAGAGTATTTTAACAGTATTTACAGGTAATTGTGGATATCCTTTTTTAATGCCACACCAGAAGTGGACAATTGGTAGTTTCTTAAATGTTGGCTGCAATGTGGAATCTGAAACCGTATCTGTGAACTTTTCATAATCTGTTCCATTAAAATCCATTGGCCTGTCTTGCAATTTATTTTTTTTTAACATCTTTATTGGAGTAAAATTGCTTTACAGTGGTGTGTTAGTTTCTGCTTTATAACAAAGTGAATCAGCTATACATATATATATATATATATATATATATATATATATATATATATATATCCCCATATCTCCTCCCTCTTGTGTCTCCCTCCCACCCCTATCTTGCACTTTAAATGGATATTTTATCCATACTTGATTTTCTAATCATCACGGGTCATTTGGAAAATATTGATTCACTGAGTTAGGAAGATCTTTTCAAATATTGGCACATTTTATCACACAATATGAAAAGATGATTTTGATATCATTACTCATACCAGGAAAGTCTTTAAAGTATTGGAAAGCTGACAAGCTCACAGTAAGGAGAACAGCATTTCTAAAAGCCTTAAATCTTCACTTGAGAGTTTAAATTTTATTACCAACGTAAACGCTATCAGTTGTTTTTCTTAAAGAGTCAGAGCTGCTTCATTTGTTTCTGAAACATTGTTTGCAAATACTCAAGTCTGAATAACCATATTTTGTTAGTCATTTAAGTAAAAATGGTACTACATGAAAAAATTGCTAGTTCAGCTTGCAAACCAAACAACTGTAGTAAGTGCTTTTCTTCAGGATAACCATAATGCTTTGGCAAACACAAGTGGTTTATGAATATTTCCTATTTGTCACATAGAATATTAAAAAGATATGTACTCAAAATTGAGATTCAATAAATTAATATTTAAATTAATTATGTAAATATTTAAATTAAAATTACATAAAATGTAAGAATGGCATGTTTTTATGGTGAGTACAGGTTGGTGAAGAATTCAATGACTATTATATGATTTGGTGCCACTGTCTTGATTCATATTAAGGCATCAGCAATTTACCCACCATTATTTTTATACTATCAGTGTAATGCTGACACAGTGAAAAAGGCAAATATGTCAGTATTATTCAGACCTTCTGAAAGGATCTCAGAGACCATGGACCATACTTTAAGAACCATTGCTCTAGGATTTATACTTGGCAATGGAATTGCTGAACTGTAGGACATGTGTACCTGGCTTTATTATTTTTATCATTTTATTGAATATTTTTAATGCCTCGCCTTTCAACCTGTTTTTCAAACTAGGTTTAACAATTAACACTTACATCAGCAGTTCTTTGTTCTACCTACATACCAACAGGTTTGATGGATGTTTTAAATGGGGTGAATGATGGCTCCCCAAAAGATGTGTCCATGTCTCAACCCCCAAAACCTGTGAATATAATCTTATTTGGAAAAAAGGTCTGCAGATGTAATTAAGTTAAGGATCTCATGATGAGATCATCCTGGATTATCTGGGTAGGCCCTAAATTCAATGACAGGTTTCCTTGTGAGACAAAAGAGGAGGACAGACATGTAAGAGAAGACCGTGTGAGACTTAGTTAAGCAGACACGAGGAATGCCTATAGCATACCACCAGAAGCTGGAGGAAGGAAGGAAAGAACTGTCTCCTTGACCCTTCAGAGGGAGCACACAGTCCTGCCAAAGCCTTGATTTTGTAATTCTGGCCTCCAGAAGTGAGAGAATAAAAAAAAGTTTTAAGCCACCAAATTTGTGGTAATTTGTTATGGCAGCCCTAGGAAATGAACATAGGCATGCAATGGTATGTCTTTATGGTTTTTATGCTCTGATTACTAATGAAGTGGAACACCTTTTCATATGTTTACTGACCGTTTGGAGTTTCTTATTTGTGAACCATTTGCTCTTTTGCCTGTTTTTTTTAATATGGTTGTCATTTTATTATTGAATCATAGGAGTTGCTCATATATTCTTGATACTATTCCTTTGTCAGTCATATGTATTGCAAATATCTTATTTTGTTATTTTACTTTCTTTATATGTATTTTTTTTTTTTTTTTTTTTTTTTTTTTTTTTTTTGTGGTACGCGGGCCTCTCACTGCTGTGGCCTCTCCCGTTGCGGAGCACAGGCTCCGGACGCGCAGGCCCAATGGCCATGGCTCACGGGCCCAGCCACTCCGCGGCATGTGGGATCTTCCCGGACTGGGGCACGAACCCGTGTCCCCTGCATCAGCAGGCGGACTCCCAACCACTGCGCCACCAGGGAAGCCCTCTTTATATGTATTAATGAACAGAAATTCTTAATTTATTAAAATGAAATTTATCAATCTTTCCCTTTATGATTTTTGTCTTGTATAACATTAAAGAAATCTTTCCCTCCCCCTGATGTCATAAAGATATTCTCTTATATTGTCTCTAAAAGTTTTATAGTTTAAATATCACATTTACACCTTTCTCCCTCCTTGAGATCGATCTTTTTACACTGTCATGTAGGGACCCAACTTTATTTTTACCTCGCACAAAATTTACTGGAGAGTCCCTCCTTTCTTCACTAGTCTCCTAAGTTACCTGTGTCAGAAGTGAACTTTCCATATATGCACAGGTCTTTTTTGAGCTATTTGTTTCATAATCTATTTGTCTATCTCTGATAACAAATATCATATTGTCTTAATTACTATACTCTTAGAGGTGTTGAAACTGGTAAGTTCCTGCATTTTGTGGTTCTTCTTTAGGAATGGCTCTGCTTTTTGGTCCTTTGCTCTTTCATATAAATTTTATTTTATTTTTATTTATTTTAATAAATTTACTTATTTATTTATTTTTGGCTGCGTTGAGTCTTCGTTTCTGTGCACGGCCTTTCTCTAGTTGCAGTGAGTGGGTGCTACTCTTGGTTGCGTGGGCTTCAGGAGTTGTGGCTCATGGGCTTAGCTGATCCAGGCATGTGGGATCTTCCCAGACCAGGGCTCAAACTCGTATTCCCTGCATTGGCAGGCAGATTCTCAACCACTGTACCACCAGGGAAGCCTCATATAAATTTTAAAATGAGCTTGTCAAACCCTACAAAGAAATCTTGCCAGGTTTCTGATTTAAATTGTCTTGAACCTACGAATAAGTTCAGAGAGAATTAACATCTTTATGACACTTAAACTATCTGTGAATATGGTAAAGTTCTATTTATTTTGGTCTTCTCTAATGTCTCCTAATAAAATTATAAATTTTCCTCCATAAAGATCTTCAATACTTATTGTTAAATTTATAAATGGCATCTTTTAATAATTAGATTTTTCTAACCAATTTCTGCTTATCTACAGACATGCAATTGAATTTTGTTTATGGATTTTATATCCACAACCTTGCTAAACTCACTAATTCTAATAACTGACATGTAAATGCTGGATTTTCTATGTGCATAGCTTTCTCATCTGCTCTTCTCAATAAGATAATGAGAGTTTTGCTTCTTCCTTTCACTCCGTAAGTGAAAATAAGCATCTTTTTGTCTGATTTCCAAATTCAAAGGGAAAACTTTCTATGTTTTATTACTGGGGAAAACTTTCTATGTTTTATTATTAAGTATGAAGTCTGCTGCAGGTTTGGTTTTTGTTTTCATTAATAGATATCCTATAGTGGGTAAAGAAAGTCCCCTTCTATTGCTAATTTGATCTGAGATTTATTTGTTTTATTACAAAGGCTTTTTTGGATTTTATCAAGTGATTTTCCTGAATCCATTGCGATATCATGTAATTTTTCTCCTTTAATCTGTTTAAGTAATTCACCACATTATCAATTTTTAGTATATGTTAAACCCCATGTGGTCCTAGAACAACCCAATTCCATTTCATAGAATTTACCCATTTCTTCTAAGTTTTCAAGTATATTTCACAGTATTCTATCTTTTCTTTCTTTTTTTTTTTTTTTTTTGCGGTACGCGGGCCTCTCACTGTTGTGGCCTCTCCCGTTGCAGAGCACAGGCTCCGGATGCACAGGCTCAGCGGCCATGGCTCATGGGCCCAGCCGCTCCGCAGCATGTGAGATCTTCCCCGACCGGGGCACGAACCCGTGTCCCCTGCATCGGCAGGTGGACTCTCAACCACTGCGCCACCAGGGAAGCCCTATTCTATCTTTTCAATATCTGTAGCATTCATAGTTGTATCACCTTCTTCACTCTTAATCATTCATCATTTTTAAAAATAATTAAGTAAATCTTTCAGTTACGTTAGGCTTTTAGTATGTAGTCTGAATAGTTAGTTTTTATTACCTTTCTGTTCTGCTCTCTGGTCCTCCAGTTCTTTCTTAGGAGTTTTAGGTTTTATCAATTCTTTGTCCCAGGCAGCCAAAGCTTGTTTTTCCATTTGACGAATTTCTGCTTCCTCTGCATCTAAACGTCTCTTCCACTCTAGTAGCTCCTCCGCATGTTGGCGCCGTTGCATTAGTTTTTGCTCTCGCTTTGTCAGAAACCTATGGTCACACCATGAAAAACAGTGAGAGAACAAATCTATAGGCAGAAGTCACTTTGAGAGCTTTATTACTCATTACGTTATCAACAAGCTGTATAAAACAGGACATTCATAGTATTCCTCTGATAAAAGTTTGAGATAATAGGTGCTTTGGTAAGTGATCTTATTCAGCAAATAAGAGAATTTTTTTATTTTACTTGTAATTAATTATTTGGAAAATTAGCAAAGGAAAAACTGTGGGGTAATTTCAGGAAAAAAAAATCTTCAGAATATTTGGCTAACCATGACTGATAGTACTTAATGTATTCATTCTTCACAGGTGATTCTTTTTCACAACAGAAGATACAAGGAATTTATTCTGAAGGCTCAGACCAGAAAACACACAAACTCAAAACAACGAAGACCAAAACAACAACAAAAAAACAACCCCCAAAATCCCAAACAAGCAAGCAAACAAAAAACCTGTTCATGTCCCTTTTTGATTTTTATATTCAAATTCAGTCTGGTTTTGCTTCAGGTATAGTGAGTTTGGTTCCCATTACCTGGGAAATGCAATGTCAGGTGATAGTCTATCTGTTTTTCATGGAGAGAACGCTGAGAACCACAGTCAGATGCCTTATGCATAAAACATGACTATTTATTTACTTGAGTAAAAGGATGCACCAAATGCCTCAAACTTCTCAATTTAACCCAATCTCTGGAATTAAATAGCCTAGTATATCTTAGCTCCAAAGGGTTAGGGGACATAACTGATTTAGGAAGTTATTTGAGTAGTTAAAAATCTACTATTTGCTCTCCTCAAATGTAGACGCCACAGCTAAATGAAAGGTGGGCTGCTCATATTATAAGTGTTAGATCTGTAGTGGTAGCTAATCAACAAAAATACATTCACATATCCAACAAACACTTAATAAAAAGCACAAGAACTATCACTCCACTTCTTAAAACAATCAGCATGTCAAATTAATGTGGAAACAAAAAGGTAAAATCTATGGGACATTTGACAAGAGGCCCCTAGGCTGTTAGAAAAAGAAAGAAAGAAAAAAAAAGCAATAAAAACAAACAAAAAGAAAAGAGCATGCTCTATCAAAGAGTGCACTGAAAAAGGTGCAAAGTTACCTGACCAACTGGTTGTAGATATACAGCTGGAATTTGGGATGAAGGTTGGGAAAACAGACACTGAGAGAGGCCCAGTGATGAGACGTAAAGACAGAGAAGAAGTAGTGAACAGGAGAGCAGTGTCTACAAAATAAGGAGGAAGATTTTAAAACCAAGAGATCAAGAGGCAGAAAGAATGAGAAAGGGAAAGCATAAGAGCTGAGTGCAGAACTTTTTAATATGCTTCCTGAATAACATTATAAGCTACTCAGTTAAAGCAAGTGTTATACTTTGTGTGACATATAAAACATATACTTTTATAGATCTTACCAAAGATTTCTGAATATACGTGCCTTTCTTCTCAGCTCCTGCTTAACCATCATGTATACTTTCAGGTAAATTTATTTGTTTGTGAGTAAGGTAATGAGAAGTGGAGTGTGAAGCTAAATAAGTTTTCTCATAAGCTTTAACAGAGAGTACAACAATTATGGGCATGAACCTAGCATATCAGCAATTGTATATACATATGTAATTCTGAACGAGTAGTTTTTATATCTGTACCTTGTCATGTATCTTAAGCTTGAATTTAAATTTAAAAAGCAGTACATTTGCCTTACTTAACCTTACCATTATAATCTAAGCTTGACAATATTATATAGTTTGGAAAGTCAATTTATAGTAAAAATACCTTGTTCACATCTACAACATAAAACTTACTGTCAACAGGACCTACTGGAGGTATCTTGCTTTATATTTAACAAAGGCCCACTTAAATAATAATACTGAAATACAATACCCATTCTATAAAAAGCCAGGATGCATAATTAATAAATTAAGCTAGTTCCAATAAATACTACCACTAGTTAAAAAAAAAAAAATCATGCTGTGGACAATTCAATCAATCATAAGGTTAAAAGTAAGAAGAAATTCCATATGTTAAACTTATAAAAGTAGGAAAAAACCAATTGTTTCTCTTTTTTTAATAGTAAATAGACCATTGTATATATGAAAGGATAAATAAGTCTAATAATAGGTTTGGAAAGGTTAATTCTCTTTGACAGAGCATGCTCCTGTTAACATGCACACAACAATAACTTGTAGATCAAGGCAACATTTATTGCCTTGGAAGGGCAAGGAATAACACCAGTAAGTCAAAGAAGTGAGAAAATCTAGGTATGAATCCAGTCACTCATTTGAATTTTAAAAAGTATGTAGAATCTTGACTACATGTATACCTTTAGATAACAGATGATTTCAGTGTCTGTTTCTCCACATACAACTTAATTTTTCACCTTCCCTCTGTTCAGTTACATACTCGCTCTATCTCTTTCTTTCCCTCTCTCCCTCCCTCCCTCTCTCTCTCTCTCTATCATAACTGGATTGCCTTGATTTTCTGCACTGAAGTTTTTGTGCAATTTTGCCAAGTTTCAATAAGACACTGCAATCTTCCTTGCCATTCTTTATGAATGTATAATAAACCTATTTTGATGCCAATTACGCAAAAACAAATGTACTTGGAAAAGGTCCAAAAAAATCTATTCATAACATTCAAATATCACCCACCCTCTTAAGTATATAACCGCTAAATGCATGCATGACCTAGCACAAAAAGTAGAACATTGGAAGATGTGAAACTTACTGTAAAAAAAAAATACATATTAAATTTTTTTGTCCAACCCAATATAGAGGATAATAATTTTCTCTATTAGAACAAATACTAATCATTTACTTTTCATTTACAAAGATTAAGCATATTCAAAAGCTCTAGGTTAGAAATGAACAACAAAAGAAATGGCTAAAAAAAAAAAAAAGAAAAGAAAATGGTTTAAGAGATAGTGTAAGAAAAGTTTAACTTAAAGTTGGAACTTTATCCCAGAAACACACGTTCCTTATTTAATATACATACATTCTAGAATTCAAGAGTGTCTCTTAAAAGTTGTATAAAATTGAGATAAAAGAAGCAGTAGCACTTCACACTAGAGTTAACAATCCTTCAAGATGCTGCACAAGTAAGAAATAAACAAAATTTGTGAATGATGGAAACATAAATGACTATTAATAGAAAATGCTACTAATACACTTTATGGCTATTATCAAGGCATTCCCCAACAAGGCCTCTGACGGTTACAGAACACTGGACTAGGATGAGACATATGATAGATTTAATCTAGTATGGAAATAATTATGTTCCTATAATGTTTAAGTTTTAGAAATTCAAAAGTAAGTAATACACTTTTAAAGTCAAAATTTTACACTCTAAACTTTAGCTATGCAGCTATTCAACCGTAGTAATCAGGCACTGAGCACCTTGCCAGTTTCAACAAATACTATTTTGAAGGGTCAGTTTCTACTGAGATACCTTTAAGTCATCAATGCAGTTATTTAAAAAAACTACAAGGTTGGAAGCAGATGTGCTAACTCAGTTTTCACTTTAGCTGGCTTAAGTCCAGAGAGTAAGGTTCTAGTTCTAGCTCTGCCATTATGCTACCTGACCTGGGACAAGGCACTTAATCTCTGCAGGCCTCAATTTCTTCCTGTAGAACCAAGGGACTATACTAGATGACCTCCCTAAGGACCGACTAGTTCCAACATTTTATGATTCCTTCTTCATTTAAGTACTTCCTCACACTTTTAAAAATACATACCTCAACACATTGCTAGACCATGTGACATAAATGAGAAGCTTTTTTCCTCAATGAGCTAATATAATTGTAGACTGTGTTCCAATAGATTCTAAAAGCATGCTACAATTTGAAAGAGCAAAATTATGATCTAAATTTTAAATAGAACTTCCAGTTCTAAAATCATTTGATTCTGAAAGATGAAAGAAAAACTTAATACCTTAAATTATTTTAAAGTTCTTTCTGGATCTAAACAATTCTTTAACTCTATACTGTTACAAGTAAAAATGAAAACTAGTGCTTTTAATTATAAAATGGATCAATTCTTTTAAGTACTTAAGCATTTTTAATGATATTCAAAAAGGAAGATAAATGAGCATATGGATAGTACTGACCTAAAAGAAAATAGTCTATTTTTCCTACAGCAAAATCTATTCTATTAAATTGTTTAATAATCTGCATATACTTAAATAAATAAAATAATACAGGTACATCATCCTTAATCTAGGAAGAAAAAAAAAAAGCACATTATCAGACTATCAGGATTTATTCATTCACTACACTTAGTCTAGAACCTTCTCTAAGAAAACTATATTTCTAATTTAAGGCAATGATATTTAATACATTGTTTAAAATTTTAATAAAAATATCTTAATGGAATAGCAAAAGGCTTCACTTGCAAATGCAAAGTATTTAACTCTGAACACTCATCAAGAAAATTTCCTTGATATATATACTCTTTTCAGTAAAAATTTCTTCCTCTTCTGAGCTTCCTTAGCAATACATTTTTATATACTTCACTAAAGGAACCTGATATTTATTCTTTTTTCCACCTATACTATAAGCTTTTCAAGGGCAGGGTTTATGTTTGATTCATCTTCATATCCCTCAGAACCTACTATATTCACACATTTCCCAAAAAATAACTGCTGAGGGAATAAGTATATAATTAATAAATAATACAGAAGAACAAGCTGCTATTAACAAATGAAAGAAAAAATGCACTGTATCCTATTTTAACACTTAAAGAAAAAGATAAACACCAGTCTTTCAGTGTTTCATTTGCTCAGTAAATAATTTTCCTAAAACAGAATTGACAAATTAACAGGAAGAGTCAACTGTATGTTGTTTTCCCCTGAATATGTTTCACAACTTTATACTGTAAATAATGCCCCTCACAGTAGTAAACAAAACTCAGATTTCATTTACCAATAATTATCAAAAAACTGAGGGCTAGACAGTCTGTGGCTTTTGCAAACATATTTTCATTATTACTAACCTCTTTCATAGTTTAAATTTCTTTTGCTCTTCACTAAACTATAGAAATGGAAATTATTTCTAAAATGTCAACTCAGTACAGAGGTCAAGAAAAGCCATAGGGCTTCCCTGGTGGCGCAGTGGTTGAGAGTCCACCTGCTGATGCAGGGGACACAGGTTCGTGCCCCGGTCTGGGAAGATCCCACATGCCGCGGAGCGGCTGGGCCCGTGAGCCATGGCCGCTGAGCCTGCGCATCCGGAGCCTGTGCTCCACAATGGGAGAGGCCACAACGGTGAGAGGCCCGCGTACTGCAAAAAAAAAAAAAAGAAAAGAAAAGAAAAGCCATAGAGGGGCTTCCCTGGTGGCGCAGTGGTTAAGAATCCGCCTGCCAATGCAGGGGACATGGGTTCGAGCCCTGGTCCGGGAAGATCCCACATGCCAAGGAGCAACTAAGCCCATGTGCCACAACTACTGAGCCTGTGCTCTAGAGCCCGCGAGACACAACTACTGAAGCCCACACACCTAGAGCCCGTGCGCCGCAACAAGAGAAGCCTCTGCAATGAGAAGCCCGTGCACTGCAACAAAGAGTAGCCCCCGCTCGTCGCAACTAGAGAAAGCCCACGCACAGCGACAAAGACCCAACTCAGCCAAAAATAAATAAATAAATAAATTTATTTTTAAAAAAAGAAAAGCCATAGGTTAGAAATACAAACTTTAACAAAGGCATTGTTGTCTCAGTGAAACATTAAAGAAGAAAATCTTTCACTGGAGCCAAGAATAGTTTGACCACTTCAGAAAAATATTTATCACAGAATCAAAGTTCAGAGAGTTAACAATAAGCAGTAATATATATGAAAAAGTTCCTCCCAAAGTTAGCTAAACTTATTGAGAAGGGTGACTATTTTCTGACAAGTGTTTTATATTAGTAAAATAGTAATCTCTTAGAAGATGGCCTTTTCTAATATACAAAACAAATAATAGTGTCTAGTAGCAAAGGCTCAAATAATTTTATTAGTTATCTACTGTAGCAAATGACTACAAAATTAACTCACTCTATTGAGCTGACATTCCAACATTGTTGAAGGAGATCTAACTCTGAAGCTTTGGTAATCTGAATGGTATTCAAAAATTAGTTTTCACATTACAGAGGATTCCTGAACAGTGAGTGGGTTTGAAATGCATAGGTCCACTTACATGTGAATATTTTTCAGTAGCAAATACTGCAGTACTGCATGATTTGTGGTTGGCCAAATCCACAGATATAGAACTACAGATACAGAAGAACCATATACACAGAGGGACCACGATTATGGAGGGCCGACTACGCAAGTTTTAGGCAGATTTTCATCTATGCGGAAGGGCAGCATTGCTAACACAACCCCCAGGCTGCTCAAGGCCCAACTGTGCTTTGTTCTGGAGATCAAAAAAAAATCACATAACAGTAATCTCCCTTTTCAATGCACTGCTAATTTTGGAAAATACTCCACTTCTTCCTCAAATTTCAGCATCATCTTATAAACATTAAAACTAATTTCTCTGCAACTACTGTCCTTACCACAGGCCCTACCACAAACACAACTGCATTGCTTCAAACAACAAATCAAGTCACTGAATGCTTCAAGGCCTTTTCTCAAAAGTTTACTGCAGTAGTTGACAAAGGAAGGTAGAGCAATGATAAAAAAAATTCTAGGCCTTTAGTATTTTGGGCTCTGAGAAAATAATTAACAAAACTTAAACAAAGTCAATAAATTCAACCTTTAACTTGTTATTTAGGGTTTTTAAAGTTTTAACCAAATCTCAAATAAACACCATATAAACTGACTAATCTCACAAACAGAATAGGATTAGCAGTTCCTTCCATGGATGTGATTAAAATTATTAGAATATTATTCATAGAGACCAGCAATGAAGATTTTACTGGTATAGACAAGCAAGGAATCAATGAAGAAATTTCCCTTGAAGCTGTCCTTCCTCCAACATTTATGATCCAAAGGCATTTAGAGGCAGATATAAAATGCCAAATCAGTTATAAAAATTTATGAGATAGATTATTCTGAATTCAAAGATCCCTGGAGCAATCCAGTATGTCCCATACAGGCTACTGGAAATTTTTATCAGGAAGGAAAAAAGAATTCCTATTTGAATAAGTCTTAATTGGTCTATCCCATGGAAATCATACAAAAGGTACACTTACACATTTGTAAATATTCAGTTTTCACCCCCTTCTATTTTTTATTTTTAAAATTTCTATTTATTATTTAAAATTATCTTCATAATCAATTTAGGTATTTTTAAGTTATCAAATGCCAATTTTAAGTTACTGAAGTGCAATTTCAATTAAGCAATGAAGTGCCAGTGTACAACACTGTACCTATAGTAAGTAAGGTTTGACTTACAACTGCTTGACTGTTCAGAAAATAACTAAATCATAGGTTGATGTCACATATAAACATAGAGCATTATTAAATTTGGTGATGGGCAGTATACTGACAAAGGATATCAAGATACAACTTAAGTTTAATCTGTGGTTCAAATTGCTAACTTAAAAGAGCAGTCAACAAAAATTTTAATGGACCTCTCTTCTATATTTAAAGGTAGAAAACAGTCCACAAGCAGCTACTTTATAAGTGTATTTAATCAAATGTACACGCAAAGGAGTAATCTCTCATGTAAATGTCACTTGGTACGGTCAAAGCTGACACATAACTGACCTATATCTAAGTAGGAGTAGCTTTCTTTAAAAGAGTCTTTAAAAAATAATACTTAGAAATGTTTTAGAAGAATGGTAGACTGCCAAATCGTTCAACATCCCAGGAGAATTTCAGACTTTCTGGTTTTAATTGAGCAATTCAGACCCACTCACAAGGTTAAAATTTCACTCTTCTACTTGAGTAAGCCTGACAGTTGTCAGAGTCACAGGATGAGATCTCAAGATATACCATTAAATTGCTCCCTCAAGTCAGTGGACATGTCTTCAGATTTCAGAAAAGGTAAAAATTTCACACTTACTCATAACTTTTAATAAAAGAAAGGAGAAAACGTTGTCATGGGTATATGTGTAAATACTACTTTGGTTTTTAAAATAAGAAACCTGTCTGTATCTAAGATGGAGAAAATTTGTTTTATAAATAAGGTCTACAGTTAACTGACTTCTAGGATGACTTAATAACTGCTAAAATGCAACTGAATCCATAAAATATTATGTTGTATCAATCTAATCTAATGAAATACATTAAAAATATTATTTGTTGCTACTACTTTTCAGTGTAAATAGGAGATATTTTTTAAAATGAGTTACTTTTCATCCATGCGGCTTCTCATTTTCTTCAGTTTTTGCATAATGCTGCTAGTTTCACTGCTGGAGATTGAAATGGGGGAAGGACTGCGGGTCTCCAAGTCAGTTGGAGCAGGACTGGTTGCCTTATTATCCTTTGTATCATCATCACTATGAGAGTCCTGCAAACAATAGGGGGTAGTAAAGTATTATAATCATACTGGAATTTAAGAGCTCAAACTGATTTAAACACTGTCATTTCAAAATTAATTTATCTTCAAAACAGTATTTGTAAAATAGCTGAAATTAAGGTATTACTTAAAGGACAAAATTATATCACACAAGTAAAATGTATATACATGTACTTATATAGTCCCTAGATTTGTTGCTTAGGAGCAACAAAACCTGAATAGCAGTGAGCATGCTTAGCACCAGATCTTGATTTCTAAATAACTATCCTCCTTGGAGAAACAGCTGATTCCAAGGCTGAGGCAGGGAAAGTAAAAGATGACCCTGAAACATCTTGTTCCAGAAAACATGAAAGTGCTCAAAGACTGATGGGTACATGTCAAAAGGACACAGAAACCTGCTCGAAGAGGCTCCTAACGGCCCAATTTGAGAAAAAGTGAGCATCAAAACAAATAATGATAGTAACAGGTTATAATGCTGAGTAAAACACAAATCTGTGAGTCCATACTGATATAAATAAAAGAATAAATTTAACTTTGATGAAGAACAGGAATGTATGTAGCCTCAAAATACCTTCATGCAATGCACTTATTAATTACAAAGAGAAAGAGAGTAACTATACAGTGAAGTATGGTAGATGCCACCTTAATCAAGTGTTCGAGTTAACATCATCAGTAATGAGATAAATCAAAATCAGGTGCCACCTGATTGAATGCAGAGAACAACACAGCATCACTTCTGTGATATTCCTGCCAAAGATGCACAACCTGAATCTAATTATGAGGAAAGATCAGACAAACCCAACTTGAGGACCATTCTACAAAATATCTGGCATGTAATCTTCCAAAGTGTGAAGGTCATGAGAGTCAAGGAACTTTTCCAGACTGAAAGAGATTAAAGAGATATGAAAACTAATGTGTCAATATTAATTTGTTGGCAACGTAACTCTCGACTGAGAAAATCAAAGCTCTTTGTACTGTGTTTGAAATTTTCTATAAATCTGAGATTGTTTCAAAATTTAAAGTGTATTTTAAAAATCAAAGCAGTGAATATTAAGAGATTTATTTAACTGTATTGCTACATAGGTTGAGTTTTCCAACACTATATTGACACTTTACAGTATTTCAGAATAGGTCCAAATTTTGTTTTTGTCTGAAAATCTCCTTTGAACCTTGTATCATTATATTAGACATTAGACAGCTGACAAAAGTATTATGTAAAGAGCAAAAATAATTAATTCCTCCCATTAATTCTGAGGAATATATTTGGATTGAATATATTCCCATTAATTCTGAGCAATATATATTGATATTGATATTTGGATTGATAAGCAAAAACAAGGCTCTCTGTCCCAACTGAATTTATAAATGGAAAACATTTTTAAACTAATATATGACCTACATGTCCCTTTCAAAACTTGAATATCCCATGAGAAGAAAAAAAAGACTCTCACTTTACATAAAGGCACATACATAGAACTTTATCCTGGTGCATTACTGTATCATAGTGCTAGAAAGAACACACCCACCATATTAGAAGATGAGGTAGAGTTAGGTATTAGCAAGCAACATGAGGCAGAAAACAAATTAATAATAATTTCATGTAATTTACCAATTTATTCTCCCCTGCAGACTTCAACTTCTCTTGCAGTTTTATGGTGGTCTGTCTGATCCTTTCTATCTCCTCCTGCTGTTTAAGAATCAGTTGTCTTTCCTTCCGAGCTGCCTTATTGGCTTCCTGAAGACGTTTAATTTCTGCCTAAAGTTTAAAGAGTTAGGCGAGGGATTGAAATTTGGAGGAGACAAGTCCAAAATAATATTTTAAAAAGAAAATCCAATCATCACATATATCAAAAATAAATACATACAGCATTTCAAGATAAAAATAATAATACTGAAAAATTTTTAAGCAGTGGAGGAGGAAAAAAAGTCACATAACTCCATCACTCTAAAATAATTTAACATGATTCCTTAATTCAAGTAATTATAATTACAACAGACTGATAATTTCATATCCCTTTTTAAAACTTAACATACCCCTTCATATTTTTCCATAGTGCCATTTAGTCTTTACACTTATTTGTTTAATAATTGCATATCAAGTAAACTAATTAATGTAACCATTATTCTATTGCTAAACTCCATTCCGAATAGTGCTTTAATGCCTATAAGTTGTTTCATACTATGGATTAGTTCTTTAGGAGAGAGTCCAAAAAGTAGGACAAACAAGTCAAAGAGAATGAATGATTTTATGGCCCTTAGAACAGTTTCTAAAATTGCTTTCAGAAAAGAATTTTCTCCACATAAAATGCCACCAGAAACATTTAAGACTACATTGCACCAAACTCTCTCCACACAGGATATTACTGTTTTCTTTTGCTAATAGCGGGCAAAAAATAATACACTTCACTGTTAATAATAAAATTTAACAGACTGTCCATTTTTTCATAAATTTGTTGTAATCTGTTTTCTTGTCAATAAAGTAAGCATAATAAAGATATTAATAACTTGTTACAATTTATTTAAATTTTAAAGAGATTTTTTAAAACTATCTGAAAATGCAAAAAAGTGCACAATAAACATTTAATTCCAAAATCCCAAATTAACAATTGTTAATACTCTGTCATATTTTCTCTTAGTCTTTAATTTCATAAAGAAATAAAAGATTACAGATAACACCAGTCTACAATTCCCTCCTCCAGCTCCCTAGAGGTAACCACTATCATGGTATATATCCTTCCATGGTATACATCCTTTTAAAATTCTTCTACAAATATTTGTACTTACCTGCAAAAAAATATATACTGTTTGGTTTGTATGTTTTAAAATATTTTATAAGTTATATCGTACATATATATTTTCAATCTTGCTTTATTTACTAAACATTGCTTTTATATGTCTCCATGTTGATTTGCCCCTAAATGTTGCATAAATTTACACTGGAGGTATACAGATTTCATGTATCTATTACCTCTATGGTTAGGTAAGGTTGTTGTCTATTATTACAAACAATACTATAATCAATAGCTTTATACTTTTTGTCTCCTTGGGCACGTGTATGAATTCCTCTCAAGCACCAGTTCTCGAAGTATGGTCCAAGGACCCTTGAAGCTTCCTAAGATCCCTTCTGGAGACTCTAAGGGTCAAATTATCTTCATAATACTAAGACATTATTTGCCTTTTCACTCCCATTCTCTCATGAGTGTACAATGGCATTTATTCACATTTTGAAGAAAATAACTATATTTTCCAAAACAAACAAAATTAGTGAAAATAGTATGTAGATGTTTGCACATCTCTTTACTGTCTGGCTTGGTTTTTTTTTTTTTTTTGGTTTGGGTTTGTTTGTTTTTTTTAATTGAAGCATAGTTGATTTATAATACTGTGTTAGTCTCAAGTGTAGAGCAAAGTGATTCAGTTATACACTAATTTTTTTTCAGATTATTTTCCATTACAGGTTATTACAAGATACTGAATATAGTTCCCTATGCTATACAGTAAATCCTTGCTGCTTATCTATTTTATGTATAGTAGTTTGTATCTGTCGATCCCATACTACTCATTTATTCCTCCCCATCTCCGTGGCTTGATTTTTTTTAAACACCATGCATTGCTCATTTGGACAATGTTTAGTTCACTCAGTTATGCAGATCTTCCAAATGTTCACATATTTCATTATACAATCCCCCAAATCACATTTATTAATATCACTGTGATCTCGAAAAATATTCTTTAGTATTAGGTGGTAGACAGAAATTTTTCAAAATTCTGACATTTGCTTGAAAGTTTGAACCTTATCATTGGCAACAAACACTGTCAACTGCCTTCTTTGAAGTGACAAGCACACTTTGTTCATTTTTGAGAAAATGACTGTCAAATACCCTAATCTGAGCAAACATAGTTTGTCTCTGAATAACTCTTTCAAGTAAAAATGGTATTCCATGAAAAAAACCTGGCTAGCTCAGCTTGCAATTCAAACTACACAAATGCTTTCCCATGAGTTAATCACCGTCCTCTGGTATCTAGGAAAAGTGCTTAATTGTGGGCTTCCCATTCCTGTCACGGAGAATATGAAAACAACAAGTACTCAGAGGTCAACACAATAAAATTAATAATTTTTACTACTTAATCAGGACATTCTTTAGTAGAACTAGATTTTTTTTTTTTTTTTTTTTTTGCGATACGTGGGCCTCTCACTGTTGTGGCCTCTCCCGTTGTGGAGCACAGGCTCCGGACGCGCAGGCTCAGCAGCCATGGCTCACGGGCCCAGCCGCTCCGCGGCATGTGGGATCTTCCCGGACTGGGGCACGAACCCGTGTCCCCTAAATCGGCAGGCGGACTCTCAACCACTGCGCCACCAGGGAAACTAGATTCTTTTCGCTGCAAGTATGTGGCAGTGGAAGATATAATGACTACTAGTAGTTTGGTGCCCCTGCCCTGATCTGTGCTAAGGCACCAGCAGTTTTACCACCATTGTTTTTGCACCATTTAGTGCAAATGTCAACACATAAAAAGGGCAAATTCACATCTCACTATCCTTATGAAAATAGTTTTGATCTCCCTGACCCATGAAAGGGTCTCAGGGATCCCCAGAGCTCTACAGAACACCTTTTGAAAACTGCTACTAGCTTAGGCCTGAGTTTCTAAACCAATTAATGTATAATTTCACCCAATCCAAGCCTAGAAGAAAGAAAAGGATTTTTCAAGGGGTTCTAAGGGGAAAGTGTTTGCATCTCTCTTAAGAATAAGCCATAAGGTTGTGCAAGTAAACTGTTCACTTTAAAATGGTTAATGGTGGAATTTCTCTGGTGGTTCAGTGGGTATGACTCCACGCTCCCAATGCAGGGGGCCCGGAATCAATCCCTGGTCAGGGAACTAGATCCCACATGCATGCTACAACTAAGAACCTGCATGCCGCAATTAAGAAGCCCACATGCTGCAACCAAGACCCAGCACAGCCTAAATAAATATATATTTTAAAAATAAATAAATAAAATGGTTAATGGTATATTCATTTTTAAATGGTTATTTTATGTTATGTGAATTTCACCTCAAAAAAAAAAGAATAAGGAAAATATGTTCCTGTTGGATACAGCTGTGCAAAGATATGTGGCCAAATTCCTCACAGCCATCTCACTACATGTCAAAATAGTCCCTACTGATACAACTGCAGTAAGTATCTCAGTACATATATCCTCACACTCTGGTGCTTTTACTCCTACAGGGCAACTTTCTAGGGATAGCTGTGAGACAGGCCTGGGACCTGGGAACCTTTGCTACAATGCTGCAAAGCTTGCACCTGGACACCTCTCCTTAAGCTATAAATACAAAGAAACTATATGGGACTAAAAATAACTGCTTGCATGCTAGGGCAAATTCTGGACCCAAAAGATACAAAGAGACCAAAAAAACCAACTGCCACTTTTGAAGAGCCTGGAGCAAAAGCAGGGTGCTGCGCATTCCCCCTGCACACAGCACCCCCTAAGGGGTGGGCAAACCACCTAAGCCACCCCTCCCGCCCAACCCCTGGACACACCCCTACCCTCACCCCACATAAGGAACCAGCTCGCTGGTCCCCAGAAAGTGAGCAAGCAAGCAAGGGAACCTATTGTTTGTTCTCACTGCCCCCTGCTACAGCAGGGGCCCCAATAAAGCCTTGCCTGAATTTCTTGTCTGGCCTCTGATCAATTTCTATTGATTAAGGAGGCCAAGAACCCTGGTCTGTAACAGCTAGTTGGATCAAAGAGTACTTCTTTGCACATTTACTTAAAAAGGATTCTGGCCTACTATAAACATAGTATGCAGAAAAATTAGTCACTCAAACCCCCACCACTGGGATTGAACCGTTTGCCACATTTGTTTCAAATCTGTTTCAAAATTAATTCATTAGAGAGAAAACTAAACTCTACCCCAATCTCTTTTTCTGTTTTCCTCTCCAGAAGTATATCATCCCTACATGTGCTGGGTACTTTTGATGCATGAAGTGATTCCATGGAACATATATTACTAATTGGTGACTTCTAAAAATTTACAAGAATGGTATCATATTGTACATATTATTTTGCATCTTGTTTTTCTGTAATAACTAATATTATGATTAAAAAAAAACTTTTGGCCTCACTGCATGGCATGAGGGATTCTTAGTTCCTCAACCAGGGATCTAACCTGTGCCCCCTGCAGTGGAAGCACGGAGTCTTAACCACTGGACTGCCAGGATAGTCCCAATATTATGATCTTTGATAAGACCTACTGCTGTCCTGTTCAATACAGTAGTCAATAGCTACATGTAGCTATTTAAGTTGAGATTAATTTTAAGTGAAATTAAAATTTCAGTTTCTTGGTTGCACTAGCCACATTTTAAGTACTCAAAAGCTACATGTAGGGACTTGCCTAGTGGTCCAGTGGGTAAGGCTCCACGCTCCCAATGCAGGGGGCCGAGTTCCATCTCTGGTCAGGGAACAAGATCCCGCATGCATGCCGCTGCTAAGAGTTCGCATGCCACAACTAAAAAGATCCCGCGTGCCACAACTAAGACCCAGCACAGCCAAAATAAATAAATATATTTTTTTAAAAAGCTACATGTGGCTAGTAGCTACTGTACTGGATAGCAGAGATACAGAACATTACCATTATTAAACAGTTCTTATATTTAATGCATTCTTTTTTCCTGCAGTGTTATATTTTCTTGCAGAAATATGACCTGGTTCATCTATTCTCTTACTGAAGAAATAGTTCCCACTTTTCCCTATATACTGTAAAAGCTTCTCTAGGATATTGACCAACACATAGAAATGCTGAGTCATAAATTATGTCTTCCATTTACCTAGTTATAGTCAAACTGCTCTGAAAGTCGTTACACCAGTTAACACTCCCACCAGCTACAGAGAACTTCAGTGACAAAAACTGAAGACCTAAGACAGTTAAGTCTTAAACTTAAGTCTTAAGACTTAAGCCTTCAAACTTAGTCTTCACCTCAAAACATCCACCAATTCTAAAGCAGCATAGGCAAAAAGGCTAAGGAATTAAGCCAGAAACCTCTCAACAGCAGAGCAGAAATCCCCAACAGTCTCTTGTGCTGGTAAAAAAAGGTTAACCTGGTTTTCAACTGAAATCCCTGTGGCGTCACAACCGAGCGTTAATGCAAAGCAGAAGTAGACTGAGGCTTACCAAGTCGGCAACCCAATGCCAACCCAGCTCAGCCCCTGAGTGGAATAAAGTGAACAGCTGACCACTCTAACTGCATAGAAGAGGAAAGGATAAATCCTCTCTAAGGGAAGATAACATCATCTGAAGCCTTTGCAGTTATTTATACACAGTGTCCAGCATTCAATAAAAAAAATTACTAGGCATCTTAAGAAAAAGGGTCATATGATAATAAAAAATAAAAACAGACAATAGTAGCGGACACAAAGATGTCCAAATGATAGAGTTAGCAGATAAGGAAGTTAAAATAACTATGAATAATGTGTTCAAAAAATAACAAAAAAGGTCAAAAAACAGATGAAAAGGCAGAGAATTTCAACAAGAATTAAAATCTATAAAAAAGAACAAAACAGGTATTATAGAACTAAAAAAGAAATCAAATTAAGACCTCACTGGATAGATTTAACAGTACACATCACGGTGCAGAAGCTATAACTAACGAATTCAAAGACAGGTCAATAAAAACTTTCCAAACAGAAGCACAGTGGTTTTTTGTTGTAGTTGATGATGTTGCCGTGGTTGTTTTACTGTTTTAAATAATGACATTAAAACAAAACAGAGCAGAACAGAGACGTGGTAAATTGTCCAAACGTCTAATGTTTGTCTACTTGGAGCTTCTGAAGGAAAGGAATGAGAGAATAGGACAAAAGCAACACCTGAAGAGATAATTTTCAAAAACTGATGAAATACTACAAACAACAGATTCAAGAAGCTCTGCAAACTCTAAATAGTATCAGTGCAAAAGAAACCACACCTAGGCAAATCATAGTATATCTACTGAAAAATCAAAGACAAACTTCTGTTTTTTTATTTTTTATTTTTATTTTTCGGCCACACCACACAGCTTGTGGGATCTTAGTTCCCCAACCAGGGATTGAACCCGGGCCCCCGGCACTGAAAGAACCGAGGCCTAACCACTGGACTGCCAGGGAGTTCCTCTTAGGGCAAAGTTTTTTAAAAAAACTATTAAGTAATATTCCAATATATAACTCAAATGATTAAGTTCACAGATCATCCAACACAGTAGCTAGTACCTGAAAACAGGTCAATAAAGGAAAAGAAAACTAGAATCTATTAAGTACTTACCAGGCAACATGAAACAGATTTTACATATGTTACCTCATTTAATCCTCACAACCACCATATGAAATAAAATCTCACTCCAACAGATAAGGAAACTAAGTCTCAGAGAGTTACTTAAACTTGACCATGAATACGCATTTGCAACGAACGAAGCTGGAATTCAAATAACAACTAACATTTATTGAGCACTTACCTTTGTGCCAAGGTTTGTTCTAAGTTATTCTATGTATTAACTCATTTATTCCTCTTAACAACCCTACAAAGTATGTTATCATTATTATGCTCGGTTTATAAATAAGGAAACTGAGGAAAATAGAAGTTAAGTAACTTTCCAAGATTATAAAACTAATAATTGGAAGGTTTGGGATTTTAATCTAGGCAATCTGACTCTAGAGCCTGAATTCTTAACCACTACACCATGCTGCCTCTCCAGGATACAAATGCTAGGTCTTTCTGAGTCCATTAAGCCAAAATACTTGTGAATTTGTAATTCATATGTCTTGAAAATCTATTTGGGGAAACAGTAACTAAAAAATTAATCCAATTAGACTCACAAACATCTTAATTTTAAAAATATGCATATCAAAGCACAACTTTATTTTACATAGTAAATGAAGGCAGAAGGTCTTACTCTATATTGTATTCAGTTAGCAGTGAAACACAACCTTAATTTAGGAGAAATATGATAGGCCACTAAGCAACTCCTGTAATTATAGTAGTAGGCATCAACAGTGGTAAATATCAACTAAATCTCCTTTAATGTGATAGTAAGAAAAAGAGATTAGGCAAAATAATAGATTCCACAATCTAACTTGTCACCTGACTTTCTCTTAAAGGAGTGTTTTTCCTAACATACCTTTTCTTGCTGCAACCTTAAGAGCAAACCACGTTGTTTCTTTCGGAGTGGGGGCATTTTATCATCTTCTCCTTTATCTCGTAGATGTCTGCAATTATTCCCATTGAGACAAAGATTAGATTAAATTTCTATTCTAATGTCAAGAATTCTCAACCACTAACAAATCTCTAACCCATTTAACATTTTCAAATGTGGATAACAGTTGCTGCATGCAGCAACTCCTAACCCAACAAATATTTTATTGGATATATGATATATGCAAACCCTAGACTATGTCCTTTAAAGATAAAATAGCTTTGAGAAATTTATAACATAGTAAAGGAATTAAGTATAAAATAACAATATAAGAGTCAGTTAAGTGATAAAAGAGAAATGCAAAGAAAATGTTATATGTTTAGGATGTCTTGAAAGCAACATGATTCAAGGATGACTGCTGTATTTCTAGCTTGAGAAACTGGGTTGATCAAATTAAACTAGATGAGGAAACAAAAACATCTTTAAAAACAAAGCATTTCCTTTTCATGAAAGGAAAAATCGAACAGTCAAAACTATGTTCACTGAAAGAACTTACTTTTTCTGATGCTCTAGCCAGGCTAATTCAGCTTTAGTTTTCTCCTTCAAGGCCTTTTCACGGAGACGCAGGAGTGAAGACTGGTGAGCTGCTCTCATTTCCTCTTCTTTCATATACTGTCTAACCATCTCCATAGTAAATTTAGAAAAGCTGTCTTGTCCTCCTGAGAATGGCATGCTCAGCTCCTGAGTTAGAGAGTTTATGTCATGTTTATCACCATCTAAACCTTTTGGAACTTAATTAACTTTATTAAAAGAGGTATGCACTTATAAAAATAAATTATGTATATAAAAAGGCTGCCAACCACGTAAAAGAACATTCTTCCAAAAAAAAAAAAAAAAAGGCATGTGAAAGCCAGTAACATTCATCTGCTAATTTATTCACCCAATAAAATTTTAACAAACAACTACTGTAAGCCAGGTACTGTCTCAGGGGTGTAAAGCTGGGTAAGAATTTGCCCCTGTTATTCAAAAGGCTTACAATTTAATGAGAAGAAAGATATAAATGAACATTTTTAAATGGAATACAGTGTTGTAAGGGCGAAGTAAGTGAAAAAGCTCAAGACATAACTTTGGCTCAGATCCTCAAAAGCCTTACATATCATTCCAAGGAATAAGTTTGTAAGCTACTTTATAAGGAAAGCAAAGCCAGATTCTATACCAAAAATATAAAACTGATATCTCAGGAAAATCATTCTGGTAGCTGACAATTGAGTTCAAGTACAAAATAATTCCTCATACCTTTGAGATAACACATCCACAACTATTTATGAAGTATCTCCACAGGTAAACTGAAACACACCTTGGCAGAGGACAGCGTAGTCTTTTCTGGGGAAGTTTCTTCATCAGAGTCATCATGATGGCCTCTTTTCTTTTCCATGTTAAATCTGCGATGACTCTCAGAAGGTAGTAAAGATCGAAATGATCTTTCTTCTATTTCATCTTCTGTCATGGATTCATCAAATTTCAGGGAATATTCTGTTGCAACAGAAGTTGAATCTATAATAAAAGAATATGGAGCAAGTAGATTTTATCATTATAACAGTTTTCAGGAGATATTCAATTAGTAGCCCTGAATAGCTTCCAATTTGTTAGCAATTATGAATAATAATGCCACAAATATTAGCATACAGATTTTTGTGTGGACATAAGTTTTCAGATCACTTGGGCAAATACCTAGGCATGTGATTGCTGGGTCATTATAAAATGCTGTGTAAATGTCTTCCAGCGGCGCTGTGCCATTTTGCATTCTCATCAGTGATAAATTCAAGCTCCTGTTGCTCAGCATCCTTGCCACCAATTTGTTGTTATTTTGGATTTTAGCTATTCCAATAGGCAAGTTATAGTATCTCACTGAGTTTTTTTTTTTTTTTTTTGTGGTACGTGGGCCTCTCGCTGTTGTGGTCTCTCCTGTTGCGGAGCACAGGCTCCGGAAACGCAGGCTCAGCGGCCATGGCTCATGGGCCTAGCCGCTCCGTCGCATGTGGGATCTTCCTGGACCAGGACACGAACTGGCGTCCCCTGCATCGGCAGGTGGACTCTCAACCACTGCACAACCAGGGAAGCCCTCTCATTGAGATTTTAATTTTCACTTCCCTATAAATATATGATATTGAAGACCTTTCCCATGTCTATCTGCCATTTGTATATTTTCTTCAACGAAGTGTGTCTGTTCAGCTCTTTTGCGTATTTTTTAATTGGGTTGCTGATTTTCCTGATGAGTTTTAAGAGTCCTTTATACATTCTGGATATAAGTCTTTTATCCAACGTGATTTACAAATATTTTCTAACAGTCTGTGGCTTTTCATTCTCTTAATAATGTCTCTTACAGAGCAGAAGTTTTTAATTTTTAACAAAGTGTACCTTATCAATTTTTTCCTTCATGGATTGTACTTTTGGTGTTGTACCTAAGAAATCATTGCCAAACCAAAGTGACCTAGATTTTCCCCCGTTTTCTTCTTCATACTAGTTTTTCAATGTTTTAATTTCTTTGGATTTTGGTTGCCCCATGAATTCTAGCCACCTTAGCTTTCTTGAAAGATAGGCATGTTCACAGCTGGATAGCTCTATTGTCCCATCCCACAGAATCCCAGAAGTCTGAAAGCTTTCCTATATTTCATCCTGTCTCTTGTCCTTTAGTCCAAACTGGCTATGTCTCTGCTAGTATAACCCCACCTCTGTGCCTGGCTTCTGCTGAACATGCTGAGATGGCTGATTAAATCCATGGGTAATGTCTTTAGGAAGTAACTATCCAGTCACACCCTTGGTGTTCTCTCCAGAACTCACTTTCTCATTTTTTACAATATAGATAGGCTGAGAATTTTCCAAATCTTCAAATTCTGGTTTCTTTTTGCTTAGTAATTCCTTCAGTTTATTTCTTCTCTCACACTTTACTATAAGCAGTAAGAAGAAACTAGGCTATGCCTTCAACATTTTACTTAGAAATCTCCTCAGCTAAATATCCAAGGTCATCACTTTTAATGTCCGCTTTCCACAAAACACTAGAACAAGTTCAGTCAAGTTCTTTGCCACTTCATAACAAGGACTGCCTATCTTCCAGTTTCCAATAACATGTTCCTAATTTCCACCTTTATTGGACTTCATCGGAATCACCTTTAATGACCATATTCCTACCAACAATCTCTGCAAGGCAGTATAGGCTTTTTCTTGCATGAACCTCAAAACTCTTCTATCCTTTACTCGTCATCCAGTTCCAAAGCCACTGCTACACTTTTAGTATTTGTTATAGCATCACCCCAACTTCTAGGTACCAACATCTGTATTAATCAGCTAGGGCTGCCATAACTATAGACTACTATATCCCTATATTATATTCACTATAAAATTTACAGAAAAAATTTTTAAAGGATGAAAAAATTTTTAATTTAAATATTTTCTTCTTACACTCCAAAGACTGTCTTGCCTATCCTGCTTTGAAGACTACAGTTCTAGACTATCAATCAAAAGCACTACTTAATGACCAGTTATTTAAAAAATAAATCTAGAATGGAGGCCATTAATTTACCAACTTAATGTCTTAAAGGTGCCATTTGTTGCTAGATTCTGTTTTCTCTGCTATATTATTTACTACCCATGATTTGATAGGAGTACAGCTTTAATTTATGATCCAGGAAAAGTAATGAATTTTAATCTATTTAATATATCTGATGTTATCATCATTTATAATAAATTGTACATTATTTAAAATTTAAAGTTCTAATAATGTATTCTCCTTTTTATGATCGTGTTACACATCTACAGTAGGATAAAAGTAATTTTTTTCAGTACTGAGTATATATTCCATTCACATGCATGGTCACCTAGATTTAGTCTTGCCTCCCCTCAGAATCATGACACACAACTGTGTAAAATATTAGCAAGGTTACTACTGGCATGGTGTATGGCCTTCAAACAGTTTCACCTGAATACATTTAATATCAGACATAAAACCTTGTCTAATTATATTAATTAGTTCAGTCACAAATATCTCAAAGGGTTCTGGAAGCCTCCCCAAACGATAATTATACATGCATGTGCAAAGAAAGTTACCTTTCTCATCGGGAAGAGATGGTACACTATCACTTCGTAGAGAATCATCCACAGCAGTCTGGACCTGTTCATCAATAGAACTCTCCGTCTTTTCACCATGAAGTTTCTTCTCATTTTCCTTACAAGATGGAACTGAAGGACTTTCTTGACGGCTGCTACCACTACTACTCCTGTTTAAGGATATTATGGAAACAGACCAGAAAAAAAATAAAGGTAACAAAATAAGGATCATAACTTCAAAGTAAACTTATTTGGCCAAGGAAATGTGCCTTATGATCAAGATACGAAATGACGAAAGATATAATATAAAAGATAAAAATGCTACGTAGACATAAGTCTGAGAAGAAACTTTCAGGAAAGATGAGTAGAAGAAAGGAAGATTTCACTTTTAAATAGTCATAATGGAGAACCACTATTCTCAGGCTATCACTCCCTTTTTTCCTTTCATTTTAAAATCAATCTACTGGGAAAAGAGGCTTCTATCTGCTGTTAAATTATAAACCTCATAATTTATCGCAGTCTGCTTCAATTCCCAACTATTCTACTGGAACGGTTCTTGTAAACTCCACCTAAACTCTGTCAAATCCAATAGATAATTTCTTTTTCTACAATATCAGAGGTATGAACCTCTTATCTCCTGTTTTAAAAGTTCACTAAAGCAAATGTAGTAAAGTGTTAACACTAGGGTAACCTGGATGAAAGACATTTGGGAACTTTATATTATTCTTGCAAAGTTGTTGTAAGCTTGAAATTATATCAAAATTAAATGATAAATAAAAGTGTTCTCCGTTCTTATATTCCCTGACTCTACTCCCACCTGCTTCTCTTCCTACCTCCCTAGCAAGTTTTCCTGTGTTTCTTTCGCTTCCTTTTAATTTTTCTATCTTTTCTTAAAATGACTGTACTTCCTAGGGTTTTGGTTTTGGTTCCTTTCTCCTTTATGCTATATACTCTCCTTGGACAATCTTATGCATCTCTATAATTTCAACTGCTATCATTTGGAATGAGCCTCAAATCTGTATCACTAGCTCCACCCTTCCCCTGACTTTAAGCCTCAAGTTTCCAAATGCTTAGTGAACTTGTTTTCAAGTTCAGTGTTTTCCTTCCTCCCTCTTTGCTTTCCTTAATTTATCCATTCACTGAAGATAAATATATAGCCAATCATAAGCCAGGTTTTGAGATCCTCTGAATAAGCTATTTCCTCTTGTGACATGCCCTTCCTTCCCTCTCTGCCTAATGAATTCAAGACTCAGTTGAAGTATCATTTCTGCAAATTGTTTGTGGACCCCTTCTCCACTCCCAAGGAAGGTCTGTCTCTGTGTTTAGTGTTTTTTTGTGCATATTTCTACGATAGTATTTATTAGAATATTACGCAATTATCTGTCTGGCTTAATAAATGTTTTCGAAAGGATAAACTATAATAAAGCTATAAGGTAAAAGGCAGAATGCAAGAGCCTGCAAGTGCTTTGGAGTCAGTAGGATATGGGGTTAATCTCAATTCTTCCACTTAGCAGTTACACACCAATCATTCACTCAATAAACATGTAGTAGATTGCCTACTATGTGCTAGGCATTTTGTTAAGCTCTGGGGATACAAGAATGACACAGTCTTCATTAGTCTACCAACAAGTGTGGGTAAAGATGTGGAAAATTTTTATATTCCTGGTGAAAATGTAAAATGGAACAGCTGTTTTGGAAAACAGTTTGGCATATCTTCAAGATGTTAAACAGTTACTATTATGACCCAGCAATCCTTTTCCTAAGTATATACCCAAGAGAAACAAAAACACATGACCACACAAAAACTTGTACACGAATGTACACAGTGGCACCATTCATAAGAGCCAAAAAGTGGAAACAATCCTAATGTCCATCAACTGATGGATAATTGTGGGATATCCATGCAGTAGACTATTTGGCTATATAAAGGAATAAAGTACTGATACATGATAGACAAACTTTGAAAACATTATGGTAAGTCAAAGAAGCCAGTAGCAAAGAACCACACATTGTATGATGCTATTTATATGAAATGTCCAAAACAGATAAAAATCCATATAAAATAGAAATAGAGAATAGATTAGTTGTCACCAGAGGCTGGGAAAGGACATAAGAAGTGACTGTTAATGGGTACAGGGCTTCTTTTGGGGATGATGAAAATGAAGCCCTCAAAGAACTCCAAGTCTAGTCTACAAGTGGTAAGTAAAGGAGTGAGAATATAGAAGGTGGTAAAGGCTGTAATAGTTATATGGAGTGCTGTGGAAGAACACAGAAGGGATCTCTAAAGCAGATAAGGGGTAATACTGATTCTTAAAGGGCAAGTAAAAGTAAACTAAATGAAATGGAGCAGGGAGGGTCCAGAAAGAAGGTACATCATATGTAATGGCACAGGAGACAAAGAGAGCATGGCTCTTTAGAGAAATGCAAGTAGTTAGAACCAGTAGAATACGGTAAGAGGGGAAATGCCAAGTGACAGGGCTGGAGATGGACTAAAGACTCAATAATAAAGGGACTTTCACACTATACTAAGTGGCTCTGAGGAAACACTGAAGGTTTCAAACAGGTAAATAACCAACTGGCTGAAAATTTTAGAAAAATCACTCTGGTTGCCATGTGGTTAATGTATGAAGTGGGGAAAGGTTACAGGACAGGGAAACCTATTAGGAGTCCACTGCAGTAACTCAGATGATGGCCTAAATTAAGTGTCAGTGAAGGTTAAATGAAAGTCATATAGTTCCAGACACAAAGTACTTAATAACTGTTGGTACTTACCCCACATTAATCTTCATGTTTTTTAGTCTCATGATTTAATTTTTAAATTGAGGTTTTAGTATACTTTGACAATATAGGTATCCTACCTCTAAGAATGCTGGAAAGAGGCCTCTAAAACCTTTTAATCCAAGGACAGAACCACAATTGAAAATTATAGATGTTAATACTTGTGCCAAGTACAAAGACAAAGTATTCAATCTTCTTTCATAATGATAAAAATTAGTACATACAGAAATGTCAAAAAATATGGATGTCAGCAAAGCAATGTGCTTTGGAGCCAGACAAACCATGGTTCAATTCCTTGGTGTGCCACTAGCTATGTGACTGTGGGTGAGTTTCTAAACATCTCCATGAGCCTCAGTTCCCTTATCTATAAAAAGAGGATAATATCTGTCTTGGAAGATTGTTGTGAAGATTAAATGCAGGAAGAACAACTTATACAGTACTTGTACAATGTAGACTGTCAAGGAATGGTAGCTATATTATTACATGGAACAACTATTTTGTAAATCAGCTAATTAAATGGGGGAAGCCAGAACAGAAGGGAAGACACTATTTCATTTAAAGAAACAAGATTAAGGAATCAAAAAAAAGCAATGTCTAAGCCATTTATCAGACTTTACTAAATCAAAGTCTCTTTACCTTCTCTCGCGATTCTTGTACCTTGAAGACTCAGAATAACTATCATATGAAGGGGAAAACCTCTGATGCTTGGAGTCAAGGGTCCCTTCTTTACTCTGAGAGAGTGGACCAGATTGACTTTTCCTACAAAGAAAATAAAAACTGATTAAAACATTTAAAGTCTCAAACAAGAGAAAGATTTTTAAGTACTGCTTAATATTAACATGAGATAAAATCTTGAATTAATAGAAATTATGAAATAACTGTTGCAAAGTATTTGAGAAAGAAAGGCATTTGCTCACAGAAAAGCGTACAACACATTAAAGAATATCTTCTATTTATTACGAGAAATAAACACAAATCACCCCAAGTATCAATGAATGTGAATAGAGACTTAAAATCTATGAATTAGAGACAGTCAAAATGTGATGTAAAAAAATACACATACGGGACTTCCCTGGTGGTGCAGTGGTTAGGAATCCGCCTGCCAGTGCAGGGGACACGGGTTCAAGCCCTGATCTGGGAAGATCCCACATGCTGCGGAGCAGCTAAGCCCGTGCACCACAACTACTGAGCCTGCACTCTAGAGCCCCGAGTCATAACTACTGAGCCCACGTGCCACAGCTACTGAAGCCCGTGCTCCTAGAGCCCGTGCTCCGCAACAAGAGAAGCCACCGCAATGAGAAGCCCGCGCACCTCAACGAACAGTAGCCCCCACTCGCCGCAAGTAGAAAAAAGCCAGCGTGCAGCAACAAAGACCCAACGCAAACAAAAATAAATAAATAAATTTATTTTAAAAAATTACACATAAACATGATGACATCACCCAGTCCTGCCTAAAAAACTCTCCAATGACTTTACATTGCTCCTAGAATAAACTCCAAAATCCATAAGATCTGCAAAGTTCTACCATAATCTGATCCCTGCATCATCTCCTACCATTCTCCTCTTTGCCCTTTGCCCCCAGTCACTTTGGTCTTCCTTCATCTTCTCCTCCACCTTTGCATGTATTGACCTGCCTATTCCTTACCTCCTTTACATCACTGACTCCCTTTCATCCACTAGATCTCACCATAAGCTCTACTTCCTCAGGAAAACCTTCTCTGACCACCTTGCTATTCAAACTCCTTTGTTGTGTATCTCAAAGTCACATGTTCCTTTCTTTCATAATGCTTAATTTGTAAGTGTTCATTCACTTAAAGGATATTTGATTAACGTCTCTCTTCCCCACCAGACTGTATGCCCATAACTGTATTTCCAGTACCCACAACAGTGCCTGGGACATAATAGATACTCATGACATATCTGCTGAATGACTGGATATTAACCTATCTGTTTCAGCTCTTGTCCTTAGTTGTTTCACGAAGTCTGGAGCATACTGCCGCTGGTGGTCATAGAGCGTTGCTAGGGGAGCTCCTGAAGCAGTGATGGCATCTGAGATATGAGTTCGAGTCAACTCTGCCATCTAAATATGAACACAACAAGGCAAAGTAGATATAAAAAGGTAACATCACAGAAGGACTGAGAGTGAGCAGAGTGTCTTAGAAAGATCACTGGACTGAGAGCAAGCAAATTCTGCCATATTAGGTAAAATATTTTGGGCATGTCATTTAGACTCTTTAAGTTTCAACAACTTCCTTATAAAAATAGAGCTAGACCACATGATTTCTAAGGTTTCACCCAGCTATAACAATCTATGAATTATTAGACAGAAAACCTTCAAGTCCAAAATAAGCCATAGTAAACCAAAAATTAAATCTTCCTTCAAGAATCAATTCAATTAGAACTTCCTATCTAAGTCTTTTCTGACCAACAATGTGAAGTACATCTTCCCTACGCTTAGCCATTATTGCCATGTATTATTCATTTGGTATTTATCTAATCGCTGCTTTGACGAATTGAAGTGTTTTTGAAATCTTTGTTAATTGTAATCTAAAATTTTCTTGAGAAAAGAGACTCTATACTTATTTGCACAACCCCATGGTACCCATCATATAGTAGGTTCATGGCTTTTTAATAACAGAATCATTTCACAAACAGTCCTAAATAGTAACTGCTAAAATAAACTGTAACTTTATAGATTATGATATCCTATATAGAGACAGCAGTAAAACTATTTCTGGCTTTATCTTTGGTATAATTTTAAAAAAAGGACACTAATATCACTCTGGGTAACAATGAAACATCTTCATACAAAACAGATCCATGGCTCCGTGGGACTAAGATTGGTGACTGACTGCAAAGGGCATGAAAGAATATTTCCAATACTCTTAAAAGTTTTATTTCTTGATTATGGTGGTGTTCAGAGGAATAGATAGATACGATAAAGAAATATATATAGATACCTATATCTATCTGTCAAAACTCATAAAACTGTGCACTTAAAATGGACATATTTTATTGTTTGTAAATTACACATCAATAAAATTGCTATTTTTTTAAAAAGCTTACTCAGGGGCCAAAATATAGAGTTCTTCTGCATCTTTTTCTGTCCCCTATATCGTTCACATGGACAACACACTACAATAAATGATGCCTCATTTCAATAGGGTATGGCCCTCATTGAAAGTCACTTATCAAAAGTATGCATTCGCTAGATGTTAGAAACCCATGACTGCTAAGACCAAAGGTAATCAGACTGACTAAAAAGAACTAAAAGGAAAAGGGTTCTCAGTGGCTCTCACCTCACAGATTTGGCGTGCTGCATCTGTGGTCAGGCGAGCAGTCTCTGTTTGCTGAGCAGCTATTTTACAAGTTGCTTCCTGCAGGACTTCAGTTACATCCCGTTGTGATTTAGCCACCTGCTGCAATGATTCCGCATGGACCTGTTAATAAAAGAGGGTGAAAAGAGAACTTACTTTATGTCTCAGTCTCATCCCACCCACATTAGTTTTAACTTGTAAATTTGTTTCATGGATCAAATGCCTTGAGGAAAAAAACAAAAACAAAAACCTTTGACTACTATCTTGATTTCATGTCTTAAAATTTAGAGTTTAAAATCTGGAATCTTAAAATCACTGCTGAAGTTTAAGTCTTAACTCCACTGTTCACAAGTTGATGTGTCTGTAGACAAGTAACTACTGTGTACCTCAGTTTCCATTTCTCTAAACTGGGGATAGGCCTTGACTACTTAATTTCACAGGGTTGCTACAAGAATCAAATGACATGAAATGAACTCATATGGTATAATGTACTAAAACATTATTATTTACATCTTTCCTTTTTACTCCTATATAACTAAAAGAATACTAAAGTGATTTCAAGGATAGAGATTTGCAAAAGAAGCTACCTGAGCTGCTTTGCTTCGGGTTTCTTCTAATTGTCTCTGACACTCCAGAGCCTCTTGTTCAGCCTTCAATTTCAAAAGGGCCAAGTCTCTTTCATGGCGTTGCTGCTGTGCCTTCAAAATAAAGAAATGATCAACTATTAATTCTAAGATACTAAACTATTTCAAAGCAGAAACTAAATTAAATAGAACGCTGTTTTCCTAACACAGATCTTTTGAAGCAACTAATCAGAGCCTAAAGGAAAGACAGGAAATAGCGTAGACATCAACCATTTATCATTTATCTAAATATTTAGTGACCACCTACTGTGTATCAAATAATATAGTAATATAAAAAATTTCCAAGACATGCAGGACTAAGAACTCATATCAAAAAGCTAGTTTAAAAGAAAAGCTATGGTACCTAACTCTTTGGAGGAGATTAAAACATCCTAAATATAAGAATAAAGATAATGCTTCACACCTCACAATTTTATGATTCCTTTATTTTGACTTTGAAGGAGCAGCTTCATAAAAATGTTGCCCTCCAAAACGTCTCCTTCTTAACAGGACTGTTTCTTTCAATTATTCCATACGATATTATCTATAAATTTATATGTTTTCATTTCTTCTGGAATAGTGCTAAATAATATAGGTTCTCTAAAGGTGGTAAGGCTGTATATAAAGTCATACAATGCCCTGTCCGTATTTGGAAACCCAGAGATATAATGTATCCTTAAAATGGTAGATAACGTCAGCGGTTTTTCAGATTTCAAGGAAAGGATGACAACTGCAATAGGGCCATTTCCTCAATCCAGTGATTTTTTTAACAAAGTTGGTATCAGCCCCTCTCCACTGTCCACCAGTGAGCATTTGGAAATGTCTGGAGAGCTTTTACTGTCACAATGAATGGACAGCACTACTGTTATTTATTGGGAGGAATGAAGGAAGGCTGAACAGTTCCATACAAAAGAACTATCTATAGGTATTTTAAGAGTAACAACTAGAAAATGAAATTGAAAAAAAAATCATTTATTATCAAAAGACATAAAATATTTAAGAATAATTTTTAAAATGTGTAAGACCACTACACTGAAAATTACACTGCTGAGAGAAATATTTAAAAACCTGAACAAACAGAAAAAAATACTATGTTCATGAATTAGAAGATGCAATATTGTTAAGATGTGAATTCTCCCCATACTGATCTATAGATTCAATGTCATTCAAATCAAAATGCCACCAGGCTTCTAAAATTTTTTGTAGAAACTGACAAACTGATTCTAAAAGTTATGCAGAAATGCAAAAACGTAGAATAGCCAAAACTATCTTGAGAAAGAACAAAGTTGGAGTAATTACAGCCTGATTTCAAGATTCACTATGGGGGAGTGGGGGAGGGATATATTGGGAGACTGGGATTGACATATTCACATTACTATATATAAAATAGAGGACCTGCTATAAGGACCTACTGTATAGCACAGGGGACTCGACTCAGTACTTTGTTATGGCCTAAATGGGAAAAAAAAACTAAAAAAGAGTGGATATATGTGTATGCATAACTAATTCACTTGGCTGTACACCTGAAACTAACACAATATTGTAAGTCAGCTATACTCCAATAAAAAAAAATTTTAATTGAAAAAAAGAGAAAAAAATAGTATGGTACTAATAAAGCTATAGTAAAATAGTATGGTACTAGAAAAACAGTACGGTACTACACAAATAAGTCAATGGAAAAGAACAGAGTGCAGAAACAGACCAACACGTAAATGATTACTTAAATGTTGATAAAGCTACCAAGGTAACTGAAGAAAATGGTGCTAGAACAACCAAACATCCATATGGGAGGAAAGAATTTAACTTTGACCCCTTCCTCACAACCTGTAATTAACTTGAAATGGTTCACACACTTAAATATAAAAGCCAAAACTATAAAGCTTTGGGGAAAAAATAAAAGAATATCTTTGTTAGAGTACCTTAATATCTTAGGGTAGGCAAAGTTTTCTTAGAATACAAAAAGCACTACCCATAAAAGAAAAAGATTAAAAACTAGATTTCATCAAAATTAAAATCTTCTGCTCTTCAAAAGACAGTTTAAAAAAATGAAAAGGCAAATCAAGGATGAAAAGCAATATTTGAGATATATCTGAAAAAGACTTGTTTCTAGAATATACAAAGAACTCCTACAACTCAATAAGTAAGACATCCCGATCATGAAGTACGCAAAAGATTTGAACATATTCACAAAAGAAGACATAAGTTTGATCAATAAATATACTAAAAGATCAATCTCATCAATCATAAAGGAAATGCAAATTAAAACCACAATGAGATACCACTTCACCCTCACTACAATACACAATGATAGCAAAGATATAATAAAACTAGAACTCTCATATATTGCTGTCAGAGTATAAGATGTTACAACTATTTTGGAAAACAGAATGGCAGTTTCTTATAAAGTTAAACATACACTTAACCCAAGCAATTACACTCCTAGGTATTTAGGCAAGAAAAATAAAAATATGTGTTGTATACAGAGCATTGCAAAAAAGTATTCAGAGCAGGAATACTTATGGTAGCCAAAAACTGGAAATAATACAAATGTACATCAACAGGAGAATGGATAAATGAATTGTGATATATTCATCAATGGAATGTTACTCAGCAAAAAAACTAAAAGCAACATCATGGATGCAATAACATGGATTAATCTTAAAAACGTTATGTTGCATAAAATAAGCTAAACAGGGGCTTCCCTGGTGGTGCAGTGGTTGAGAGTCCGCCTGCCGATGCACGGGACACGGGTTCGTGCCCCAGTCCGGGAGGATCCCACATGCCGCGGAGCGGCCCGTGAGCCATGGCTGCTGAGCCTGCGCGTCCGGAGCCTGTGCTCCGCAACGGGAGAGGCCACAACAGTGAGAGGCCCACGAACACACACACACACACACACACAAAAAAAAAGCTAAACACAACAGAGTACAAAGTATACTTCCATTTTATGAAGTTCTAGAACTGGCAAAAATAAACTATGGTGATATGAATCAGAATACTAATTGCCTCTAGGAGGGAAGATTAACTGAAAAGGGGCCTGGGTGAAACTTCTGGGTGACTGAAGTGTTCTATATTTTGATTAGGGTGGTTGTTACATGTTCAAAATTCATCAAATTATACACTTAAATTCTGTGTATTTTACTATATTTAAATACTACCTCAGTTTTAAAAAAAAAAAAAATATATATATATATACCAATAGCATTCCCACCGAGGAACACTGGATTTTTGTTAGCTAATGGAAAGTCCTATTATCCTGGCATTACCAAATACTTAGATCTCAGAAACTTTTCTTTTTAGTACAAATAACGTATTAAAAAACAAAACAAAGAAACAAAAACTCAACCATTTCTGACCTGTCACAAAAAAGAGAAAATATTGAAAATGTTTGATAAGCTGATTTTCACACTGTCACGAAAAATGTAGAGAACGTGGAAAATGAAGTATTTGAAAGAGAATGATTGTATTATTGTTCTGCTGCCAAATACTGCATGTTTAATTATCTTTTTAGCATATGATAGTTCTTCTCAGGGTTATTTATAGCTACTGTATGACAGACTGTTTTTTTCTACTTGGCAAGTTAAAGTTGTTTTTTTAACTCATTAAAACTATTTGAAATAGCAAAGAAAAGAGAAAAAAAATGCAGAAAACTAAAGAAAACTCCACAAATACCTTTATGATCTGAGCCAGAGACACACTCTCCTGCTGAGCAAGTGAAATGCCTCTAACTCTTTCTACATCTGATAGTTGGCGCACTGACTCCTCAATGGCACTCAAGTAACTGAGTTCTGCTGCCATACGATGCTGGAGGCCAGCAGGAGAAAAGCGCTTAGAACCTGGAAGGCATATAATTGTCAAATATCAAAGTTCACATGAAATTACATCTCAGATTTCTAAAATTCATTTCTCATTTTAAGGTCCAAAAACAAGTCTGCTTTCCTCTTTAGGAAAGAGAGTGACTTATTAGTACAATGTTTCTTAATAGTCACTTCTCTTATGTGTGTATGAGCACACATACATGCATGTGTACATAATACATATATACCTATGAACACTTAGGAGTACATATATGGGATACATTTTTCAACTGTCTTTTGAATAATGCTGGCAAAATGGGAAACGTCACCACTATTGAATCTCTCGCGCTTTTCAATATTTATTTTCGGGCACAATTTTTGTTTTCAAAAAGTAATTGCATTCACTTGAAACAACATTTCTCTATGGTTTAATTGAAAGAAAAGACATTTTCGGAAAAAAATTAATATCTTATTTTTTAAATTACAGCTGCATGGATCTACTTGCCTGGTGTTGAAGCCATCTCTGTCGTTGTTCTGCTGGCAGCCAGGTTCGTATCAGCAAAAGTTGCATTAGGCTTAAATCCTGTTATAGTTGGAGTCACTACTATTGAGGATTTAGATCTTTCTAATGAAGTTCCTGGAAGGTCAAACTGCAACAATTTCTGGGAACTTGGAGATAGGGGAGAAGTTGGAGTTTTCTGTGATCTTCCCTTGTCTGATGAGACACTAGAAGTTTTGTTTCATAAAGACATTAGAGAAAGGAAAACTACTTCAAGAACCATCTAAACAATTAATAAGAACAACATGCATAACTTTATTAACATTTGCTTTAGAAAGATGTGATTCAGGCATTTATTCATTTAACAGAGTCGCTATGCTGAGTGAATGACTATGAACACTCCTCTTATTGCTAGATTTACAGTGGGGAACAAGCTAGGGACAAACCCTGCCCAAAATAATATGGAAAAGGGGTCTCTTGATTAAATTGGCACTTAACTCTTTCCTCTACAATGTACATTTATCGTGAATCACTTATTGTAGTATCAGGCAAAATCCTCTAGAATACCTGGAGCTTATATAGTATCAGGCAAAATCCTCTAGAATACCTGTAATAAAATTACAACCATACAAAAAGGCAAGGTCAAGCCTATTTTATAAAAAAAATCTTAAAATATGTCTCTGAAAGAGAGTATCATTTTGTGTTAAAAATTTTTAAATGACAAAAATTACTCGTTATTCCTCTTAACCAAAAAGTCACAGCAAAAATTTTTCATACTAACCATCTCTAAATACTTTATATATGTCCATTTGTTTCTGTCCACTTTTTAATGCTATAGCTCTTTCCTGAACTTTCTAAGAAGTAACCTCTCATAGCAGTTTGATTAAAACAACTCAAGGACACAAGGCACATGTCTAGCCCCTCTTTGAGAAATTATGCTCATTAAAGGTATTGTTTCTCATAACAAGAAGCATGCTGCCTTGCACTAACCATTTATTTACTGACTAAATTACTCAAATACCCTATAAGGCATGTTAGCAGTTAGCATATTTCAACATCTAAAGCAAGCTTACTTTTAGCTTTAATAAAACTATGAAATGGTTTTCAAAGGTAAACATTTCTCTTATACCAGCATTTAAATATTTGAATAAAAGTAGTCTTGAGAGGCACTCACTTGTTTCCAGTGACCTTTAATTTTCTACTGACGGTTTAGAGAAATACATTTTTAACAGTCTGACAATTTCATTTATGGAACATAAAAAGAATTATCATTGGGCTTCCCTGGTGGCGCAGTGGTTGAGAGTCTGCCTGCCGATGCAGGGGACACGGGTTCTTGCCCCGGTCCGGGAAGATCCCACATGCCGTGGAGCGGCTGGGCCCGTGAGCCATGGCCGCTGAGCCTGCGCGTCCGGAGCCTGTGCTCCGCAACGGGAGAGGCCACAACAGTGAGAGGCCCGCGTACCACAAAAAAAAAAAAAAAAAAAAAAAAAAAAGAATTATCATTACTTCTGTCTCCTAATAGATCTCCATGAAAGAATTCCAACACAACATCAAAACAAACTACTCTGTCTGAATCTCACCTTATGGTTTTACAAGATGAATTTATATTTGTTCTGCAGAGACTTCCCCAGATTAGCGTTTCCAATGATGTTAGTTAAGTTTCCCAAAAAATAAAAAGGAAACAAAGGGAAAGAGTGTGGAGACAGACAATGTCTACAGCCATGTAAGTTAAGAAAAAAATAGGTTAAATAATTTTTAAAAAATCTGGATTCCTTTGCATCAAAACCTCAAATTGTTTTATCCACTGTGAATCTCCACAGGTGGAAAAGTGGGGGTCTAGACTATAGTATGGGGCATTTATCAACTTATTTGGCTATGGATTCTGTTTCAGAAATGTTTAACTTTGTAGATTTTGCCAATTAAATCATCAGAGTATCTCTCAAGGAAAGGTAAAGTTTTCTGAATTCCAAAATCATTGACAAAGAAATTAAAATTCAACTTTAAACATAGCAATGATGGTATTAATGATACAGCATTATCTGCAACATGAAAGCATTAAAAATGATTATCTGTGACACTGTACTAGAAAAAGCACATAGTTTTAAAATAAAAAAGAAATATTCATGTCTTCTCAGAGCTTAAATTTCCAGAAGGACAAAACCAGTGCAGCAGATAAAAAGTCACGGAGACAGAGTAGGAACTGTACCTAAAGCAATAGTTATGTGTAAGCAATAGGCCAAGTGCATAATATATTATGATATTAAAAAGAAGGAAAAAACCAGAGTGTACAAGTTCCATAATCAATGTAAGAGTGAGATTTCAAAATCTGCTTGAGTCATCTAATAAGTTGAGCAGAAGAGAAAAGTTCAGAGGTACAAATAAACAATGATACCAAAAGAACACTAAGCGGTTATGTTTAAAGAGTGGAAGAATACAGTTGAGAAGAAAACTGTATAAACGAAGGAAATAAGACAGTCTTTGGTAGCCTAGTGATAACACTTCAAATGAAGTTAAGCTCTTAATGTTGATCTCTGGGGTAACTGTGAGCTCCCAGAGTACCCTAAGGAGAGTAGTTGCTTGGTCAAAGGATTGAGTCAAGAAAACAACTGTCGCAATGGCATTTAGAATACAAAGGTAGGTTGTGCTAGAGGCAGAGAATTCCTGTGGGAGTGGTTGTAATTGTTTAGGTGAGAGATGACTATATTCTAAAATATAGATAAAGACTAGAGCTATGAACAAAACCACAAAAAAACATAAATTTATTAAGTGAATTCTCTGAACATAAATGATATTGTAACTTTAATTAAATATGAATTACAGTAAAAAATATGCATTACTTTACCTCAAAGAATGCCCAGAAAGATCCTCCAAAGTGCTATCAGTGTCAGGAGTCTGCTCATAATCTTTAACAGAAAGTTTGCTACTGGTCCCAGATTTCTTTCCTTGATGAGAGCCACGTTCTGAACTAGAGTGTACTTTTTCTTCATCAAGAAGTGAGTTCTGAATATTTCCAGTGAGTGAATCTAGCCCTGTAAAGTAAATTTCTTATAAAATTGATTCCCAATATTAGAAGCTACTGAGAGATAATTGATACCTAGATTTCAATAAAATAACAAAAAGTACAAACCAGAATACCTTAAAATGGACTTTAAAAAATTTGTTTTTCATATGTAAGATAAAGCAGTTCTTCATTCTTTGCTTCCATTTAAGGAAAGTGAAATTTCTTCCATTAATATCTCCCACTTGCTATTAAAAAATAAATTGTTCTTAGATCAAATGTTTAAAAACAAAGACAAAAACATTAAACAAGAATGAAGTACTACTCTATCCCTATAAAAAAGTAACCAAAAGGAAATTTTTTAAGGATAAAACCCAGAGGTAAGCGAAAAATGGTATCAACTGCCAACTGAACTACATAATCCTTTCAAAAAACTCTATGGCAAGAACTAAGTAGCCAGATTCATAAAACTGTTCATATTCTCTGACTAAGAATAATCTTACTTACAGGGGTATCTTAAGGAGATTATTGAAACAAACGAAACACAGATTGTGCATGACATTCAATGCATAACTTTAAAATTAAAAAAATTTCAGGACTTCCCTGGTGGCGCAGTGGTTAAGAATCCGCCTGCCAATGCAGGGGACATGGGTTCGAGCCCTGGTCTGGGAAGATCCCACATGCCATGGAGCAACTAAGCCCATGCGCCACAACTACTGAGCCTGCGCTCTAGAGCCCTCGAGCCACAACTACTGAGCCCACGTGCCTAGAGCCCATGTTCTGCAACAAAGACAAGCCACCGCAATGAGAAGCCCGAGCACTGCAACGAAGAGTAGCCCCCGCTCACCGCAACTAGAGAAAGCCCGTGCGCAGCAATGAAGAACCGACACAGCCAAAAATAAGTTAATTAAAAAAAAAGTTCAACCTACATTTCCAACAATAGAATTGTCTATATTACATAGATAATGGTAACTTGAATATTTAAATAGCACTCTGTAATTTAAAATGCACTGCATATATATTACCTTATTGCTCTTAAACACCTTATGAAGTGGGTACCATATAATTAATTTGCTGATGAGGTAACTAGAGATCTATGAGGCTAAATAACTTAAGGATACACAGTCGATAGCAGAAATGGGACATAAACCCAGGCCTCATGACTCTAAGTCTAAGGCATTGTTCACCTTGATGATATGTTTCAACAGCAGCACGGAAAAATATTTGCTAGGTTAAAAAAAAAAGCAGAAAAAAGAATCATGTGCACATTATAATGACAGTTGAAATATTTTTTAATGTAGATATATGGTTAAAGATCAAAAGAAAATGGAAAAGTAAAGAAAAAAACAATTATGCTGCACACCCATGTTCATAGCAGCATTAATCACAATAGCCAAAAGACAGAAGTAACTCAAGTGTCCTTCAACATTGACTGCAATAACAAAACATGGTATATACAGACATACAATGAAACATTAGTCAGCCTTAAAAAGGAAGGACATTTTGACACATGCTACAACATGGATGAACTTTGACAACATTATGCTAAGTAAAATAAGCCATCCAGTCACAAAAGAACGAATATTGTATGATTATACACCCATATGAGGTCCTAGAGTAGGCAAATTCATAGAGATGCACAAAGTAGAACAGCTGTTACCAGGGGCTAAAGGGAGGAGAAAATGAGAGTTATTATTTAGTGGGTATAGAGTTTCAGTCTGGGATAACGAAACAGTTGTGGAGATGGATAAAATGGTGATAGTTGCACAAAAGCGTGAATGAACTTAATGCCACTGAACTGGACACTTAACAATGGTTAAATTTCCTAGTCAAATTCATAGAGGCAGAAAGCAGAACGGTGGCTGCCAGGGGCTGGAGAAGGAGGAATAGGGAGTCACTGTTTAATAGGTACAGAGTTTCAGTACAGGATGATGAAGACGTTCTGGAGACCTATGGTAGTGAAACTTCGTTGCAAACAGTGTGAATAAATTTAACGCCACTGAATGGTACGCTTAAAAATGGTTAAAATAGCAAATTTTATGTTAGCTATTTTTACCAATAAACAATAGGTAAATTTAAAAATTATGCTATATTATGCTGTAGTGATAGTAATGAGGTAACAATTTTTCATTAAAATTTGGTTTAAAAAAGGAAAAATGAGAACAGTCTTACCGTATGAGAAATATCAAACCCAACTATCAATCAAAGAAATGCAAATCACTTCAATGAGATGCCATTTTTCATTATTAGATTAGCAAATATTTTTAAAGTAATGAAACCTTGAGGGTCATTCAGTACACACAGGAAATAATACTCGTACACCATTTTCATGGGAGTGCAAACTCATATATCCTTTCTTGAGGACAACTCAAAAAATATATAAAAATCATTTTCCAGCCAAGCCCTTGACTCAGAAATTCCACCTGACTCATAGTAATTCATCCTAGGAAGCTATGTAAAGATATATACAATGAATCAAATATGCTGACTGCATTATCATAATGGGGAGAAAAACACACAAATAATCTAGACGATTATTAATCAATGAGAAAGGATTCTATAATCTAAAATCTATTCATGATCCCTAGGCTAGAAGTAAGCTATTAATACTGTTTATCTCTAAATTTTCCATAATACAGACGTACTCTTATAATAAAAATACTTCATTCATTTAATATATTTTTTCAAAAATACACAATTGAAAAATTGTTCTTGATTTCAAAAAACTAGAAATTGTAGACAATACAATGGTCTAAGCAAGAAAGATCTAAACTCCAAACAAGGGACCTATATACAAAGAAAACGTTTGCCCACAGTTTAAAAGACTGCCAAAGGAAAGTATATTTATATGTTTTAAAGTTAAATTAAGATAAATAATTTTTTCTTATGATTACCACTTTAATCTACCAACTATTTTCAACTACATTGGGAAGGAGCTGAGTGAGCATGCAGACAATCTTTTTCACCACCAGATGGAGCATATACAACAAAATTTATACATCTTAGAACTTTGGGATAAAGTACTAAGTTTAAGTTGATGCTGTGGAAAGTAAAATATATGTTTTTTTTTTTTAAGGCATTGTGAGAGGGATCAGGGAAAGTGAAAGCCAAAGACAGTACCTGTATTTCACCTAACCAAGTTTTAGATTATAATTTTTAAAACCTATACTGAATCATATTGTCTATATACTCATATATTTAATATATCATGGTATCTTAACTTGTACAATATATTGCAGTAGAAGGTACACTTGATTTAGGAGTTAGAAGCCAGAATCTAGGCTTCGCCAGTAACTAGTTAGTAACCTTAGGTGAGTCACTAACATAACAAAGATCGGCATTTTTGAGCAAGATCAGCATTTCCCAAAATGTATTCTGCTCAATTCTAATGTAATATGCTGATTGAAGAACAGATTCTGTGGTCAAATAAATTTGAAAAATACTTCATACTATAGCCTCATCCTCATCCTAAAATAAATAATCCATATTAGCACATTAAAAGTGTTGATGAACACCAAAAGCACAAGCACCAAAAGCAAAAATAAATATGTGAGACTATATCAAACTAAAAAACTTCCACATTTTGTCTTCATCAACAAAATAAAGACAACCTATGGTAAAATACTTACAAATCATATACCTGATAAGGGCTTAATATCCAAAATACATAAAGAATTCACACAACTCAATAGCAAACAATCCAGTTAAAACATGGGCAAAGGAACTGAATAGACAGTTTTCTAAAGGGAAAACAGTATGGAGGTTCTTCAAAAAACTAAAGTAGAACTACCATATGATCCAGCAATTCCACTTCTGGGATTTTATCCAAAGAATATGAAAACACTAATTTGAAAATATATATGCACTCTGATGTTCACTGCAGCATTATTCACAACAGCCAAAATATGGAAACAACCATCCATCAATGGATGAAGGGATAAAGGGGTGGTACATATACAATGGAATATTATTCGACCATGAGAAAGAAGGACATCCTGCCATTTGTGACAACATGGATGGACCTTGAGGGCACTGTGCTAAGTGAAATAAGTCAGACAGAGGAAGACAAATACTGTATAATATCACTTATATGTGGAATCTAAAAAATCCAAACTCGTAAAAGGACAGAGTAGAAAAGTAGTTGTCAGGGGTAGAGGAAATAGGGAGATATTGGTAAAAGGTTACCAACTTTCAGCTGTAAGATAAATAAGGTCCAAGGATCTAATGTATAACATGGTTACTGTAGTTGATAACACCGTATCGTATAACTGAAATTTGCTAAGACAGTAGAACTTAAATGTTCTCACCAATATATATATATAGTGATGGATGTGTTAGTTAACGGACTAGATGGAAGGAATTCTTTCACAATATATATGTATATCAAATCATCACGATGTACACTTTAATTACCTTACAATTTTATTTATCAATTATCCCTTAATACAGCTGAAAAAAATTAAAAGAAAAAAAATAAAAGTGTTGATAAATCCTGCAAGAAAGAAGCCTGTTTCACTCTAAAAGCTTTTCCCAAGTTTATGGAACCATGGAGCTCTTTTATCCTCAGAATACTTATGAAACAGCCTATTGCACTGAATCAGTATTTCACAAGAAAAGACAGGCTTTGGGAAGTGTTGATAAAATGATGTCTAATGTTCCTGCCAAAGACTTTCAGAACACTTCCAATCTGCAAGAGAATTATACTAGATTAATGATTAAAAAAGAATCTATTCCTAGCACTCTCACATTGGAAGTATAAAGTGGCACTAGCTTTCTGAAGAGCTATTTGGCAAAATGTATCCAGATTTTAAGCACGGCATACTCAGTGTCCCATTATCTCCCTTCTAGGATTTTCTCTTAAAGGAAAGAACCAGATCAAATGCATAAAGATGCATTTGTAAGGCTATTCAATGCAGCAGTGTTTATAATAGGGGAAAAAAAAAAGAACCTAAATGTCTAGCAATGGGGAATTGGCTAAATAAATTACAATATATTCAAATAACAGAACACTAGGTACTCACTACAAAGGGTTATCCATATTTACTAACACAGAAAGGTATCTGTAACCCATTAACAGAAAAAAAAATCACATAAAATGTGATCTTGTACATGTAACGTTTTCTATTTACATACGCCTACTGATTGTCTGTAAGGATTCTTACTAAAAATGTTAATATTTCACATCCATTAGAATGTCTGTTCTTCAAAAAAAAAAAAAAAAAACCCAGAAAACAACAAGGGTTATTTTAGTATGTATGTGGAGCAACTGGAACCCTTGTGCACTACTGGTGAGAATGTAAAAGGTTGTAGCTGCTATGGAAAACTGTATGGCAGCTCCTCAAAAAAATAAATATAGACATGCCTTTTGATCCAGCAAGTCTACAACTGGGTATACACACAAAAGAACTGAAAGTAGGGATTCAAACAGTATTTGTACATCAGTGTTCACGTCCACATTATTCCCAATAGCCGAAAGGTTGAAACAACCAAGATATCCATCAACAGATGAAAGAATACACAAAACGTGGTAAATACATATAATGGGATATTATTCAGCCTTAAAAAGGAAGGATATTCTGACACATGCTACAACACGGATGAAATTTGAAGATGTTATGTGAAATGAAATAAGCCAGACACACAAAGACGAATATTGCATGATGCCACTTATATGAAGTACCTAGAGTAGTCAATTTCATAGAGACAGAAAGTAGAACAGTGGTTAACAGGGGCTCAGGGAAGGCAGGAAAGGGAAATTACTGTTTAATGGGTTCAGAGTTTCAGCATGGGATGATGAAAAAGTTCTGGAATTAGGTAATGACGATGGTTGTACAACACTGTGAATGTGCTTAACAGCACTGTATTGTACACTTGAAAATGGTTAAAATGATGAAGTTTACATTATGTATATTTTACCACAATAAACTAAAATAAAATCTAAAAAAAGGTTAACATTGGTTATCTCTAGGTAGAGGGAATACAGGTGATTTTTAATTTTTAAATATTTTCTATATTTACAGATTTCTCCTTCCCCTTTTTTTTTTTTTTTTTAACTCAATGAGCAATTTTTTACTATCAGAAAAAAGAATTTTGGAGGCAAAATCATTCCCTAGGGACCATCCGGTGAGCTTAAGAAGCCTTTGCCTAATTACTGTTATCTTCTCACCTCTAGGCTTACAGAGCAAATGAGATGTACACATTATACATGTAAGCTTCGAAATTACCATATAAAGCATCTATTATCATCTTCATTTTATAGATAAGGAAACTTGAGTATTATATTTATTTAATAACACTCAGAAATGTACATGATATAAAGTTTTTTAAAAAGCACTTGCAAGACAATATGATTTCACTTGTTTTTTAAATAAAAATGTATGTGGGAGTATGCCTGATTTTATGTATATACTGGAAAAATAGGCACCAAAAACATTAATAGTAGTTACCTCTGAGCAGAAGAATCAATAGGGATTTATGTTTCTTGCATGATTATTTATCTACAATCCTTAATTTTTTATCATTGTTAATGTATTCCTTTTGTACTAAGTGTAAGATTTATAATGTCATATATCAAAAGGTATTTGTAATGATAAATATGAAAGCCAATTATATTATCATAAAGAAATTCATCTAACTTATGAAATGAAATCAGAACTTTAGATCACTATCACAAAGTCACTGGTAAGAGAAAAAAATTACCATGTAAAATTCCACTTACATTCTATCTTTTCCTTTTTTCCTTTCTTTCCTTTAGAAGAAGATGAATGAGACGACGCAGCAGACTGGGCCCCTGATGAGTGCTGGGAGGCAACATCCACAGAGGAAAGATCATAGGCTGACTTTCTGCTAGAATGATCCTCCTGAATGCCTAAACTGTTACTACCAGTACTGTCAAAGAATAAGTAATAGTGGTTAAAGCAAGAAATAAAAAGTTTCAAATCACAGCTCAAACTATAAATATTTTAAAATCTATTTAGTCACAAGGAGAATATAACTATAATCAAACATGCTTTCCACTTTTCTTGGTTTCTTACTACCAGAAACCTGGATTATTCCCTATGGCTCAATTTATTACTGAGAAAAGTCTCAGGCAGTTTTTTACTGAAGTGAAACCAATAAAAATGGGTAATTCAGACACATAAAAGAAAAAAAATATAATGTTGGATACTGAAAAATGTGGCCTCAATTTCTATTCAAATTTATAATTTATTAACTTCCTTCTGATAATCTTATAGGGAACAATAATTTAATATGCTCTACTTCAAGTGAGAAATAAAATGCAATAAATCATATTGACTGGTGATATTAAATGTCAACACAATTAAATCCTTGCAAGTCTTGATTTAAAAATTAGTCTTTTCTTTAAAGTTCAAAATTTAAAATTATATTTCTCCTGCTATAATCTTAATAATACTTATTTTCATTAATCCAGCTAGATATAACTAATTTTTAAAAGATCATCCAATAATTTTATGTGCATTACAACTTGTAATTTGTGAAGAAAGTTATACTGCATGTGAGTAATTATAGATTATTTTATATGGTAACAAAATTTAGGGAGGAAATTCTCTGGCAAAATCTGATTCACTTACTATATGATGCTGTACAAGTAACAACCTTAGTGCTTCAGTTTCCTCTCTCAAGTAGGAATAATAACAAAAATACTTATATCAGGCTATTGTAAGAATGAGTTAATACAGGTAAAGCCCACTCAGTCCTCTCAGTGCCTTGTACATTAAGTGCTCAATAAATATTAATGTTATAATATTGTTATTTTTCAAAGATTTGCAAAATTTTAGATGTTATCCCAATTATAAAAAAATTTACTGATTACTTAGGATCATGAAGTCAAGGGTCTATCTAGTCATCTTCAATTCTATCACAGAAAACCATTTCTTAATCATCTCACATTAATATACCATGGGATAGTTTTCCCAATACTAACCTCTACTGGGGATTCACAGATTGATTTAACAACCTGTATTTTGCTTATTATGTGCCAGGCCCTGTTCTACATACTTTGTATTTCACTGAATATTCATAACACTTTAACAGAGAAGAAAACTGAGGCACAGGGAAATTAAGCAATATGCCCAAAGACAAAGAACTAATAATTAGGAGAGCCAGTATTTAAACCCACACAGTCTGGATCCAGAGCCCACTCTCTTAATAACCACTATGCTATCTTTAAACAAGGAAAATTTGACAAATATTCAGACCATAGTTCTCATTTGTACATTTTTCTCACTCTTCAGATTTTGCTCCATATTGTCAACATATTCTTCTTACTTGGGTTCAAGAGCTGACTTTTTTTCTGTCAAAGTCCCACTCCCTGCAGAGGAGACAAAATCATCTTCATATGAAATGCTGCTTAGAGGGGTTGTGATGGCATTCAAAGGCCGTGATGCTGATGTTCCTCTTTCCAACCTGTCTTCAAATCCTGTCAAAAGTAATAATTGAAATGTGTTTTAAAACAAAAATTTAAAAAACTATAAGCAACGCATTCCATAACCTGGAGATTAACAACACGGATTTAGGGACATTTTAGTTTGCTTTCATTAGGGCTTTCATTAGGGCTTTTTCATTCTTTCATTAGGGCTTTCATTAGGGCTTCTTTTCAAGTTATCTTTAGACCTAACAATACATTTTTAACTTTTTATTAGGGAAATTTTCAAACATACATGACAGTAGGGAGAATCATATAATGAAACCAGTGCATCCATCACCCACCTTTAACAATTATCAATACATGACTGATCTAGTTTCAATTAAACTTCCTATTCCCTCCATCTGTAACTCTCCCCAAATATTACTTTGAAACAAATCCCAAATAACAGATCATTTCAACTCTAAACATTTCAGTATAATATCTTAATGAAAATCTAACAGAAGGATTTAAGAAAAAATCCAACTTTCTTGCGAAAAAAAATGGAGGGTGTTGATTTAAAAGCACTTTGCTATAACCAAAAGAACTTTAATATCCACAGAACTTTAAAATTATCACCTATAGAAATAAGTGTTAAACAAAAGAGATCAATAGCACATATAGGTCTGCACAAGATCATACCGAAGTGGCTAAATATAAATTCTAGGAAAATGCAATGGGATACCCAATTAAGCATAAGCTGAACAGACGAAATCAATTCATTTGTCAGATAAGTTGCTCACTATGTAGAATGGAAATGAAAAACCACAGTATCCACGGCTGACTTAGGGCTCAGCCTCACTCTCTAACCTGGGAATTCTAAGGTTATACTAGCATAAGATGTGTAGAATCCACCTACAGAAGAAGAACAGAGAAAGGGACTTGAAGGAATTGAGGCCACCACAGAAAAGGAAAAGTTGTGTTGCAGGATTTCAGGGATAAGAAGGGAACTTTAAAAGTTATTGTTTCAGGACCCAAATATATAGCTACACTACTCTCAAAGTCTGTTTTTAAAAATTAGTTTTGACAAACAGTAATAGATCTGTTTCCACATTAGAAATGTTACTGCAGTTGCCCCTCTCAATTCTTGACCACTATATTCCCAGTGATTCACACACAAATCACTGTTTTAAGAAATATACTTATTTTCTATCTAAATATATAACTCTGGTCACAGTAAACCTAGTATACACTTGATACATACCAATCCTGAACATCACCTATGAATTTCTTTAAATTAGACCAAAATTTCTATAACCACCAACCATTGTTTTATGACAATAACAGCTAAAAACTAAAATTTTAAAGATTAAATTAGAATACTCTAGTTGAAGCTTGCGGATAACTCAGATTAATTTGGACAATAATAAATCTCTACAATCCTTGTAATGAATGATGAAAATTTATAGTTAAGTATTATCTTGTACAGAATTATGAAATAATTTATCTTAAGATAACATACAAATATTACAAGGGTTACTTATTTTTCTCACCTTTTCCATATAATTTATATGATTTTGTAAAAATATTAATGACACTATGTGGACTTCCCTTTGCCAATTCTTCCCATGGTCCTTTGCTTTGTGTACCACCTATGGGCCCAAAGAGTGGCAAAAATTTTTCAGCTTCCTTCTGAAACTCTTTGATGGGTTCATAAGCATTTCTTTCTCCAGCACAAAATTCCTTTTCTTTTAAGATTTCTGCTAACTTCAAAGGGGACCGTCCATCTTGACCTCCCTCTTCTTCAGAGAGACTACCCTCACTAAGAAGAGGCCCTTCACTCACTGAATCTGTGCTGGAACCAAGAGACATTTTGGCTTTGTCTTGAGAACAAGCTTGCATATCAGAGCTAGAACAGTCAGTCTGCCTCTTACACAATTGTGCCAGCAGCCCTTCTGGTTTGGGACCAGGGGATCTCATTCTGAAGCTTGATATGGCACTATGAGGTCTTATCATCTCAGGAAGCTTTTTAAATTCACTAAGGTTGCCTACACCAGGAAGATCATCATCAAAAGTTGCATGAGACACACAGGTTCCCAGCATCTTTTGAATTCGAGCAGAGAAAACATCTTCTGCATCTTCTTTCACAGGTGGACTTATAGCCTTGGTCCAATGTCCATCTTCTTGGGGTGTTCGCTGCACATCATACTCAGTGTTCCATACTGACCCATAGTTAATGTTAGCCCCAGCTAATTTCTTAGCTTCACTTTCAATCCTGCTGGACAAAGAAGCAGCTGTTGCTTTCAAGGCTTCAATACGATCCAGTTTACTCTTATATTGGCTAGCACTAGGTTTTAACAAGGCATCTGGATGAGCAGCTGGTGAGGTCAGATATGGTTGAGGTGTAAAAGTTAATGGCCCTGAAGCCATATTATGATTCTTCCTAGTTGGTAAAATGGATTCAAAATCCTTATGCAAAATTCCTACATGCTCTAGACTCAAGAGATGGGAAAGTAAATTTCCAGCTGTTCCAACAAGAGGCTGTGGTTGAGAATGGTGGACTCGTGGACTCAGTCTGTCAGGCTGCATCCATGTAGGATCCATCAAATCCCTTCTGGAAATGAAAGTTACAATATGTTAGTTAACACAGGACCTCATAACTAAGCCCTTTTTTTTAAGTGTTGTTTTTTCTGATTATAAGAGTAATGCATAGCCACTGCAAAAAAAAAAAAAAGATGTCCATTGCAGCTCTATTCACAATAGCCCGGAGCTGGAAACAACCTAAATGTCCATCATCGGATGAATGGATAAAGAAGATGTGGCACATATATACAATGGAATATTACTCAGCCATAAAAAGAAACGAAACTGAGCTATTTGTAATGAGGTGGATAGACCTAGAGTCTGTCATACAGAGTGAAGTAAGTCAGAAAGAGAAAGACAAATACCGTATGCTAACACATATATATGGAATTAAAAAAAAAATGTCATGAAGAACCTAGGGGTAAAACGGGAATAAAGACACGGACCTAGTTGAGAATGGACTTGAGGATATGGGGAGGGGGAAGTGTAAGCTGTGACAAAGCGAAAGCGAGGCATGGACATGTATACACTACCAAACGTGAGGTAGATAGATAGTGGGAAGCAGCCACAGAGCACGGGGAGATCAGCTCGGTGCTTTGTGACCGCCTGGAGGGGTGGGATGGGGAGGGTGGGAGGGAGGGAGATGCATGAGGGAAGGGATGTGGGAACGGATGTATATGTATGACTGATTCACCTTGTTATAAAGCAGAAACTAATAAAAAAAAATTAAAAAAAAAAACCACACACACACACACACAAAAAAAGACAGACAGACAAAGGATAAAAAAGATAAAGATCACTCATAGCTAACCAATGAGAAAGAGGCACTATCACTATTTCATTATATCTTTCTAGGACTTCCCTGGTGGCACAGTGGTTAAGAATCCGCCTGCTAATGCAGGGAACATGGGTTTGAGCCCTGGTCCAGGACGATTCCACATGCTGAAGAGCAACTAAGCCCGTGTGCCACAACTACTGAGCCTGCGTGCCACAACTACTGAAGCCCACGTGCCTAGAGCCCGTGCTCTGCAACGAGAAGCCACCGCAATGAGAAGCCCGTGCACTGCAATGAAGAGCAGCCCCTGCTCGACCCAACTAGAGAAAAGCCTGCACACAGCAATGAAGACCCAATGCAGCCATAAGTAAATAAATAAATAAATATTTTAAAAAAGAATTATATCTTTCTAAACGTTTTTCTACGTGTATGTTTCATGTTATTTTCATGAAAATGAAATCTTATCATACATACTGTTTTGTAAACAGCTTTCTTCAACTAAGACACATTTTTTAAACTATTGAGGAGAAGGCATTATAACCCTTAAAACTCTGTGGACAAAATTTTTTACAATATTGGCTCTACCTTTCTCTTTAAAAATAATGTTACATAAAAGAGAAATGCTTAAGATTGTAGGCATGATATTACTCTAATCAACACATATTTAATAAACACCAAACAGTTATGTTTAACATTGTACATACTAAAGAAATGAGATTATTACAATCTAGTTCTAAGAAAAATTGATAGGGCGTCCTTAAAGGCTAGAAACAGAATAAAGATGCCCTAGATGACATTATATAATTCACTTATATTTCCAGATTATAGACAACCTCCCTGTATATTAAGGAATACTATACAAAGGTTAAAGACTGGTGTTAACTATTAAGAAGATCCTTAGAAAAAAATAACATGAGGTGTTGTCCTTGGTCTTGTCCATTATTTTTGGATGATGACATGAAGACATGCTTATCAAATTTGTAGATGACAGAAAGTTAGGAGGCATGCCTAACCCAAATTATCGAATTATGATTCAAAGTTATTTAGACAGGCTGCAACCTTAGACCAAACTAGTATGAATAAATATGAAGTCCTACCAATTAAGTTAAAAAAAAATCATCTGGAGGAGGGTAACCAGGGTGATAAGGGAAATGAAAGGCATGTAGTACAAGGTTTGGTTGAAGGTTATGTGGTAGCAGTCTTGTATATTGAATGACTGCTATGAAAGCAGAATAAAGGAAGACTAGTGAATAGATTCTATATCACAGAATATAGACTATCACAAACGCAAGGTATGAGGTTATTAGTGCCCAAATTAAACTGGTAGAAACAAATACAAAGGAAGTTATAAATAAAGAGGTACTGCTGAGTAAAAGCCCAAGATCTTTAAATTCAAGTATTTAGAATGACAATTTTGTGGCAGGCTCTGTGTTGATGGTAGAGGAATAGCAGTACACAAAAATGGAAAGATTTAATCCAGTTATGACCTAATCCTTACTCTTCAGTTTCAGAAGATCTAGCAGGGATGAGAGACTAATAAACAGCTAAACACGATGTCATTAAGTACTAATATAAAGATATATAAAGTTGAATAGGGTATAGATAGGGAACAATGAACTCTGATAGCCAAGGAAATTGATTTTTGAGCTAGATCTTCAAGGTCTTCAAGGTCAGATAGGTAATTTGGAGTTTTCCAGGTAGCTAATGCAGAATGATGGAACATGAAGGGCAAGGAAAAGAAATGCTGTGCTTTTAAGCATAAACTAACTGAGAGAACTCAAAGAACTACAAGGATTACATAAAATGATATAGGCAAAGTACTTAGATCAGAGCCTGAAACGTAACAAACAATAAATGTTAGCTATTTTTATCAATATTATTATTCTCTTGGGAGGTGAAGGGGGCGAGAGGATCATATGTATTAACCCAAAACTGGTTAAGTGACTTGATTTTTATTCCCAAAACGGTTATTTCAAAGTATAACTTATAACCATGTAATCTGAAAATCATCTTAACTTTCATGGACAAATAGGCTTTTTTTGTTATTTTTTTCTTTTTACTTTACTGCACACTTTACAGCAAAAAAATTTTTTTTTCTTAATTTAAGGTAAAATAGCCCTCATTCACCAATCTGAATTCAAATCAAATCCCTTTTTAGTCCTTGTCCGTGTGTTCATATGCATATCCAAATATAGTTTTTGAGAGGTAAGATATGTTGATACAAGAGTCATATGAAGAAATTTTGAATAGTTACGGATACAGAAATGCCTTTTGAAAAATATTCAACACAAATACTTAAAAATATTAATTTCACTGTGATTCATTTATCTGACAAACATTTATCTGTGTTTACGTCAGAGAAGGCAAGAGTGCTTCCAACTGCAGGTGATCCCCAGGAGGAACTGATATTTACACCAGATATTAAAGAACAGGCAAGAGTTGAACAACAGAATAGAGCATGCAGTAAGTATAGATGTATACCATGCTTAAGTATCCATCAGAAGATATTAACCAATTTCTAAATAAACCTCTTCTTCACAAGAAGGCCAATCAATAAAATTCACTGAGCATAGACCACTATACTAATATCGTGGAAAGAAGAACCTTAATCATCTTTCATTCTCCCCTTTTTACCTTGCAAGAGGCTGTGGAGGTTCTGACAGAGACATGTCACTACTGGAAGATGCACTTGGGGGACGTTCCTGCACTTTGTTCTCTTTGTCAGATTCTCCAGATGGCTGATACCCTGGTCTGGTCTAAGAAAAAAGGACATCAAAGTTATCTGACTCCCATCATAAAGATATATTCAAGGAGCACATAAGATAAATATTAAGTTGCTTCAACTTTACAAAGATCACAAAATGCAGGAGCTTTTTTCTCTCAAATAAAACCAATTCAAATTTAGTTTGTCTTAAAAGCAGCCATTACAGTTAACAGCAAAATTACACTTGAAATCCAACAAAGGCACCTAACACTGCATAATTCGGAGGAAATAATACTCTTTCTAAACCTCAGTTTTTTCACCTAATAAGTGGAAATACTAGTAGTACCTACCCTTCTCAGGGTTGTGAGAATTTACTGAAACTTAAGCCTGTAAAACATTTAAAACAGTATATGGTATACGGTACAAACTCAAATGTTATTCTTATCCTTAAAAACAACAGCAATAGTCATAAAATCAGCACACTAAAGTAGGATATTCTCTAATTTCAACACAGATAACAAAACTGGGCTTTTCATTATTAATACAGTCTAACTTTGCTCAGTAATACAGTAAAAACTAGGCAAGGATATAACTAACAGCAGTGATGAGACAGATCAGTAACAATCACTCTAGGAAACTAACTGAGCACTTATTTTCAATCGGATTTATCTAGAATAAACTTCATGAAAGGCCATCATTATTATAAATACTGTCTGAGCATATGTCTGAATATTAGGAATGGTGAGTAATTATTAAAAAGTATAGCAAGTAAGTTTTTCCTAACCGTGAATTACTTCCCTTTGTATTTCTGTCACTACTATTACCTGTGTTTCCTGCATATGTTGATGAGTTGGCTCTTCAAGCAATGACTTTTCTAGAAGTAATTTGGAGTAAGTTTCCTGCAGTCGCCTATTTGCTGATGGCTCAGAAGGAGGCACATTTTTCACTTTCGTAAAGGCTTCTTTTTGTTTCCGGTAGAGCTCCTGTAATCGTTTGTTCTTCTGTTCCGTGGCCTCCTTTTGAGCCTTCTTCTCCTCATTTTGCTTCCTCTTCCTTTCCTCCTGCTGTCTAACAATGTACTGTCGTACCTCATCTGTATCATAGTGACGCTTTTTGGAAATAACAGGGGGATCTTCATTAGCTGTTATTTTGTCAGGTTTTCTTTTTATTGGGCTATGACTCCTAGGAGCTTGTATTGATGCTGATGGCTTCTGATTCTGTAACTCTTCTGTCTCTTGCCTTGCAGCCTGAGCTGCTGAATCCAGCTGTAGGTCATCAAGAATTCCACGAATTTCAACAGGTAAAAAGTCCTTATTTAAGGCAGCATTTTCCTCCTGTTTATTATCTGGAAGAGATGGAACTACTTTCTTTACATTATTTTCTGACCGAGCTCTACTTCTTGAACGTTCTGAGTTTCGTGGAAGATGTCTATGTGAAACATCCAACCTGGGATCCGATTCTGCTCTTCCAATATGACCCCCTACAAAGTATGAACTGTTAGTGATGTATTAAAATTCTATATTCATTCCTAAGATTTATCACACTAAGGAGAAAATTAGGAATTTCGCTTTATCTTAAACTCTAATTCAAATATCCTATAAAGTCTCCTAAGTAATATTTTAGAAGGAAAGAAAAACAGTAAGAGAAGAATTTCCATACTCTTAGAAACTATACTTCCTTGGCATTTTTAAAAAGTGCATCTTTTAATATTTCTGAAATAAGGACATATCTTGCTGTTGATATGGATATTTAACTATTAATATGAATAGAGAATTACTATTTCTCTCTCATATGCATATTTATTGTTACTATTTCTCTCCCTCACCAAACCCTCAAATAGTTGTTAAAAAACTGACAATGTGGGCTTCCCTGGTGGTGCAGTGGTTGAGAGTCCGCCTGCCGATGCAGAGGACACGCATTCATGCCCCGGTCCGGGAAGATCCCACATGCCGTGGAGCGGCTGGGCCCATGAGCCATGGCCACTGAGCCTGCGCGTCCGGAGCCTGTGCTCCGCGACGGGAGAGGCCACAACAGTGAGAGGCCCGCGTACCGTAAAAAAACAAAAACAAAAAAAAAGACTGACAATGTTATAGGCTGCCACAACTCTCCAATGAATAACAGAAAAAATTAAATATATAGAAAAACAATCATTTTATCATCTAAATGTTTGTTGATGTGGCTTAAATTTAGGCTAAGGACGGTGTGAGTTTATTTATAAGCTAGATGAAAGCAAAGAGGAACAAACACAAAATATATATTGACTTCTATATACCAAATTGCATCTCTTACTGAATCCATTCCAGAAGCTCAAATTCAGGCCAATTTTTGCCATTGAAAAGGAAAGCGGGCTTGTAGGTATTTATATTTCATTTCCCAAAATTACTGCTCATTAGTGAAAAAGTAACTAGTTATTTCAAATGGCACTCAAGATGGTTCAAAAAGAAAACAGCAAAGGACTTGAGGGTCAAACTAAAGACCTGTGGATCTAGATCAGATTTTGTCACCCACTGACTGTATATACCCTTGAGAAAACTCACTTCTCTCTCAGGGCCTGTTTCCTAATCTGTCAAACAACAAAAAAAAATCCAACCTTGTGAATGTCTACCTGTGTTTATGTCTGTGGAGATAAGACAGATTGGATTTGATTCTCTAAAGGTCTAATAAGATTTGATTACATGATGCTTTGCTATTTATTCATAATGACAGCTAAATGTAATTAATATAACACAAACAGAATTCTTAATAAAGATCATCATAACATCTATATATGGAAATTATCCACAGACAAGCCCAATTTCCTCTTTTTTGAGCTACATTCACAATTATAATGCAAAGTCTTAAGAGCATTCTTAAAAGAGTATTTTCACCTCTCAAAGTACTTACACAAGCAATTTTTAATTGTTTTGCTCAACAATTTTAATGGTTGAGTAATTTAATTTACTAATTTAATTACTCACCAGATTTAGTAGTTCTTTCTCTTCCACTTCTGTCACTTGATGCTATTCTTCGCTCTTTTTGCTCTATTCTAGGTGCAGGTCCCAGAATTTTCTTTACTAATTTTTGTCCATTTCGCCAAGAAGATGTACTTATCAGATGACTGCTACCTAAAAAAAAAGAAAGAAAGAAATATATATATATATATATTGGATTGAATATGCAACTTAAATTTTAGCTCTCAGAAGTACATCTTAAAAAATCTCCAAACAATAAATGCTGGAGAGGGTGTGGAGAAAAGGGAACCCTCTTGTACTGTTGGTGGGAATGTAAATTGATACAGCCACTGTGGAGAACAGTATGGAGGTTCCTTAAAAAACTAAAAATAGGGCTTCCCTGGTGGCGCAGTGGTTGAGAGTCCACCTGCCGATGCAGGGGACACAGGTTCGTGCCCCAGTCTGGGAAGATCCCACATGCTGCGGAGCGGCTGGGCCCGTGAGCCATGACTGCTGAGCCTGCATGTCCGGAGCCTGTGCCCCGCAATGGGAGAGGCCACAACAGTGAGAGGCCCGCATACCGCAAAAAAAAAAAAAAAAAAAAAACTAAAAATAGAGCTATCATACAACACAGCAATCCCACTAATGGGCATATATCCTGAGAAAACCGTAATTCAACAAGAGACATGTACCACAATGTTCACTGCAGCTCTATTTACAACAGCCAGGACATGGAAGCAACCTAAGTGTCCATCGACAGATGAATAGATAAAGAAGATGTGGCACATATATACAATGGAATATTACTGAGCCATAAAAAGAAGTGAAATGGAATTATTTATAGTGAGGTAGATGGACCTAAAGTCTGTTACACAGAGTGAAGTAAGTCAGAAAGAGAAAAACAAATACCATACGCTAACACATATATATGGAATCTAAAAAAAAAAAAGGTTCTGATGAACCTAGGGGCAGGACGGAAATAAAGACACAGACGTAGTGAATGGACTTGAGGATATGGGGCCGGGGGGGAAGCTGGGACGAAATGAGAGAGTAGCACTGACATATATACACTACCAAATGTAAAACAGATAGCTAGTGGGAAGCAGCTGTATAGCACAAGGAGATCAGCTCGGTGCTTTGTGACCACCTAGAGGGGTGGGATAGGGGAGGCTCAAGAGGGAGGTGATATGGGGATATATGTATACATATAGCTGATTCACTTTGTTATATAGCAGAAACTAACACAGCACTGTAAAGCAATTATACTCCAATAAAGATGTAAAAAAAAAAAAGTACATCTTACTCAACCATACGCATATTTGTAATTAATCTTTTGCTTATCTTACACCAAAGTCAAAAGGTTTACAATCTAATTTTATTTTTAAACTTAAGTCCTCAAAATTAATGAACAGTTCGTTTAAATCTTGACTTACCCACACACCTCAAATATAAGTGTAAAATGCTTTGAAAGTTAAGTACTAAATACTAATGATTTCTGAAACCTCAAGAACCAGGGCACTGAATCTAACAATTTGGCACAGAACAAAAATATGTCTTAACTATAATAAGTGTTTGGTTTACCAAAACTAGCACAGTACCTGACACATAGTAAAATGTGTCTGCTAAATGTCTGCTGAATGAACAAATGACTTAAGCTAAGCATAGAAAAAAAATTTAAAGAAACGTATAACAAATAGTTAACAGTGATTACCTTTGAAGGGGATGGTATTACAGGGAATTTCACATTATATTTTACAGATATATAACAAAACTACACACTACTTTTTAATGCATAAAACAATGACATTCAAAAAGCAAATATCATCAACACTTTAAATTGCCCTCATTATAAAACTTCATAAAAATAAAAGTATATTTCAATAAATACAGCTGTTTACCACGAGAAAAAATTTTCATTTATTAGCTTCAGATTGTAAAAAAATTAACATTAGACCATTGTTTCAAAACAGATGGTAACATAAAAAACAAAAAATGACGTGAAAGACCATTTACAAAATAGAAACCATTTTAAAAAACTGAAATAAATATGTAAAAGTGTTTAAATGCAAAGCAATATAAGAAATGTAATGGAAATGAAAATAATGAAGTAGCACTTTAAACCTAATTAAATTAGAAGAAAATACTTTTATATTCATAGCCAAAGCTGGTAAAATTACAATAAAAATCACTCTTATAAAAATCATACTTATACCATGCTTGTTGAAATAACAATGGATATAGTTTCTCTAAAAAAAAGAAAAAATAGTATTATATGTCAAAGTGCTCATTTTCCTTGATCAAATAATCCAAGTAATAGAAATGTATCCAACAGAAAGAAAAAAAATAAATGAAAATGTTCACTGTATAATTTTTTATAATATCAGAAGTAGCCTAAATATTGAATGGTAGATAGTTAAACTATGTTTCTATTAGAAGGAGTACTGTGTGGCCATTTCAAATTACAATTTCTATAAGAAAATAACAGAAATGTTCTTGTCGTAAGATGCTAAGAGAAAAAGATAAAATTTTACGGATACAATGGCAACAATCACCTACTACTGATCTTTAAATTACTGTAAGGAAATACACAAAATAATACTAGTACTTTGTTTATGTAAGGGCAGTGGTTTTTAATCTGTCTTCTTCTATGTTCCAAGCTTTCTGTGATACTATTTTATTGATTTATAATTTTAAAAAAATACCATTTAGAGTTTCATTTGAAAGTTTAAATGGAAGTATACATTTAATGAAAACATCTATTATTAAAAAACATGAATTATAAATGTGTGCTATTTACTTTAGAAATGTTTTTGTACCTTGTTATTAACCTTAATCGGTCTATCTAAAACATTTAAAAGGTTTTAAGTCTATTGCTCAATCTATTTATACAGAAACTTTATGTGAAAGGACTTTCCCTCACAGCACTTAAGAAAACACAAAACCACCCCCCGCCCGCCCCTGAGCAGAAATGCTGGGAGGGTAGGACGCCTGACAAAGTGTAGCCTTTTATCTTGTTTCGGGATGCATATTTATTACAAGTGCTCTGGTTAAATATTGAAAAGTTACATGCTGTAGTTTAGCATTTTGCCTTTGTAATTTACAGAAAGTATTGCAGAAAATAAACTTTTGTTTCATTTTGTAAAAAAAAAAAAAAGAAACTTTATGTTCTTAAGCAAAATGAGAGAGCAGACTTCTCTTCAATTTCAGCTTAATTTTCTGAATCAAGAGCAAGCAACCACAAATATACTGGGTAGTTATTTATAAATGTTGGCTTCCAAATATGCTGGGTGGTTATTTCTGAATTCTGGCTTTCTGGAATAGTCTCATGCAGTCATTGGTAGAAAAAGAGGACTTTCACTATAGATAAACTCTTAATACAGCTTTAATACAGTTTAATGACTCTCTGTCTTGGTCACTGCCACAGTACACACATGGGAATTAGCCCACCACAAAACTGGATAAATACAATCCAAGATCAGTATTTGTAAGTTATAGTGGTCCCAGTGCTTCATTTCAAACTATGCCCTTGACAACTAATATCACATGAAAAATACTTTGTTATATTTTTTAATGTAAGAATTAGTGTTTACATTCAGATAATTCATGTTCCTATAAGTTTTTATTTTTTTATTTGTATACAGCCAGCATCATTCTTGTATGACATCTACAGTTAACAATGGGTGCCACAAAGTAAGTTATTTGCCACTCTTCTGATTAGTCTATGACCAGAAAAACAAGCACCTGGTCAGAAACCAGTGCCCCGTCACTCCTATTCCATGTTCCCATGAGACTTCGTAAGTTCCCTATCTTACATTCATTACTCTTTACTGTAACTACATATCTACTCTTTTCCTGACAAGATTATAAGTTCCAAGAGGGCAGGGGCTATGTGCATCCTCCTTACCACTGTATTGCCTAAGCTTAGAATACCCCAGTGCCTCACATATAGCAAGTGCTCAAAAATATTTGCATAATGAATGAATGTTTGAATGTCTCCAAACTGAAAGTGACAAGTTCCCAACTTTCTCCACTTTCTCTTGACCCAAATTACTCATTGACTTAAATATGACATACTAAATAGCCATTTTCAATATAGCTAGAAATAATAATAATCAGTAGTAGTGGAATTACACCTAACAATTGAGTGCTTACCATGTGTCAGGTACTATATTGAGTACTTTTGGTATTAACTATTTTAGTTCTCACAACAACCTACGGGAGAAGTAACTAAAGCTTTTCCATTTACATATGGGGAAACCAAAGGACATCAAAATTAACTTATTTACCAAAGGAACAAAGCTAGACATGACAGAGCCAGGTTATAAATCCCAGGCAATCTGGATCAAGCCTGAAATGTTAATCACTATGGAACTAGGGAATTCTCTTTTTCCCTCTTCTTGATTTATTCAGAGTCCAGCCTGATCATACTAGCATGGACTGCCAGACTTTTCTTGTGCAACATTTATTCTCTTATGAGAATGAATGAAGGAACTTAGCTGCAGTCATAAGTTCACTACATAAAAATCATTACCTTTAATCTGGTTAATTTCTATTAAAAATAATGATAGAAGAAAATTGGAGGGGGGCATTGTTCACTATCATGGTGAATATATGGTTTGATGAGTATACACAAACATGAAGATTTATCAAACTATACATTCTTAATATGTATAACTTACTCTATGTCAACTATACCTCAATCAAACACACATATACAAAATAATGATACATAAAATATACTGAATTTTTGCATGTGTCGAATAATGAGAACATTCATTTCCGTGTAGATGCCATTTCACTGATATGTAACTTTAGGATGGGCCTGATATTGAGAAAACCAACCTGTTTTGCATTCTGGACTTGATAACTGTGCTACCTTTTGGACTTTTCGTACTGGCTTGACCATTTTCTTCTCTTTACTTTTTTCAGCAGGTTTTTCTTTCATGGAGCTATCATCTGAAAAGCAGAAACATATATAGCAAATATTTTAATGATTGCTACCTATCCACTCATCCTCCCTCCCAGTATGAAAAATCTGTATAAAGTATATGATTCAGGCAGAGAGAGAGAAACCTTCACTGATGCTATTTCTTTGACCCAAAGGCTACAATGCCAAGTCCTCTTACAGCAAAGTCTAGAGATCACCATTACTCCACTGTTAGGTTCCACTTCTTTGTTATTTTTTTCAGGAAACCTTTGAGAAATTCACCTTGCTTTCACAAACTAGAAGATGCTGCAACAGTAATGCTTTCCAAGCTAGATCACAGCATTTATAGAATCTCAGAGGTGAGCACTTTCACAGACTCCTTTTCATTTAAAAATTCCTATTTAACTGAGACATTCATGACCTTCTAGAGTAAAACCTTATAAAATACTCAATATTCCAAAATTAAGCCCTTTTATGATTATGCTAGTGAAATATGTCAAGGTATTTCACACACACACACACATAAGTTACTACTCACTAATTTTTAAATTCCAATCTGGGGAAATAAACTGAACATATAAATTTGAAAATTAATCTCAATCACAGATCTGGATAAACGTACTTTAAAATACATATAGAGCTCTGCCTTCTGGGCAAAGAAGAAGTAAATGTGAGTCAAAGGCCCTGAGGCAGGAGCATACTTAGTGTCTAAGAAACAGCAAGGAAGCCAGTGTGAATGAAGTGAACAAAGAGAAGAGTAGTAAGAGCTAGGGTCAAGAGACATAACCGAGGGCAAGATCATGTAGGGCTTTATAGCTCATTGTAAGGACTTCAGGTTTTACTCAAGAATAAGATAAGAAATTTTTGAGCAAAGGAGTGATATGACTTAAATTAAATTTTAACAAGGTTACTCTCACAGCTGCGATGAAAGCAGACCCATTAGAAGAAGGGCAGAAGCAGGGTAACCAGTTAGAAAGCTACTGCAGTAATCCAACCAAGAGACTAATGGTGGAGGGCTTAGACCTAGGTGGTAGGGGAAAGTGGTTACATTTCAGACAATGTCAGATATAAGGTGTGAGAGAAATAGAGTGATCAAGGATGACTCAAGATCTGGGACCTGAACAATTAGAAAGATAAGATTAACTAAAATGGAGAGACTACCACAGGAATAAGTTTAAGGGGTGTACCATGACCCCGTTTAGTTAGTTAGCAAGCTCCATTTTTGGATATATCAAGCTTAAGAAATCTATTATGCATCCAGGGGAAGGTGCAGAGTTAGCAGCTGGATATCAATCTGAGCTCAGAGACGTCTGGCCAGAGACATAAACTTGGGAATCATCAGCAACAGAGACTATTTAAAGTCCTGAGACTACATGAGCTTGCCGAGTGTGTATATAGATAAACAAAAATTTTAAAAACAAAAAAGGAAAAAGAAAGGGGTGGAGGAGTAAAGAAGAGAAAAGAAAAAGAAAAATAAAGAAAAGAGAAGCACAGATCCAAGCACTGAGACCAGGACATGCTGATGTTCAGAGGTCACAGAGTCGATTAGGAAAAAAACAACTGAAAAGGAGCAACTAGACTTAGGAGGAAAACTAAAAACACTTACGGTATCCTAGACAGATGCCAAGTGAAGAATTTCAAGGAAGAAGTGATCAGTGATGTCCAATGATGCTGAGAGATTATGTAGGATGACAAATGTGAATTAAACATTGGATTTAGCAGTGTGGAAGTGTGGAAGTCATTGATGACCTTGAGAACAGCAGTCCACAGACATGTAGGAGCAAAACCCTAACAGAAAGGTTTCAAGAGTAAAACAGAGGGGAAAAATTGGAGACAATGAAGATAAGGCAACTTTCTGAAGTTTTGCTGTAAGTAAAAGAAGAGAAACCAAGTATTTGCTAAAAAGAATAGGGCCAAAAGAGGGGTTCTTTTATGATGGTTGAGATAACAGCATGTTATCAAACAGTATGTTGATGTGTATGACCTCATAGAGAGGGAGAACTTGATGATGCAAAGAAAACAAGGCTGAAGTAATGTCCTTCAATACACAAGAGCAAATGGAATATAAAACACAAGTAGATGGGTTTGTTTGTTTAAGGTAGGAGCCCAGGCAGAGTTCACCCACCATATCAAAAGAGAAGGCAGATTATAATACACAGACCTCTTTGAGAGTTTTTTGACATACATCATTCCACTAGTCTATAATGATACTTTTCTATGAAGTATATAGTTATTATTCCTATTTTACAGATGAGAAAACCAAGGAAGAGAGGTTAGGTAACATAGATAGTATAAATAGCTAATATGTGGCAGAGCCAGAATTTGAACCCTTGTAAACTGATTCCAAAATCTTTGCTCTTAACTATTATATTTCCTCTCCACATGGGAAAAAATTTCTGAAAATAGTGTTCCAACAGTAACAGTAGGAAAATTGGACTGGACAGCTAATGACACAGTATTTATTAGCAAAATCTCCACTGGGGCTTACTAGAAAATTCTCAGGCTTTAGAGTCAGACAGAATTGGTTTTGAACCTCGGCTTCAATTCTTAACTTTATGCAACCTCAGGAAAATTACTCTTTGGGCCTACATTTCCTCAACCGTAAAACATTCAGAAGATTAAGTACCCAGTAGCGTCTTGCCCAGAATCATACAAGGTGTTCAATAGTAGTAACATTATGAGTATGACCTTACTATTTCCCTCTTCCAATCTTCCGTAAGTTCCTCCTTCCAATCCTCTAACACTATTCCCTTCCTATAATGTTCATTTCTCTTCCTGCATTTTGCCTTCATGTTAGTTACCTTATCTGCTGCCTGCCAAATTACTGACCATTTCAAAGATCTCAGAGGTCTAGTAGAAGTAAACTACAACTAAACTCTACTATGTTTTCTTCACATCAGACAAGTCCAGCTCAGAAAGACCCTTAGTTTAAAAATAGCCTAGTTCCTGCCTCATCAGCTATGTATGCTAATTTTAACCCTGGAGCAGAGCCCAGAGGCTAAAAGAGCCTTACAACTGATACCATCACTACGTTAGTACATCATGCAGTTACAAAAGGGAAATATCTTTAGTTTGGTGACAACTTGATGTTTAAGTATTGCACGTTAGACAGTATGCATGATAAAACACTCAAAACCTAGGAACACTCTACACTCACCTGCAAAGTGAAGTGCTATGTCACGATACAGTTCTCTACTCATGTTTTGAAACTCAGCCTCCTGCCACACTTTCCCATCAGGTGTTCGAATCTTGGTCTCTGAAGGATTGAAGCCTAATATATAACCAACAATACAGAACATTCTTATTAAAGTTGCATTAAAAGTTTTGTTTGTGGGCTTCCCTGGTGGCGCAGTGGTTGAGAGTCTGCCTGCCGATGCAGGGGACATGGGTTCGTGCCCTGGTCCGGGAGGATCCCACATGCTGCGGAGCGGCTGGGCCCGTGAGCCATGGCCGCTGAGCCTGCGCGTCCGGAGCCTGTGCTCCACAACGGGGAGAGGCCACAAAGGTGAGAGGCCCACGTACCGCAAATAAATAAATAAATAAATAAATAAAAATGCTTTAAAAAAAAAAAAAAGTTTTGTTTGTTATATTCTTTTATAAGTGAGATAAAATTAATAAACTGTAAAATTCACTCTTTTAAAGTGTACAGCTCCCTGGTTTTTAGGATATTCAGAAAGTTATACAACTATCACCACTATCTAATTCCAGAGCATTTCATCACCCTGCAAAGTAACCCTGTGCCCATTAGCAGTCACTCCCCACACCATTCCCTCTATTCCCTGGCAACTACTAATCTATTTTCTATCTTTATGGATTTGCTTGTTCTGGACATTTCATAAAAATAGAATCACACAATATGTGGTCTTTTGTGTCTGGTTTCTTTCACTTAGCATTTTGTTTTCAAAGCTCATCCACCTTATAACACATACAGAAGCTTTATTTCTTTTATTGTTGAATGATATTCCATTGTACAGATATACCAACATTTGCTTATCCATTCATCAGCTGATGAACATTTGGGTTGTTTCTACTTTTCAGCTATTATGAATAATGTTGCTATAAACATTCATGCACGTGTGTGTGTGTGTGTGTATGTATATGTTTTCAATTCCCTTGGGTATTATACCTAGGACTGGAATTTCTGGGTCATATGGTAACTATGTTGAACTTTTTGAGGAACTGCCAAACTGCTTTCTAAAGCAGCTGCACCATTTTACATTCTCACTAGCAATGTATGAGGGTTCCAATTTCTCCATATCCTCACCAACACGTGTTATTGTCTGTCTTTTTTATTAGAGCCACCCTAGTAGGTGTGAAATGGTATCTCACCGTGGTTTTGATTTATGTATCCCTACTAACTAATGATGTTGAAATGGTTTATAAGCTTTCAAAAGAGGAATGCATCATTAGCTACCACATAATATGTTAACAAATACTGTTTGGAAGAAGTAAGCTTCAGTGAGACAAAGCAATATACATTTGTTCAAAAAGACTAGAAATGGAGATGCACTAAATTAAATGATAAAAGAATGGCAATCATAAATTATGGATATCAGAGCTACAAACTACCCTTCTCAAGACTAAAAGAGAGACAATGCTACTCATTCTCCTTTTCTTTGAATACAGGCATTAATTGCTATCATCTGTCTGATTTTGCCTATGGCTGAACAAATGGACAAGCTGCTGTCTACACAGGCAAAATGCAGCCAAAGTGTGGAAAACAGTTCTTTAAAACATACCTGTTCAATTTCTCAACAAACATTACACATGTGCTATTTCCTATAAATCATTCTAATTTCCTACTTCAAATTTATCACTACTCTTTTAAGAAATATACAGAACTTAGAATGTTATTTTGCAAAAAAAAAATAATAAAGTATCAAATATGGATAACCAGAGTAGTAAAAAGATTTATATTTTCAAATGGGCTCCACTTACCAAAGAATCACCATTAAATATTTTGTAAAATTAAATCAATATAAAGAATGGAGTCAAAATTGGTAAAAGTACTTTAGAAGTGTTACATAAAATGTACTGGTAAATTAATTACATGTCTAATAAAAAATAATCTATTCAGCTCTTAGGAACAACAGCATAAGCTTTATTTTACCTGACATTTGTAGCATGGGGCACACACAATTATGCCTATAGCTATATAAGGAAAATGTTTATAAACATAGTGTTCAGTCTATTGCAAACCACAGTTTGTAACAAGAAAGTGTGGAAATTCCTTGTAAAGCTACCTTCCTCCAACATTTCTCACCCTCATTCCATCTCTCTACATTCAACCTTATCATTTTTTCTTCTCTCCTCTTTAGGAAACATTTATTTCTATGGGAGCCTTTCTTTATATTTGATCTTTACTAACAAGTTAACTTTAAGAAGCTTTCAATATCTATACATCAGTTTCTCTTTCTGTTTCCCAGTTTTTATTTCCATTCTCTTTGTGCACATTTTTTCTTACTAGTTGAATTTACTGAATAGAATAAAAATTATACTGTGCATTTACTTGTGTCCAAGACACTGTACTAAGCTCTAAATAAAATACAGATGATCAAAATAGGCTCTTAACCTTCTTGGGCATTTAAACCAGAAAGAAAAAGATATGCAAACCACTAAGTATAAGGAAGAATCACATAAACACCACTGTGTTCACTACTTCAAACTTTAAACATACACACACAAAAATGTAAAAATAAAGTTTAGAAGGGGTTTCATATGCTAACAACTGTATAAAAAGAGAAAGAGGGGCTTCTCTGGTGGCGCAGTGGTTGAGAGTCCGCCTGACGCTCGGGTTCGTGCCCCGGTCCGGGAGGATCCCACATGCCATGGAGCGGCTGGGCCCGTGAGCCATGGCCACTGAGCCTGCGCGTCCGGAGCCTGTGCTCCGCAATGGGAGAGGCCACAACAGTGAGAGAGCCGTGTACCGCAAAAAAAAAAAAAAAAAAAGAGAGAGAAAGAAAACACACACACACACCCTCTCTCTCTCATTTGTATATGAGAAAATTATCTCTGGAATGATACACAAATTGTTAACACAAGTACCCTCCAGAAAGGGGACCAGGAGGTTGGAGCACCAGAGTGATAGAGCTTTTCAATATACATCCTTTTCATCTTTCGAATTGTGAACCAAGTGAATTTATTATGTATTTGAACAAGTGAAATTAAAATGTCACTTTAGAATACAGTATATTGAGGGTTTTAATTTACACTGACAAAAAGTTGGCAGAAAACCAGTTCTTCACCGTTGGAAAAAATAAATCCATTGCTCAGGACACTGGAAACCATATTCTGTTACGATTTCTGAAATGTATACTACTTGTCATTAGTTAGCCTCCCAAAAGTTGTATTCATAATATATTTTAATATGAAAATTAACATGTTAAAAATTAGTAAGTAAAAGGAATACACGAAATCCAGTCACAACTCAAAGGAAGTTACACTTAAGGTTTTCACTCTGGTTATTTAAGGTTGTCCTCTTTTTTAACTTTTAGATTTTTATAAATTATTAAATAAAATATAGATTCAAATCAACCATCTTGACTTTGCCTTAGTGGAATAACTTTTGGAATTTCAGAACTTTGACTTCTAGAATGAACAAACCTTAAAGGTACAATCTGTATTTAATGGGTCTAATATAAGTATAGTCAAAGTTTTGGATAATCACTATCTCAGAACCAACAAGAACATTCTGACCCCACCATTTGCTATCTGCTCTGTCAACAGTGTGGACAATTATTACTACATGGCACACAAACTACTAGAAGGATAAGAAAGAATTTTACTAAGGGAACTACCCACAATTTTATCACAAATTATGTAGAATAAAATGCTAGTTATCTTTTATCTAATTCACAATGAATAGCACTAGCAAAACGTAATAAACAACACAAAAAACTGGTAATTGCTCAAACTTTAGATAGTTAAATTTGTTCTGTTAAAATTAACAGAAGAAACAAATCTTGGCTGTATTTTGATCTTCATACATTTATCCAAACTAAAAACTGAACTTGAAAAAATATCCACAAAAGAAAGACCAGAATGGCAGGAATTTTAAGACAAAAGTCTAACACTGAGTAACCTCACCAATGAATCAACTCTTTATTAAAAATTTTATATGGGTGACCCTGTGAAAATAGTTTCAGGAACAAAAAAATGCAAACTCCTAAAAACCACCATATATAAAAACTTGAGTTGGGCCAAAAACAGATATTCTCTCTGAAAAGCATCTTCTCAGTGGAAATCTGATTTAAATATTGTTTTCTTAAACATGGAGAAAACCCCTGTCAAAATTCGAAGGTTAAGGTAACAACAGGGTCCAAATGTCAGTGCCAAAATATTCTATAACCAAGTATTAACTGGCACTGACTGAATTATCTTTCAAACATTACTTTTGAAAGAATTCCTAATAACAATCCAAATACAATGGAAGGATAAGAGCAATATTCTTTCAGTTCTCTGAAAGTTGTACTAATTTTTATTTTCTCTTTTGTTCAACTTATTAAATGTTCATATAGTGGTTCTCAAACTATAAGAACCTCGAGGGACTTGTTAAAAATTCCAATTCTGGACCCTATCTCCAGAAATTCTGATTTAGATCCAGTGTAGGATCCAGGAATCTGCCTTTTTAGCATGCATCCTGAATTAATTTTTTAAGGCATTAGATTTGAGAAGCACACCCTGTTCTAAAGATGGTCCTCTCTACTCAAATACATCCAAGGGAGAAAGGGAGACAAGGAGGCAGGAAGACAGAAAAAGACATAAAGACTGATTACAAACCTTTATACGTCGGAGCAGGTGGTGCTGTTGCCACTTTCCTGACCTTTGCTGTCACTGAGCTATCAACATTAACAACCATTACTGGATGGTCAATATGACCCAGATTCTGGCCCTGGTCATTTGTTTCTTCTGAGTGTTCCCACTGTTTCCTAATCCGCTCCTTGAGTTTTTCCAATTTAACATCATGTTGTCGCCGCTTTAGGATATCTAATCTTTGGGAATTACAGGTACTAGTAGAAGACGGAGAAGAATCAGTTAACCGTAACACTTTTGAATCAACATCACGGCCCATGTTACACACAGAAGCCTTCAAAGTGTTCTCATTTCCTTTTGCTCTATTAGGCTTTTCTTCATCACTTCTCATAGGAGCTGCCATCTTAATCAAACATTCAGAATTTTGCAATGCATCAATTGTTGGTCGATCATTTAAAAATCTAACAACTGTATCATTGACGACAGATGATTGGGAGCTCTCAAAATCACAGCAATGTATATTCCGATCTTCCTGATTGCATATCATCCGGTTCCCACTCTCAGGCTTCTCTTCATTAACATCCACACAATATATATGCTTTGACTCTAAATGGCTGGGACTTATGTTGGACGGTGTACCATGGACTTCCCTGTTATTAAAAAATAATTAGCTTTGAATGAAGAGTACAAAAACCAGTCATACAAACTGAATAGAGAACTCTAAGCTAACATTAGAGACCCGAAAAACCTAGAAGTTCCAGTAAGTTAAAAAAACCAAAATAACCATTACTACTATTAAAATTCAGGGCTTCCCTGGTGGCGCAGTGGTTGAGAGTCCGCCTGACGATGCAGGGGACATGGGTTTGTGCCCCGGTCCGGGAAGATCCCACATGCCACGGAGCGGCTGGGCCCGTGAGTCATGGCCACTGAGCCTGCGCGTCCAGAGCCTGTGCTCCGCAATGGGAGAGGCCACAACAGTGAGAGGCCCGCGTACCGCAAAAAAAAAAAAAAAAAAAAAAAAATTCAATGCTCAGTGCCTCCTGTGTATCAAAGTTTAGATTATGGCAAATAATCTAAATCATAATCTGCATGTTATAAAATAAGAAATATGCAAAAGATGCATAGAGAGATTTCCTTAAGAACCCCAGAAAACAGGATTACAATCTGACTTTGCATATTCACTGGACACTATTACCAAAATGTACATTTTACTTCTCCATGAAATCTTAAGAATTAGGAAAAAAAAGTTCTCAAATTCTGACATTTCATATGTATAACTTCTAAATAATGTACCAAATTAGCAAATAGATTGGGAGTAGAAATAAAGTGGAAGTACAGTAAATATTTTCCTCCAAATGAATGTGGTTAGTAAAGTTTAACCTCTCTGAAACACAGACAACTTTTCTGGCAGCTTCAAATTATGTAAAGCATATCTAGAAACACCACAATAAGCAAAGAAGACTGGACACAGCCAAAGTACATATCACAAAGTCCATGTTCTCTATTCATAAAAACACTAGCAAAAGTATTCCTTAACAACTATTTTTATTTTACATATCATTCTAATAAGTTATATTTTAGGAACAGAGCAGTTAATTAAAAGGGAGGTTAATGAAGACAAGCCTCAGCAGAAGGAAGAATACATGAAAAACTACCCAACAGGGACTTCCCTGGTGGCGCAGTGGTTAAGAATCTGTCTGCCAATGCAGGGGACACGGGTTCGATCCATGGTCTGGGAAGATCCCACATGCCACGGAGCAACTAAGCCCATGCACCACAGCTACTGAGCCTATGCTCTAGAGCCCGTGAGCCACAACTACTGAGTCTGCATGCCACAACTACTGAAGCCCACAAGCCCTAGAGCCCGCACACTGCAACTACTGGGCCCGCGCACAACTACTGAGCCCATGCTTCGCAACTACTGAAGCCCACACCCTCTAGGGCCTGGATGCTGCAACTACTGAGACCTGCGCGCCTAGAGCCTGTGCTCCACAACAAGAGAAGACACCGCAATGAGAAGCCTGAGCACCTCAATGAAGAGTAGTCCCCGCTAGCGGCAACTAGAGAAAGCCCGTGCAAAGCAACGAAGACCCAACACAGCCAAAAAATAAATAAATAAAATTTTTTAAAAAAGAAAAGAAAAAGAAAAACTACCCAACAAAGTTATAAAAGCAGATAAACAACCATCTGAACCTGCAAGGTCTGAAAGAGTAGCATTTACCACATGTGGCAACTGAGCAATTGAATGTGGTTAGTCCAAACTGAGATGTGCTATAATGTAAATTACATACCAGATTTTAAAGATTTAAAACAAAAAAGAATGTAAAACATCTTTGTGTGTGTGTATGTGACTATTAAAAATCTTTAAATTACATATGTGTGGTTCACATTAATGGTTCCATTGTAAGTGATCTAAATGTTTCATGTATAGGCATAAAATTCTAAATGCCACAAAAATTCTTAGAGTCATGACTCTATTACAGCATAATATGGTAATTTTGTATCTATTGTGAGTGCACGAGTGTGTGCGTTTTTCTAAGGAGATAGTCCACAGTTTTCATCAGATTCTCACTGGGGTCCATGACCCAAAAAATATTAGACCCTGTTCTGAATGGCTGACTATTAAACAAGTTGGGGGCTGAGAACTGAGTTCTGTAGCTTCTCTCTGTAGAGATCAAGACTAAATTCAATTATTTTCACTACCTTGACCAGACTGCAACAATTCACAGGTCTAAAATTAGCACATGTAGAGAATAAAATAAAGCATAAAATGGTAGGTTATCTACCATGCTTCTATCTTAAAAAGGGAAGAACTCACCAAAAAAAAAAAAATGTAATTTCACAGTCTTTCAATCACTCACTAATTAAATATTCACTATACAGTTCTTTCAACTTTTCTATGAATATGAAAATTTTCATAATAAAATGTTGGAAAAAATATCTAGAATACTTAGTAAACAACAGGCATTAAGATAATGCTTTGAGAATAAGACAGATTTACAGTCTTAGATAAACTAATGTAATGGGTAGTTATGGAATCAAAATATAATGCAACATGAAAGTGCTCTAAGAGAGGAAGCACAGAAGAAGGGTTAAATAAGCTGGAGAATGAACTGGGGTAGAAACAGATCTGGCAATGTTTCATACAGAAGGTGATAAAAGAAACTGAATAATTCATTTGTAGGAAACATATTTATTACAGTGGCAGTGGTCTGGAGCAAATATTACTACTTCTTCTCCCCAAATATTCCATCTGTAAAAGAACAGAAAGTCAGCATTTCATAATATAAAAGATTTTGCTTTACCTTTTTGGAAAATGAAAAAGGTAATAATACTAGATCCAGAGTGCTATGAAAAACTGAGAAAATAAACTATACTCTTACTATAAATACTACAGAGTAACTATTTGATAATTTTAAAAAACAAAACAAACAAAAAAACACTAACCTGTAAGAAACCAAAGGTTCACGAAATTCCACACGATTAATTTTCTTTACGTTACTCTCCAGGGTGGTAGCTCTGAGAGGACTACGAGATTTCTCTTTTCGTGATTTAGAAGATTTGGAGGTTGGAGCATTAACCCAAGAATCATCCAGGTATCTACCATCTGAAGAAAAAGGAAATCTATGAGAACATATGATATAAAATACGACTGTCTCTGAATGTGGCTAGTATTTAAGAAAATAACTTAGGTATCTATTATTTCTGAAATCCCTGGTTGGATATTATATAAGTAGATGGGAAAAATTCAGGTTAAATTATTACAGTAACTCAACTTATACAGAAAGACTATATTCTGAGCAAACAATGCAAAATAAAACTCTACATAAAAAATTCCTTTTTGTCAAAAGTTCTGACTCAAAAAAAGAAGTATCAGATAAAACCCAAGACTCACAGATTAATAAAAAAGAATCACAGTATCGGTGGAAAGTACTAACCTGCAGGTTTATCCCACTAATTATGCAACCACAGAATTAAATATATGAAAGGTAACCAAAGAAAATATTTACACTGTGTCAATTTATGATAGTATCTCTAAGACAGATATTCCAATTTTGATTTTAAACCCCAACAAAAAAATATAAATCTTAAGTCAACTAAATTTCAAAGTGATATACCTGTGAATTAAAAAAAAAAAAAAGACATTATAACCCTAAAGGCTCAAAATCAAATTCTCATTAACAACAAATGAAAACTCGCTATCAAAGGTGATGCAGTGGTGCTAAGTCCCTGATCAAAAGATGGTGAAAATGTCATCTACAGTCACTGAATACAAGGCTGCTTCGTAACTACTCAGTACCAAAGAAAAAAAAACTAAATGCTGATGAGGTATATAGTCTCTGACAAAAGAACAAGGAAATACATGGGACTATAAGAAGAAATTAAGTTGAAATAAAACATCAAAATTCATATTTAATATATTTATATCTTTGGAATTAACCTCATACATACCTTTTCTACTTATTTTTCTGGTAGCACTTGCAGAAGATTTCTTGGTATCCATGACAGAATCAAACACAGCTGTACTCGTAGGGGTTACTTCCAATTTGTTTTCAATGTGTCTCAGCTAAAGTTTAAACACCATCAAAACAAACAGTTAATCCTGTAAATTAACCAGCTACCACCAATTTAATTAGTTATTTAAAACTATACTGTCCAACACCTTTCTCCAAAGTAGAAAAAACTTAGGAATGCTTTATTTTAATTAAAAAAAATAGCTTTCCCATTATTTACTACTTAAGCTCTACTAACAACTGGCTCAATGCTGCCCAAATCTGGACAAGAAAATCAGAGTCTGTAGAACATCAAGGAGTTTCTATTTGTCCTGTTGACCTATTTTTTTAATCACTGAGTTTTTTAAAAGCAGTAAATTTTCTGACATTGTATGTTGCGTATCATTAAGCTACGTATTTGTGCATTTCTATATATTTTATGCATTTTACATGCAAAAATGAGGAAAAACAATTCAGCTAGACTAAAATTTAGGACTATTCAAAGAGCCACGACTTTTTTGTTTTGTTTTGTTTTTGGCTGCATTGGTTCTTCACTGCTGCGCACGGGCTTTCTCTAGTTGCAGCGAGCAGGGGCCACTCTTCGTTGTGGTGTGTGGGCTTCTCACTGCAGTGGCTTCTCTTGTTGCAGAGCACGGGCTCTAGGCTCACGGGCTTCAGTAGTTGTGGCTTGCAGGCTCTAGAGCGCAGGCTCAGTAGTTGTGGTGCACAGGCTTAGTTGCTCCACAGCATGTGGGATCTTCCCAGACTAGGGCTCGAACCCACGCCCCCTTCATTGGCAGGTGGATTCTTAACCACTGCACCACCAGGGAAGCCTGCCACAATGTTTTATAGTTTTATATCTACAGAATAAGTTTCACAATAAGGACAAAGTTCACAAGATAGAATTCAGGTTTCCATACGCTTTACAATTTAAGTCGACTTTTGATATTACCACCAATGATTTTAAAAAGCATTTTCCCCACACATGCTTACAAGAGAAAACTTGAAAAAAACAGAAAACAGAAAAAAATAAAATTAAAATCATCAAAATTCCACCACACAGAGATAGAAACTTTGTGTAAAATGCTGATTTATCTTCTTTCAGATTTTTGCAGTGCAATGTACTCACAAGATTGGAATAATCCTTTATATATCAATAGTTTTGTATCAGACGTTTTCCCCCATTTATATTATGAACCACTTATCCCTAAAAATTCTTTTTAAAAGCCCAATAATTTTTTTGGAAAACAACTATTAACAGTTCAGCTCTAAATTAGTTTAGCTCTAAATTAAACTGGGGATAGAAACTATTCCTATGTTGTAGATGTACAATACTCATGTAGAAGAGAGAGAATATATACTGATTGCTGTATTCACGGGGCCAAAATTTTGACTCTGCATTATGACCAAACCTAGGTTATAGTACCTTTTCCGGATTGATTTTCAAACCAAAAGATTAGGGGACAGAAAACACCATGTTCAGACAGTAAACAAATAGATAATTCGAACTCAGGTAGAATACAAAAGGAAACAAACAAAATATATATTAGAAGAGTAATTTGCCTGAAAAAGAAAAAAGGAAAAGGTCTCTCTTTGAAGAAGCTATGTATCACTTGCCAAATTTGGATTTCTAAACTCCAGACAAGATTGGACAGAACATAAATGAGAACATTTGCCCATAATCATGCTTCTTCAGCAGTGCTAAGAAAAAACAGATTGCTATTGCCACAAAAAATGAGGAGGTAACTCACAGTCCACTCAAGGAAAAGCTGTTCCTTTCATTTCCTGACTGAGCCTTTTACATAGACACAGCCCCACCTTCTCAAATACATTCTATGCTTTAAATCTTCATCTCAACACACCAATTGAGCAAATTTATTAAAGCAGAATAAACAGTACAAATTATCTTAATCTTTTATATGCCATAGTGTTAATGTTTCTGATACTTAGTGTCTTAATTATTGCTTTACTGTCTAATAGTTGTCATTAATGTTCATTTTGTAACATATAGTATATAACTTCTTACAGAAATGTTTAACCTTATTTTCTTATCAAAAAAGCACTACAGAAAAAAATTGTAATCTATTCAATCATAACAGGCAATCAATTTTAGACAAGAAAGAAATAAATGGAACCTGTAATTACTTACAGCAGCCTTGGTCTGAGAAAGTGCATCCCATGGTGTGGTTATATCTGCTGGGCAATATTGATATTTACTGAATTAGAATCTCTGAAGTGTACCTTGGAATCTGCATTTTAATAGGTCCCAAATGCACTCAAAAGTTTGAGAATCACTTTATTAGGCAGAACTATTCCCCAGCAAGTGCTTTATTATATTAAGCCAAAACACGATTCCTCTCCTATCCTCTAAAGCCGAGCTTCCCAATATAAGGTTTAGTTGTATTAGACACTGATCCCACTAGTCCTTAGGACAACTGGACTAACACCCCCCCGCCACCTACACTCCATCAGACATCTCTAACAATAAGCATCCTCAGTTTAAAAGTATCCTCAGTTTATCCCAATGAGCTGAACAAATACAAAATATAGTATTGCACTGCATTTCATATTATGATATGAAAAGACTGGAAAACTACTCCAGACTTCAATCTACTAGTAGAAACAAGGTAACATCTATTTAGTCTTTCAGATAACAGCCCTTCAAAGAGTTTAAGTCTATATATTTCCCTTGAGTCATCCTTCTCTAGGATAACTATTTTCATCTCCTCCAAATGCCCCTCATGTGACGTGATATCCAGATCCCTCACAAACCCAATAATCTTGCTCCAGATATACTCCAGTTTGTCAACGTCCCTCAAAAAATATCATGCCTTAAATTAAAGTTACCCCCAATGCATCACTTAAAAAAAAAAAAAAAGAGTTCAATGAGACTATTGTTTTTGTTATCTGTGCACTACAGGTCTCTAACTATATTGGGAGCTGTATGATATTTATTAACATTAAGTCAGAATTTGTAAGATATTGTATATAACTAATTTTACATATACTGATTCATTTTTAAAAAGGATGTTTTCCCTTACAAAACAGTTTACTATTGGGTGCCTTTGAATATAAGGTATCTTGTATATTTAAAACAAAACTGAATTTTAAAAATTATTTATCCACTTGTTATAAATCAAAGCATATGGATAATTTTCATTTACTGAATAGCCCAGAATTTTAGGCACATGACCTAAACAAACCATTAAGTTCAGTTTCAAAAAAAACCAAATCATACCTTGAACAGTATCCGTGCTTTGAGAGTTCCTTGGATTTGGTAAAGGCACCTCTTTTGATTTGCTGCTCCTCATCCTGCCAATTTACCTGCAATCACATCATCAGCATTCACTGAAAATCAGTATTATAATATTAGTAAAGAAAATGCCCTATCTTGCCTTTCATGAAAGTCAGAAAAGAATTTTGTCATCTCTAAAAGTTATATCTGTATTTTCTTAAGAGTTCCTGATAATCTAATAACTTTATTTTTGCTTGGAAAACTAAACCATTAAAAATTGTATCATGTGGGCTTCCCTGGTGGCACAGTGGTTGAGAGTCCGCTTGCCGATGCAGGGGATGCAGGTTCGTGCCCCGGTCCGGGAAGATCCCACATGCCGCGGAGCGGCTGTGCCCGTGAGCCATGGCTGCTGAGCCTGCGCGTCCGGAGCCTGTGCTCTGCAACGGGAGAGGCCCCAACAGTGAGAGGCCCGCGAACCAAAAAAAAAAAAAAAAAAAAAAAATGTATCATGGGCTTCCCTGGTGACCCAGTGGTTAAGGATCTGCCTGCCAATGCAGGGGACATGGATTCGGGCCCTGGTCCGGGAAGATCTCACACGGCGCAGAGCAACTTAGCCCATGTGCCACAACTACTGAGCCTGCGCTCTAGAGGCCTCAAGCCACAACTACTGAGGCTGCGTACCACAACTACTGAAGCCTGCGTGCCTAGCCTGTGCTCCTCAACAAGAGAAGCTACCACAACAAGAAGCCCGCGCACCACAACGGAGAGTAGCCCCCTGCTCACCGCAACTAGAGAAAGCCTGCACACAATAATGAAGACCCAACACAGCCAAAAATAAATAAATATTTTTTAAAAATTAAAAAAAGAAAGAATCCACCTGCCAATGGAGGGGACATGGGTTTGAGCCCTGGTCCAGGAAGATCCCACATGCCGTGGAGCAACTAAGCCCGTGCGCCACAACTACTGAAACCTGCGCACCTAGAGCCTGTACTCCACAACAAGAGAAGCCACTGCAATGAGAAGCCTGCACACTGCAACAAAGACTAGCCCTCACTCGCTGCAACTGCAACTGGAGAAAGACTGTGCGTAGCAACGAAGAACCAATGCAGCCAAAAATAGATAAATAAATAAAATATAAATAAATTTTTTAAAAAAAGAAGAGGAGCTTAATTTTCCTCTCGTTGAATGTAGGCTGGACTTAGTGGTTCACTTTTAACAAATCAAATGTGGTAGAAGTGACAGTGTGACTTTCAAGCCTAAGTCATCAAAGGCATTGCTTGTTCTCTCTCCCTCTCTCTTAAGGATCCAGCTGCCATGTCATGAGGACAGTCAAGCAGCCCTATGAAGAGGTCCATGTGGCAAAAAAAAACTGAGGCTTCCTGCCTACAGCCATATGAGTGAACTATCCTGGAAGTGGAGTTAGCCAGCAAGAGATTATCAATACAGTATTATGTCTCAATTTCTCTATTATAAATAACACTGAAATGAACATATTTGTGTACATTAATGCTCATTTGGATCAGTTATCTACAACAGGATCTACAAAGTGTGCTAAAACTGAACTAACGAATGTACAGAACATGCTACTCTAGAGATCCAATGTTGAACTGTTTTCCAATTTACAATAACATGAACCCAACAGTTTCATTAATATATTTTAATATTAACTATGCTTTTTACTTTTGCTGATTACTAAGGAATATTAATTATATTCCTATTAGGGAAGAATATGGTTGCTTTAATTTGAATTTACTAGATTGCTAGCAGGACTAAACATTCCGCCATAGAACTTAATCTATGTGAATTATCTTTTCTTGTCCTTTGCCCACTTACCTACCAGGATATTCAAGTTTTTCTTATTGATTTGCTGAGTTCTTACATTATAAATATATTAAACCTTTGTCATATTTGATAAAAATAATTTTCTTCAATGTCTGTAAAGGCAGTTCAATATGGTGAATATTAAAGACCCTAATTTAATTTAAGAAAAGGAAAAGCCTACCTACTAAGTCCAAACATGTAAAACTAAAGGTATAATTAATTTTAAGGGAGTTATTTTCACCTATAGTAAACAATCCTGGTTTATAAATTTCTCAGAAAAAAATTTCAAAAATGTTCTAAAAATACAAATTTTCATAGATAATACAATACGACTCTAAGAAAAGTCAATCTAGGTTTTTAAAAACAGACAGGGGTAGTAGAAAATCTAAAATCAACAAATATGCCAATAGTTAAAAAATTTTCTAATCATATTGTAGAGAACAAATGTACAGACACCAAGGGGGGAAAGCAGGGGTGGGGGTGGGGGTGGAATGAATTGGGAGATTGGGATTGACATATATACACTAATATGTATTAAATAGATAATTAATAAGAACCTGCTACATAAAAATTAAATAAAATTCCAAAAAAAATAAAACAAAAATTAATGACAAAGAGCTATTCTTCCAAAGATTAAGTGAAGATTTTATTTAAGTCCAACTCAGCAAAGAAAATTGGGTTCTTAATTATTATTTGGTATCTGTCATATAGATTCTTAATGACTGCATTTTGTTATCTGGTAGCGAAATTTTACTGAAAGTAATTTTCTGATTGACTTGTATTCTATGACATATGAATTATTAAAAATAAAGGTTAATTAATCAGACTTTATTGTATGTAACCAACACTGTGCATATTCCAATCTCTAGCGGCAATGCATATGTGAAAAGATGGTTCCTGTAGACTGCTTCGAACAGGGTACCTGGATTCAACTTGTGTTTTATATGTATGAGAAGTACACTACTTCATAAAACATAAAGTTTTTTTGTAATGAGAAAAAAATTTTCTAACCATAAAAGCTTTAATCAGCTACCAACACAGTTAAAAAAATTAACTCACTTTACTCTCCTTCTCACAAAGATACTTTGGTCTAGCCAAGTGTCAAGTGATAACTAAACGAACATGAGTTATTCTACATTACTAAATAATCTGTCAGTGATATGACAAAAGTTTTCTTTGGGCAAACTTCACTTTAAAACTAAAATAAATGCAGGCTTCCGTGGTAGTGCAGTGGTTAAGAATCTGCCTGCCAATGCAGGGGACACGGGTTTGAGCCCTGGTCCGGGAAGATTCCCACATGCCACAGAGCAACTAAGCCTGTGCACCACAACTACTGAGCCTGCACTCTAGAGCCCAAGCGCCACAACTACTGAAGCCTGTGCGCCTACAGCCCTTGTTCTGCAACAAGAGAAGCCACCGCAATGAGAAGCCCACGTACTGCAATGAAGAGTAGCCCCCTCTCACCGCAACTAGAGAAAGCCCGTGCGCAGCAACAAAGACTCAAAGCAGCCAAAAAAAAAAAAAAAAAAAAAGACAACAATCATTTTAAACCAGAAGCCAAAATTACAGACCTCTTAACACTCTTGGGCATGACCATGAGGGCAGTTAATAGGTAATAATCATAGCTAATATTTTCCGTGTTTCTTCTATGTGAGCCAAGGGCTATACTGTTTTCCAGACACTATTTCCAATCTCATGAGGCAACTATCCCTATATTCATTGTACTGATGAAGAAAGTATCAGACAGACTATGGAACTAGTCCAAGGTCATTCAGGTAATAAGAGTCAGAACTGGAAATTAAACCTAGATCTCTCTCTCTCTCAAACCTCTGAAAGCCTCTAATGGTCATTCATATAATGGCAGTCATTGGCATATAGATGGTACAGATGGTAGCCTTGGGCATAGGTGAGGTTACCCAGGGAGAAAGTATAGTTTTCGAGAAGAAAAGAGCCCAAGGTCAAACTCTCTTGCACCTCAAGATTTAAAAGAGAAGGACTAGCTAGCAAAGGAAATTGAGAAAGAGAAGTAGAGAGGAAGTGGAAATCAGAGTGTAGTGTATGGAAGCCAAGGGAAAAGAGTATTTCAAGAGAGTGGTCAAACATGCTGCCAAAAGGCCAAGCAGGTTGAGGGCTTGTTATTTGAAAATGCCCATTAGGTTTAGAGATAAAGAGGTCTTTGGTGATTTTAGTGAGAGCTAAGTGTGGAGAAATGGGGGTGGCAACCACACTGTGATTGTTTGAAGAATGACTGAAAAGTATCTTCTAAGTGGAAACTGAATGTATTCAACCAATTTTTTTGAGAAGTTTGTGAAGGAAAAAGAGAGCAGTAATGGAGGAGGGTGTTGGATTGAGGTTTTTTTGTGTTTGTTTTAAGTAAGAAGGCTTAATCGATTAAGTATAAATGCTGATAGGAAGAATCTCAGGGAGGGGAGGAGGCTAGAGATACACGAGAGAAAATATAATTGATGGTTGAAGTTTCTTGAGAGAACCTGGAGGCGAGGAAATCTTGAAACAGGCAAAGTATTCTTATAGTTCCTTTCCTCTAAAAGTTACTTTTTCTGTTCTTTTTCCATTCTCCCTATTTATGAACTCTTAGCCTACATAATAAGAGGGCAATTTCTCAGCTCTGGTTAGTTTTCTCTGAGCCTTTGTACTTCTCTTATGAGGTGAATATTTTGGTGATTCATGAAGTGTGGACTCCTTGTTGGCTTTATGTTTGCTAGCAAATAAACAGTTTTATGAAGTTGCATCTTTACTTGATTTACAGGTGTTCCTGCTTTTTATTTATATCACTTTTAACTGGATTCTTTTTATATCATTTATCATAGCTTTAGTGAAACTGTGTTTCCATTCTCTGTGGCAAATTAGAGTCATCCTTAGCTAACTTAGAAGTTAGCTGTCTGTCCCTCCCGCACCACCACTCCCCACTGCTTTTGCAGCCCTCTCCTTCCCATACGCACACATAAGCCATTTTTATATTCTGAGCCATTGTCTGGAGCTTTTATTTATATTTTACATGATGCAAATAGAACTCGGTTAAATATAGGTTCTTTTTTAGTTCTTGTGATATCCGACTTTAGTCTGAACAAAGCAGTATTGTTCATTTATGCTTTGACTTTTACATGAAACAACTTGTTTCTCTACAAGATGCCAGTTAAACTCACTGTAAAATGGTCACTAAAATAAAACTCTTGAGTCACATAAATAAGAAAAGTATTCTTAGGCTTTCTGAAAATTAAGTTCGCAGTATAGTAAGTAGGCAAAGTGCAAGACAGTGATATAGATCCTGTGTTACTGGTTTCTGAAACTATGGTCAGATCTTATCTCTGATAACCCAACCCACATAATCAACTGCTTATTCAGAAATCTCAAAGACACATCAAACTCATCATCTCCAAAAGCCAAGTCATGATTATTCCCAAAAAACAAACTTGAGGTATTCCCTATCACACTCCAGTTGCACAAGCAAGAAATATCCACAAGAGGTGATTGATTATACTATATGACCTCTAAGATCCTTTTCCCCTTTGAATTTAATAATCTATACCACCAATTCTCAGAGCGTGGTCCAGGCATCCTTGAGGGTCTATGAGACCCTTTCAAGAATGTCTTTAAAATCAAAACTATTTCCATGATAATATTAAGACAGTATTTGTCTTTTTCACTCTCATTCTCTTGGGAGTGTGTATAGTGGAGTTTCCCAAAGGCTCCATGACATATGGTATCACAACAGATTGAATACAGAAGCAGATATGAGAATCCAGATGTCTTCTATTAAGCCAGGCATTATAAAGATTTGAAAAATGTCAAACAATGCCATTCTCTCACTAAATTTTTTTTTGTTTTGGAAAATATAGTTATTTTTTATTTTAAAAATTGTGTATTAATATGATACAGTTTATGGTTATTTTAAATAAACTAATAAATATGTTTAAAGTTTCTAATACAACAAATATCAACAGATACAGTCCACATAAAAGCTCTTTGAGTTTTCAATAACTCAAGAGTATATAAAGTGTCTCCTTGACACCAAGAAGTCTGACAAACTCTGATCTATACCTATCATATGTATATACAAATAAGATATGACATTTTGAAATAGCCAATTCTCAAGTATCTTCTAGCAGCAAATTTTCCTTTCACATTTATTGACAGCGCTCTCATTCAGTCACATAGACTTATTCAGCTCAATTATTTATTGGGCTCCTACTATGTGCAGGTACTGGAGATAAAAAATGAAAGAAACGACTTCGTTCTGGCTCTCCCAGAGTTATTTTCCGTAACTTTGCTTCTGTTCTCTCATCTTTATCAGACCCGATGTAACAACCATCTATGCCTGAAAGGTTGAAAAGAAACAACCCTGCAACAGTCATACTATCTAGTCTCAATATAAAATGGACAAATTTAGTAGGGACCAGGCTAGGAAAAGTGGAAAACATTCCAGCTCTAAAACAGACCTACTACACTGTTCTATGTGAATTCTCAGAATAACCAATACTCCCATAATATGGGATACAAAAACAAATGACCTGAGAATTAGCCTCACCTCTTTTTACGTATAAAATACAAACCTCAACAACTACTTTTAACAATTAAGAATGACCTCCTATAATCCAGGAAACCCAGAAGAAACTATAACATCTGGCACCAGCTTGACCTCCGGTGTATAGGAAACTGGATAGGGATCACAAAGAACACAATGTCCCCCACTGATATGAAATGAAGAGCTAAACTAGAGCCTGATTAAAGGTACCTCTAGTCTTTTACTTAAAAAAACCTAAAAATAGGAGCCTATACTTTGTTTACCCTCTATCTAGTTATCCTGAATATTTACTCTTCTAAATTAATTTCAAGGAATATATCCTTATAAATGTGTCTTATAGTGCAAGTCAGGATTATTTTTTGTCCCAAAAATTTTCACTACAAAAGCTTCCCTGATACAGAAGAAACCGTTAACACTGGTTAACTCTGCGGACAGGGACTGAGGATCTAAGAAAGGAAGCAGATTTTCCAGTGGATATGTTTTCGAATTTTTTTAAAGCAGATACATTTATCACGTTTTGAGGAAAAAAACAAGGAAAAGTAATTTTGAGAAGTTTCCTTCAACATTCAATAACTTAGCTAATTTAGAGGCTGTTAAGGAAACAAATATAACAACTTTTTCTTTCACTTGAAGCTGCTGTATAGTTGCTCCCACTTTATCTTTCCTCTTACCTCCCCACCTCCATACTATTTATTTACATATCTGTCTCTTACATGTCACTGTGGGAATGATGTTTTATTCCTCTTTATATCCCTAGTCCATGCACAGTACACAGCACCCACTAGGTGCTCCAGACCTGTCTGCTGAATGACTGTCCCATTGATAAATCTCAGAATCCAATTCTCAAATGCAAACAGGGCAAAAAAACCCCACAGGTATTTCATATAATATGAAGAGGTTAACCACTGGTAAGCAAAAAATTTCTTTCATGGTAACATGTAAAAAAACAATAAGCAAAATAATAGTTATACGTGTACATATGCATGTTATGTTTTAAAATAAGCCCAAAACTAAAAAGAAATTCTTTAAAAAAATACTCTTATTTTATAGATTTAGACATGAAAATCATGAATGAAATGAAGCCAGTTAAATGAAGCCAGTGCTATTACTCATGAATGATTTTTAAATCTAGTTTTTAGGGACTTCCCTGGTGGCGCAGTGGTTAAGAATCCACCTGCCAATGCAGGGGACATGGGTTCGAGCCCCGGTCCAGGAAGATCCCACATGCCGCGGAGCAACTAAGCCCGCGCGCCACAACTACTGGGCCTGCGCTCTAGAGCCCGCGAGCCACAACTACTGAGCCTGCACTCTAGAGCCCACAAGCCACAACTACTGAGACCACATGCCACAACTACTGAAGCCAGGGAGCCTAGAGCCCATGCTCCACAATAGAAGCCACCGCAATGAGAAGCCCGCGCACCACAACTAGAAAAAGCCTGCATGCAGCAACAAAGACCCAACACAGCCAAAAGTAAATAAGCAAGCAAACATGGTTGCTTAAGGAAAGTAGGATGTAGGTTTTAAAAAAATCAATCAATCTAGTTTTTAAAAGGGAGAGACGCCATGATTCCAAAGGAGCTTTTACAAGTCCACTTACAACAACAACAAAAACTTTAAGTGGTTAACTTTTTAAAAAATCACCTAACCTCAAATTTATCAAAGATAAATCCGATTCTTCTGGTTGCAAAAATATCCTTCCATCTATAAAAAGATCTCCTTTACACCATTATTTCTCTATAGAATTTTAAATGATTCATCATACAAGAAAGCGTAGCATCTACACAACTTTTCAGAGATGCATCTATATTGTTTAAGTGTAGTCCAACTTCATTTATAACTAATCAGAGAACAAAGCATATTAGAGCTGGAAGTTAGGGGTCATCTAGTCTCATGTTTTTCAAATACGTAGTAATGGTACCATGTAGTAGATCAAAAAGAATCAATCTGGTACGTTAGAGCTTGCATTTTTTAATGAAACCAAATAAAACTGAATTGAAAATATCAGGGTGTATTGAAAGCAGCAAGGGTATTTTTTAAGTGAAACTTTCATTTCATTTTATATATAGATATATACATATCTATGTATATTATGTTCCCATGGAAAATCTATTTTTTACTGTAGGTGTCCTAGTCAAAGAGTTCAAGAGGTTAAGCTTTCTCAGTTCGCAGAACTCTTAGTGTCTCAGTAATTTTTTCATAGTGCCCACAGGCCAAAAAAATACCTAACAGTTCCATTAATAGGTAGTTAGGTCCATATAGCCTAGTAAGTATTTATGTCCTAACAACTTAGTAGCAGCTTGAAAAATACATATGAATTAAAAGAAATCTTTTAATTATTAAATAACCACAATTACTTACTAATGGGATGTGTGCACCTAAAAGACATTACATAATTTCTCAGACCTTGAAATCACTTTGGACACGGCCACTTTCATTTACTGTTTCACACTGATTTCTGCACAGAACTTTCTTTTCATCACAGCAATCCCCAAAACCTAGCTTTTTGAAGACATAACTGTCATTGAAAGGAATGTGGCACAATCTCATGCACAGTACCTCAAACTAATAGTTTAAGCAGTGGTCTCACAGACGTCAAATATCCCACAGATAACCCACAGTTGTCAAATATTACAGTTTCCCTCAAAAATTTAAAAATATTCAACAGTGCCCATGTGAGTTTACTATGGTGCTCCCAGGTACCTCATGGCACCGTCTGGGGATGCTGGGTTTACAAAACACTGATCTAGCCTATGTGCTTACTTTGTAAATTAAGAAATAAGACGTAAGGTCACAAAGCTAGAATAAAAATAAATACATTCATCAGGAACTTTCATAGATTAATTTTAACCTTCCATCAACAAAAGTTTTGAAACAGAATCTAATCATGTGATACTCTGTAGCTCTCTGAAAAACTATATTCAAAACTACATTATGTGACTGTATAATAGTAGAAAAATTCTGCCTCGATATTTTCTTTTTCAGAAAAAAGTTTCAAAAATGATAATGCCACTTACAATAAACAACACAAAAGTGCCTAAAGTAAAGAAAAAAGGAAAGTCCTCCACTCTCCCAGTGATAAACACAGCTAATAGTTTAATGTCTATCCTTACAGAGCCCTTCCTATGCACATACAAAATCAAAACAAAATCAAACTACATTTCTTTGCCTATGTGTTTAACACTGAATCATATTGCACAGTGTAGTGCAACTTATTTTTTTCACTCAATATTATATCATGAACATTCTTCCTTGTCAGAACATAATAATAATTACAAACACCTATGTGGTACTTACTTAGGGCTTAAATATTAACTCATTTAATTCTCACAACAGCCCTGTCAGGTGAGAACTATAATTATATCCACTTTATAGATGAGTTTAAGTAACCTGCTAATGGTCAGAGCTAATAAATGGTTAGGATTTGAACCCAGAAAGTTGGCTGCATGGTCCCTGTGCTCAAAGAAACACTCAGCTACTTCTCATCAAGTAAATATATCTATCCCTCAATCTATTAACAAGTGCATTGTATGTCACAGCATAAATATACTGTAATTTTAACTATTCCCCTACCAACAAACATTTAGGATTTTTTTGTTACTTATAAATGTTGTAGACATTTATTTGTAATAATGCTAAAATGAACATCCTTATAGATTTGTTCTAGTGCTCTTGTGTTAAAATTTCTGTAAGGTAAACTCCTAAAAATGAAATGATTCTATCAAAGAATATGAGCACTTTTAATTTTGATAGGTGATGCCAAATTTCCTTCCAGAAACAGTTGTACCAATTTATAGTCCCAATGACAGAGGAGAAGTTTGAGATTCATATTTAGGTTAAAAAATATTTCGGGGGGCTTCCCTGGTGGCGCAGCGGTTAAGAACCCACCTGTCACTGCAGGGGACACGGGTTTAGCCCTGGTCCGGGAAGATCCCACATGCCACGGAGCAACTAAGCCCGTGTGCCATAACTACTGAGTCTGCACTCTAGAGCCCAGAAGCCACAACTACTGAGCCCACGTGCCACAACTACTGAAGCCCATGCGCCTGGAGCCCATGCTCCGCAACAAGAGAAGCCACCGCAATGAGAAGCCCGCGCATCACAACGAAGAGTAGCCCCCGCTCACTGCCAACCAGAGAAGGCCCGCGCGCAGCAACGAAGATCCAACACAGCCAAAAATAAATAAATACATATTTGATTCATGAAAAGTGAGGCCTGTTTTTCTGAGTTTTTAGTTAACACTTACATAGAAGAGATTGCCGGTTGTTCACAATTAGCCTCTGATTTGATAATTATCTTCATATTAAACAAATGTAGACTTCACAGCTGTATAGTAGAGTCTTCATCCAGTTATGAAATCAACTATGGGTGAGATATTTCCTCCATATGAACTCTGTTTACTTACATATAAAACGTGGGAATTGGACTAGCTAGCCTTTAAGATTTAAAACTCCCAATGCTGTAATTAAAGGAGACTTAAAATTATTACAAACCTATAATTATAGTACTAGTATAACAGGTCAGGGTCTTAAAGCTTCCATTTTCTTTAAATTACAATAACTATTGCCAGAACATCTAAGCAAATCATTAAAATAGTCAATAAAGCTTTCAGGATCTACCTGTGGCTTATTCTCAGTAGCTTTTTAATCCCAGACTGTCATTCCCCTGCTACCTAGCAAACTTGACTTTATCTATGGACTATATTCCTAAGAAGAATTGATGTGTGCCTAGGAACCATGAACTAGTGTTTTGTTTTGTTTAAATACTATGCCAAGACCACTCTCTAGTCAATTTATTCAGCCAATATTTATTGACTATTTTACTATGTGCTAGGCACTGGGTGCACAACAGTTAGCAGACAATCTCTGCCATCATGGAACTTACACACTAGATGAGAAAGGCAAAGAATAACCCAAAGTAACCACCAGCAAATGTGAAGTTATACTTGTGATAACGAACAAAAATATTAATGCAAAAAAACCTATGCAATCTTTTGATTATTCAGGTTTTTGGAGTGATTTGTGACACTAGAAATTGACTTTGTAAAAAGAAGTCAATAAAGAAAATTACTTCACGACTTGCCCCACAAGGCAAAAATAGCAATCACAAGTATAGATGGCAAGTTAACTTTTTAAATCATCAATTCTATAATAAAATCACCAAGATGTCCCTACTTTTCAGTTATGCTGCTGACCATGTGGCTTGAATATTTGTTTTAGTTAACCAAGAATATAAACAATTTGAAGTACTAAAGATGACAGAACTCTGAGTATCCAAACAAAATGAGAGACGACAAATTAACTACAACTTCTGAAGAACACTGTTCAAGCAAAAAGTACATATAGAAGTAGAGCAATTCACTACAATAATTCATGGCTTGTTACTAATTAACATAATGCTATGAAAATACTAATGTTTTTAAAGTACCGACAGTTATCCACGTAAGGAACTAGTGGCTTGTCACAATCTTTTAGATTTTAAAAAACCAAATGCCAGAAGTATCTATATTAATATTCAATTTTAAATAAAACTAATTCTATGACGTTAACTAGACGTGATCACTTCGCAATAAATACAAAGATCGAATAACTCTACACGCCTGAAACCAGTATGTCAATTATACCTCAATAAAAATAAAGACAAAATTTTAAAGTCTTAGATCATCTGTGGAAATAAGACCATCATTCACATAAATAAATGAACTTCCTTGTTCATTTATTTATTCCTTGTCGATTTCCACAACTGCAAAATAAGGACATTTGTCAAATCTACCTCACAAAATTGCTATGAGGACTAAATAATTTATGTAGAGGCACACCAAAAAATGATGTAAGTTATTTTAGACAGTAGTTTCTTTTTGCTCCCACTATAACTTACAGCTGTTTAACAAACAACAAAATTCGTTAGATAGGGACTTCATCTCCTTTCTTCTGTCCATGATATGGTAAAAGTGTTATAAAATGGGCAAAAGACTAGCAATCAGACCATTAGAAAAAAATTCTAAACTTCATAACTCATAAATTGATTACCCCACAGGAGGCTGGCTGTTCAAGTATTAATGCTCTTACATAACACTACGCACCAATATATCTCAGAGAATCAGAGAAATTCTTCCACATATGTATCAAATTGTTTACATATTATAACTCACCATTATTACAAACACAAGCCGTGCTACTCACTATGAAAAGTTGAGATACATATGTATTTATCCACACATACAATGTATTCTAGCTTGATGTTTATCTAACTGATTAAAGTATCTTAAATGCAATGCAATGACGGTTCAATGGTTCAGATTTATTTTATTACACTGAATGGAGTTTGTAAATTTAGCACACCAAAACTAATTATTACATACCCATGGGCTTAAAGCAACTTCTACCATAGGTCTAACAACCAATCCCCCAAAGTCACAATCTCATGTTATTAGCAGCACATTGCCTTGTTTAAACACAATATTTTAAACTAAGAAATTTTTTAAATGGAGAGTATTTTAATTGCTCCACAAACCTTTTCAAGTTCTTACTAGGTCTGCCTAAAATAGCCGTCCTTTAAAAACCCTTAAAATACAGGGCTGGAGGAGGTATCGTTAACATGGCAACATAACCATTAACGACTTTTCCAAATTCAAAACGAGGATCACCATCAAAACAAAACAATCAGGTGAAGTACAGACGTGGATACTGATCACTATTCCTGACAACGTGTTTTTTCCTTTATGGAAGATTTGCTGCTACACAAAAACCACATCAAAATCTATACCTATGTGCAACTTCCTATCCGAAAAGCCAGCCAAATTCCAACCCATATTTGTGACATTAGCTAAATATCATTTAGCATGTTAGGCTACACTTCAAAGAGGGCAGGGGAAAATACTGACAACTTTCAAAGCGTACAAGCTTTTTAAATCTCCCCCTACATCACTTGTGAATAAATGGACAGACTACATTCAGCAGCTGCCAGAGAAGATCAAAGTTTTCCCTATGCTTGAAAATGTTTATCCCCACCAAAAAGGAACAGAAACTAGTCATCCTTGCCACTGGAGCCAGTTCCCCGGAATTTCCCAAAATATGCCTGATATCCAAATGAAGAAGGGACACTTCTCCGGAGAGCAAGGGCGAGAGGTATCTCACACCTTTTGCAGAAGAGAGGAGGGGCGAGGGAGGGGGGACAAGCGCTGGCAGGTAAGGAAGGAAATCCCGTCTACCGCAGGCACCGGTGGGACCTGAAACCTAGGTCTCAGAATGGCCCTCCTAGCAAAGCCTAGGACCCAGGGAGGCTCCTCGAGGGGGAGGCCAGACTGGGCCAGGGCTCCCGGCGCCCCGCCCCGCCTCCCCCGCCGCCGCCGCGGACCCGGGACCGCGGACAGAGGCAGCGAAGGCTAAGCGAGCATCCGCGGTCCCAGCCAGGTCCTCCCGCAGCTCACCTGAGAGTGTCGCCTCCGCCCTCGGCCCCCACGGTGCATCCCGCGGGGCCTGGCGGAGGGTGCAGTGACGCCGCCCCGACCGGCCCCAGGGCTGCCCGGCCTGGCCTCCCCGCTCCGGGGACGCACCGGGTGCCCGCCTCGCACCGGCTCCCGGGATCCGCCGGTCTGCAGAGAAGGAAGGAGAGGCGGATAAGGCTGCCTCCCCTCCCCCACAGCAAGCTACCCGCTGAGCTGCGGCTCTCTGCAGTTCCCTCTGGCGTAGGTCTGGCCCGGCTCCCCCGCCCGGGAGTCACTTCGGCAGCGGCGGCCCAGTCGCCATTACAGCCCAACAACTGACACGGAGGAGGAGCGGCGCCAGCGGCAGTGGCGGTGGCGGCGGCGCGAAGCAGGGCGGGAGCAGTGGGGGGGCCGGGGGTGGTGGTGTCCAGGCAAAACTCGCGAGAATTGTCCCGAGTCGGTTCCAGAGGAATGCAACCTTCGGTTAGGGCCATGCTAAGTGTGGCCAAAAGGCGAGTGTGAGATAAAATGAGGAGAGGAAGCTCGAGGGCGCCATGTTTGGTGTGGCGAAGGTTGAGCCTTGCAGGTCTTGGGAGGAGCCAAAGTAGATCCGCAGCGGAGACCTTCCCTTCACCTCCCCGCCCCCCGCCCTCTTTCATCTAACTGGGCCTTCTGGCTACGCGTTTCACCCCCGGCCGAAAAAAAACAAGCTGGGGTTATGACAAGGATGAGCTTGAAGTCTGAAAATTGCAGCTTCTCAGTGTTTATGATGTTTCACCAGTTGTCCAAATAAATCTTCTGTACCCCAGTCAGTTTCAGAGTAATTGCAGCTCTGCAGCTGCGGCAGTTACCCACTGCTGGCACTGTGGCCGTTTCATTCGCGAGGGTTACCATTCTGTTCAACGTGCACTCTGTCTAGTGGCTTAAGACTCCAGAGCAAGTAAAACGGAGTTTCCTCCCCTTAGGTGTTGGCATTGATATAACTGTGCTTTAAGAGATTCTATGATCACCATATCTTCTACCATCCTTATCCACTTTCCCCAATCTCTGCATGGTGAATTCTATGATCTGTCAAGGCTTAGCTTAAATGACATCTCTTTTGCAAATAATGCCACCTTCTGCTAGGCGCTCACTGCACACAAGCCCTCCACCCGTCACTTTCCTCCACCTTCTGAACTCATATAGCTATTTATCCAGAGACTGTTTCTCATCTTGAGGACTCTTTTTTCTCTTCTCTTTATACACCAACAGGGCCTAGCATAGTAACTGGAATATTGTAGGTGCTCAATAAACGCTTGTCGAGTGGACCTTAATAAAAGCTGGAGGCAGTAACTGCCCCCTCTCTTAGGGCCTATAGCTGTGCCTGAATAGGAGGTAAATGGATGTACAAAAATCCTGCACATATGTAAAATGTGTACTGTGTCGCCAGCAAGCTGTGCTGGGGGAAAAAACAGGAAATGTGGGTATCCCAGTGGTGCAAGTGGTAGCAAGAAAAACAACATAAGGAAAGAGTTAATTAAGTTTTCCCCAACCTTTCTATGTAAAGCAGTGGGATAGATGCTTTTCATGTTATTTTACTGAATTTATTCAACCAACTTATTAAGTATTATACTCATTTTTTTTAAATGCTGAAAAGCTAAGTAATTTGCCCAATATTACACCATCAATAAAAAGCAGATGAAAAGGGCTTCCCGGGTGGTGCAGTGGTTGGGAGTCCGCCTGCCATTGCAGGGGACACGGGTTCATGCCCTGGTCAGGGAAGATCCCACATGCCGCGGAGCGGCTGGGCCCGTGAGCCATGGCCGCTGAGCCTGCGCGTCGGAGCCTGTGCTCCGCAATGGGAGAGGCCACAACAGTGAGAGGCCCGCATACCGCAAAAAAAAAAAAAAAAAAGCAGATGTAAAATTTGAGGTCTCCCTTACTCCAAAGGCTATATTTTTTTCACCCCCATACTGCCCCCTGGGCAACAGAGAAAACACCAAAATTCCTGTCACTGTGTGGGGAGCAATGCTATCCCCATATCAGCCTATGCACGATTTCCACCTGTTATACCTTGTACTGATCTTTGGCCTCTCCCTCACTTTGAAAATAACTTCAACACATCAACCCCTCTCCTTTTCAACATCCCATAACTCCTGTTGTTTATACCCTACAGGTTGGCTCCTGAGTATATTGTTTTGTACTGTTTGCTCTTTCATGAGTGTAATTAATCTCTTGAACAAGATTGGAAGCTTAATGAGGAAAGGTTTGTTACCCTGCCAGTAGTGCTAGGCACATAATAGGTATTTAATGTAGCTCCCTTTTTTTTTTTTTTTTTTAAAGAAGATGTTGGGGGTAGGAGTTTATTAATTAATTAATTTATTTTTGCTGTGTTGCATCTTCGTTTCTGTGCGAGGGCTTTCTCTAGTTGTGGCAAGCGGGGGCCACTCTTCATCGCGGTGCGCGGGCCTCTCACTATCGCGGCCTCTCTTGTTGCGGAGCACAGGCTCCAGACGCGCAGGCTCAGTAGTTGTGGCTCATGGGCCTAGTTGCTCTGCGGCATGTGGGATCTTCCCAGACCAGGGCTCGAACCCGTGTCCCCTGCATTAGCAGGCAGATTCTCAACGACTATGCCACCAGGGAAGCCCCTAGCTCCCTTTTTTTCCTACTTCTTAGCAGACACCAAGATCAGAGTTTTCTGAACTTTATATTCTTTGTTGAGTACTGTAGCTTTGACTCTCAACTTCCTTGGAGAACTTGATCTTAGCCCCAAACTTCAGACTGAATCTCCAACTGTCTTACCCATCTCCACATAGATACAGAAGTCATCGGTACCTCCAACTCCCAAATTAAGTTTATTGTTTTCCCACTCCTCAGTCCCACAAAGCCAGCTCCTCTTCCTGTCCTGTATTTCTGTTAATGGCCATTGCAAACACACTTCTGAGAACTAAGAGAATCAAAAGTTTTAAAATACTATATATTCTTCTCTATGCCTTGCTCCTACCCAATCAGCTATTGTTTCTAAATACCAATAATACATATTTCTTATATCCACTTCCCTGTTGTTCAGGTACACCACTGCTCTTCTAATTCAGGCTCTCATTTCTCCTGCCCAAATGATTTCAGCAGTCTTCCTAGAGTTCAGCTTGAGTTTTGTCTCTGGTCTGCCTGTGCCTGCCAAGATAAGTAAAAATTCCTCACCTCAGTCGTTAAGCCTTTTCTCAATATGACACCAGCCAAGCTTTCTATCTTCCTAAAGTAAGGCAGCACAAAAAAAAAATAGAAAGGGCAAGGATGTGGTGTCAGGAAGATTCCAATTCAAATTTTGACTCCATCACTTGCCCATGACCTCAAAAACCTCCATTTTATTGTCCATAAATCATGACTAATTATACCTACCATAGAGGGTTATCTTAAAGATTAGAAATAACATCTGTCAAGAGCCTAGCACATAAAAGAGAGAAATAAAGACTGGCTATTATTATTTCCCTAACTGGATGTAATGTTCAAGCCAATTTCGATCTCAGACATGGCCCGTTCATTCCTACTTCAGACCTTTGTTCCATAACCTGGATCACATATCACCCTGGTTTGCAATTTCTGCCACATTCCTTAAGTACGAGCTCAAAAGCTACCTACTGCAGGAAAAATTCCATGACTGCTCATCCTTTGCAGGTACAGAGTGCACCCCTGAACTCCACAATGTTGTGTACTTCCTTAGGATTGTACCTACTATAGATAGTTCTGCATTTATATGACACACCTTTGTCACACTAGACTATAAAGCTCTTTGTCTCCTTCACAGTGGTTTAAGAGCATAAACTTTGGAGTCACGTAGACCTGGATCAAATCAAATAACTTTGGTCAAGTTACTTAACCTCTTTGTGCCTCAGTTTCCACATCTGTCTAGCAGAGACTACAATCGTACCTACTACTCCATAAGGTTTTGTGAGGGTTAAAAGAAACAACACATGTAAAGGACATAGCATGGTACTGTGTGCACAGAAGGTGCTCAAAAATGTTGGTTATTTTTACTATTTTTTATCAACTGAATATGTGCCTTGCATATACTAGGCACTCAATATTTGTTTAATTTAATTGAATGTTTGTTGGATTTAATTAAATTTGGGGTGAATAGCTACATGTTTTCTCTCCTGAGAATGTAATATTTGACATTGATCTCTAGACATAACAAATCGAGAAATAGAGAGATACAGCTATGGTGGTGTCATTCGCTATTTGAGGTTAATTGAATGAAATCATGTGTCAGGATTGGCTAAAGACATTTCTATTGAAATGTCAAGCCTAGATGTCAAATCTGATCTGTAATCTTGTCCACCACCTTTTCAATAATAAATTCAACCGTTCAGACTGCAAATTTCCCTTCAATTCTAACAAACTATGCAGACACCAAATTTAGGGATGGGTTTTCTGGTTGCTTTCTTTTTCTAGATTCAGTCTTTTGACTTAGTTTTGAATTTTCTAGGGCATTTGGTGTTCTGATGTGCAGAACTATAAAAAAACTAAAATTTATCAGTAAGAACTTTCTTTGACAAGAAAACAGAGACATAGTCGTTTATCTTCATATATATAAATATTTGTGCATGTGTGAGTGTGTATGCCTGAGCACACAAGCCAGGGTAATATTGGTCAGAGAAGTCATTTGACAGCAAATCCAGAGAGTGAAAGGAGAATAGGGATATCTATAAAGGCAGCATTTAACCATATTTGACTGTTATTAACAAGAATATAAACTTGCAATTTTTAATTTCATCATTCCTTTTTCAATTGATATATAATTGACATACAACTTTATATTGGTTTCAGGTGTACAACATAATGATTTGATATTTGTATATATTGCAGAATGATATCACAATAAATCTAGTTAACATCCATCACTACACATAGTACCAGATTTTTTTTCTTGTGATGAGAACTTTTAAGATTTAGTCTCTCAGCAACTTTCAAATATGAAATACAGTATCACTGACTGTAGTCACCGTGCTGTACATTACAACTCCATGACTTATTTATTTTATAACTGGAAGCTTGTACCTTTTGATTTCCTTCACCCATTTCTTCTGCCCCCACTTCCCCACCTCTGGCATCCACCAATATGTTCTCTGTATCTATGAGTTTGGTTTTTCTTTTCTTTTTGTTTTTGCTTTTAGATTCCACACGTGAGATTGTACGGTATTTGTCTTTCTCGGTCTGAGTTATTTCACTTAACACAATGCCTTCATAGTCCATCCATGTTGTCACAAATAGCAAGATTTCATTTTTTTTATGGCTGAATAATAGAATATTGTGACATATATATTATATATATATATATATCTCACCTTTTCTTTAGCCATTCATCTGTTGATAAGCACTTAGTTTGTTTCCGTATCTTGACTATTATAAATAATGCTGCGATGAACATGGGGGTGAATATATCTTTACAAGTTAAGTATTTTCATTTTATTCAAATGAATACCCAGAAGTGGAATTGCTGGATCATATGGCGATTCTATTTTTAACTTTTTGAGGAACTTCCATACTGTTTTCCGAAGTAGTGGCTGCACTAAATTTACATATTCACCAACAATGTACAAGGGTTCCCTTTGCTCCATGTCCTCATCAGCACTTGTTATTTCTTGTCGCTTTGATAATAACCATTATAACAAGTGTGAGGTGACATCTCCCTGTGGTTTTGATTTGCATTTCCCTGCTGATTAGCCATATAGAGCATCTTTTCATGTACCTGTTGTTCATCTGCATGTCTTCTTTGGAAAAATGTTAAATTACAGTTTTTGAGTGAAGCCCTAAGGCAAACTGATAGCAGCAACTAGAGTAAGTTATGTGACGGGACTCCAAGAAGCAGATTTTCAAAGGAGTAATACGAGACCAGTTATGTGATTCTTCACATAACTTCACCAAAGATCCTTCAACCTGGTCACTGATATGAAAGAATTGAGAGATTGTAGTTTCAAAGGATTTGAGGGGAAGACTTTTGAGGAGAGAACAGGCAGTGGGAATGCAGAGGTAGTTTCTTCCTTACCTCAAGCTAGTGAGAGAGGGGCTTTGAGGAGAGCTACATATGTGCTTCAGAATTTGGACACCGGAGTAGTCTGAGACTGGAATTGGGCCTGGAAAAAGTACAGCAGCTTCTGTTCTGAGTATCTGACGGGACTCGTGAAATTAAGTATTCCTTGCTCTAAAAGGGGAGCCAAAGATTAGTGAATCCCAGGAACTAGCTGTGGGACCCATGTCAATATTATTCTACTCTTCGACTTAAGGTGGGAAGATATATAATATTTGCTTATACATACATAAAATATCTCTACAGAGGTACAGAACAGACTGTTAACACTGGCTGTCAATATGGAAGGAAACTAATGACAGGGAGTAAGAGGGAGACTTATCAGTTGTAGTCTCTTATACTTTTAAAAATTTCGAACATTTTTTTAAAGAAAATATTCGTGGTTTTATTGTATCATGAGGCATTGAAACGTCTGAACAAATCAATATCTGGGTGGTGAGGCAGCTGCTTTCTCCTTCACTTCTTTGGGTTACTAGAGCAACTTGTCAGTAAAAAATGTGACTATACGAACCATTCAAAAAAATATATTTTTTAAAATAAAGAATAGGTATTTCCCTTTTTAAAAAAAGAAATTAAAATGGAAGGAATCCTCCTAAGAGGGTGGCCTGAAGGAATGAGTGAAATCCAAAGAAAGAAGAGTATTTGGCTGGGAACCAAAGATGAGGGGACCTTGGGAGTGGCCAGCTGAAGGGGAGGCAAGACGCACATCCAGGGAGTTGCAGCTATGGCAGCCAGGCAGGAGATCCTTTAAAGAAGCCAGGGAAATACCCCAAGAGAAAGAGTTGTCTTTAAACATCTACCTTACAACAGTAGCAGTCAGGTGAGAATGTTCTCATAAGCCTCACAGCTCCTCCCTTCCTCCCCAACTTCCTGCCTTCCACGCTGGGTAGGGCAGCAAACCTGAGGAAATGGAGATAGTCCAAACAGAAAAAGAAAAGCACCTTGCTCCCTCCTGGAAGGAGACAGCAAAAATGCAGGAAGCCCTAGATAGGAGAGGGTAGAAGTCACACCTTTGGGTAAAGATAGAAATGTTGATTTGTATATTGCGCTGGACATTTTATTACTGAATTAACACTGTTTGTCAGCTAACATGAGTTCAGACTTTTTATTAACTAAAATTGATCAGAAAAGTCATGGGAACTTCTTGAGTTTTATCCAGGAGTAAGAGAAGGATTTCCCTCACAGAATGGATATAGAAGGACAGCAGAAGAACAAAGTAAAGTTGTTTTTATTATCACACCCCTGAGTCTTGCTTATTCAGCATGCAGTTACATGACCTTTACCACAAGTAGAGATAGATCCTGAGAGAACTTGAGCCAGCAAAGAGTGACAGTGGAGTTAGAAAAGCAGAAAATCAGTCATAGGTGCATTAGTAACATTCCACAGGCAAGAATGGAATGATCAACAGTGGGGAAAGAAAGAGAAGAGGGAGAAGAAGCAAGAAGACATAACAGAAGAAGCAATAGCAGACGTAATCCGCCTTTGGAAAAAGGAGTTAAAGAAAAAATTAAAGATTAGTAGCAACAGTCTAGAAAAGTTCAGTGACTTAAAAAAAAACCTAAAAACCAATTTTTAAAAGAGGCAACCATTTGCAACAAACTTGAGGGCATTATGCTAAGTGAAATAAGTCAAACAGAGGAAGACAAATACTGTATGTTCACAAGAGATACATGTATCAAATAATTATATTGTACACCTAAAACGAATACAACGTTATATGTCAATTATATCTCAATAAAAAATAATTTAAAATTTTTTCTAAATGGCAAGATGCTCTACATCACCAGCAATCAGGGAAAGACAAAATAAAACCATAATAAGAACTGTCTCACACCCACCAGATTGGCAAAAAATTTAAAAGTCTGATAATAACACATGTTGGCAAAGACATGAAGCAATGGGAATTTTTTTTCACTTCTGATAGCTATGTAAATTGGTTCAATGATTTGGGAGAACGCTTTGGAAATAGGCAGTAAAGTTGAAGATGTGCCTATGACCCAACAAGTTCACTGAAAGTGGTCCACATTCTCAAACTCGTTGTTATTGAACCACAGTAAGATAAAGAGCTTGTGCAAGGATGTAAATCAATTACATCAGTAAGCACACTGCCTAGGTGAGCTGACTTTTTTTTTTTTTTTTTGAGATAAAACTTTCTTGATGAAAGAAATGGTACAATGGGACTTCCCTGGTGGCGCAGTGGATAAGATTCCGCACTCTCAATGCAGGGGGCCTGGGTTCGACCCCTGATCAGGGAACTGGATCCCACATGCATGCCGCAACAAAGACCTGGTGCAACCAAATAAGTAAATAAATAAATAAAAAGAAATGACACGTTGATTTATATTCTGATACAAGCTCCTTATCTCACCTCAGACTTGTATTAAATAGTTAACTTCTATAAGAAACCCAAGTACAAAAGATTTTATGAAAGCATTGCTTATAATCTCAAAAATAGGAAATAATAGGTCCATCAGCAGGAGAATGGGTAAGTAAGCTGGGGAATATTCATACAATAAAATACTAAGCAACAATGAAAATAAATTAAAGGATAAATCTCACAAACGTAGTTTTTAAAAAGCAAATTGCAAAAGGATATATACATAATACCACTTCCATGAAGCTTAAAAACATGTGCAATATTGGTATAGCTTACTCAGGAATACACACAAATGTAGCAAAATATTTTTAAGTATCAAGGAATAAAAAAAACTGAATTTGGAAATGCGATTACCTCTGAAGGAGCAGAAAGGGAATCCATACGTGGTAGGGGTGACCACAAGAAGCTTCAATTTCCTGTGATGATAATGTTTTTATTTCTCAAGCTGGGTGTGGATATACAGATGTTTGTATTATTATTTTTCATAGCGTTTTTATATCCAAAATATTAAATAATATATGTTAAACAAAAAAACAAACAATTTAAAAATCTATGTGGGGAATGGGAGGAAGAACAGCAAGATGGAAGAGTAAAAGAGCACAAGAATGTAATTTCACCCAGTAGAAATGATATCCTACAAAGCTGGGGCTCAAGAAACTTTTCAACTTTACAACACTGGACAGATAGGTACAGTCATTCTTTTCATCAGAGTTTAAGCCAAGAACAAGCAGTAGTAACTTCCTTGGGCGTAAATTAGCTGCAGTTCAAGTAAGGAGCAACCGTCACCTAGGGGATGCTAGTGTAGAATCAACTTGAATGGTCTCCTGATTCAAAGCTGCTGTCCCATAGCAGCAAAGAGAGGTCATCCTATCACCTCAGCCCAGCCCCTCCTCTACCTACATTCCTATGAGAGGAAGATGTGTCAGTGAAAAAGCAGTACAGCTGGTTCTAACTGCAAAGAATCTCAAAGATAATGTTAATATTGTCCACATTTTGATTAGCTCAAGACAAAAATTAAATTGTCTTCTCTGGCATTTATTAATTGCACTCTTATTACATCTTTGGGTTTTTTTTTTTGGTCAAAAATTTCCTAGGCCTAAATGTCACATGAAAAGTCTTTAGTTTCGCTTTAGACTTACTTCATGTGACTTAAAAAAAATCAAGATACTAAAACTGGAAAAACTAGAAATTTGATTTTTAAGTATACATTTCTCTAATAATAAAATACCTATTTTAAGTAAAAAAAAAAAAAAAGAATGGTCAAAAAGTGGACCTATTTGAAAAGTAGAGAATCAAGTATTAGTGACTTTAAATAAATAGAAAATATACTTCAGAAGCTTAAAAACGTTAATATTGCAGATAGTATTTTCCAAAGATGGCTGTACCAATATATTTCATCCTACATGCTTTTCTTAAAATGGGATGTTGACATTCCTCTCTTGAGAGGTGGGGTCTGTGTACCCTCTTCTTGAGCTTAGATGGACTTTTGTAACTGCCTCTACCAACAGAATACAGCAGAAGTGATGCAATGTGATTTCAGACGTTAGGTCATAAAAAGCAATATCACTTCTGCTTGGTGCTCTGTCTCTAGGGACATGTGCCTTGGGAATCCTTGTCTGACATGCAAAAAAAGTCCACTTGAAGCTGCCATGCTGGAAGACCACATAGAGATAGAGATGCCCAAGGAGCCCCAGGTATTCCTGCTCCCAATTGTTTAATAGTCTTTCCAGCATTAACCACCAGACACATGAAAAAGTGATGGTTCCAGATGATTCCAGTCCTGATCTGTATTAATCAGGGTCTAATAGAACTAATGGGATGTGTAAATATGTATATATAATAAAAATAAAATAGTTAACAAAATGTTATCTATAAATGTATGTGTATTTTCTGTATATGTTACACACACACAGAGATATATATGTGTGTATATATATATATATATATATATAGAGAGAGAGAGAGAGAGAGAGAGAGAGAGAGAGAGAGAGAGAGAGATTTATTTTAAGGAACTAGCTCACACAGCTTTGGAGCCTGGCAAGTCCAATGTCTGAGAGTAGGCCAGCAGGCTGGAGACCCAGGGAAGAATTGAAGTTGCAGCTTCAGCTCAGAGGTAGTCTGCTGGCAGAATTCCCTCTTCTTGGTGGGACCTCAGTCTGTTTTCTCTTAAGATCTGCAACTGATTGGATGAGGCTCATCCACATCATGGAGGGTGATCTGCTTTACTCAAAATCTATTGATTTGATGTTAATCTTATCTAAGGAATACCTTCATAGCAATATCTAGACTGGCGTTTGATGAAATATCTGGGTACTGTGGCCAAACCAAGTTGGCACATAAAATTAACCATCACACCAGGCTTTAAGCCACCCCGGCTAACATCACTGGAGCAGAGACAAGTCCTGCCCAAACTGTACAATTGTGAGTAAAATATTGTTATTTAAGCTACTAAATTTCAAGGATAATTTGTTGTGCAGCATTAATAATGGGACATTAAATTTGTAAAATGTAGTTAGTCTACTTGTATATATGCATTTGTTACATCATTCACTTTTATTTTCACATTTGTTTTTAGGCAAAAGTGATACTAAAACTTTATAATGTCCAGTAAGGTTTGGAGCCGATCCGAATGGAGCAGGATCAGAGGCTCTCCTTTGGGGCTGGGGATAAACTCCTTAGTTGTTAGGTCTTGGGAATCAGTTTGCTGAGGGACAGCAGTTATTCAGCAGCTAGTGTAGAACTATTTTAATATTTAAACAACTAAACCAGTACAGACTAGTTAGACATCAGCTAAGAATTACGCACAATTATTGCAGTGTTTGCAATGGGATTTAGCCCATTTGTTTAATCATCCCAATAGCCCTAGGAGAAATACATGGCAAGAATTTGCCTTTGGTAAGAATACACTGGACCACCTCAGCAGAATCTATTTTTCACTGGACAAACCTGTAGGTATAACTCTAAGTATTATGTTTCTCATGATGGATGCCACTCAGTCCTGAGACCATGACTCAGCTCAGAGGAATTGTGCTGGGATTTTGAGATTCTGTGAGGACACACGATGAGGCTCACTGCTGATCAGAAATACATAATTAAGAATACACTTTAAAGTTCTCTGAAAATTCAGCCATTCAAGTCACAGATAGAATCCACCAATAAGGCAGCAGTGTTTGTCTACCTCAGTGAAAAGAGGACTTAGGATTTGAGCTCACCCATGGCTCAGAATCTCACTCTTCTTTTTTTTTTTAATAAATTTATTTATTTTATTTTGGGCTGCGTTGGGTCTGCATTGCTGCGTACGGGCTTTCTTTCATTGTGGCTCGCGGGGGCTACTCTTCGCTGCAGTGTGCGGGCTTCTCATTGTGGTGGCTTCTCTTGTTGCAGAACACGGGTTCTAGGCACACGGGCTTCAGTAGTTGTGGCACGCGGGCTCAGTAGTTGTGGCTCCTGGGCTCTAGAGGGCAGGCTCGGTAGTTGTGGCGCATGGACTTAGTTATTCCATGGCATGTGGGATCTTCCCGGACCAGGGATCGAACCCGTGTCCCCTGCAATGGCAGGCAGATTCTTAACTGCTGTGCCACCAGGGAAGTTCCTCTCACTCTCCTTAAATGTGAAAAGTTACTGGACCATTGCAGAAAGCCATAGCTTGGAAGAAAAGAAATCCTCATTAAACAGGGTCTAGGAAAATGAAAACAGAGAACTTCACTTCACTCAATTTACTTACAACCTCTTGTTAAGTAAATATTAAAACATTATTTTTGCCTTATTGCTAGGTAAAAGATTTAACCCTGTCAGAGAAGGTGAGACATCACTCTTAAGAAAGCGATCAGAGAGGTTTTCAATGTATGTTGCAGCTAAATGAATTTAGCAGCAAACAACCCAAATAGGCACAAACTTACTTTTGGATGGTCTGGAAATTTATTTTCTAACTTTAAAAAGGATCTTAATGGGAATTCCCTGGCAGTCCAGTGGACAGGACTCAGCGTTTTCACTGCAGGGACCTGGGTTCCATCCCTGGTTGGGGAACTAAGAGCCCACAAGCCTCGTAGCACAGCCGAGAAAAAAAAAAAGATCTTAACATCCCCACTCCAAATAATCTATAGATACAATTAACATTGAGTTTGCACAAACCAGTTGCTGAGAATGAAATTCTTGTGATAAAATACCTCAGGATTCATAAGGACTTGAAACTGTCATATTCGAATAGCAGGGTATTGTTGGTTCAAATCATATCTGATTCCAAACTCTCTACTCACACCCACTTGCCCTATGATTCTTAAACAAGGAATTTAACCTGGATGGACCTAGTGTTAGCAGGGATTCTGGTTTTAGGGTGTTTTTCTATTTTTGTGGTATGGGATATGACTCAAAGATGTGATGGAACTGTAGGGCAAACAGTTAAAATCAGTGGTAGGACCTACACTTTCTCCCATCCTGTTTTTGAGTTATTGGTTCATAGTGGTTGGTAAAGGTAGCTAGGAGTTAGGAAGCTGTAATGTGTAAAGTTGACATGAAAAGGACAAACGTGCCCTTCACAAAGGGCATGCCCTTCTTTGCAATCACAAGAAAATGTGGACCTGTTTAACATAGTGCTATGCATTTAGCTCTAACAATTAATAAAAACTCATTGAATGGATGGATGGATGAATTCATTCCATCAGTGAAGCAGACTAGGAGAACTAGCTGGAAGTCTAAGGAAGAACAAAATCCATTTCTTAAATATCTGGTTGTTCAGATCAAAGGAGCTTTGGGGAAATTGAATTATCTGGAAAATTGCTTCAAATCCACATTTGATTAAGTTCTCTTGGAATAGAGCCAGGCAATGACGTTAGATAGTTTCTTCCTTCCTCTATTTCTGGTAAGGTCAAAAGCAAACCAGGATTTAGCACAAACCTGAGGCTGACATTTTTTTTTTTAAACATAGAGGATTAGAATCATAGATTCATTCATTGTAGCAATTGTGAGACATTAGAAACAATGGGTACATCTCAAAAACATTGTTTAATAAAAACATTGTTGGGTGTGAAAAAGCAACTTGCTTAAACAGATGTCTACACTCTGACATTTATGTAAATTAAAAAAAATGATTCTATACTTATTCTGTGGGTACATGTATATATACAAGTATACAACAATACATAAAAATGATAAACTCTGGTGTTGGGGAGCAGATCTGGATCAGGGTGAGGCTGACTTTTGATCATTTTATCTCTATGATTTACTTCTATCTTCCTAGTTTTCCTCAACAAGATTTATGAATGAGACAACCAATATATTTAAATCTAAGTACTAACCCTTTCCCATTTTCCCCAAATTAAGTTTTATACTTGTTAAGAACAAAAGTACTTCTGAAATGTGTGATTTTGAAAAGTTTCTAAGCTTTAAACATTATATTTTCCTGTATTTAATCTCCAAGAATCTTCAAAGATTAGTCTCTTTTAATGTTGAGTACCTTCTTTTTGGTATTTTACCTACTGGCATTGCTTGTAAATAGCTTAGCTAACAGACATGGTAATCCCTTTACTGTACAAAGGCAAGCCCTGTTTCTTAGAACACTCTTAAAGAGAAAAACATCACTCTTTAGAGCATCTCTCGGTTTCAGTGCTGATTTATGGACTAATTATACAAATGAAATGTGTGATGAAATATCTTACAGCAAGACAGGTGCAATTTTTAAAAAACCTGAAGAATATAAGTCAGAATGAGGTTATATGTAACCAAACCAGGTTATGTTTTGCAAGGGGTAAACCATCCTATGTACAGGCAGTGGAAAATTTTAAACTCTTGACAGGACATTTTCTGTGGCCATTCCAAAAATAGAAAAAGGCAGCTGGGAAGAAGACCCACAGGTTTTAATGAGGCTTATCAGCCACTACAAACACTCCTGGAATCCCAGGATTGAGTGCTCCCCACCTGTTGAACAAGGAATGAGAACATGTGAGCATTTGGTTACAAATCCTAGTGCATGAACAGAAGGTCCACATAATATTATAAGGGGGCAAAAGCAGCTGGAACTGTGCGACAGAAAAACTGACAGGAAGAAATGAGAATGATGGTGAAGAGGTAGCTGGTTTTGGAAATATAAGTGATTGCATATATCAAGCATGAATTGAAAAATTTGTGCAAAGCAAACACATAAACTGATGTAATATATGTCGACAATTATTTTACATGTATAAGTGGTTCTGGTATAACTATTACATATGTATTTTATATAACTAATATATGTATTTATATAGTGTACACTATATAAATAGCTCTTGTATAAACTCTAATAACCTCTGTTATTCACAGACATTGTCTTGTTTAATTCTCAGGAAAACCTGAGCTGTATTAGCATCATAGGGATGAGGAAAGGTGAAGTGGCTTGCTCTCAGTCACAGGTTGGAGGGTGGTAGAGCTGGCACTGGAAACTCCACCTTCTGAATCCAGAACATATTCCTCTTCTACTACACAGTGTGGTTGCTCAAAGCAGTTAGATGTGGGAATTCCCTGGAGGTCCAGTGGTTAGGACTCAGCACTTCCACTGCAGGGGGTACAGGTTCGATCCCTGGTGGGGGAACTAAGATCTGTGGTGCAGTCAGAAAAAAAAAAAAAAAAGCAGTTAGACGCTCTTTAGAAAGAACACTGGGATGTGGATTTCTGAATAAAAAGGATATGAGTGACTAAGTGAGAAATAGTTGGATTTTGCTGAATTTAGGATCCCTCTCTTCCCCCAAGCTCTCTAGTCACCTTTTTTTTTTTTTTTTTTAACTGAAGTATAGTTCTAGTCACCTTTTAACCTGCACACACCGGTGATAAAGGAAGTGTATATCTCTGGATGTTCATATGCAGCTCTCTGCCCTTAACCTCTGGTCAATAACTTTAACCCCGAGTTCAGGCCAAAATGAAGGAGCAATTTATTAGTTCTCTATTTTGAAATGTAGTTAGAGTTTACATGCAGTTAATATTATAAAACTTTGCATTTGTCCTGTGAACAGTTTACTTTTAGCACAAATATTTGCTATTAGTCAAATATAAACAATTTATATTTGTGATTCTTGTCAGAAGTAGTAATATCAATTATGCACTGAAAATTTTGTGTTCGTGAGGCAGACTATAAAAGATTTATAGGCGCTTGGATATTAGGACAAAGGGGAAAAGTGAGGAACATTCTTGAGAAGGGACAAAAACCAAAAACCACCCCCGTCTCCCATAATATGTTCCCATAGAGGTTACAGAATTTTCAGGGACAATTCTGAGTTGAGTGGGAATAGAAAGCATAGAATAATTCCTAGACCTCTCCTGTTCAGCCTCACCCTATTAAAAATAATGTATGACACACACACGCACACGAAATAACCATTAGGACATTGGATATTAACTGACATAATTTCATGATGGTTCTGTATTAGATACCAAAAATGGGTTTTACTAAATAACCTTAACCTAATGTGGATACTCTTGGAGAATTTATTTTTAAATCACCTCTTAAATTCCTCCCACAAAAAGCAACCATGACCTTCAACAAAAGCATTTTCATTGAATTGTTTACAGAAGATAATATAAGTTTTAAAAATACATTTAATACAAACTGACACCCATAAATGTCTTTTGGTATCTGGAAAGCTAGTGATATTAACAGAAATGTAGATTAGATTCCTGAAATAAATTTCTGGTTAAGTCAGCAACTCCTTGTGCATGCTTAAGCAAGTTATTTAATCTCTTAGTATCTTAGTTTCTCCACCTATAAAATGGGGATAATAATATTTGCTATTAGATAATGTCAACAAAGCACTTGGAGAAGTCAGATGAAAGGTGCCAGAAGTATTTTGTTGTCTGAGGCATGACCTCATACTGTCTGAAAAAATGGACTTTACCAGGGTTGCTGATTATTCCAGCACCTTATTTCCAAACTTTTCTTGTTCAATTGCCTTTTGGCTTTATTCATTTCTATTTATAGTCTTTATGTATTTTAACTTCATTGTTCTGTTTGTGTTGTTTTGAGGAGAGTTGGTGCTTTGAGGAAACCATGATTTAATTTGTCTTATGTTTGGTTTGTTCATTTATTTAAACTCATATGCTTATGTCTAAGATTTGAAACAAATGAAAAGTCACTTAAACAACCTTCTAATTATAGGAGACAGCTATAGCTATGAGAGTGATATTAGCCTTATGTATCCATCTCTCTTATTTGCATTATTTATATTTTATTTCATTATAAAAGTTAATTTTTAGCATGCACAGATGCATATTCCTCCCTGCACACTCTGTGAAAGATTTAAGGCAGATGTTGAGACTGCTGTAAATTTTGATGTTTGTGTCCCTTTTCTAGAGGAATGAGATAACATGCTATAAGGCAAAAGATTAGTTACTTAGAACTAAATCTGAGTTAAATCTACAGTCCAATCAGCTTACACACACTGATCTCAAGACAAATGTTAAGGGTAGAAGGGCTACTTCAGTGATAATCCACATGGCTCAAAGAGCAGAGCTGCTGATTCAATAACAGTAAAAACTTAGAGGTGAAGTCAGAAGTAGGAGGTTGGCTACATTTCCTGAACATGAAAGTACTTCATTCCCTGTGTCTGTCAACCTGCTTATCCAAGGCTAATAAAAATATTTCAGAGAAGCAAACCTTTGGTCTTTGGAACCTACCAGTTAACAACAGAAAATTTAATCCTTTGGGACTATTTCCAAAGGGAAAGATTTTACTGGAATTTGCTCACTAAGATGTTGTATTTCAAGTGGCAAGTATTACATCACTCAAACCCAGCTTGAGTCATCCGTTGAACAATGGACAGATTATTGGCTACAAGAGATAAAGACTCTTTCAGAGGCAACATCAAACAAATACTTTGGGCTGTACAGTATTTTCAGGTATTATAACCTTTGTCAATTTTATAGAGTCAGCATTGACAGAGATTTAATTCAACCTACATCTAGTTCAACCTACATTCAAATTTTGGAAATCAGAACCACAGTAGGCCTTTGTTGTTAGAAAGATATTCTTCCTAATAGAGTTTCAAATGTTTTTACCAGGTTTTATCTCTATAGAGAAGCATAAATTTCATCAGATAATGAAGTGATCTTATAGGTCGTGCACTATGTTTCCTTAACTTACATCCATCATATGTTATGGTTTATAAGATATGGTTTAATAACATTTTCACTTCTTAAGAAGTAGATATTATTATAGGATAGAATACAGCATGATGGTTAAAAATGTAGGCTCTGGATCAGACGATCTGTGTTCAAATTCTATCTCCACCGGTTACTAACAGTATAGCTTCGTATCTTTGTTTCCTTATCTATAACAGTCAGATAGTAGCAGTATTTACTTCAAAGGATTACGAAAATTAAATGAGATACTACTATATGTACGGTGCCTATCATAAGTATGTGCTTGGCACATACTTAGTACTCAATAAACATTAACTATTATTCATTCCATTTACAGACTACACTAAGCTTAGAGTGTGACACAGGTGGGGGTCTCTGAGAAGCAGACTACGAAACAAAGTTTAGTGTGCTGGATGTTTACTAGGGAATGTGCTGGGTATGAGCACCTGTGGAAGGGAGGAAAAGGAAGCAGGATGTCACTCTATGATACAGGTGCTACAGCCTTAGCCAACCTCATGCGGAAGCTCTGGAGTGCAAATGGCCTGTTCAAATTGCATTGTGTTGGGCTGAGAAGGTTGAGCCTCTATATTCCGTCAATCAGCCATTGGATGTACACCCCCTCCCCCCGTGGCATGACGTTGGGTAAAGTGACTCTCTGCAGCTGAAGCAATCCATGAAGTGGCTGATGGTGAAGGGTGTCCATTAACCGTATTCCCGGCAGCTGGCACAACAAATTCTTCCTCTAAGAGGGTCTAAGTGGCACATCTCTGTGTTTAACACAAGGTGGTCTGTGCAGCACTTGGAAAATAATCTCAACAAATTACAGTTGCTTGAATAAAAATGAGGTCTTTAAGGCTGAGTGTAGGACAGTGAAGCTACGTAAGAATAAACCATGGAACTATGAAATAGCTATCCACATGTGATGGAAATCTTTCTTGTTCTTTATAATTTCCCAGATTTTTGGAAAGGGTGGATTCTGGTAACTGGAAGCCCTTTGTTTAATGAACATTGTGATGGATTGGGGTTTGTGATGGAGGTGTAAACTGGGAGAAAGCCCAGGTACTCTGTAGAATAAGGGTCACTTAGGAGGTAGAAATATAAGCCAGCCACAGTTGATGTCACACAGATGGGGAGAGGAGAATCCTTGGTAAGAATTTAGATGAACAAAAGTGGCTAACATTGTACCCTTTGATGTGCTCAGCACTTTTTAAGTGCTTTGTATGTATAACTGACTTAATCATCATAACACCACTAAGGTAGTAGTTATTTCCCCCATTTTAGAAATGAGGAAATTGAGGCGTAGAGAAGTAATTTGCCAATGTCACTCAGTGAGAAAAGTGTTGGAGCTGGGATTGTAGGGTCTGTGCTCTTATCATCCTTTCCCAACTGTTTATGTGAAATTACCAATGCTTTTGAGGCAACTGGACTCTTCCTTGGGAATTCCAAGAAGTGCTGTTTTGCATCAAGGCTGAGGGCAGGCAAAACAAAGGCTCCATGGTATACAGGGACAGCTAACACCTAGGCTATGTGTAGGTATTTCATAAAAGATAAACTGTGAGTCAACACTGCAGGCCTCCAGTTACAAAAGCATGATGTCACTGTATGCAAATATGAGTCAACAGGTGTGTGTCTCACTCTACTCAAAATTCTTTAGACCCTGGGTGTGTGCAGTATTGAATTCCACAAAGCTGAGCAAGAAGGAAAGAAAGAAAATGGCTTAAAGGAAAATCACAAATAAGAATCTACAAAGTTGGCATACAACTCAGTATCAAAAAACCAACCCAATCAAAATATCAGAAGACCTAAATAGACATTTCTCCAGAGAAGACATACAGATGGCAACAGGCACATGAAAAGTTGCTCAACATCACTAATTATTAGAGAAATGCAAATCAAAACTAAAATGAGGGCCTCCCTGGTGGCGCAGTGGTTGAGAGTCCGCCTGCCGATGCAGGGGATACGGGTTCGTGCCCCGGTCTGGGAGGATCCCATGTGCCGCGGAGCGGCTGGGCCCGTGAGCCATGGCTGCTGAGCCTGCGCATCCGGAGCCTGTGCTCCGCAGCGGGAGAGGCCACAACAGTGAGAGGCCCGCGTACCACAAAAAAAAAAAAAAAAAAAAAAAAAAAACTAAAATGAGGTATCACCTCACACCAGTCAGAATGGCCATCATCAAAAATCTACAAATAATAAATGCTGGAGAGGGTGTGGAGGAAAGGAAACCCTCCTACACTGTTGGTGAGAATGTAAATTGGTGCAGCCACTATGAAGAACAGTATGGAGGTTCCTTAAAAAACTAAAAATAGAGCTACAGTATGATCCAGCAATCCCACCACTCCTGGGCATATATCCGGAAAAGACAAAAACTCTAATCTGAAAAGATACATACACCTCAATGTTCATAGCAGCACTATTTACAATAGCTAAGACATGGAAACAACCCAAACATCCATCAACAGATGAATGGATAAAAAAGATGTGGTATATATACACATATACTATATATATATATATATATATATATCCTATATATAAGTATATATATATCCTATATATATAATATATAATATTTATATAATGTAAATATTATATATACTATAATATACTATATATAATATAGTAATATAATATACTATATATAATATATATAGTATAAGGTATATATATATATATCCTATATATAATAATAGGATATTAGCCATAAAAAAGTATGAAATATCCTTTCATGCAACATGCATGGACCTAGAGATTATCATACTAAGTGAAGTAAGTCAGACAGAAAAAGACAAATATCATGTGATATCACTTATATGTGGAATCTAAAAAATAATCCAAAACCTTATTTACAAAACAGAAACAGATTCACAGACAGAGAAAACAAACTTAGTGTTACCAAGGGGGAAAGGAGGGGAGGAGGGATAACTTAGGAGTATGGGATCTACACCATTATATATGAAAGAGACAAAGAACAAGGAACAAAAAACTGTAAAGCATAGGGAACCATATTCAATATCTTGTAATAACTTATAGTGGAAAAGAACCTGAAAAAGAATATATATATACCTATACATCTATGTGTATCTGAATCACTTCACTGTACACCTGAAACAAACACAATATTGTAAATCAACTATAGTTCAATTGAAAAAAAAATTCTACAATGTTAGAAAAATACTCCAGCCTGCATAGAGCCTGAATAGATTGGGGAGAAACATCATATATGGGGTTCTAGAGACTCTCTACATAGTGGTAAGAATAGATGTTTTAAACACAGACAGCCTGGGTTCAAATCTCTGCTTTACCACTTTTTACTTGGGTATTTTTGGGTGTCATTTTATCTTGCTGTGCTTCAGTTTCCTGTCTATAAGGTTGGGATAATATTACCACCTCACAGGATTATTGTGAGAATTAAATCAGTTAATACATGTAAAGAAGTTGAAACAGTGTTTGGGGCATTAAGAAGCACTCAATAAATAGTAACAAAAACTAGAAAATGGTGAGGGACAACTTAATACAGATTCAAAGGTCTGGAAATAGATCTTTTCCACCTTCATGGTATACAAAGTAGGAGAAAGTCCATTTAAACTACGAAACTGAGAGTAGATTAAAAAAAATTGCTCATCAAGAAATGCACATAACTACTATGAGTAAATATTCCCTTATGGGCTATATAGAACAGAGCAGTTTCTCTTCTTGAGTTTAGCTTAAGAATGGTGCTCTCTAAAAGTGGGAAGAAAGAGATTTCCCTGGTGGTCCAGTGGTTAGGACTTCGCCTTCCAAAGCAGGAGGTGCGGGTTCTATCCCTGGCTAGGGAGCTAGGATCCCACATGCCTTGTGGCCAAAAATCCAGGACATAAAACAGGAGCAAGGGACTTCCCTGGTGGTGCAGTGGTTAAGAATCTGCCTGCCAATGCAGGGGACACGGGTTCGATCCGTGGTCCAGGAGGATCCCACATGCCACGGAGCAACTAAGCCCGTGTGCCACAACTACTGAGCCTGCGCTCTAGAGCCCGCGTGCCACAACTACTGAAGCCCACATGCCTAGAGCCCGTGCTCCGCAACAAGAGAAGCCACAGCAATGAGAAGCCCACGCACCGCAACAAAGAGTAGCCCCCGCTCGCCGCAACTAGAGAAAACCTGCTCGCAGCAATGAAGACCCAACGCAGCCAAAAAAAAAAAAGACACGAGGGGAAGTTGCTGAGGCATAGCAAGCCAGAAGTAGAAAGGCAGAGGGAATGGCTGTGAAGTCTCCGTCCAGAACAGTCCTCACAGTTCCCATATTTTCTTGTCTTGGAGTCTCAGATGTATATTCTTACAAAACCCACCTCACCCTTCCTCTCCTCTTCTGCTGATTAGACAGGGTTTTTATTTACAATCAAATAATTCCTGACTAAATATGTGAGTCTCTGCTTCAAACTGCTAAAAGTCAACAGAAAGACATTCAGAGATAAGAATTTAGTTTACCACTGTGTGCTTAGTATTTGGGGAGAGAAAATAGATGAGCTAAATAGATTGAGGAGGTATTTTTAGTAGTACAGCGCTTTGAAGAGTCCTCTATGAGGTATTTTCTCTATAACATTACATTCGATTACCAAACCTTGTCATTTCTACTTCTTGAATATTTTTCTTATCCATCTTCTCTCCACATCCATAGCCATCTCTTATCTGGACTATAATTACCCTCTTATGCAACATGAAAAGATGTAAGGAAACTTCCTAGCTCTTTTAAGAAAACTCAAATTCCTAATCTTACTGTGGAAGGACCTTAAGGCCTCCCAGTTTTCTTTCTTAACATTCACCTTCCCCTTGGGGACCTCTCACTAATGATCCTTGCTTCCACCAGAAAAGGGCCAGGTTTCCCTTCTGAGATTGGTCCCCTTCCTCTTTCCTGAAATTATTCATAGCCCTACTGAATCCAGGTTGAAATAGTTTATATAAAAAAGATTTACAAAAAAAAAGGCTCAGGAATAACAGAAAAAAAGCAAAACACTGAGAAAGATGCAACTTACCTATTTTTGCTAACCACACAGGGCTTGCAATTTTTATTTAACAAATATTTGAGCACTTTATGTGATTACCACTGTGCATAGATTGATCACACACTCCTGATCTCGAGGCATATGGTGATCCAGCAATCCCACTCCTGGGCATATACTCAGACAAAACTCTAATTCGAAAAGATACATGTACCCTTAAGTTCATAGTAGCACTATTTACAGTGGAATATTACTCAGCCATAAAAAAACAAAACAATGCCGTTTGTAGCAACATGGATGGACCTAGGATTATCATACTAAGTGAAGTAAGTCAGAAAGACAAATATCATATGATATCACTTATATGTGGAATCTAAAATGTGACACAAATGAACCTATCTATGAAACAGAAACATACAAAGAGAACAGACTTGTGGTTGCCAAGGTGGAGGGGGGGTGGGGGAGGGATGGAGTGGGAGTTTGGGATTAGCAGATGCAAACTATTTTATGTAGGATGGATAAACAACAAGGCCTTACTGTATAGCACAGGGAACTATATTTAATAGCTTGTAATAAACCAAAATGGAAAATAACATGAAAAAGTATATAACTGAATCACTTTGCTGTACAGCAGAAATTAACACAACACTGTAAATCAACTATACTAATAAAATTTTTTTTAAAGAGGCATATGGTTGTGGGAGTGTGCTAAGTGCTGTGACAGGGGTAATACAGGATGAACAAGTGTGTAAAGAAGAGGCACCTGCACCAGTATTTCAGGGTAGGGAATTAGGTTAGGTTCAGTAGAGTTCTGCCTGAAAAAAAATAAAGCATTCAGAACAAATAAGAATTAGCAGAGCGTGAGGCTGGGAAAAGGGAGAAGGGAAGATATGAAAAATATTCCAGAGGAGTCCAAGAGTGTGCAAAAGACAAGACTGTAATTTGTAAATTACAAGTGGTTTCTCCCTGTTCATGCTCAGGTGATGGGCTATATTTCTCCTACCATCCAGAAGAACCTGCAAGCCCACCAGGACTTCTCTGAATCCAGGCCAAAGATAGGTTTAAGGCAGGAGTTTCCTCTTTTTCCAAGTCAATGGCAGTCAATGAAGAGTTAGCTTGGTTTCCCAGACTCAGGACTCACACCTTCATCCCAGGTGGCTAATGCCAGTAGAATCTTCATACCATAAGATTTTACTCTGTGGCCTTGATAAGGACAATGTAGAAGAATAGTCCACTGTTTTTTTTGCAATCAATGAGAAATGCTTCCTCATATTGACAACACAAAGGCTGCTTTCAGAAGACCTAAGGTCACAGGCAAATTGGGCTTTATATCTTTAGTGTAGGTATTAACTATGCAAACTTTTTCTAAGTTTCACTTCTCTTCGTAGAATGAAAATCAGGTTTATTTCCTATCATTGAGGACTGGAGGTTTAGAAAACCTCCTTAAAAGTAATATAAGAAAGTCATTAAGAGAAGGGAAGCAAATTAAGTTTTTAGAAATTTGTAAGGTCAGCTTTGCACTGTGGTTTTCCCTGGGCCAATGTTGTCACCCAAAGTCACAATGTGCCTAATTTCTAGAGGCCCAAGTTCCTATTTTCAAGCCGATGATTTATTAAAATTTCCCCTCCAAACGGATTATGGTAACATGAACAAAACAAAATGTTTTAGGCATCAATGATCTAAAATACAGATGTTCTTGAGCATGCACTTTCAATGGGGGCAAAAAAAAATCTTATTCTTCAGGTGTATAAAGCATAAAAATATGCAGTCCATAAACAGACATAGAGTATATATGCAGTATTAAAATTTCATGGGGGTAGATGATTAGGAAAAAAAAAATCTAAAAAGGTTCTTTAGAGAGGTGAGAATGAAAAATTTGAGAAACATGGTGTGGATTCTTTTGCCAAGTGGGGAATACCTGAACTAATTCCATTTTAGTGATAATTCAAAATCCCTGGATGAAACAGAAAATCACAGTGATTTTATTTCCTACCAGTGTACTTGTGAGTGGCTCCAATTCTTTGTTTGGCCTTTGTTTCTCCTAGCAGAAGTCACGAAAATTGTTCAAGTATAAAGAAAACTCTAGGAATAATTTCTTTTAAAGGTATATGAATCATTAAGTTTATGACACACAAGAGTACAAACCAAGAAAGTAAATTTATTTAAATTACTAAAATAGCTTTTAAAGTCATTTACAGATCAGCTGCTACAATTATTTTTCCTGATATAAGTAATATTAATTACTTTAAAATTATTTTGGTCAGTGAAACATTAAAAAAACATGTTTCTCCATATAATATATATATGTATAAAATAAGTCTTTTCAAAAACTCTTGTTTTAGAATCCTCTATAAATCAGAATATTTGACTTCTGACAGTCAGGAACAAATTACAATAAGGGGTATAAATTTATGAATACTGGTAGTCCTAGTGGGAAGAAACGAGACTGTACTCTACCACCAGTCATGGGATCCTCAAAAGGTAAATGATGAAGCCATTGACAGGCTCTAGTATTCTAAAAACAGTATTTTCATTTAAAGGTTTGTAGACACTAAAAAAATAAAGTGGATCCAGAATGTTAAGCTTCTAAGAAAACCAAGGCAGTTGACGGATGAGAAAGCTGTTAGTGATGCAAAGTTAAAACTGAAATTCTATAGTAGTACAGTAATGTACAGTAGTACATTTTAACATTCTTCATATATGGTAAACTTCACTTTCTTTTTCGCTTGAGGCACTCTTAACAGAATTTATCACGTGCATTGTAAATCTTTATTCTTGTTACACGAGTGTCATTAGAGGACTCAGAATGCAACAAGGAGACATGCAGGAAATCAAACCCTTCTTCAACAGCCCAGGAGAGCTGGTTAACAAATGGTTTACCAATTCCTGAAACTGTATTTCTTAACAAAACTTTCAGGATATGACCAAAATAAATGGCTCTGAACTTACCCATTCTTAAGAGCCAAGTGAACAAATATACTAAACCTCATCATATACATGCTTCAAAATCTTTGGGAGGAATAAAAATTTCTTAAAGGAGAAAAAAGGACATGTGAAAAACAAGTCCCAACAGAATTCACTGAGAATGCAGTTCATATAACTATGGGTTACCAAGGTGGAAAGGATACATATAACTATGTTTGACTAACCCTAAGCCTCAGTGGCTTTCTTTTTGGCCACGTGGGGCGGCTTGCAGGATCTTAGTTCCCTGACCAGGGATCAAACCTGGGCCCTCGGCAGTGAAAGCGTGGAGTCCTGGAACCACTGGAACGCCAGGGAATTCCCTCAGTGGCTTATTTTAACGTTTCATCTTGAAGACTTCTTCCCCCCTTTCCCTCCCCATTCCACAACCTTTCCCATGTCTCCTTCTCCTTGCCCTCCAAAATCAAAGGAAAAAAACAAAAATCCCAAACACACATTCAGATGGCCTTTCATTATTTTTGTTCCTATAAGCAGAAGCTGACTACGGAATTCACATCTAAACGATGTAGAAGAGGACAAAAGGGGAACCCACAGTTGTGCTCAGGGAGCTGTCTTACTAATAACTCAACAAACTGTGAAAAAAACCTAAGTTAAAAAATTGGGTGGGGGCTTCCCTGGTGGCGCAGTGGTTGAGAGTCCGCCTGCCGATGCAGGGGACACGGGTTCATGTCCCGGTCCGGGAAGATCCCACATGCTGCGGAGCAGCTGGGTCCGTGAGCCATGGCCGCTGAGCCTGCGCGTCTGGAGCCTGTGCTCTGCAACGGGAGAGGCCACAACAGTGAGAGGCCCGCGTACCGCAAAAAAAAAAAAAAAAAAAAAAAAAAAAATTGGGTGGATTCATAGGAAGGAGCCTAATCCCTCCCACTGGTCATACCATAGCAATAATGATTCAACCCAGAATCTAAGCAGATCCTCTATGGGACTGCATATAATTTATAGTCCTCAGATATCATTAACACAGATCTCAATGGAAACAAGGAAACGATTCTCTCAAAAAACAGATAATTAGGTTGAATAAACGATTTAGATATTCCATGTTTACCTAAGAACTTAACCTCCTTTAAAAAGAAAGCAGTTCTTTCAAAAAGAGCTCTGGATCCTGTCTATGGTTAGAAAGTTTGAAAAATTCTCAGAACTTGAGACACGATTTTCTCTTCTGTCTCCTCTTATAAGCAGATGCCCCTTTTCAGGTCATTTTCAGGTTGTACAGGCAGGACTAAGTGAGAAATACGGCTCCAGAGCCCACTCAATTTGTCTGGGTCCATGTGTTTGTAGGAGTTGGGTGTATCAGAGTTGGTGAACTTGACTTTGAGGAAATCCCTCACTTTTTCTTCAATTTCCTTTAGGCCTAGACTGGTTCCAAGTGTCTCCTCCTCTAACAAGACAGTTAGGACTAAGGCTACATCTTTGAAGGCTGCATTTTCATGATCACAATACTTATGGAAGATCAAAGTAGAGCCTGCAGGCAATGACTCAAAGCGGTGGACCACAGCTGCATTCTGGCCATTTTGGAATCCGTTGCTCAGTTCCTGATCTACCTCTAGTTTGACAACATCACTGTCTTGAGTTGCTTTGCCTGCCCCATCAATCCGGATTGCAGGAACACTTCGGAAGGAAGAATAGGCATCAGCAATTTGTTCACTCAGACACTTGAGTGCTTCTTCAGCATCTCGGGCAGCAGTGAGCAGCAAGATAGCAGGCTGAGGCTGAGGGTGGGAGCTATTAAGATGTTTTTCCAGGAATGTTAGGCTCCTTTTCCACAGCTTCTCATCTTGACCTTGGTACTTATTCATAAGTTGTTTCATCTGGTTCTGGAACTCTTGAACAGCAGTGGTTTCTGCTTCAGGAGTACGAGTGTACCAAAAACACCCAATGAGAAAAGCAGCTATCAGAACACAGGGACACCACCACTTCACCTTCACAAAAGATGCACTTTTGGGTTGTCCAGTCACTTCTGCTCAGGAAAAAAAGAAATGATAGACAAATATTATTTTCTTAGATTCAAGAGCAAGTGACTTGTAAAGTTAATATTAATCTTCATAAACATTAGATAAGAGAGGAAGGAATTTACAGAAGGGACCTGATAATTTACTTTCTTAAAGAAATAATTTAGCACATGTGTTTTAAGTTACGCGTATGAGTATGCATATTGTCTCTTCAATGTCAAAATGATAAAGAGACTTAGAGGAAAAAGTAGAATTTAAGTATATGTAATGGCATGTGTAAGTCAGAAAGAATACAATTTATACAGCAAAACTATTATTACTGCTGCTAATATTTGGGAGGTAAACAATATTAAAAGACACTTTACAAAATAGTTTTAAATTTAGAAACTAACATGGATTATTATCCAAGGTGGAATATTTATGTATATAAAGGGATAAAGAAAAGGATGCATTATAAGTGAAATCTTCCATATAATAGCTAGCTGTCCCTTTAATTGCACTGATGCCTATCTTTTGCTGTATGCAAGTTAACCCTGGTAAAACTTAGTTTGCAACTCATTCCTAATTATTACTGGCAATGATGATATGAATTTACATTTACCTAGTGCTCTTCAGTTTAAGCACTTTCTCATATACCACGTCATTTAATAATTTAATATGACAGCAACAGTATTTTTACACTTTCTATTTATTGACTGCTTTAGACTAATAATTGTACCGTGGACCCTCTAGAGCAACAGTTCTCAAAGTGTGGCTGGTGGGGTATCTCAAGATCCTCTTCAAGGGGGTCCTTGAGGTTAAAACTATTCTCCCGACACTAAGATCTTATTTGCCTTTTTCCACCATATTGACATCTGCACTGATGGTGTAAAAAGCCATGGTAGGAAAAATAACTGATGCTTTAGATGAATCACAGGGCAATAGCACCAAACTAGAACTGTCTTTGTATTCTTCATGGCCATGTATTCCAGGTTATCAGTTTCACTTGAGAACATCCTTCATGAAGCATTTAAAAGAATTTATCTTATTAGAACTCAACCTTGAGTAGAAATCTTAACATTCTATGTGAAGAAATGGGACATATATATAAGCACTTCTGCTACACAGAACAGTATATGGCTGTCTCAAAGAAAAGAACTTTGTGCAACTGAGTTGTGAGCTGAAATCGTGTTTTCATAGAATTTTTACTTGAAAGGACAAGTGACAAACTGTGGTTAGTCAGACTTTCATATTTGGGAGACTTTTTCTGGAAAACAAACAACGTGAGCCTGTTGCTTTCAGGCTCAGAAAACAACTGACTGGGACTTCCCTGGTGGCGCAGAGGTTAAGAATCCGCCTGCCAACGCAGGGGACACGGGTTCAATCCCTGGTCTGGGAAGATCCTACACGCCACGGAGCAACTAAGCCCGTGCGCCACAACTACTGAGCCTGCGCTCTAGAGCCCATGAGCCACAACTACTGAACCCCGCGTGCCACAACTACTGAAGCCTGCGCGCCTAGAGCCCGTACTCTGCAACAAAGAGAAGCCACCGCAATGAGAAGCCTGCACACTGCAATGAAGGGTAGCTCCCGCTCACCGCAACTAGAGAAAACCTGTACGCAGCAAAGAAAACCCAATGCAGCCAAAAATAAATTAATAAATAAATTAAAAAACCAAAAAAACCCCCAATATATTTTAACAGTTTGAATACAGAAGCGGAATGAAACTTCAGCTCCATTTTATTAAGCCAGGCATTAGAGATCAGACAAAATACAAAGCAATCTACCACTCTCCTTACTAAATTATTTAAAAATAACTAACATTAAAAAAATTTTTCCAATTTTAATCTCTAGGTAAATATGGACAGGTATAACTCATATATATTTTTTAAGTCTTTTTTTAAAAAAGGTCTCTGGGGTTCTTATTAATTTTGCTAGTGGATAGTGGTATTGAGACCAAAGAATCTGAGAATCACTGTTATTTTCTTAGTACTCTTTCAAGATAATGAAAAGGCTTAGAGAACTAAAGAAACTTGCCCCAAGGCTATACACAAGGTAAGTGGTCCAAACTAATTCAAATTCAGGTCTGTGAACTCTAAAACACTATGGTATTCCCATTATGTCATGCTATGTGCATCTTTCTTTTGACTCAATAAGGTTCACTTGGTTAACAGTATTAGTTGCTTTACTTGTTAACTTTCACTTTTGGTGTTATGGATAATAAAGTAAAGGGGAAAGCCAGATGTTTTTCACAGAGTTTGTCCTTCAAGATTTTTACTGCTGGTAAAATATATACTTTTTCCTTTGAAGTACTTAAAATATAATTCTTCAAATAGCATGAAGTTCTTTTGTGTCAAAAAATTTAAAAATCATTATGTTCACCAATTTTAGAGACTCATTTAATGAAAGCTGAAACTTACGTTGGCTGGAGGTTGATGGAGATTGGTTTCCAAGCTCTGATTTCTGAACACCGTCATCTAATGATAGGAGTAATAAAGACTATCAATTTACGTTTCATAATTTCAGTATTTCCAACAGAAAAAGAAAATACAAACTTCACCAAGAGAAAATAAGGCAGAGATCTGTCAGAAACAGAAGAAAAAGCAGAAGATCCAAGTGTCTATTAGATTGACAGCTGCTTAAGACACAAGATTGATTTCTTTCATAATTAATGTAATGGTCGAGTACAAAGCATACTCTTAACACATTAGTTTTGTGAGAAAGCCTTGAAGAACTTGACCCAAATTATTTAATGGGAGTGGTGAAACTTCTGGGACAAAGTTAAGAGGACAAAGAAAATAAGCACAGCTATAATGAAAGGAAACAAATAATACCATCTGAAAAACTGCCATATATCGAACGCTTGCCTGATGATGATGCTGTAAAGAGGGAAAGAAGGACAAAATATGATTATGGATTACTGAGCTCCCTGGATAAGGGGTTTTAAGGTAAAACTCAATCTTAATCTTCATTAATTTCTACCTCAAACTGATTTAAATACTTCCTCTGGTGTTTCTGACCATTTCAAATATCAGTAATATGTTAGAAATTACACTGAAAAACTTTTCACCATTGCTGGTAATAGACAAGTAATTGTTTCAGCTTTGTGGTTAAACAATAGATTTCAAAAATAATTTTCCCACCACTCCATCAAATCGCTATTTCCATCATACTTTAGAAAACAAACGAAAAGCCCTTTCCTTTTCCTCTACGTCCTCCTTGGCATAGCCACAGATTTTAACGTCTAAGAGAGAGGAAATGGAAGGACAGGGTTCAGAAAGGGAAGAGGCTGAGCTACTCATTTGTATGATCTACATTACCAATACTGTCATCTAGCACTTGCCTGGAGTTTTATAACTTTATGTGTATAAGTGATCTTCCTAGTATTTATCAACAGTTTTCATTTGAGAAACACTGGACTAAACTGGAGGAATAAAATTAGCATTGCTAATTTATTTATTTTATACATTTTTTTACAGAAATAGCCTTACTTCTGGTCATATGACAAAAAACCTCAAATGAAACAAAATGACATCAACCTTAACTCTAAAGGCATATTGTTTTGCAGTTACTAGGTTAGCCTAGGAAATGGCATCATTTAGAAGCTTCAAAGTTAGGTAACCAAAGTTAAAACTGTCTTACTAAAAAAAAAAAAAAATTTCCATCAGATAATGTTTATCTTAAATACCTCATTCCATGGTTGCAAAGATCAAATGAGATAATATATGAAAATGGTGTGAAGTGCATGATGATATTAATAATGGAGAATAGCTAAATAATAGTTATTATGAAACATATGTAACATTCATATAACTCATAAGAACATAAAATTAAGAAAACAAACTTAACACAAACAAAATTAAGAAAAACTCCCATTTACAATAGCATCAAAAAGAATAAAATATTTAGGAATAAGATTCACCAGGGAGGTAAAAGAATTATACACTGAAACCTCTAAAACACTAATGAAAGGAATTAAAGCAGACATAAGTAAATGGAAAGACATCCCATGGTCATGGAATGGAGAATTAATATTCTTAAAATGTCCATACTACCGAAAGCAATCTACAGATTCAGTGCAATCTGTATCAAAATTCCAATGGCATTTTTTTACAGATACAGAAAACAATCCTAAAATTCATATGGAACCACGAAAGACCCCAAATTTGAAAGGCCAAAACAACTTTGAGTAAGAAGAACAAAACCGGAGGCATCACACTTTCTGATTTCAAAATATATCACAAAGCTAGAATAATCAAAACATTATGATACTGCCATAAATACAGACATATAGACCAATGGAAGAGAAGAGAAAGTCAGAAATAAACCCATGAAGATATAGTCAACTGATCCTCAACAAGGGTGTCAAGACTACACAATAGTGAAAGGATAGTCTCTTCAGTAAATGGTACTGGGGAAACTGGGTATCCACATACAAAGAATGAAATTGGACCCTTATACCATACACAAAAATTGACTCAAAATGGATTAAAGACTTAAATTAAGAATTGAAACAATAAAACTCCCAGAAGAAACATGGGGAAAAAGCTTCTTGAAGTTGGCCTTGACAATGATTTCTTGGATATAACAACAAAAGCACGGACAACAAAAGTAAAAATAGACCATGGAATTACATCAAACTTAAAAAGCACATGACTTATGTGATCAAAATCACAATGAGAAATCACCTCATATTATCAAATGTATTGTGGCTATTATCGAAAAAACAAAAGTGCAAGGTATGTGGAGAGGATGTGGAGGAAAGAGAATCCCTGTACACTGTTGGTGGGAATATAAATTGGTGCAGTCACTATGGAAGAGAATTATGGAGGTTCCCCAAAAGGTTAAAAATGGACTACCATATGATCCGGTAATCCCACTTTTGGATATATATCCAAAGGAACTGAAATTACGATCTTGGAGAGATATCTGCACACCCATGTTCACTGCAGTCATATTCACAATAGCCAAAACAGGGAAGCAAACTAAATGTCCACTGACAAATTAATGGATAAAGAAAATGTGATGTATTTATACATACATATGTATACACACACATACACACACAATGGAATTATTATTCAGCTTTAAAAAAGAAGGAAATCTTGCCACTCTGGACAACATGGAGAACATTATCCTAATGAAATAAGTCAGATACAGATATGCAAATACTTCATAATATCGTTTATGTGAGGAACATAGTCAAATTCATAGAAACAGGTGGTTTCCAGGGCCTGGGGGAGGGGGAAATCAGGAGATATCAGTCAAAGGGTACACAGTTTCAGTTAAATGAGATGAAAAAATCCTAGAAATCTACTGTAGAGCATAGTACCTATATTTATTGTCCTATATATTAAAAATTTGCTAAGAGGGTAGATCTTAAGTGTTCTTATCACACACATAATAATAAATAAAGAGGGTGGGAGAAAACTTTTGGAGGTGATAGGTATGTTCACGGCATAGACTATGGTGATGGTTTCACAGGTATATACTTATCTCCAAACTCATCAAGTTGTATACAGTAAATACATAAGTTGTAACATTAAATGCATGTCAATCACAGATGAATTGATAAAGAAGATGTGGTATATATATAATCAATGGAATATTAACCATAAAAGAGAATGAAATAATGCCGTTTGCAGCAACATGGATGGACCTAGAGATTATCATACTAAGCAAAGTGAGTCAGAGAAAGACAAATACCATATGACATCACTCATATGTGGATTCTAAAATATGACATAAATGAATGTATCTATGAAACAGAAACAGACTCACAGACATAGAGAACACACTTGTGGTTGCCAAGAAGGTGGGGGTAGGGGAGGAATCGACTGGGAGTTTGGGATTAGCAGATGCAAACTATTATATATAGGATGGATAAACAACAAGGTCCTATTGTATAGCACAGGGAACTATATTCAATATCCTGTGATAACCCATAATGGAAAAGAATATGAAAAAGAATATATATATGAATAACTGAATCGCTTTGCCATACAGCAGAAATTAACACAACATTGTAAATCAACTATACTTTAACAAAATATTTTAAAAACCAAAATGAATGTATGTCAATCATACTTCAATAAAATAGTTTAACCTACAGTTAAAGAGTATGTGAAACAATTTAGAAAAAAAATCCATCAAGATAATGTTTATCTTGAATACTTTAATCCATGGTTGCAAAGATCAAATGAGACAATACATAAAAATGTTAAGTGCTCTTCTACGATGATTTTAATGATATAGAATAGATAAGTAACAGTTATTATATACCACATGAAATATTTATATAATTTGAAGAACTCAAACTTAGTAGGGTATATATTCTGCTGAGGCAACACACTGTCTAAAAGGTAAACTTTATCCTTATTAAAAATAATTTTACAGACAGTAATAAAAATTCCGTTAAAAAAGATCTTTTTAAAAAGATAAAGCTCAGAGCTTTTCTAGTATGAAGAGTATGGTAACAATCAATCACTCTATAAAGTCAAAAGCAGAGGGCATGAATCTTTCATAGTTATTACTACTGATTATTACACAATATATTGTTAACAATAAATAAGCATTAATTATTTATGTGGTACATTTAGACTTAAAAAACTGTGTTCACATATATAATAAGCTCATTAGAATAACCTAGTTATAGGCACTATTGTCCCAACTCTAAAGTTAAGAAAATTGAGGTTCACAAAGCTTAAGAGACTTTACCAAGATGACTCAATTAGTAAGTAGAAGATCTGGGACTGGAACCCAATAGCTCTAACTCCAAACTCTCCTCTTTTCTCTACACCACTTTTAGAGACAGGTTCCAAAACATGTGTATTAATGAAGCACAGACTCGGAGGCCTCACTGTTTTACCATCTGGGACACAGCAAAAGTACAGACAGTGGTTCTGTCTTTCCCCAAAGATCTGGATACAGGCAGAAACCTGAACTGGGACCTGTCTACCCAGAGAACTGGTGCTAACAGGGTGATAATGATCTGAAATCCAGGTTCTTGAACACCTAAATCTAAAAATGAATTTTTTTTCTCACTGAAGCAGGCAGAAGTGTATAGTTAAGACAATAAGATATGAAACTTGGAATGCCAAGGAAAAGTTTTTTCAAATGATGTTAGATTGAAGAGAAATCTATAAGGCTGTTTGGAAATCACTGCAATCTTCTACTCTGATTGAAAATTCTTTCTTCCTGCAATCTTCTACTCTGATTGAAAATTCTTTCTTCTTATCTTAAAGTCCTTCTGTGGTCAAAAATCTAAAAAATTTTGTTACCTGCACCTGAATGTGCAAATTTCTGCTATATAGTTTCTCTTTAACTCTGGAAGTCCTGTATATATGGTAGATGGCTATCAACCAGTATACAACTATTTAAGCCATAACAAATATAAAAACTTAAGACAAAGTAGGAATACAGAGAAAATACTACAAATGCACTATCAATTTAGCAACCATAAAGATCTACTTCTACATTCCAACTAGACCTTCAATATAATTATTTTCCCTTCTGCATTGCATTTGCACAGTGTCTTAACAGAGGACAATGCAAACATTTTTTGAGAACAATATGTACTACACTTCACTTTTCTGGAAGTAATTTATCTGCTATTAGTTACCCAGAATATATAGTTAAAAACTAATAACATCATAAAACTCTGAGCTTTTCATAGTATGTACACTTAAACTCTTGCAGTTTTGCTTCCAAGAGTAATTCTAGATCTTCAGAATGTTTTAATTTTTGATACTGGTTATAACCATAATCTTAAAAAGCTGAATTAATATTTGGTTTCCTAACTATAATAGGTCAAGAAGAACAAATTTTAAGAGGAAATGGTCTTCTAATAGCAAGTAAATACAGCAATAAGAAATGACAGCCAGGGAATTCCCTGGCGGTCCAGTGGTTAGGACTCTGTGCTCTCACTGCCGAGGGCCCTGGTTTGATCCCTGGCTGGGGAACTAAGATCCCACAAGCTGCGAAGCGTGGCCAAAAAAAAAAAATAACAGCCAACAATAAGGCGAGGGCAAAAAGCTATTTCAGTTTTAGACAGCTGAAGAACTCACTTACGTGTACAGTAAAACTTCACTGCTGGGGAAAAAATGAATTGCAACCACTACTACTTTACTGATAGAAAAACAAAGTCACAGAGGTTATCTTGTCCAATTACAGTTAGTCATTTCATGAGCAAGAGCTATATGATGGGGATTTTTATATTATCTAAATAAAAGTAACGGACACCTGATGACCTCGAGACCTACTGTGGCTACATGAGTAAGGAAGGGATAGAGGTTAAAGGTCACTTAAGGCATGGCATGGATTTTTTTATACAGTCAAGGTTTAATGTGGCCACACTGCTATAGAAATTATGATAGACACTGAATTCAAAGTTTTTTTTTTTAAACTTTATTGGAGTATAATTGCTTCACAATGGTGGGTTAGTTTCTGCTTTATAACAAAGTGAATCAGTTATACCTATGCATCTGTTCCCACATCCCTTCCCTCTTGCGTCTCCCTCCCTTCCACCCTCCCTATCCCACCCCCCCCCAGGCAGTCACAAAGTACAGATCCGATCTCCCTGTGCTATGTGGCTGCCTCCCACCAGCTATCCACCCCACGTTTGGCAGTGTACATATGTCCATGCCTCTCTCTCGCTTTGTCACAGCATACCCTTCCCCCGCCCCATATCCTCAAGTCCATTCTCAAGTAGGTCTGTGTCTTTACTCCTGTTTTATCCCTAGGTTCTTCATGACATTTTTTCCCTTAAATTCCATATATATGTGTTAGCATACGGTATTTGTCTTTCTCTTTCTGACTTACTTCACTCTGTATGACAGACTCTAGGTCCATCCACCTCATTACAAATAGCTCAGTTTCGTTTCTTTTTATGGCTGAGTAATATTCCATTGTATATGTGTGCCACATCTTCTTTATCCATTCATCCGATGATGGACACTTAGGTTGTTTCCATCTCCGGGCTATTGTGAATAGAGCTGCAATGAACATTTTGGTACATGACTCTTTTTGAATTATGGTTTTCTCAGGGTATATGCCTAGTAGTGGGATTGCTGGGTCATATGGTAGTTCTATTTTTAGTTTTTTAAGGAACCTCCATACTGTTCTCCATAGTGGCTGTACCAATTCACATTCCCACCAGCAGTGCAAGAGTGTTCCCTTTTTTCCACACCCTCTCCAGCATTTATTGTTTCTAGATTTTTGGATGATGGCCATTCTGACTGGTGTGAGATGATATCTCATTGTAGTTTTGATTTGCATTTCTCTAATGATTAATGATGTTGAGCATTCTTTCATGTGTTTGTTGGCAGTCTGTATATCTTCTTTGGAGAAATGTCTATTTAGGTCTTCTGCCCATTTTTGGATTGGGTTGTTTGTTTTTTTGTTACTGAGCTGCATGAGCTGCTTATAAATTTTGGAGATTGATCCTTTGTCAGTTGCTTCATTTGCAAATATTTTCTCCCATTCTGAGGGCTGTCTTTTGGTCTTGTTTATGGTTTCCTTTGCTGTGCAAAAGCTTTGAAGTTTCATTAGGTCCCATTTGTTTATTTTTGTTTTTATTTCCATTTCTCTAGGAGGTGGGTCAAAAAGGATCTTGCTGTGATTTATGTCATAGAGTGTTCTGCCTATGTTTTCCTCTAAGAGTTTGATAGTTTCTGGCCTTACATTTAGGTCTTTAATCCATTTTGAGCTTATTTTTGTGTATGGTGTTAGAGAGTGATCTAATCTCATACTTTTACATGTCCCTGTCCAGTTTTCCCAGCCAAAGTATGTTTTATCGCACCTATTTATTTCTTAGATATTTCTTAAATTCTATGACATTTAATCCATCCTAAACCTAAACATGAAAATACAATTTGAGGATTTCAGCATTTATAGCTTAAAATAATGGGTATGCCAAGCTGCTCTAAGTGGTTATTTATACAACGGTAAACAACTGTTAAAAATAAAAACAGGTACTATCAAAAGATTAGAATTTCATTTTCATGTGCAGATTGTACTGCTGCTAGACAGAACTGACAACTTGTCAAGTACATACCTATCATCCACTGGTTTTCTCACACCACTATCTACAATCTACACCCAGTCCATCTCCTGCCAGTCCAAGTAGATGGAAATAACTAAACTAGTAATCATAAATGTCCTTTATTAATGAGATCACAAGCAACCCAAATGCTTATCTGATGAACTAAACAGTTTTATATGTTAAATAATCAAAAAATAGCAAATAAAATTACTTCAATAACAGGTAGTAATTTAAAAATTTCTTCAGTAACAGGTAGAGATTTATCAACTTACTTTGCATCCTAGTCCTTATTCTTGTGGTTCGTTCAACCCGTTCCTGATGATTTTTTTGATATCCCGAGCCTGAGACAATATCAAGATATCATTTCACATACTTTGAAAATGTATACTATACCTCAATGTTATAAGGTAAATTTATCAGAAAGGCAAAACAAATTTGGTGAGGAAAACAACCAAAGCACTAGGTTCAAAAGTAAAAGATAATGTCAAAGGATCACATCAGTGAGGATGAGTCACTTCCCACAGCAAAAAAGGCAGCAAATAAATACATAATCTCCTAATAGACAAAACTATGTACAAGTCCTTTGCTATGGTCTATGACTGCATTTATTAACACTTGAACTTCATTAACACTTTGGTGTTAATTAAGAAGAAAAAGGTTAACCATTTACTTTTGTAAATAAATTATTTTCAGTAAAGTAGTCCTAAACACATTTCTACATCACAGAGTACCAATATTACATGTAGTATCAATTTGTGGTGGATTAAAAGGCAAAGAGGGTAAAATGACTTTGAATCCTATTCAAATTTTTGTCGGCTAGTAAGACTGGGTTGATTGATAAAAGAATAGACAACCAACCACTTACTTAGCACTAATGGTTGCTTATCAAAAGCTGTGAAGTCTCGACCTGAAACAGAAAACAGAGATAAGGTCGTAGAAAATAAAGAACAGAAATAAAAACCATGAAGATGTTGCATAAACATTTTACTTGTTTACTACTGACACCAAAAACAAAAACAAAAAAAATTAAACCTTTCTTTCATCAGTCCCAAACATATACAATATATATGTATTTTCCCTCTTCTAAACTTCAAAATGTTCAGGAATTGGATAATAAGAAGCCAGCTTTAAGAGCAACGCCATCAAAATAAAAGCTAAATGTACTGAATGTTTACCAGGTACCAAGTATAATTTTATCAACTCTCACACTTTATGTGGTAGATACTATTATTCCTATTTTACAAATAAGTAAACTGAAATTGATAATTTTCCCCACGATTACATATGTAAAAGGTAGTAGGACTGAGATATAAACCCAGGCAGTTCATATATAACGGTATATACTATATAAGCAAATTTGTGAACACTGCAAAGTAGTTATGCAGTGCAAGATGCTACTTCATGTTTTGGGATGGTATTTAAGGACAACTATAAAATGATACAATGGGATAATTAGAAAATGTTATTACAAACAATTATAGCATGGTAAATTTGCAAATCTGCCTGAAGAAACAAGTTACTTCTACCTACTGATACAAGTACCAATATAAATTTATGTTCAACTTATTTTCTGACTAAAAATGCAGTATGTGCTGGCTGTAACAGAAATACACCATTCTAGAAATGCATAACCTAAAAATTCATTAATATCTATTAAGTGCCTATTACGTGCAAAACATTGTAGGAAAACCATGGTGAATAAGACAGATAGATGTATATTCCAGATTTGTTTTCAGTCTACACTAACAAAGAACTTTTTAAAAAACTAAACACACACTTTTTTGTATTGTCTTTCATTGACTCTGTGAAGTAATTTTTTAAAAACACCTTTGCTTTAGGGCTGCATCTTAGAATCAGTGGTATGACACAGTTTAACTGGATGGTTTTCTTTCTCAGTGATACATAAAAGCAATGGCATTTTAGATTCAAGGAAATATATACCTAATTGTATACAAACAACTCCATAACTGAAAAGTATACCATTGCATAAATATAGCATAATTAATATAGGGAGACACATTTCAGAGCTTCCAAAGATCAAAGATTTAGAATAACAAAGGGCAAACATAAAGATAATCCAGAGAGTAATTTTCCATAAATGACTGATTTTTGTTTCACCTGCTTTTGTTTTGTCTCAGTTTTAATTCCAAACCCAGAACCAACTAAAAACTAAAATATATATATATATATATATATACACATATATAAAGTGGAATTCTATGAACACAGTGATTAGAAAACAGATTTCCAAAGACTTTTTTAAAAAAAATAGTCTCATATTTTTAAAACGGTATTGTGAAAGGAAAAAAAGTTCTTGAAGATTTTACATTTCAGGATATTTTTGGTTGACTAATAATTAATTTGAATTCTGTGACTTGATTTAAAAATGGAAAAAGAAAAAACAGTGTAATTTCTGCTTAACCTAAGAGATACATATCCATTGTAGATAATCTGCAAAATATAGGAAAAAAGTAAACGAAAAATGTCAACAACAATTCTACCATCCTGAACAAACACTGTTAGCATTTTAGTATATTACTTCCCGTTCTTTTCATGTGTGTTACATTTTCTCAATATTTTATTATGAAAATTTTCAAAGTTGTAAGCCGGGCTGTAAGACTTTTATATACACACCAACTAACTTGCCATTAACTTTTTACTTTACCTGATTTACCACTTATTTATTCATCCTTCCAAACTTTTGCAACACAGTTTAAATCATACCATATAAGTAGGCTCAAACTACTACATTAGTTAATTAAACTAAAACAATCAACAAATTTATATTGCAAACGAGGACATTCAACAAATCAAAGAAGGCAGTAGTTTTTTGTTTTTTTTAAATTCAAAATCAAGGTTGGGTACAGAGGTGATTAACTCAAGAACCAAATTCAAGATGCAAGATGAGGGTTTTTTTTAGCATTCATTATACCTCTTTTTCAACATTTTACATTAAACTGCAAAAGAAGATCTTCAAAAATAAGAATAGCATTTGACCACACCCACAGGTAGACTTTTAAGAGTAAAAATCATGGTTTTACTTACTTTGTGATGACTGCCAAAGTGATTCTGGATATTGACTTGATGATCTGGTGGTTTTGTCTAAAAACAAAAAAGAAACATAGTATACTATAAAGCATATTTAACTTTCTAAGTGCACATTTAACCAGAGAACGATGAGTAATCAAAAGAGCAAAAATATTCAGATAAACCCCAGGGAATTCAACATTTGAATGTATAATTTATTTTAAAAAATAGTTTCTAAAGGGTCAAGTTATGTCTAAAAAATTAATTATGTCTTTTCTTTTTAAAGAGAAAAAAAGATATAGAACATGGCATGAGGTAAACAAGATAATGAAACCTTTGAGCTGGGGAAAATCTTGAAAGTTTACAATAATGGATCTTCTGGAAATCATTACTATCCATTTTGTCTTAAATTTTTCCTGCAAGTGGTCGATATGTTATGTATTTTAGCCTTGCCTTCTTAAAAATCTTAATTATTTTTCATTTAAAAGTGGAATTTATAACAAAGTATGTCTAAAAGCAGTCAGACTGCTATCTTGGAGGCAAAAGCATTTGACACAACCAGGTGGTGGTTAAGTATTTTTGTTGGTGTACTCCTATAACTAAAAAAATTTTGAGCATCTATCTCCAAAATGTATTTTTAATATTATATACAAGCATTACTAAAATAATATATTAAATAATGTGTTGTATATATTATAAAACAAACTAAAATAGACATTTTATTTTTTTAAATTTTTATTTATTTATTTTTGTGGTACGCGGGCCTCTCACTGTTGTGGCCTCTCCCGTTGCGGAGCACAGGCTCTGGACACGCAGGCTCAGCGGCCATGGCTCACGGGCCCAGCTGCTCCGCGGCACGTGGGATCTCCCCGGACCAGGGCACGAACCCGTGTCCCCTGCATCGGCAGGCGGACTCTCAACCACTGCGTCACCAGGGAAGCCCTAAAATAGACATTTTAAATGGATGAAATAAAAGATGTATATACACTAAATTCTAATATTTTCCTCCTGCACTCCAGTGGACCTTCTAGTACCTCTTCGGTAATAACTGGCCCAGAAGACAACCTAGAAAGATCAGTATTCTTCTTAATATGCCTCACATCTTTGTTCTTTAGCTAGAGTTTTCTTCTGTATGGGGTATGCATGCTTCAATAAGAATTTATTAGAATTCAAAAGGGATCACAGAGCCTGGGGTTTATGTAGCTTCAAGGAGCCACACTGGTAGCAATGGCTTCAAGCTACGGGCTATATGATTCATGACTTAATTAGTCTCTAATTTTTAGAGCTGTATGTATGCATATATGAAAACGAACAACAGCACTCAATTTGAGTGTTTACTATGTGCTAGGTACTCTCTAAGTAATTAAACCTCACAACCCAGATGAAGGAACTGAGGAACACAGAGGTTAAGCAATTGCCTGAGGGCACAAACCTAGTAGTGGAAGACTGAAACCCAGTGAAACTCCAGAGCCCAAGATCTTAACCACTACGCTACAGTGTTGCGTATCTCCTTTGGGATTTCTGTATCAAGAAAGAATGGTGAGGGACTTCCCTGGTGGTCCAGTGGTTAAGACTCTGAGCTCCCAATGCAGGGGGCCCGGGTTCGATCCCTGGTCAGGGAACTAGATCCCACATGCCGCAACTAAAGATCCCACATGCGGCAATAAAGATCCTGTGTACCGCAACTAGACCCGGCATAACCAAATAAATAAATAAATATTAAAAAAAAAAAGAAAGAGGGCTTCCCTGGTGGCGCAGTGGTTGGGAGTCCGCCTGCCGATGCAGGGGAGGCGGGGTCGTGCCCCGGTCTGGGAGGATCCCACATGCCGCGGAGCGGCTGGGCCCGTGAGCCACGGCCGCTGGGCCTGTGCGTCCGGAGCCTGTGGTCCGCAAAGGGAGAGGCCACGACAGTGAGAGGACCACATACCGCAAAAAAAAAAAAAAAAAAAAAAAGAAAGAAAGAATGGGGAAAAATGAGGAAGGGTGGGAAATATGTAGAATAAATGCCCATAAACCAGCTTCTGAGCTTATTTTTAAAATGGAATGATTTAGTAAAACATAGGAATTACAGAAATTCTCAAAAGGTGGTGAGGGGTAAGTAGAGACTTACTCTTTAATGGAACTAAAATATAAAATTATTTATTATTTACACTGTTTACAAATTTAATCAGCACCCTCATAAGTCTCAAGTTGGTATTTTTTTCTCTTCAGTCAGTTCTTTCCTTGAATAAACTTAAACATCAATTCACACGAACAATCAGAAATTGTTATTGCTAACTGGATGTGAATTTGAACAATTCAGAGATAAAAGGAGTAATTTATTAAAACTTCCTAAAAGCTAACTAACACTCCTGATAGTGTGGTGAGTCAATGCCAGTGTGATCAGTTTCTCTATAAACATTTTTTTTTAATTTTTAATTTAATTTTTATTTATTTATCTTTGGTTGCACTGTGTCTTCGTTGCTGCACGCAGGCTTTCTCTAGTTGCAGTGAGCGGGGACTACTCTTTGTTGTGGTGCACAGGTTTCTCACTGCAGTGGCTTCTCGTTGCAGAACATGGGCTCTAGGTGCATGGGCTTCAGTAGTTGTGGCATGTGGGCTCAGTAGTTGTGGCTCGCAGGCTTAGTTGCTCCGTGGCATGTGGGATCTTCCCGGAGCAGGGCTCGAACCAGTGTCCCCGGCACTGGCAGGCAGATTCTTAACCACTGCGCCACCAGGGAAGTCCCTCTATAAAATTTTTTTTAAAATCACAAATAACTCTTCTTTTGAGCACAAAAATATCTTATGTTCTATAAACAACAAAGCAAAGTAAAAGTGATTTGTGGGCCTCCCTGGTGGCGCAGTGGTTGAGAGTCCGCCTGCCGATGCAGGGGATACGGGTTCGTGCCCCGGTCTGGGAGGATCCCATATGCCGCGGAGCGGCTGGGCCCGTGAGCCATGGCTGCTGAGCCTGCGCATCCGGAGCCTGTGCTCCGCAACGGGAGAGGCCACAACAGTGAGAGGCCCGCGTACCACAAAAAAAAAAAAAAAAAAAAAAAAAAAAAAAAAAAAAAGTGATTTGTTTGTTTAGATATTACATTACTAATCAGATGTATACATGGAATCAGTAATTTAAAAAAATGTTTAAAAGCACAAAACTTTTTAAAAAGTAGTTTTAATAAATACTTTAAAATACTTTTTAAAAAAGCAAATTCACAGAATACCTGTATACTTTAACTAAAAATACAGCTCCTAAGATAAGAGTCATATGTACATAAAGCAATGTTACCTCCAGACTCAACAGAATCCCCGGACACGGATCTGAACTTAACAACTGTAACATCACTGTCAGAGCTGTCTTGATCATCTTCCTCCGTTTCCCCTAAAAAGAAATAAAAATATACTAGTATAGTCTTTATTCTAAGGCTCTGAAGATCTGGATTAAAAAATAAAAACAAGTAATTCAACATTAAAATGAAGCCTTTTAAATAATCAGATATAGAATTGCTATTTATTATGCTTACTATCCTGAGTCACAAAGTTCTAAATAAGCTAAAATTGAGCTCATTTATTTTATTTTCTCTGAGGTAAATAATTATATCCGAAACGAATATTCAATAAGATTATATTCTGAGGCTTTAATGTAGAGTTGAAAAGTAAACAAATGAACATTAAATAGAAGAAAAGTTTTACCTTATGGGGAGGAAAAGTACATATAGTTAGTGTATAAATTCAGACAAGATTAGTATATGCATGTATATGTGTTTGCATATATGTGTGTGTGTTTACAAACAGGGTGTGTGGATACATACACCCATACACAAACATTTCAGTATGCAGGTGATTAATCTCAGATTACGGTGAACTTAAAAATGGACTAAATTTTACCATACTATTCAAACATAGACTGGTTATGAGAATTTGAAAACTGATTATTTGAATACCATAATCAAAGGCCAGCACGTGCCAGAACAGAAAATATTAGCTTTGCTTAAATTAACTCAAACAAACAAAAGATGCTTAAAATGCACAGAAAGGCTATCATTCTACCCTATTTTACCTGTCCATTTAACAGTTCAGATAAGCATGAATTTTTTTTCCCAAAAAGACACGATTTTCTGCTCTCTCTCTTAAGTACTTAGCAAAATTGCTTCTAATCTTAACAACAAAAAGATTTAGAATATATTGCATGATATTTTAAGAGAAAATACCTTCTTCTGAGAAATTGACCTTCTGTTGGACACTGGTGGCTTCTAGAAGAGAGAAGCACACATGCTGTATGTAACATCATAAGCCAAAGCTCAGGAATAAATAAGAGCATTTAATTTAGGGAAGTGAACATTACATCACACCAATTATACTTTTTTTTGTTAAATTATAAAAAAAGAATCAATTAATTCCCTTTACCTTATTTCAGGAATAAGTCTGCTACAAACTAGTGTCAGAAAGAGTTTACTGTTCCTTCACCCTGAGGTCTGTTTGTATTATAAAATGTAACCTGTGTTTGCAGAAAACATGAAACTCTATGTTGATAAATACAGTCCCTTTAGGTTTACTGTATTCTTATTCTCATATCTGCTAGATTCCCTATACTCTTTTGAAAAGCCAACCACAGCAGTAGAGTTGAAAAACCAGTTCTTTAATGAATCAGTGCATCCAAAGAGGATTTAAGAAAGGTAAAGAAACTCTCCTAGTTCCAGCAGGTCCACATACACCACTATTTCTAAGAGCTAGGGAATCTGGACAAAGATAAACGAGCAAAATGTGTCAAACAAATGCAGTATTTTTACAGCGGCTATTCTTTTATTTTTATATTTTTGGCTGTGCCCCGCAGCTTATGGTATCTTAGTTCCCCGACCACGGATTGAACCCAGACCCTCGGCAGTGGAAGCGCAGAGTCCTAACCACTGGACCGCCAGGGAATTCTGTGATTTTTTTTTTTTAATAAAGGAAGATATACCCAAATGCAAGCATTGCACAATTGGGCTAAAATACTGCTGAATGATCATGTGAGAAGTAGTATGCTCCACAAAGCTGAAAATTTGTGTTTGCTTTCAGATTTTCTTCTATTGATTTTAACCCCTATTTGCTTTACAAAAGAAAAAAAACTGTACTGTAGAAGGCAACTACTAAAACATTATATGGTGAATTTGGAAATACTTTTTTTTTTTTTTTTTGCGGTACGCGGGCCTCTCACTGTTGTGGCCTCTCCCGTTGCGGAGCACAGGCTCCGGACGCGCAGGCTCAGCGGCCATGGCTCACGGGCCCAGCTGCTCCGCGGCATGTGGGACCTTCCCGGACCGGGGCACGAACCCGTGTCCCCTGCATCGGCAGGCGGACTCTCAACCACTGCGTCACCAGGGAAGCCCTGGAAATACTTTTTAAAAATCAGTTTAATTAGATTGGTATAATACTAGTCAAACTACTCTTAATAGTGGCAAGTGCAAATCAGTATTTGCCAACATTTTTGCTGTAAAAAAAATTAACCCTGAGAAAATTGTTAGTAATACTATGCTACTCTTTCCTTAGAAAGACTGTCTTTTCGTTTTATCTTTTTTCTCCAAGCAGAAAAATGGAAAGTCAAACTTGTCTTAGTGCTATTCCCTTAAAATGTTAATATTTCCATTCACATAAAAAGGTATTGTTCCCTTTTTGAAGTTTTGTTTTCTAAGTGCATAACTATTACAGTATTTCTTTTTTGGACAGCTGTTTTGCTTTATTCATTTATACAACTATCCACATAGCATGCAAACAAAAAATATTTTCTTAAGAGTCAATGGTCATGTCTTAGTTATTATTTTAATAATAGTAAGTCCTTAATATTTTCATGTTGCTAGTTAGTTTTTAAAAAACTTCATGTCTGTTATCTGATTCCCATAATGTCACGAGGGAATACTATCATAGGTAAGGCTCAAAGATACTAAGTGACTTGTCTAAGGGTGTCAGGAATAACAAGGGACAAAAAAGGACTTGAATACAGGCCCTTCTGATTCCTAGTCTACCACCCTTCTACCACTGCATCAGTTTTGTTCATAATGGCACATAGTAAGCACTCAGTAATTTGTTTAAATTTATTTTTAAATTTATTTTTAAAATTCATTTTTAAAAGCAGTTTAAGATTCATGAAATTGAGGGGGAGAGAGATTTCCCATATGCTCCCTGTGCCCAGACATGCATAGTCTTCCCCATTACCAACATTCCTATCAGAGTGGTACATTTGTCACAACTGATGAACCTATACAGACACATCGTAATCACCCAAAGACCATAATTTACATAACAGCTCAATCTTGATGTTGTACCTTCTGTGGGTTTAGACAAATGTATAATGACATGTATCCACTATTATGATATCGTAGAGTATTTTTACTGTCCTAGAAATCTTCTGTGCTCTACCTATATTCATTGCTCCCCCATCTCCCACCCCCACCCCAAACCCTTGGCAATCACTGATCTTTTTATTGTCTCAAGAGTTTTGCCTTTTCCAGGATATCATATAGTTGGAATCATACAGTATGTAGCCTCTTCAGATTGGCTTCTTTCACTTAAGTTTCCTCCATGTCTCTTCATGGCTTGATAGCTCTTAACACCATAATATCCCATTGTCTGGATGTTTATTTATCCACTCACCCATGGAAGGACATCTTGGTTGTTTCCAAGTTTTGGCAATTACGAATAAAGCTGCCATATGTGTGTGCAGGTTTGTGTGTGGACATAAGTTTTCAACCCTTTTGGGTAAATATCAAGGAATGTGATTGCTGGATTGTATGGTAAGAGTATGTTTAGTTTTGTAAGAAACTGTAAAACTAACTTCAAAGTGGTTGGACCATCTTACATTCCCAACAGCAATGAATAGGATTTCCTGTTGCTTCATATCCACATAAGCATTTGGTGTTGTTAGTGAAGGTATGTAGTGGTATCTCATTTTCAATTTCATTTCCCTGATGACATACAATGTAGAGCAACTTTTCAAACGTTTATTTGCCACCTGTATATCTTCTTTGGTGAGGTGTCTGTTACGGACTTCAACCCATTTTTAAATCAAGTTGTTTTCTTATTGTTGAGTTTTAAGAGTTCTTTGTATATTTTGGATAATAGCCCTTTCTCAAATATGTCATTTGCAAATATTTGCTCGCAAGCTGTGGCCTGCCTTCTCATTCCCTTGATATTGTCTTTTGCTGAGCAGAAGTTATAATTCTAACAAAGTTCGGCTTATCAGTTATTTCTTTCATGGATAATGCCTTTGGTTTATACCTAAAAAGGCATCACCATACCCAAGGTCATCTAGATTTTTCTCCTATGTAATCTTCTAGGAGTTTTATGGTTTTGTGCTTACATTTAGGTCTATGATCTATTTTGAGTTAATTTTTGTGAAAGGTGTTAAGGTCTGTGCTCAGATTTTTTTTTTTTTTTTTTTTTTTTTTTGCATGTGGATGTCCAGTTGTCCCAGTACCATTTGTTGAAAAGACTCTCTGTTCCATTGTACTGCCTTTGCTCCTTTGTCAAAGATCAGTTGACTATACGTGGGTCTACTTACAGGCTCTTTATTCTGTTCCAAGGATCTACTTGTCTATTCTTTTGACAATACCACATTGTCTCAATTACTGTAGCTTTAGGTTTAGTTTAGCTTGAGGCTGAGTACTGTCCTACTTTATTCTTCCGATATTGTGTTAGCTATTCTGGGTCTTTTGTTTCTCCATACAAACTTTAGGACTAATTTGTTGATATCCATGAATTAACTTGCTGGGATTTTGATTGGTGTTGTACTGAATCTACAGATTAAGTTGGGAAGAAATGACACCTTGACAATATTGAGTCCTCCTATCCATAAACATGGAATATCTCCCCATTTATTTAGCAGTTCTTTGATTTCATTCATCAAAGTTTTGTAGTTTTTTTCATATAGATCTTGTACATATTTTGTTAGATTTATATCTAAGTATTACATGTTGGGGTATGCTAATGGTAATTATATTGTGTTTCATTTTCAAGTATCTCTTGTTCACTACTGGTATATAAGACAGTGCTTGACTTTTGTATATTAACCTTGTATCCTACAACTTTGCATAACTGCATAAGTTCCAGAAGGTTTTTTGTCCATTCTCTTGGATTTTCTACATAGACAATCATGTCATCTGTGAATAAAGACAGTTTTATTTCCTCCTTCCCAATCTGTATACCTTTTATTTCCTTTGTCTTATTGCATTAGCTAGAACTTCCAGCACAATATTAAAAACTGGTGAGCAAGGACATCCTTGCCTTGTACCTGATGTTAGTACAAAAGCTTCCAGTTTCTTACCATTATTACATGTTAGCTGTAGTTTCTGTAGATAGTTTTTATCAAGTTGACAAAGTTTATCTCTATTCCTAACTGAGGATTTTTATCATGAATGGGTGTTGGACTCTTATCAAATGTTGTTTTCTGCATCTATTGATATGATCATATGATTTTTCCTTAGTCTGTTCATGTGCTGGATTATATGATTTGATTTTCAAATGTCAAACCAGCCTTGCATACCTGAGATAAATCCCATTTGGTTGTAGTGTATTAATTCTTTTCATAGTTTTAAAAATTTGATTTACTAACATTTTGTTGAAGGTTTTTGCATCTGTGTTCGTGAGAAATATTTTTTAAACATCTTTAAAAAAATTTAAGTAACATTGATCTGTAAGTTTCATGTGTACAGCATTTTATTTCTACTTCTATATACCCTACAATGTGCTCACAACCACAGACTTATTTTCTGGGACTTCCCTGGTGGCGCAGTGGTTAAGAACCCGCCTGCCAATGCAGGGGACACGGGTTCGATCCCTGCTCCGGGAAGATCCCACATGCAGCAGAGCAACTAAGCCCATGTGCCACAACTACTGAGCCTGTGCTCTAGAGCCCGCGGAGCCACAACTACTGAGCCTGTGTGCCACAACTACTGAAGCCCATGCACCATAACGAAGAGTAGCCCCCACTTGCTGCAACTAGAGAAAGCTCGTGTGCGGCAATGAAGACCCAATGCAGCCAAACATAGATAATAAACATTTATTTTAAAAAAACCTTATTTTCCATCTACCACCATACAGTTGATCCTCTCTACCCACTTCCCCTTCCCCACTGCCCCTTCCCCTCAGATAACCACTACTTTGTTCTATCTACATGTTTGTTTTTGTTTGGTATGTTCATTTATTTTTAAATGTTTATTCATTTTTTTACATTCCCCAAATGAATGAAATCATATGTATGTCTTCCTCTGTCTGACTTAGCTCACTTAGCATAATGCCCTCAAGGTCCATCCACACTGTCACAAATAGCAAAATTTCACCTTTTTTATGGCTGGGTAGTATTCCATTTTATACATATACCACATCTTCTTTATCCATTCATCTGTTGATGAGCACTTGGGTTGTTTCTGTACCTTGGCTATTGTAAATAATGCTGTGATGATTATGGGGGTGGGTGGTGGTGCAGATATCTCTTCAGATTAGTATCTTCATATTCTTTGGATAAATGCCCAGAAGTAGGATAGCTGGATCATATGGTAGTTCTATTCTTAATTTTTTGAGGAATCTCTAAATAGTCTTCCATAGTGACTGTACCAACTTACATTCCTACCAACAATGTATGAGGGGGTCCCTTTTCTCCATATCCTTGCCAACACTTGTTAATTCTTGCCTTTTTGAGAATTCTAACAGGTGTGAGGTGATATCTCACTGTGATTTTGATTTGCATTTCCCTAATAATCAGTGATGTTGAACATTTTTTCATGTGCCAGTTAGCCATCTGTATGTCTTCTTAGGAAAAATGTCTATTCAGCTCCTATGCCCAATGTTTTTTTTTTTTTTTGCGGTACACGGGCCTCTCACTGTTGTGGCCTCTCCCATTGAGGAGGATAGGCTCCGGACGCGCAGGCTCAGCGGCCATGGCTCACAGGCCCAGCCGCTCCGTGGCATGTGGGATCTTCCCGGACCGGGGCACGAACCCATGTCCCCTGCATTGGCAGGCGGACCCTCAACCACTGCACCACCGGGGAAGCCCCTATGCCCAATTTTTAATCAGGTTGTTTGGGGTTTTTTGTTTTTGAGTTGTATGAGTTCTTCATATATTTTGGATATTAACCCCATATTTGATATGTCATTTGCAAATACTTTTTCCCATTCAGTAGGTTGTCTTTTCATTCTATTGATGGTTTCCTTTGCTGCAGAAGCTTTTTAGCTTGATGTAATCTCACTTGTTAAATTTTGCTTGTGTTTCCCCTGCATGAGGAGACGTATCTAGGAAGACACTGCAAAGACTGATGTCACAGAGCATATTGTCTCTGCTTCTTCTAGAAGTGTACGGTTTCATCTTATATTCAAATATTTAGTCCATTTTGAGTTAGTTTTTGTGTATGGTTTGGTCTAGTTTCATTTTTCTGCATTTGGGTGTCTAGTTTTCCCAATGCCATTAATTGAAGAGACTATCCTTTTTCCATTGTATGTTCACTGCTCCTTTGTCATAAATTATCCATATGTGTGTGGGCTTATTTCTGGGTTCTCAATTGTGTTCCATTGATCTATGTATGTTTTCCTGCCATAGCAACCATGCTGCTTCTATGTCTTTGTGGTATAGTTTGGAATCAGGGAGTGTGATACCTCCAGCTTTGTTCTTTTTTCTCAGGACTGCTTTGTCTACTTGGGGACTTTTGTGGTTCTACATAAGTTTTAAAACTTTTTGTTCTTTTCTGTGAAAAATGTTTTTGGGATTTTGATAGGGATTGCACTGAATCAGTAGTTTGCTTTAGGTAATAAGTACATTTACCTCCATGATTAAATTTACTTCCAGGTATTTTATTATTTTTGTTGTAACTGTAAATGACATTGCTTTCTTTCTTTAACATTCTTATTGGAGTATAATTGCTTTACAATGGTGTGTTAGTTTCTGCTTTATAACAAAATGAATCAGCTATACATATACATATATCTCCATATCTACTCCCTCTTGTGTCTCCCTCCCACCCTCCCTATCCCACCCACCTAGGTAGTCACAAAGCACCGAGCTGATCTCCCCGTGCTATGCACATTGTTTTCTTAGTCGCTCTGCAGCATGTGGGATGCTCTTGGACCAGGGCTCAAACCTGTGTCCCCTGCATTGGCAGGTAGATTCTTAACCGCTGCATCACCAGGGAAATGCCCAGATTTTTATATATTGATTTTATATCCTGCAACTTTATTGTATTCATTTATTATTTCTACTTCTTCCTTCCCAATTTGGACACCTTTTATTTCTTTTTTCTTAGCTAATTGGTCTGGCTAGGACTTCCAATACTATGTTGAATAGGAGTGGTAAGAGTGCACATCCTTGTTTTATTCCTGATCTTAGAGGGATATCTTTCAATTTTTCACCATGGAGTATCATGTTAGTTGTGGGTTTATCATATACGGCTTTTATTATGTTGAGGTATGCCCCTACTATACCAACTTTAGAATTTTTATCATAATCAGTATTGAATCTTGTTAAATGCTTTTTCTGCATCTACTGAGATGATCTTATGGCTTTTATCCTTCATTTTATTAAGGTGGTGTATCACGATGATTGATTTAATAATGTTGAACCATCCTTGAATGGAATAAATCCCACTTGATCATGGTGTAGATCTTTTCAATATATTGTTGAATTCAGTTTGCTAATATTTTGTTCAGGATTTTTGCATCTATGTTCACCAGAGATACTGGACTGTGATTTTTTGTTGTTGTTATCATCCTCTGGTTTTGGTATCACGGTGACATTGGCCTCTTAACACATTATTGACCAGGGGATTTCTGCAGAAACTAACGCCTGTGGCATCTCTGGTCAATAATGTGTTAAAGTGAGTTAGGAAGTATTCCCTTTTTTCAGTTTTATGGAACAGTTTGAGAAGGATAGGTATTAAATCTTCATCAAATGTTTGGCAGAATTCGCCTGTGAAGCCATGTGGTCCTGGACTTTTGTTTTTTGGGAGTTGTTTGATTACTGTTTCAATCTCTGTACAAGTGATCAGTCTATTCAGATTTTCTATTTCTTCCTGATTCAGTCTTGGAAGGTTGTATGATTCTAAGATATTGTCCGTTTCTTCTAGGCTGTGCAATTTGTTGGTGTATAGCTGTTAATAATACTCTCTTATAATCCTTTGTATTTCTGTGGTACCTGTTTTTTTTCCTCTTTTGTTTCTAATTTTATTTATCAGAGCCTTGTTGCTTTCTTCCTTAGTGAGTCTAGCTAACAGTTTGTCAATTTTGTTTATCTTTCCAAAGAACCAGCTCTTAGTTTCATTGATCTTTTCTACTGTCTTTTTAGTTTCTTATTTATTTCTGCTCTTATCTTTACTTTCTCCTTAATTATACTAATTTGGGGGTTCATTTGTTCTTCTTTTTCTAGTTTTTTTAGGTGTAAGGTAAGATTGTTAAAGATTTTTCCTGTTTCTTGAGGTAGACCTTATTGATATAAACTTCCCTCCTTGTAAAGCAACCATACTCCAATAAAAATTAATTTAAAAAAAAGACATGGATGTACTCTGTAATGATCAATATGGGAAAAGAATCTTAAAAAAGTGGATATGTGTATAACAGATTCACTTTGCTGTAAACCTGAATCTAACACAACATTGTAAATCAACTATATTCCAATAAAAATAATTAAAAATAAAAATTAAAAAAAAACCTTCCCTCTTTTACTCCATCCCATAGATTTTGGTATACTGTATTTTCATTTACATTTGTTTTCAAGTAATTTTTTATTTCTCCTCCAATTTCTTCATTGATCCAATAGTTGTTCAGTTTCCATATATTTGTAATTTTTCTAGTTTTCTTCTTGTAGCTGATTTCTAGTTTCATTCCATTGTGCTAATAGAAGATGGCATATGACTTCAATCTTCTTAAATTTATGGAAACTTGTTTTGTGTCCCAACATATCGTCTATCCTTGAGAAAGTTCCACGTTCACTTGAGAAGAATGTATATTCTGCTGTGTTTGGATGGAACGTTGTTTAAAAATCTATCAACTCCATCTGGTCTAATGTTTCATTTAAGGCCAGTGTTTCCTTGTTGACTTTCTGTCTGAATGATCTGTTATCACTGTTACGTCTTCTTGATAAATTGTCGCTGTTATGTCTTCTTGATAAATTGCCTCCTTTATTATTACATACTGTTCATTTTTGTCTCTTGTTACCTTTTTTGGCTTGAAGTCTACTTTTTCTGATATGAGTATGGCTATACCAGCTTTCTTTTGGCTGCTATTTGCTTGATGTAACATCTTCCATCCCTTTACTTTTAGCCTATGTTTGTCTTTAGAGCTATGTCTTCTAGAGGAAACATATAGTTGTTTTTCAATCCATCCAGCTACTCTGTGTCTTTTGATTGGTGAGTGCAATCCATTTATATTTAGGGTGATTATTGATAGATAAGGACATAGTACTGCCATCATATCTTTTTTTGTTTTTTTTCTGGTTGATCTATACCTTGTTTCTCCTAGTGCTTCTGTCTGGCAATTTTTTTTTTTCTTTTTTGATGTGGACCATTTTTTTCAAGTCTTTACTGAATTTGTTACAATATTGCTTCTGTTTCATGTTTTGGTTTTTTGGCCATGAGGCACGTGGATCTTAGCTCCCCAATCAGGGATTGGACCCACACCCCCTGCATTGGAAGGTGAAGTCTTAACCACTGGACCACCAGGGAAGTCCCCTGTCTGCCATTTTGGTTTGGTGGTTTTCTAAGATATTTTTCCCAGTTTCCTCTCGTTATGTTGTGTGTCTCTGCTCCACGTTAATGTTCTGTGTTTACCCTGAGGTTTGTATAAAACATCTTAGTTAAAATAGTCCTTTTTCTACTGATATCTTCATTTACCTATACAAGTTCTGTCCTTTTCCCCTTTTATGTTTTTGTTGTCTTAAGTTATTCCTTTTTATGTTGTGAGTTTGTTATCAAAGTGAGATAGTTATATTGTTCTGCTTTTTTTCTCCCTTTAACCTTTATGTGATGATAGAGGGTTTAAAAAATTTGATAGACCGTTGCAATTTTCTAGTTTTATTTATCACCTTGCTCAAAGTTTTGTATATTTTGGCCACTTTGTTTCTGGCTGAAGAGCTCCTTTCAATAGAGCTTGCAAGGCAGGTTTAATGCTGATGAACTCCTTCAGCTTTTGTCTGGAAAAGTCTTTTTCTCCTTTATATGTGAATGTTAACTTTGCTGGATAGAGTATTCTTGTGTGACAGTTCTTATCTTTCAGTATTTTGAGAATGTCATTCTACTCCTGGCCTGTAGGGTTTCTGCTGAGAAATCCACTGATAGCCTAATGGGGGGTTCCTTTGTATGTAGGTCACCATTATTTTTTCCCTGGCTGCCTTTAGAATACTGTTATTGAATTTTGACAATCTTAATATTATGTCTTGGAGGAGGTCTTTTTGCATAGAGGAGGTCTTTTTGCATAGAGGTAATTAGGTGTTCTCTTAGCCTCATGAGCTTGTATATGCAGCTCCTTCCCTAGGTTTGGGAAATTCTCAGCTATTATTTCTTTAAATAACCTCTCTGCTCCCTTCTTCTTCTGGGATACCCATTATCCTAATGTTGCCCTTCCTAAAAGAGTTGGACTTCTCTCATAGGATTTCCTCGTTTTTAAAACATCTTATTTCTCTTTCCTCTTCTACTTGTATCATTTCTAGATTTCTATTTAGAGGCCACTTCCCACCATCGGGGGAAGGGGAGAGGACGGAGGGGGCAGAGCGAGCTGGAGTCATGCAGGCAACTCTACCTTGTCTGTTGTAAGGTTTGCAGGCTCTGCCACTGTGAATAGGAGGTGGAGGGGGCTGTGGATGTGCGCACCTCAGCAGCTGTTGTGATGGGGTCCTAGGCCCCACTGCTGCTACCCACCAGTTACTTGTGGCCATGGGTGCTGGTGCAGTCAGTTGGCTCGAGTCATGCATGTAGCCTTTCTTGCAGTTACTGGGTTCTCTGAAGCTGTGGGCTCTGCTGTCCCATCAAGGGACTCAAATTGCAGGCCCCATCTCCACTGTTCCCTCAGTTCCACTTCCACTAAGTGTTAAAATTCACCCAGCTTTAGATGTACAGCTGTGTGGAATTCTCCAGCATCCTGTTGTTTTGGGCAGAGGCACCTTCGTTAAGTTGTGGATGTTTCACTGGTTGTAGAGTGAAGGGGAGAGACAAAGGTAGGTGCTTCACTCTGCTGTGTTTCTGACATTGGTCTATAGTTTTTTCTCAGGATGTTTTCGTCTGGTTTTGGTATTAGCGTAATGCTGGCCTCACGGCCAGAATGAGTTAGGAAGTAATTCCTCTGCTTCTATACTCCAAGAGATTGTAGAGAATTGGTAAAATTTCTTCCTTAAATGTTTGATAGAATTCACTAGGAAACTCATGTGGGCCTGGTGCTTTCTGTTTTGGAAGGTTATTAATTATTGATTCAATTAACTTAAGAGATATAGATCTATTTGGATTACCTATTTCTTCTTGAGTGAGTTTTAGCAGATTATGTCTTTCGAGGAATCAGTTCATTTCATCTAGGTTATCAAATCTGTGGCATAGAGTTGTTCATAATATTCCTGTGTTATCCTTTTAATTTCCATGGGATCTATAGTGTCCCCTCTTTTATTCCTGACATCAGTAATTTGTGTCCCACTTTTTTTCCTTTTTTTTTTTTCTTCTTTCCTTTTCTTTTTTTCTTAGTTAGCTTGGGTAGAGGCTTCACCTTTGAAGGATAGTTTTGCAAGGTACAGTATTCCAGGTTGGTGGGGTTTTTTTCTTTGAACACTTTAAATCTTTCACTCCAATCTCTTGCTTGCATGGTTTCTGAGGAGATGTTAGACATAATTCTGACCTTTATTCCTTTACAGGTCATGTGTTGTCTCCCTCTGACTTCTTTTGGGATTTTTTTCTTTATTTTTGACATTCTGTGGTTTAAAAAGGATATGCCTAAGTGTATTTTTATTTTTTGGCATTAATCCCGCTTGGTGCTTGTGAGCTTCCTGGATCTGAATTTAGTGTTTGACATTAATTTGGGAAATTCTCAGTCATTATTATTTCAAACATTTCTTTGTTCCTTTCTTCTCTATTATTTACATTATGCATGCATTATTACACCTTCTGTAGCTGTCACACAGTCTAGGATATTCTGTATTATTCAGTCATTGTTCTCTTTGATTTTTGGTTTCAAGGATTCTATTTTTTTTAATTGAGATATAACTGATACTTAACATTGTGTTATGGGTAAGGTGTACAATGTGTTGATTTGATACATTTATATATTGCAATATGATTATCATCATAGCACTTACTAACACATCATGTCACATAATTATAATTTCTTTGAGGATTCTGTTGATATATCCTGTAGAGATTCTTTCCTTAGCCGTGTCCAGTCCAACAAGCCCACCAAAAGCATTCTTCATTTCTGTTACAGTGCTTTTTTTATCTGTAGCATTTCTTTTTGATTCTTTCTTAGGATTTCTATCTCTTGGCTGACATCGTTTTTCTGTTCTTGCATGCTGTCTACTTTATCCATTAGAGCCCTTAGCATATTAGTCATAGTTGTTTTAAATTCCTGGTCTGATAATTCTAACATCCCTGCCACGTCTGGTTGATGTTGTTGTATCTTTTCAAATTGTGTTTTTTGCATTTTGGCATGTTTTGTAATTTTTTTCTTGATAGCTGGACATGCTGTACCGGGTGAAAAGAACTGCTGTAAATAGATCTTTAGTAAGGTGGTGGTCAGGTGTTGGGGAAGGGGAAGTATTCTATAGCTCTAGGTCTCTGTTTTTAGTTAAGCTTATGCCTCTGGACTGTGAACTTCAAAACAGTTCCTCACTTTTTTTCCCTTCCCCTTTAGGTGTGACAGGATGTTCAGAGTGGTCTGGTGTTGGGTATTTCCCTTGCTTCAGGTCAGTCGGGCTTTGATAATAATAGAGTAGGTTAGGGTCCAGTTAACTAGATTTCCCTGAAGGCTTTCCTTGTTAAGAAGAACAGAATGCCCTGGCATATTTCAAAATGTTTCCCTTCTCCCTCTACCTTGCATAAGTACGAGGGGATTTTTTGCTGATATTCATTATAGGAGCCTGGCTGAGCTTCTGGAGGTAAATTTCACAATACAGTAGGGGCCCACCTTTGACTGGGTCCTCCTGGAATTTTTAACTCTTCAGACTTGTCCACGCTGAGCCTCCAACAATTCACCAACTGCAGCTCAGATTTTCCTACCCAGCTACCTACCCAGCTACTACCTCCTGCAGAGGCTTCTGCTTGTGAATCTTGGCTCCAGTAAGCCACGACTTCCTATGTTTGTCTGTTTCTCCAATCTTGGGGTCAGTGGTTTTACCTGCGTCATCTCCTCTCATGGATCTAAGAGTTGTTGATTTTTCAGTTGTCAGTTTTTGACTTGTTATTAGGCTGAAGTGGTGACTTCCAAGCTCCTTACATGTGGAACCAAAAAGTCTTCCTCAATAATTTTATTTATTTATTTATTTATGGCTGCATGGGGTCTTCGTTGCTGCGTGCAGGCTTTCTCTAGTTGCAGTGAGTGGGGGCTACTCTTCATTGCGGCACGCAGACTTCTCATTGTGGTGGCTTCTCTTGCGAAGCATGGGCTGTAGGCGCGCGGGCTTCAGTAGTTGTAGCAAATGGGCTCAGTAGTTGCGGCACATGGGCTTAGTTGCTCTGCAGCATGTGGGATCTTCCTGGACCAGGGCTTGAACCCACGTCCCCTGCACTGGCAAGCAGAGTCTTAACAACTGCACCACCACCAGGGAAGTCCCTTCCTCAATAATTTTTTGAATAAATGAATGAATGATGGGAAAAGGCTGAGATGTGAATTCCTGCTAAAATGAGAGGTTCCAACAACACCTAAGTGTAAGTCATGTAATACAGCAGCTTGGCTAAAGTTACATTTATATTAGGGCATTATGTTTTATATAGCTTAAAAATTATTTGGTGTAGCAAACTATGTTTAAGGCTGAACTGATTTTTGAATCTGCGTTAATGGAAAGATAAGTATGTTGAAGATTTATATTCATTCACCCAACTATCAGAAAAAATAAATTATACAGTAATCCTTCCCTTTTTCATCCTGATACAATTTATTCCCGTAATAGTTTTGAAGTTCCAGGTCAATTTGTCTAGAGCCAATTAACTAATAATCAGTCCTTCATATACCAGGTTGCCTAAAATTCAATCTCCTTTTTTTTCTGTTTATGTTAGTGTTCTAATTAGCATGGGGGAGGATTTAAGAATTATTTTTTAACCAGCTTATGTAACGGAGTTCCCCATTTACTTTTAATACTTCTAATATGTTATTATCATATTTGAAGTATTTAATTTATTTTTGAACACTTTAAAGACTTTTAATCTGTGTCTAAAAATCCTTTCCTTAGGGCTTCCCTGGTGGCGCAGCGGTTGAGAGTCCGCCTGCCGATGCAGGGGACACAGGTTCGTGCCCCGGTCTGGGAAGATCCCACATGCCGTGGAGCGGCTTGGGCCCGTGAGCCGTGGCCATTGGGCCTGCGCGTCCGGAGCCTGTGCTCCGCAACGGGAGAGGCCACAACGGTGAGAGGCCCACACACCGCAAAAAAAAAAAAATCCTTTCCTTAGAATTCCATGTTCCTAACAGTAAATATTTATCAGCACTATACAAGACATAAACAATAACTTGTCAAGCTAGGCTATCTTGATAACATCACTAAGAACAAAAAATGGTATTATTTTGTGCCTTACAATCCAGTAATATTTTATGAATTAGACAGCTTAAATAATAATAAATCTTGTACATTTGACAAGTAATCATCATTGTAATAGGCTTTTGTCTTGACTTTATATATATTTTTAAACATGTTTCTCACTCTAGAAAATGAAACTCTAGAAACCCAAGTCTACCGATTTAGAATGTCATTCTGAAAATTATTTAACATAAAATATCTCAAAGAGCCACAGTTACTGTGAGTGTTGCCTCTAATGTAAAGGAGTTTCTCATATTGCCTGAACTCTAAAGGTAAAAGAGTGACATTCTATTACAAAATAATTACTAGTATTGGCGATATTTGTAATTCTCCTTCCCCCTTTTGCCTGCTATTCATCCTTCAAAATTCAATTCAAATGCCAGCTCCATAAAACCTTCCTGACCTCTTCCAGAGTAGGGAACTTCTCTAGGCTACCGTATATATATATACCACTATTTTAATACTTAAAACAATTTTCATTTTTTTAACCCAAGCTGCAGAGAATGTACAGATAAATATTCAAATACAATCTCAAATACAATCTCATGGTGAATCAGCAGTATCTATGACTACATAGCTTTTAATTTCATTTCCCTCTTTTGTCATTCAGCTTCCTTTATTTTAAACTTCTTGGCTGCTACATGTGGAAGGTTAGAGCATTTAAAAAAATTTTTTTTAAAAAAGGTTTACTCTTGGGGCTTCCCTGGTGGCGCAGTGGTTGAGAGTCTGCCTGCCGATGCAGGGGACACGAGTTCGTGCCCCAGTCCGGGAAGATCCCACATGCCGCGGAGCGGCTGGGCCCATGAGCCATGGCTGCTGAGCCTGCACATCTGGAGCCTGTGCTCCACAACGGGAGAGGCCACAACAGTGAGAAGCCCGCGTACCGCAAAAAAAATAAAAATAAAAATAAAAAGGTATTACTCTTCCCTACACTCATGCAGAAACTTTAAGAAATTAAAATCCCATTTGGAGCAATAATACCCTTAATCAAAAAAAGTTATTAAATTATAAAATCTGTGGCTTTTAGACAAATGGCAATAATTAAATGTGCTATTAAGGAGGTGTCACTTTTCTAACAACTTCAACCAATTAGGAAAAGGTACTTTCAGAAGTCCTAGGTCTTTATGTCTGCTGTAAACGTAGACCACTTACAACCACTTCCTCTGGTGGGTGGAGACCATCCACTAACTATATCACTTTCTGTTCACTTTCTTTTTCCTGGTCATCGTTTTTAAGAAAAACACAAAGTCCCAGATATATTTCTACTATAGACTCTCCTATTCCTAGAGACTTATGGAATGTGTTCGTGTGAGTAGTGAAGGGTACTCAAGGAAATATAAACTTCGCTTGTGTTGTGTCTGGGGACAAAGACATGAAGATTCAGAAGTGAGACTATCATGCTTTCTCAAAGAGAAGACTAGATAGAATACAGGAGAGTCACTATGTCTCCTGTCTTTTTGTGTTGTCAGGAAAACCTAGTGTGGAATGTTGCAATAAATCTATGTCCAGACAAGTATGGAACTCTCTGAATTTACTTAGAACAAACAAATGCTAATTTGGGTGATATGCTGTATTTATTTCTGCCACTGATAAAATCAGGGGTTGGCAAACTTTCTCCATCAAGGGCCAAATAGTGAATATTTTAGGCTTCTCTAGCCACATATGGTCTCTGTCATACACACACACACACACACACACACACACGTGTGTGTGTGAATATAAAACGTAAAAATCTTTTCTTAGCTCACAGGCTGTACAAAAACAAGATTGCAGGTCAGATTTTACTCAGAGGCTGTAGTTTGTGGACCCCTGTTATAGATACCTTCAAGAAAGGTACCTTTTAAGACTGTTCTATGCCAATCATGTTTTGGAGAACAGAGTGGGGCTGCAAGAAAAAGAGAATAAAGAATAGTTTGGAAGTATCGCTAGTGCTCAAGCTCCATGAATAGCCATTTTATATACTCCAAGATGTACTAGCATTATTATAAAAAAAAAAAAAAGAGGGTGTCATTCCCTATATTGATTTCACAGAAATTCCCTTTAAGCTGGAAAGCACTTTTTTAAAGTTAGTTTTTATTATAAAGTACTTATAGAAATGATTTCTGGGCTTCCCTGGTGGCGCAGTGGTTGAGAGTCCGCCTGCCGATGCAGGGGACACAGGTTCGTGCCCCAGTCTGGGAAGATCTCACATGCCGCGGAGCGGCTGGGCCCCTGAGCCATGGCCGCTGAGCCTGCGCGTCCGGAGCCTGTGCTCCGCAACGGGAGAGGCCACAACAGTGAGAGGCCCATGTACCGCAAAAAAAAAAAAAAAAAAGAAAAAAAAGAAATGATTTCTAAATCTAGCATACAAAGAACATAAAAGTGCTAGATTATTTTAGCTCCAAGTTCTCTTCTAATTAAGATTTTGTGACTTAAAATTTTTTTTTCTAAGTTTTTAAATAGAGCATTTGAGAAACTGGTGGGTGAAAGTACACATGATAAGTTGTATACTACAAGGATCATTTTCAGTACCCAGACACTATAAATAATGAAGTCTCTAAAAAAAATTAGCCTGAGCTTAAGTGAAAGAAATTTAAAACAAGTTGCAACTATTTATAAAGAAAAATGAAGCTTCCCTCCTTTTGACTCATCTCCAAATTTAGAAAAGAATTGTAACCTAAGTCCAACCACAATCAATGTAAATTCACTTAAAGCTGCAGATCTTGGTAGCTCATGTCTTACACCAAGGCAAACACTGAAAAGAATATAAACCACTTCAACAAACATGGCAAAGAACACTGCACTTACCTTGAAAAAGCTCAAATTCACTTTCTAAATCAAGAAAAAACCTTAATTGGTAAATTGATATCCTTTTCTCCCGATAGTGTGAACTTGACTGCTAGTAAAAACTAAAATATATGTTCTTATATTTTCTTACATGAATTTAAACAATAATATAACAAAAGACATAATTTTAGAGAGAATAAAAACCCAGGTGATTAAGAAAGTTTATGGTCATAAGGACACTGCCCCTCAAGCTGAGATAATGAACAAAGTAATATTCTCAAGCCAGTGACCAAATGAATGTACTCCTGTATTCTACTGATAATCAGAGACCTCAAAGAGAACCTACAAGAATTAGAGATAAACAAACCTAATTCACTCATTTTAGTATTTCCATTTGTTTTATATGACGAATCTGCAAGAGAGATAGCAAGAAAATGATTAGAGCTGAAAAAGAAATGCATCATATGGTTCTTTACCACAGGTTCATCATCAAAACCTTAACAGATTTTTATCATTTATAACACTTAAAAGGACAGCCACCTATCAAAAAAAAAAATCAACCGAATTCTTTTTTAAAGGGAATGATTGAGGAGTAGAAACCTCATGTGAAGATAAATAAGCTTCCTTTTTAGTTCCCACGATAAAGCACCCTTATGGGTCTGTAAACTCTAAAAATTAAGTAGAAGTAGACCTCTTGGAATGACATTACTAGTTTTCTTTCATAGTCATGAAATCAATTTAAGGGCAATACTCTTTTAAGGTTTTAGTCAAAAAGAAATGTAATTAAGGCAGGGAAAGTTTATAGCCCTGAGCCACAAAGCCTCAGTCTTGAATTTTTTATTAGCATTATACTGGGAAGAATAAAAAGTCCCTGACCCTAATTTAAAACCATTTTGCTAACAAAAAGAATCATAGCAACATATAAGAAACAACCTCTTAAAAAGAATGAGGAAGTCCTTTATACACTTATATGGAAAGATGTCTCAATATATTTCAAGTAAAAATAAATAAACAGTAAGAGTACAGAAAGGAGTATTTATTGGGCTAAAATTTGGGTTAAAAAAAGAGAGGAAAATATCATTTATACATGAATTTCCCTATATTTCCATAAAATACCTCTGGAAAAATACCTAAGAAACTGACAACATTAGTTGCCTCTGATGAGGAAGCTGGGTGGGCAAAGGTCAGAAGGGGCAGGGAGACTTTTCATTGTATATTTATAGAAACTTTTGAATTTTGAACCATATGAATACATGTAATACCCTATTTAAAAATATAAGAAAGTTGGGGCCTCCCTGGTGGCGCAGTGGTTGAGAGTCCGCCTGCCGATGCAGGGGATACGGGTTCGTGCCCCGGTCTGGGAGGATCCCATATGCCGCGGAGCGGCTGGGCCCGTGAGCCATGGCTGCTGAGCCTGCGCGTCCGGAGCCTGTGCTCCGCAACGGGAGAGGCCACAACGGTGAGAGGCCCGCGTACCACAAAAAAAAAAAAAAAAAAAAAAAAAAAAAAAAAAATATATATATAAGAAAGTTGAACCAACAGACAAAACAGTCTCTTACCAAATCTTGAGCTTCTTAGAGGGGGTCTACGCAGGCTGATTACAGGATCTTCACTCACCACTAATACAGGAAGAGAAAACATTAAAAAAATATATAAAATGTCAAACATTAGATTTATTATACAATCATCTATTTAGTCAGCCAAGTTTTTTCTGAGCTCTCCATTTTGCTAAGTATGGGAATACAATAGTGAACTAGAGAAAAGTTTCCTGCTATAAAAAACTTATGGACTTGATGGAAAATTTTGCAGTTTTTCTCACCAGGGCATATTTGTATAACAAGAAAGGAATATCAAATAACACTCTTCTAAATTTCTCAATTAAGAACCAAAATCTGTACCATAGCACCAACTCAATTATCTACCCCATTTGTGGCATACCCTAATTGTGGATTATTTATGTCATATTTTAATTTGAGGGTTAACTTTCTGAGACTTAATACACTCCCTCCAATTACTTAACCTTGTGTGTGTTCAGGAAATGCAAACTCCAATTTTTAAAACAATGTTAATGTTAGCCAGGTTTCAGACTGTCTATGGTTCAATGGCATAGGGTTAATGAGGAAGCCAATCCCATTAAATAAAATATTAATGTTAGCCTAGAAATCCAAGGTGTGTTTCCTCAAACAGCCTCACACAGCATAATATAAAATGCAATCTACATCTAAATTTGGGTTATATTATGCTTTGTTTCATTTGTTTCTATAAAAAAGCAGTATGTTTGGCTCTGTATGAGAAGTGTAAAAACCACATTCTGAACCATCTATCCCTGACCCCTGCCATTACACTGGCTGCCTATGTTTGTTTTCACAAAACTGACTTAACCCAATTTCCCCTTTACAGTACCAAGAAGAGAAATCTTGAAGGGACACCCATTCATTTGTTCTAAAAATACTTACTGAGCATGATTTTGTACATCTTCAAGACAGAGATGTAGAGAAACAATTAAATTGACTTTGTGTAGCTCAAAAACGCAGAACTAAGATCAAGAGAAAGTTACAGCAAAGTAGCTTTTAGTTCAATAGTAGAACGAAAAACAACCAAATTATGTGTTGTCTTCAAAACAGAATGGAGAGTGAGGAAGTGATTTCCACATCACTGCATATGATTAACAATGCACAGATACATGTTAACAGAGGGACACCTACACTGATAGAAACTCTGAGTAGATGTCTTCCCTAAATCTTCCAGTTCTAAGATTCTATGAAATATTATCAGTTGTTAGAATTTCACATATCAGGTATTTAGAACTTATATAAGCAGCTTTAAAAAGAAATCTTGTACACGTCTGTTACTCTTATTATTACAACTACCTTCCTCTTTTTCTCCTCTGTATTCCCATCCTTTTCAGGTTTAATTAAAACCTAAAACTTAACTTACTCTATAGACATCAATTACTATTTCAGTCCCCATCTTTTCATTTAAGCTTTTCTCATATGCTCTACCATATATATAGCCCTAGGTAAGATACTTGAGGGAGACAGAGTAGCCCAGAGAGGTATTAGAGAATAAAATAACAAGTACCCTTCTTTAGTAGCAATCTCCTTCCTTTGTCTGCTGCTTTTGCTCACCACTGCACCCCCAAGCTCTAGCAAGGGCACTGGTATAAAGTAGGTGCTCAATAATATCTGGAGAATGAATGAATGCTGTAACTACAAAGAATCAAATGTTCATGACAAAATAGAAGGTATTAAAAATATTTAACTATAATTATTTAGCTAGAAACCATAACTGTTAAAAATATTTAACTTTAGGGAAAGTAAATGAAATCTTCCTACTGTATTTTTAGATTATGAAATTAGTTTCATGAAAGGAATGAACCTGGCCATAGAAGAAGTTATATAGGTATATGTGGACTGAACTGACTGAACAACCTAATGGCTATTTCAATGTGAAAATAATGCAATTCTGAAACTTCAAACATTAAACAGAGTTTAAACCATATCCCTATTCTAAACTAATACAATCAACATTTTTTCACGACTTCAAAAACAGGATGACAAATGATGTAGTTTTCTTTACTAGGTTGTTTTAGAAAGTGGCCCCTTGCTTTAGGTCATTATTTTCAAGGACATTTTTGGATAAAGTTCTCTCAGACCACACCACTGGCCCTATATACAATTATGGCACAATTCTGAATACCAAAGTTAAATTGAAAGTCTATGATTCTACAAGAAGAAGGAAGGGACTATCTTTTTTCTTTTTTAATTGATGTATAGTCAATTTACAATGTTGTATTAAGTTTCTGGTGTATAGCAAAGTGATTGTTATATATATATATTCTTTTTCATATTCTTTTCCATTATGGTTTCTTACAGGATACTGAATATAGTTCCCTGTGCTATACAGCAGGACTTTGTTGTTTATCTATTTTATATATAATAGTTTATATCTGCCAATCCCAAACTCCTAATTTATCCTTCCTCCACCCACCTTCCCCCTTTGGTAACCACAAATTTGTTTTCTAAGTCTGTGAATCTGTTTCTTTTTTGTAAATAAGTTCATTTGTATCATATTTTAGATTCCACATATAAGTGATATCATATATTTGTCTTTCTTTCTGGCTTGCTTCACTTAGTATGATAATCTCTAGGTCCTTCCATGTTGCTGCAAACGGCATTATTTCATTCTTTTTAATGGTTGAGTATTATTCCTGTGTGTGTGTGTGTGTGTGTGTGTGTGTGTACACATATACATATACACATACCACTTCTTTATCCATTCAGCTGTTGATGGACATTTAGGTTGCTTCCATGTCTTAGCTACTGTAAGCAGTGCTGCTATGAACATATGGGTGCATGTATCTTTTCAAATTAGAGTTTTCTCTGGATATATGCCCAGGAGTGGGATTGGAGGATCATACGGCAACTCTATTTTTAGTTTTTTTAAGGAACCTCCAAACTGTTTTCCATAGTGACTGCACCAATTTACATTCCCTCAAACAAGGAAGGGCCTATCCTTAAACCTGCACTTAAAGCAGTTTTCCATCAAAGTTGACTCCTGTTTAAATAATTCCTCTGCTAGAAAGACTTTATAACCATTCATTTAATGACTTCCCTAAACTCTTTCTCCTTTTATTAAGAGGAATGATAAGGAGGATGCCAAGTGCTAGATGCAGTATAATTTTTAAAAGCACCTTTTAGAGTAAGAGAACCCCGAGTATCTCAGGTCTCCCAAAGATGCACATACCCTTATTTCTAGTTATATTGTAGCACAGTATGATATCGATATATTCCAGGTAATACATGCATGAGTTCCATCGCTCTATCATCTATGCTGGGAAATGTTTTGTCTTTTCCATTACCAACTATAGCATGAGCTTCTTGAGAAAAAAGAAATGCTTAAGCAAACTTTTATGAACTTCACATCTCCTATAAAGTGCTGTGAGGAAAAAAAACCCACCTTATATCTGTATGTTTTACTGTGTACAAACTGACTTGGCAAGTACTATATCATTTTTGTAGGGGCTTTGTGAGTTAGGCTGGGTAAGTCATACAGATAAAGGCCTGAGGTTCAAGGTGAGTAGCTAATTCAACCAAGGTCCAGTGCTCTTTCCACAACATTATGCAGCCATGTACCTCAACAGCAGTCCTTAAATACAGGCCTAATGTGAACTCCAAAAGACTGTACGAGACATTCTATTGTATAATTGTTTTATAATGGTCTATAGGCTGGTGCTCAACAGTCTTCATTACATCAATTTACTTAACTCCATAATTTTTATAAATTTACTGCAGATTTTAAAAATGAGAAATTTTTGTTTCTCCCAGTATAAGGGACATGAAATTAAATCTCCTGTAAATAAAATTTCAAGTATATGGTTTTTCCACATGGCCTAGAAGGACTTCCCTGGTGGCGGAGTGGTTAAGAATCTGCCTGCCAATGCAGGGGACACGGGTTCGAACCCTGGTCCTGGAAGATCCCACTTGCCACAGAGCAACTAAGCCCATGTGCCACAACTACTGAGCCTGTGCTCCAGAGCCCGCTAGCCACAACCACTGAGCCTGCGTGCCACAACTACTGAAGCCTGTGTGCCTAGAGCCTGTGCTCCACAACAAGAGAAGCCACCGCAATAAGAAGCCCACGCACTGCAACGAAGGGTAGCCCCTGCTCACCGCAACTAGAGAAAGCCCACGCACAGCAATCAAGACCCAACGCAGCCAAAAATAAATAAATAAATCTTAAAAAAAAAAATGGCCTGGAAAATCTGTTTATAGCACCTATCACTCAAAGCATTTTTCTAAGGTAGTTTATAATCTTAACACAGCACCATAGGCTATTTAAGGAATTAAGCATAAAGGGTGTGTTATTTGGAACTGAACTTGAACCAGATATTTATTCATTCTAAACTGAGAACAGAACAGTTTAAATTATAAGGAATAATCTTATTAGAAGCAATGGGTAAGGAAAGAAGTCAGGATTTGGGTTTAAAAATAAAAAGCCAGAGATGATCAGTTTCAATAGCTACAATCATTTATTGCTGTGGACTTTCCTAATATCAAAAAAAGCAAACTGAAAATAAATGGAACTAAAAACCAAAGGATGTTACGAATTAATGACAACTTAATCCTTTCCCTTGTTTTTCAAAATAGTTTAAACAGGTTTTAAAACATTAAGTAGACTATCAAATGTACCCTACTGTCATGTTACATTGATACTAAGATGCAAATATTTTTACTTTAACATCTCTGAAAGTGGGATGTATCATAAAATCTAAGGCATATTACAGTTTAATTGGCAGCATTTCTTCCTCCTAGGTGGTACATAAAACAATGACAGTATATCTTACAACTGATGAGATCTTAGATTTGATGAAATATATTATCAAACTGAGATCGACCATATTGTGTCATGATTTTACAATGCAGACCATTTAATCCATTTTCTTTTATTTATTTATTTTTGGCTGCATTGGGTCTTCGTTGCTGCGCGCGGGCTTTCTCTAGTTGCACCGAGCTGGGCTACTCGCTGTTGCGGTGCGCGGGCTTCTCATTGCGGTGGCTTCTCTTGTTGTGGAGCACCGGCTCTAGGTGCGCGGGATTCAGTAGTTGTGGCGCACGGGCTTAGTTGCTCCACGGCATGTGGGATCTTCCCAGACCAGGGCTCAAACCTGTGTCCCTGCACTGGCAGGAGGATTCTTAACCACTGCGCCACCAGGGAAGCCCTTAATCCATTTCAAATGGAAAGTAGTGTGACATATTTATTCATTCAACACTTAACAAGCTATACTGAGTAGTAATTATTACACGGGACAGTGACAGTGAGGTACTTGGGGCAAATGAAAGGGCTTTGGAGAAGACAAACCTGGGTCTGAATTTGGCTCAGTTACATAGCAAGTATTCTTAGAGAAAAGTTAGCTACTCTGAGCTCCAGTTTTCTCACCAAAAAATGGGTACATCTATCCTGCATAGTTATGTGAATGAATTAACATACACAAAGTATATGGTACTTAGTACGTACTCAAGTATGTGCCCTGTCTTTTCTTGACACATGCTACTATTGCTTAATTCAATAAACAACCTATAAAGAAGATTCACTGAAACGTTGAATGAGGTATGATCTGCGACCCTTGATAGACCAGGCTATAAAATCTATACATAAAAAAAGCAGGCACATAAGGAAAACAATAAACTCACTCTTCTTACCTGGAGTCTGTGTTCTCCTGATAGTTTTCTTTGAGACGGTTGGGCTTAAAACAGTTTGTGAAGGTGGTTCATTCTCTAAAGAATAGATACGACAATTCTAAAATTCAGAATATGTGAACTGAGCAGAGACTATATATATTAACAGCAATATATAAACAGAAATGCAAGTAATTCATTCCTTCAGAAATGTGTTATTAGGTTTACCAAAACTTAGGAATTTAACTAGCCAGAACTACTCTTTAAGACAATATAAAAATAAACTATTCACCAATGATGCTTTACAACAAAATTACATTACTTTAGAAAATTTAAAAGGTGGGCTAAAGCAGAAGAATGAAAACCGTGTAGATCCTTATAGATTTACTAAAATAGAAGTATATCCTTTATGTGTTAAAAAAATTAGCTTATACAACTGCACCAGCCTGTGTGGGAGAGTTAGTACAATTTAACATATCTATTTTTTGCCTTCTAAAGCATTCTTCCAGATATTGGAGATACAGAATGAACATAAGCATGGAAGTATAATGTGGTCCTTCAAATACATAAATATATATGTAGGGTCTTTGTCTTCAGAAGTTGACAATCTTAAAAGAGAGATAAAACTAACATATATATGGGTTCAACTGTCTTGAATTGCTACTCCCAATACTAATTTACATTATCTTTAACATAGTTTCCAAAATCAACACATCTTCCAATGTGTCAGCACTTCACGTGTTAGCCGGTAAATGTGCAGCCTATTACTCTGCTCTAAACTGAAAATCCACCTCCTCTTCATCATATCCATCAAAGGTCTATCACTAACTATGTAATCCCATTATGATTCAAAACACCTGATTTTACATCATAGGTGCCCTACGGGGAGCCAACATGAAACTTCATCTGTGACTCAGTGTTAGATGGGGGGAGAGGGGGCAGGGTGGGAGAGGATGGATTAAGGGAGTTGATTCATCTGTGACTTTCCTAAAACTATACAATCACCTTGTCAGTATCCTTGAGGCCCATTCAGACGAAAACTAATTAAGAGTCTTGCTTTGTCTGGCTACTCCTTAACCACTGACGGTCCCCAACATGCGAATTTTTGCCAGAGACCATCACACTCTAGAAAGAGCGATCAGCTCAAGTTTATCAGGCACTGGGAAGCTTCAAGTTCAGGATAACTGCCTTACCCCATTTCGGCGTAAGTATTTGGGAGGGGTCTCAAATCAATTCATCAACTACACTTGTCCTCAAAACGGCCACTCACAAAATTCCCCTCCCTCTCTCCCCACCTGGGTAGTGACGGAAAAAGACTGGAAGGTTAGATGAGAACCAAAATTCTCAGCTAGGGACTTCTGGCCTCTGAGAGCTAAAGGAGGAAATGGAAGTGGCTTTGGTAGAAACATTCGCAGGACAAAGAGAACCGATATGAAACCGAGCCCGGAGTGATTCAGTATCCCGCCTGCCGCCTAACTCGCCGTCCCAACGTGCAAGCCTGCAGAAAAGAGGCAATCCTGACACCCCTAAACGGATGCACGCGGCTCCCCGGCTCTGCTCAGGTAGCTCCGCACGACTGCCTTCCCTTCCAGTGCCCCCGCCCCTGCCGCTTTCCCGCCAGCGGTCGGGGCGGACGCCCATCCGGGCGGAGTAGCCCCGAGGGGGTGAGGTCCAGAAAGGCACACGCCCGGCCGAGGCGCACACACCCTCTGCGCGCGCACGCTCGCGGCACTCCCTCCCTGGGTCGGGGCTGAGACTGTTACCTCCGTCGGCCTCACCTTCGGATGAGTCCCGTAATCCTCTCCGGGTCGTAACCGGAGACGGCTGCAGCGGAGGCGGCTGTGAGTGCTGCTGCTGCTGGAGGCGAGTAGCTCTTCGCGTGTTCATCTCCTCGGCTTCCTGGAGTCGCGGCTGCCTCCGCTTCCGAGACCGAAGGTAATAATAGGAGCGTTCTCTCACTTCCTCTTTCGCCGAATCGGGCCGGAACTCTTCTAGCGGAATTTGTCTTCCCACCGGGGCCTTTTCTTTGGTTGCCCGGGGCTCGAAGTCGCCGTACACTTCGGGCGGCTCTTCTGAGAACCTCACTTCCCGCCGGCCGTGGCGTGACGGCGTAGGAGTTACATACGCAGGCGCGTCACTGCTGCCGCCATTTTGAGGGGCGAGCCGGGGCCTCCCGTCCCGTAGCGGAGCCCTGGGCGTGACGTACAGCCCCCATCCTTCCCTCTCCGGCTCCGCCCGCCACCCCTCGCCTGCCATAGTTGTTGACGTAGCTTGAGTCGATCGCGAAGGTGTTTTGGGGGGCCTGTAGAGTCTCCCGCCGTTTGTGGCGATGGCTTTTCGGGTGTTCGGCAGTGGTGTCGATGGTCAGGGAGGCAGTTGAGAGTCGCTGGGGCTGCCGCCTGCGTCGTCGCTGCTGTGCTGCAAACCCGCCTCTGGGCCCATCGTGTGTTCTGAGGGCTGTGGGAGAGGCAGTGCCTGTGCTGGGTCAGCTGCCGCGGGTCACTCCCGCCTCCTGGCTGAAGGCACCAAAGAGGAGGAGAAGAGGGAGGAGGACGTCGCTGTCCTCGGCCTTCAGGGAGGGAAGGAGGGGACGACGGAGAAGAGACCACTGGTTGGGCAGAGTGCCGGTACTCAGCCCGCTGCTCCTGGCAACTGTTGCCGGCACGCAGGAGACGTCCGGCCCGTCCCCCAGTACCGAGTCCCTGGGAAAGGCGGAGTGGAGGGGAAGTTTCAGTCCTCAACCCCAGGCTGTTGCGCAGTTTTCCCGCAGCCTCTTTGATCGACTGCTGCCTCCGCCGTACCTTTCCAAGTGTTCCTTAGCAGGGGTGATAAGAAAGATACTTTTGCAGGTGTCATCTTGGAGAAAATTTTAGTTTCAAGGTCCTTGGGAAGGCATTTAACCACTTTTTAGGTTTTAAGTCCCTCGTTGAGTGTACGAAATCGGATCTACAGGCATACTGGGGTGGATTAACATTTGCAAAATGCGCATAGCAAGCAGTCTTATTCCTGGTTTCGTATAAAAGCTCTAGTCCAGCAGCACTGTAAAGAAAGCTTGCTAGTGCTGTGTTATGGACAGTGAGAAATCAACAAATACTTTAATTAATGACGGCACTGTAATGTTCACTTGTGATCCATTATTTTTACTTTGATTCTGGGCATGACTTGATATACTGCATTTGATATAGGGTTTTCCTGCGTTTAGTTTACTGAATAAGAAAGCATGATAAAAGCCTATGTTCCACCTCTGTGTACCGTATTTGCAGATGTGGATAATCTGCAAACATCTAACCAAATTTAGACACACTGAGGGAATGTTAATTAAGTTAGTATAAAGTCTGAACAGTTATTGAAAAAAGATTAATCTTGCCTTCAAATATACACACACTTCTTGGACGGCTTTCTATAATTAATTTTAGTGACTAGATTTTAAAAGTTGCAATTTGGATAGCAATTATAATGAACGAGCCTGAAAAATTTGAAGGTATTTGTTTATTCTTTCATGTTATTAAAACCACTTTAGAATGTTTTTGAGCAACTCATTTGTCCAAACTGGGCACAGATTTCAATTTAATGAAATCTTAAAGTGTTCTGTGTTTTCACTAATTGTCCAAAAATTTGGCCACAGACAAGAGGAATTACATGCTTTAGAGAATCACCTAGGTTTTTGCCTGTTAGGAGCTTCATTTAGTTGAGCTTTTTTTTTTTTACTGTATACAATATAGCCAAAGAAACTGAAGGAATAGCAACATGGGAGATGCTACTTTTTAAAAAAATCTTTTGTCTTAAGGGAAAATTAAAAGCATGTTCTCCCTCGGCAGCCTGAGTTAGATAGTATATTTGGAAGATTCGTGGGACTTAGTCTTTGACAAAATGCTGAAAAGTGTTGATACTTGGTTAATACCTGGCTTTTATTTAACTAATGCTTTATAAGGTATCTACTATATTACTCATTAACATATAATAAAAGTTCTGTAATAGACAAAATTATTAAAGAATATAAAACTTTATAGTATTAATATACAAAGTTCATATTATGAACAGTAATGCATATATTAAGAGCCTCTTTAAAACAGTTACCAGGACAGGTGACTATATAGAAACTTGGTTACAGATTGTAAAACTTAGTTTTGGGGGACATATTAAAAAAGAGAGGACAGGAGGTTCTATATATTATTGAATATTCAGTACATGTGTTATTTTGTAATTAAAAATGCTTGTAAGAGCTTAGGAATGGTTTTTCAAAGAAACAGATCATGAGACGCTTGAAGTAAAATCAGAGGAACGGCAACTTTAATTTAGCATTAACACATGTATTTGCTTAGGATTTTCCCTCTTTAGGTAATAAGGATACATAATCCTAGCTCTGCCATACGTGCCTCCCACACCTTAGCAACTTTACAAATACCAACTTTCATCACTAACTGGGAGGTAAAGGTAAACCCTTGTCAAACCAGATATTCTGCTGTAGATGTTTTCCAAACTACAAGGGTGGCCCAAAAGAGGTGACATAACAGAGACAGACTCAGCTAATATTATAAGGGAATTGCTGGGCTGCCAATACCAAGAGAGGAAGCATGAGCTCCAGACGTTAAACAATTACTTTGGGAGTTTGAGATATGTAGAGGAATTCAGTGAATCAAAAGAGAACAAGAGAAGAAATGATTACAACAAAGAATATACTCATCAATTTAATTCATATATTTATTAAACACAGAATAGATGCTTAATAAATATATGAATTAAATTAATGAGTGTTTTTTACCCTGAGGGAATTTGCCATATACTAGGGAAGACAGATACACAAAAAATTATAATTCAGGTTAAATGACTGGCAATTTAAGGACCTAGCTATTAGGCCTAAGTCTAGAAATCTAACGTTCTTGACACTGGATTTCTAAATAAAGCAGCTTTTTTTTTTTTTTTTTTTTTTTTTTGCGGTACGCGGGCCTCTCACTGTTGTAGTCTCTCCCGTTGCGGAGCACAGGCTCCGGACGCGCAGGCTCAGCGGCCATGGCTCACAGGCCTAGCCGCTCCGTGGCATGTGGGATCTTCCCGGACCGGGGCACGAACCCGTGTCCCCTGCATCGGCAGGCAGACTCTCAACCACTGCGCCACCAGGGAAGCCCTAAAGCAGCTATTTTTAATGAAACATTTTATTTTAAAATAATAAGATAATTTTTGTACATGAGTTTTTTTTTGTTTAGGGTAAGCAGAAATCCTGTTGTTTACTGAGAAAGCATTTATCAATTCATTGTGCATAATATCCACACTTTTGATCAGACAGAAATAACTTTGGGATTATATCTTAGTAGAAAGAGGAAACATTGTTATTTTTAATAAGGAAAAGATGATTGAAATATTAAATAAGAGGAAGTAAAGACACAGTAGCTAGCTGCATTTATTCCCCATTCTCACAAGTGATAGAAAAAATATTTTAAAGATGGTTAATACAAATGAAAATGTCTAGAAATGAAGTGACTAGAATATAATAGTCTTCCACTTATTCTTTGTTGAATTAGAAATTGCAGTCAATTAAACAGCATCTAAGAATGTTCCCAAATCCCATGTCTTCTGCCAAAAAAAGGATGGTTGAGAGGTGAAGACACCAAAAAGTCAGTTACATGAAGAATCAGTAATCCAGTAAATTATTGAGCTAGTGCTATGTACTAGGCAAACGCTGTTCTAGGTGCTGGGGATACAGCAGTAAAAGAAGAGACCAAAAGACAAACCTCCCTGCCTTCTAGGCTTTTATATTCTATTGGAGTCAGATAAAAATCAAAATAAGTACAATACTGTGTTGGTCAGGAGTGTTATGGGAAAAAATCAGGAAAGGGGAAGTGAAATTTATGCGAGTAGATTTCTTCTATGTTGTATTGAATTGGCACAGGTCAGGAACAGGACTTTTAGACTTACTTGACTTTGCCCTTAACCAATTATGTGTTCTTGCATAAATTGCTTGCCATCTCTCAATTTTCATTTTTATAAAATTAATAGATTAAGATAATAGGTATTTTTTATTCATCATTTACTAATGTCGTTTAGTAGACACTGTTATGTACATTAGCTCATTTACTCACAACCACCTTATGAGGTACTATGTATGTAGCGTTGTCTGCATTTGACAAGAGCAAACTCGGACTTAGATTAAGCAGCTCGTTTGAGGACATGCACCTCGTAGTGGTAGAGGCCGGCTTCTAAGTCAAGTCTGACTGGTGCTTGCCAGTATCATTGGCTAGTACCTCTCACTGTGTTGGTTCCATTGGTTCCTCGAGCCTGTGAACTTTAGGTCTTTATGAGGGCTTAGGGTCCTCCAGGGTCTTGCAGGGACGCCTGCCTCCGGGTCTGGTAGCAGCCCGAGAACGCGGGGAGGCTTGCGGTTCTGCCAACCGCCGCTGCACTCACCATGCCTCCAGCCTCCAGCTCGGCCGCTGGTCCCCTGCGGGGAGGAGGGGCCGGCGCCTACCAGTCCCAGCATTCCGTGGGCACCTACCCTCCCCGCGGAGGTCGCGGTCACGTGGGCAGGGACGGAACGACGTTCTATTCCGCCGCGTCCGGTCCGAGGGGTGCAGCTCAGCGTTGTGGAGCAGAAAGATCACTCTAAGGGCTCTCCTGACATTGACAGTCAACGATTTAAAACCCCGCTAGAATTTGTAAGTAAAATTTGTATACAACTTTTCCATGTTTTAATATTTGATCTGATACCTTCTTTTTAAATATCTTTCAGAAACGGTCCTTCCCCACCCCCACCTCCTTACCGCAAAAACCTTAAACGGAGCGGGTTGGAGGTATATTTTTGTTTTGGAGTGAAAAAAGAGAAACAGAATCGCATAAACATTAAACAGAATAAGGTGGGAATAAATGTTTGGTTTGGACTTTGAGACGAGAAGCAGAATTCCTATAAGGTTCAAATGTAAACGGGAAATCTATCAGTGCAGGTGTTGATTACTCCCTTTACCTTCATGCTTAACAGGATCCTATCATTCGTCTTTTTAATCTTTATAAGATAGTGTCCGTGTTCCACCCCCACCCCCCTCCATCCCTCACTTGCCACCCCTGCCTTTTAGCCTTAATGGTGCTAAAAAGAGCGAAGTTTTAAGTTTTAGTAAGACCCTGCAATTACCAATTAATTACATATTATATATGTATTCCCAATTGTATTTCATACCCTAGAAAGTTTACCCCTTTTTCCTTCCTTCAAAAAAGTTTACTCTCTACTTAATCAGTAGTGCTTAATTGTTAGACTTTATACACAGTAACAGAAATCAGTTAACCTTAATCTGATTCAACACACTGTTTCAATTTTACCTGTCTTTAGGTTTTAAAACGTTTTATTTTGGATCTATATGAGAGATCCTTTCCTTGTCTCTGTTTGTTAAGAATTAGGGCTGTGGCTGTTATCCATATTTATCAGTTTTGTTTTTCAAGCACAGGATTAGTATATAAATGGTCAGTGGGAAATAATTTAATTTGAAAAGGAACTTACTGGTAGAGGAACTAAAAATGTTCCTGGAAGCCTTTGTGTGGAGTAGAACAGTTTGAAAAACTGACATTTGCTGTGAAAACTTTGGGAGTCTCTCCTGAGTAATGCTTATTATGCTGAATGCAGAGCCCAGAACTTGATTACCAGTTTTACTCCTGGTTTATCGTAACCATAAGTGACTCATTTAAGCTCTACTTCACTTGTTTTTCTTCCTAGCGTAGAGATAATACTAGCCTGAGAGCTTCTATAATTAACAAATAAAGTAACAAGAATTTAGCTAATTATTTGAGGATTATTGGGTATTTAAATAATGTATAGCATCCTGTATGTAATTTATTTTTGTGTAGGAGGTAATTTTAAACTGTATACCATGGAAATCCACATTTCTCTGAAGTGCCACTTGAATTTCCTGAAGGAAAGTTTGCTCAGAGAAGCCTTGTCTGCTTTATGCTGTTTTTCATTTTTCATTTAGAATTTTAATTGTGTTAAAATTTCATTAATAGTCTATATTTTATAATGACTACTGTGTCCCACAAGAGATAAGTCAATATAGTGATTATACTTTATCGTAAGTTTTGCACAGCAAATCAAGCATTTGTGAATAAAGAAAGCTGTCTCCAACATTGGTTATGAGCATAGACTTTGGAGTCAGAGCTGAGTTTGAGTTCCTGTTCTGTCACTTTGTGGCTTGGGCAGGTTGCTTTATCTCTCTGAGCCCATTACCTCATCTTTAAAGTGGAGAGTCATAGGGTTATTTGGAATATTAAATGGGTTTAAGGACTCAATAAGTGGAAACAGTTATTACTAATTTGACTACTTTCTTCTTTATTAATATTAAAGGAAGTGGCACATGGTTTTGATAATAAAAATAGAAAGGAAGAAAATTCACCAATAATTCCACTACCTGAACAAATCAAATTGTTTTTATTTTTATATACTCTACTTTAGCCCTTGATCATGGGTGTACATAATGTAAATATAATAACATTTTGCCAAAAGGCAAATTTAAAACATTAATTTGTAAACTTCTGAGGGGTTTGTTTTAATTATATAAATAGAGCTCTCTGGTTCTGCCTTTATTTTGATCTACTAGTGAAGAAACAGCAGAACTTTCCTTTAGCACAGTCTCCACTTGCTTTCCCCATTCCGAAAAATAAAATGTCTAGTTGCACTTTTACTTAACAGTTCAAATAATAATAAACACATCCTGAGACTTCTTTTGTGCCCCCATAGCGGTAAGTGCTGCACATTATCACTTTAACCCTCATAATGCTTCTTTCATCTGGGTAGTTATTCCATTTTGTGGTTAAGAAAACCAGGGAAATAGGGCAGAGTTCACCAAGTCAGGTGCTGGAGCAGTCATTCAGGCCTAGGCAGTCTGACTTTAGAGGACTGTGCTGTGAGGATTTCATATTTATAGATTCACTATATGGATTTTGAGTCATATATGTAGGCAGGAGATGGTCCTGCAGGCTGACTTAAACTTCTTTGTATAAGAGTAACAGTATTTGTACTTTATAACTACCATGACGACCACATGTAAAAAAAATTTTGGAGGAAAACAAAGAGTAGGGAAGTGTTCAGTGCCTTAACAGATGAGGCATTAACCTATAGTTTTATTACTTGTGGCAGTAAAAATATAATTTATGCACAAGTTATTAAGAGTAAATTTTCCAAAAAAAAAGTAAATTTTCCCTTTTTTTATTAGGGGTAAACATAGTAAACATAGGGTTTATAGTGATGGAAAGCTAACTCTTCTTCATTAAAGCAGTGTTTCCTAAGTGTTTCTTAAATTTTATAGGAAGCATCAGAATCATCTGGTGAGCCTGTTAAAACAAATTCCTGCACCAGACCCTCAAAGATTCTAGTCTGGTAGGTCTAGGGTGGGGCCCAAGAGTTTGCATTTCTAATAGGTTCCCAGGTGATGCTAATGATTTCTAGCTAATGAGTTTAGTAAGGAAACAAATAATAGTGGGGGGTGTCCAAATTGTTGACCCGATGGTGAAACCCCAGTAGCAATGAGCACCCAGCTCTCGTTTTTAAACACTATCCTCTGAGAAAAGGAACTAGGATTTTTTTTTTTTTTTGAGAAGTACTTGATTCCAGGTCTGAGTCAGGGAAAATACAAGGTGAGCCTGGAACATCTTGTGGTGCTTGAAATTAAGTAAATGCTCAAAAAGGTTTGGGAGCTTGTTGAAAGGACACAGGAGCAACTTGAAGGAGCTTGATGGCCAAAGTTGGAACAACCTGAGTAATAAAATGAGTAATGGTAGTACTGGATTTTAACCCATAGAATAAAGTAAGTGGCCATGAGTCCATACTGACATCGTTGATAAATAAATAGGATTCAAGAAGGGACAGCTCTTTCTTAGAGAAGAATTCCAATGAGTAAACATGGTAAAAAGGAAACAAAATCACTATTAGACAAACAGCTGCATAGTAATTATTGCAGATAAAATCTACCTATAATACTGGTAGGTGAAATTTTGAGGAAAATCAGGGTATTTGCATAGTCTCAAAGTATCTCCCCAATATAATTATTAGCTACAAAGGAAAAATAGTAACTTGACAAGGGAGATACTGTGTTAACCAACTGATTGAGGTTAACATCACCAGTAATAAGACATACAGACATCATGACCCCAGTGATGTGATGCACTTAGAAGGACTCAACATCATTTCTGTGGTGTTATTCTTGCCAAAAATGCATAAACTCTTTTATCTTTCTACTCACAAATTGAGGGACACTCTACAAAATAACTGGCCAGTACTTTTCAAAAGTGTCAAGGTCACAAAGACCAGGAAAAGTCACAAAAGATAATTAGAGACAGAAACTGTCACAGATTGGAGACTCGGGAGAATTGACAGCTAAATGCAGTGGGGGATCCCAGATTGGACTATGGAACAGAAAAGGGACATTAGTGGAGAAACAGGTAAAATTCGAGCAGTCTATAGTTTAGTTAATTCACTTGTACCAATGTTAATTTCTTGGTTTTGTAACTGTATTTTATGAGATGTTGACTTTAGGAGAAACTGGGTAAAGGGTATAAGGAACTCTCTGCACTATTTTTGCAACTTTTCTACAAGTTTAAAATTAGTTCAAAATAAAACGTTTAATAAAAATGTGCTGGCTTCCTGTAGATACTAAAGATGATTAGAGGAGTTGAGCTAAAACTGGGAATCAGTTATGCCACCCACTGTTGGAAATCGTAGCAAACTCTTTGATCTTTGTGTGTTGCTTTTTGCCTCTGCGTGGGTCAGCCTAAACCTGAAATACAAATCAAGGGAGTTGGGAGGGAGTAAGAAGGGTAAGAAGGAAAGGAAGACTTTCTATCAGAAAAAATTTATATCTGAACTGCTCCAGGCATCCAGTCTCTATATAAGAAACAGTTCCCTAAGAAAGTAAGTGGAGTGCTTTTTGTTTCTAGTTTTTAGTACTTTCTCAACCTCCCTTTCAAAAATATGGAATAAGTACTATTTAGTGAAAACACTGGGAAATGAGTGGAAAATCTTGAAAATAATAATCCTGGCATATTATGACAATGGATATGGCGCAGAGGCGTGGGCAAGACTTAGATACTTAGTTTTCAACACAGACACAAATAGCTGGTACAAGTATATAAATACCTAACCTTAGCACTAGGTCTCACTGTTGAAAACTGCATATTAACTTTAAAGGTTTGGCTGCAGGTGTTTTAAATTGACACTGTAGATAGAATATGAACCATGGACTTTTGTCCATTAGGGCAAAGTAGATTGAAATGCACCAGTAAATTTCTAAACCAGTTGTTCCCCTCTATGGAATGCCAGCAATGCACACACACACCTGTTATGCTTGTCAGTTCCTTTTTTTTTTTTTTGGCTGCGCCGCAAGGCTTGTGGGATTTTAGTTCCCCAACCAGGGATTGAACCCAGGTCCTTGACAGTGAGATCTCGGAGTCCTAACCACTGGACTGCCAGGGAGTTCCCTGTTTATCAACTCCTGGGTGACTCAAGATCATATTTTTTGTTTGGCTTATCTATTTTCATAAGAGGGAACAGTGTGTGTGCTAAACAGTGCTGAAGATTGTGCCTTCTCTCTGTGATCTCAAGACTTTGCCAAATTAAAAGTAGTTCCTCACAAAACAGGCTGAAAACTTTTTTCAGGAGCCTGTATTTTCGTAATATATTTTAAGCAAAGAATTATTTTAGATTATGTGAACTTAAAAAGAAGAGTGATTCTTTTTTTTCATACTCCTTAATCTCCCAACATCTAAATTCAGAACTAGTTAATGAAATATGAAGCTCCTGAGATTTCACTTCGTGTATGAAACTTGTCAGAGAAGCTGTCTCATACAAATAATAGTTTTGATTATTGAGTATTGTTAGAATAAATTATTCCATGGGAGAAAATATTTAAAATGGATATGCAAGAAAATTTAGAGCATTTATATTTTTTCTATGTGTCTGTTCTTTTGATTTTATATATCATATGAGGACTTGGCTGAGGCTGAAGTTTAAGTGATATATTTGCCTGGAGAAGTCATCCCAGTCCTGACTCAATCTGAAACTTATATTATCCTATCACTAAAAAGAACAAGAGGGACTTCCCTGCTAGCGCAGTGGATAGGACTCCAAGCTCCCAATGCAGGGGGCCCAGGTTCAATCCCTGGTCAGGGAACCAGATACCACATGCATGCCACAACTAAGGAGACCACCTGTCACAACGAAGACCCATTGCAACCAAATAAATAAATAAATATTATAAATAAATAAAAAGAACAAGAGAATTTTTGTTTATCAGAGGCAGATTTGAGCTAGCTTACTAACATCCATTCAGGAAATGGCGAAGAATGATACAGACTCAATATTTAGAGATGATAATTATTTAATATGTATTAAGCTGCCATCATTAGTAGTGTAAATTTCACTGGTTTAAATAGAACTGCATTTTCTGTTTTGATGTTAAAGTGCTTATTTTCTAAATTTTCCTCTAATCTACAAGAAGAATCTTAAATTTACTTTAGTTCTCATACACAAAAAGTCTGATCTGGGAAGTTCCCTGTTGGTGCAGTGCTTAGGACTTGGCACTTTCACTGCCAAGGCCCAGGGTCAGTTTCTGGTTGGGGAACTAAGATCCCACAAGCCACACAATGCAGCCAAAAAAAAAAAAAAAAAAATCTGATAGAAAATATTTGTGAAAAAAAATTCAGAAAGTTCCAAAAAACAAAACTTGAACTTGCTGTGCTCTGGCAGCTATTTACATAGCATTTACATTATATTAGGTATTATAAGTAATCTTGAGATGATTTAAAGTATACAGCAGGATGTGCGTGGGTTATATGCAGATATTATGCCATTTTATATAAGGGACTTGAGTGTCCCTCTGGTCCGTGCATTTTGGTATCTGTGGGTGGTCCTGGAACGAATCCCCTGCTGATACTGAAAGATGACTATATAGCATTTATGTGGTATGGAAGCCCTTTAAATTTGTTTTTTGCCCACTGTTGTTGGCTGTAAGGTTCGCTTGAAGATAAGGACATTCCAACTTCTGTGGGCCTTCCTGAATTTCCTGTGATCTCTACAGGCAATCTTTTTATATCCATCGAAAAGCCCTTAGCCTTTACCTAAAGCATTGCTTCCAATCTGGATTCCCTGGACATCTGGAAGCTCTGTAAGATTTTTCTCTCTGTATGTATAGTATTTGGCATTGGGCCTAGTACATGGTGATTTCCTCAATAACTTAAACAATAATCAGTTGAGTAATGGTGGTTCCCAAGGTATTTTTTGCATTTCTACAAGCCTAGTGGTAATCATACATTTACCTCAAATCAACCACTTTTTTTAGTGGCCTCTCCCATTGCGGAGCACAGGCTCCGGACGCGCAGGCTCAGCGGCCATGGCTCACGGGCCCAGCCGCTCCGCGGCATGTGGGATCTTCCCAGACCGGGGCATGAACCTGTGTCCCCTGCATCGGCAGGCGGACTCTCAACCACTGCACCACCAGGGAAGCCCAAAATCAACCACTTTTGACTTAAGCTAATGGAGTTGAGGAAGGAAACAAATCCAGAATAGCTGAAATCTCTCTGACTTTATGTTATAGGCATTTTGAATATTATCTGTAATTTAAAATATTGAAAATTTCTAAATCAGGGCTATTAACACTAGTTTTTTTTCTTGTTTTTATTAGAAGTTCTGATTGGCAGATCTACATGTCTAATTAATAAAATGAGAAAAACGAAGTTATTACAAGAATGGTAGTTGTTCAGGGATCCTTCCACATTGAGATCTGGGGAGGGGGGTGCCAGGAATAAAAATTGCCTTTGATGGTAAAATGATTAAGAACCATTCATGCTCAATGGTTCTGAACCATTTCAGATTCCTTTGGGAATCTAAAAGTGTGTACAGTTGACCTTTGAACAACACAGTTTGAATTGTGTGGGTCCACTTACATGAAGATTTTTTTCAACAATAAATATTTCAGTACTACACGGTCTGTGGTTGATTGAATCCGAGGATGCAGAACGATGGCTACAGAGGAACTGCATATACAAAGGGCTGACTGTAAGTTACATGCAGATTTTTGATTACTTGAGGGTTGGCACCCCTAACCCCCACGTTGTTCAAGGATCAGCTGTACTCTCTTCCCAGAAAAAAATGCACATGTGTACATAAAAAATTTTATACGTAATTTTAGGGGATTTAGGACTTCCTGAAATGTATCCTGGATTTTTGTGTGTGAAAGTGGAAAATTATGGGAGAGAGTTTCTCCCACCCCCACTTTAATATAATACACACAATTGAAGAGTATCCTGTAGCTTTGCAAATAGCTTTTGAAAGGGTTTTCTAAAACTCAACAGTCACTGCTTCAGAAAGGCAGTATCTTATAGTGGTTAAGAGTACAGGCTCTGGAACCAATCTTCTTGAATTTAAATACTGATTTCTCTACAAAGACCTGTGTGACTCTGGGCAAGTTGCTCAACCTCTCTGTTTCTTTAACTATAGAGTGGATTATTGTAAGAATTACATGAGTTAATACATGTAAAATGTATTACATGTATTAAAACAGATAGTGACACTCAATAAGTATTAGCTATTGTTATTAAGTATTATTATCTTGGGGCCTTCCCTGGTGGTCCAGTGGTTAAGACTCTGCACTTCCACTGTAGGGGGCGCAGGTTCAATCCTTGGTTGGGAACTAAGATCCCAACTAAGATCCCGCTCCGTACGCGGCCAAAAAAAAAAAAAAGTATTATTATTTCAGAGATGGAGTTTTTCTGTTGAATATCTGGCCAAGTGAGGTTCTTTGGGCTTCATCTTGCCTGTAAGGAGGGTACTTTTTTTCTAATTTGCACAAAGGCACCATATGAAAAAAGAAAGTCTTGTACACAGATGCATGCCTTTATGGAGTATGCCAAGATAAACTCTCTTTTCCATTAGGTAGCCTAATGGAAAAATTAATTCCATTAATTAACATTAGGTAGGCCTCTTTTACCTTATTTCTTTTTTCTTTCCATAGAGATTTTTTTAATTGAAGTATAGTTGATTTACAATGTATTTTCTGTTACTTTATTTCCATGAAGAGATAGTTGCTTCCAATATTATGAGAAAAACAAAGATCCGTGTCTTTCTGTAGGACTCCTGTTTTCCTCAGTCACCCACTTTGCCTCTGAGCAGAGTAACTGCTCCTGGTCGTCTTGTCCACAGTGTGACAGTTGGTTTTGCCTATTAATCTCTTTTTCTAGCCCACTGCTATTTTCCACTCTACTCTTCTTTTTTTAATTATAAAATATTGAATAGAGATTGGGATTAACATATACACACTACTATATATAAAATAGATAACTAATAAGAACCTACTGTATAGCACAGGGAACTAACTCTATTCAGTACTCTGTAATGATCTATTTGGGAAAAGAATCTAAAAAAGAGTGGATATATGTAGATGTATAACTGATCTACTTTGCTGTACACCTGAAACTAACACATCGTAAATCACCTGTACTCCAATAAAAATTAAAAGTTAAAAAAAGTAAAAATGAAGACAGAAGTAGAAAAAAAATAAAACATTGAATAGAGGTTATGTAAACTATTATGATTTATGATGCATTCTTGTACCTCCAACCATTCAAAGAAAAAATGTTTACAATTATCTTTGAAATACTCTGTATGCCTTTCCCAATCCCATTCCCTTCCCTATCCCATCAAAGGTAATAATTATCCTTGTACTTATCCTTTTCTTTTTAGCTTTATTGCATATTTATTCCTAAGCAATATATTGAAACTTTATGTAAATGGAAACTGTATAAGAGAGTATGTGTGTATTCTTCTGCTACTTGCTCTTTATATTTCAGCTAAATATTATATTCTTGAGTTTCATCTATGTCTGTGTGGGACTACCTCAATTTTTTTAATACATTCTACTGTCTTGGGCATTTTGGTTGTTATTTTGCTGTTATACAAAGAACTACCATGAATATTTTTATTCATGTTTTTAAATAAACGTGTAATTTTCTCTAGGGTAGTTACCTGAGAGTGGAATTACTGAGTTACAGGAAATGCACATCCTCAGCTTTACTTGATAATGCCAAATTAATCCCAAAAGTGGTTATGCTAATTTATGCTCCTAGTGTTAGGGTATGAGGATTCAAATTACTCTGTAGTCTCGTTATTTATTCATTCAAGAAATGTTTATTGGGTATGTACAGCAGTAAATAAAAACAAAACACCCTACTCTTGGAGTTCAGGTTTTAGTAGAGACACATAGCTAAAATATTTAATATCAAAATGGTACATGTTTCATGGGGGAAAAAAAGTAAAGAAGAGAAGGGGATATTATCTCACTGCTCTCAGAGCCATATGGGGATTAGAGACTATAAGAGGATGAAGTATAACCAGGAAGCCCTGGGCTCCATGTGGTGATTGACATAAAAAGAGGTACAGGTATGATGAGATTGGTTGGTCCTCAGGCTTTCAAGCAGATAGTGGTAGTGAAGCTTGTGAGGGTGGGGGGGGGCGGGGTAGTTCGAGAATCTTGCCAGGAGTATTTTCAGGAAGGAATGAGTTAGGAGGCTGGTAATAGGAGATCTTATTCTGAGCATTTAGTGCTTTGGAGCCTGTTTTGACTCCCCTCTTGCCCATTGTGGCTTGGAGGATGAGGGGAGGGGTGGTCTTGTCCGGAACATATGGAACACTAGATTGCTCTTGATTCAGGAATACTTGGAGCTCTAGTGCTTGCTTAACTCTTGAAGATGGAGAAATGAAGGTTGGGGAAAGGCCATCCTTCATTCTGAGCATTTGGAGCTTAGGGAATGGAGCTTTAGCCAACAGAGATGTGGAGTTCGAGGGGAGGGTAGTCTTGCCTAGAGTATATAGAGCCCACATTGTCAAACTTGTTAATTTTTGCCAGTCTGGTGGATGTGAAATATAGTATCTTGTTGTGGTTTTAATTGAATTTCCCCTTTTCTTTCTAAAAACCCAAAATTCTATACCCTTTCAATGTCAGACTTAGTCATATAACTTTACTACTAACTTCTGTGATAAACCCCACAATCATGTGGGTTTTATTCATCATCTATTTGTTTCATGTACTAGACACCCAAGATTTCCCAGTTCAACAACTGAAACTTTTACTGTAGTGGCTCTTGACAGTAGACCCTCAGGGAAATCTGTTATGCCCTATGTTGTCACCACAAAGGTCAGGAACCCTACTTTCTGTTCACTCTGCCTGAGGAGCTGAATTGGTAATCTTCATGTATACTTTGTCACCTAACCTCAAAAAACACATCAGTGTATCTACACTGATTCTGTCCCACCCCATCCGTGGCTCCCATCAAACTATTGGCCCCAGGTTGCAGCACTGGCAGAGGCTGCTCTTCAGTTGTCTTTTAAAGTTGCCATTTTAGGGCTTCCCTGGTGGCGCAGTGGTTGAGAATCTGCCTGCCAATGCAGGGGACACGGGTTCGAGCCCTGGTCTGGGAGGATCCCACATGCCGCAGAGCAACTAGCCCCGTGAGCCACAATTACTGAGCCTGCGCGTCTGGAGCCTGTGCTCCGCAACGGGAGAGGCCGCGATAGTGAGAGGCCTGCGCACCACGATGAAGAGTGGCCCCCGCTTGCTGCAACTAGAGAAAGCCGTCGCACAGAAACGAAGAGCCAACACAGCCATAAATTAATTAATTAATTAATTAATTAATTAATTAATTTTTAAAAAAAGTTGCCATTTTAAAATCTGAGAATCACGGCTGCTATTGATAGTCTGTAAGGAAAATGCTTTGGCTGATCACAGCTAAGGGTATAACTCCCTCTGCTTTTCAGGCTATATCTTTTTTTTTTTTTTTTTTTCGGTGGTACGCGGGCCTCTCACTGTTGTGGCCTCTCCCGTTGCGGAGCACAGGCTCCGGACGCGCAGGCCCAGCGGCCATGGCTCACGGGCCCAGCCGCTCCACGGCATGTGGGATCTTCCCGGACCGGGGCACGAACCCGTGTCCCCTGCATTGGCAGGCGGACTCTCAACCACTGCGCCACCAGGGAAGCCCCAGGCTATGTCTTCATACAGTTTTAACACTCACATCTTCCCCAGTGTCCCTTAGTGCTTTCACAGGATCAGGCCTCAGAATTCACAAAAAAAACACTGGAGAAAGGCAGACTGTATATTGTGCTCTGGTGATCTGTGGCGCTCCCTAGGTGCCTGTCTAGTTGTTCCATGCATCCTGCTCTACCCTACCTTGTTTACTTGTTACATTCAGTGTCATGAAGGAGTACAAAGATGATGAAAGCATCTGTAAATTCCAACTAATTTACTATATATTTTCCAAGAATAGCTCAGGACTGTGCCTTAATTGCCTTCTTAAACTTAAAATGCATATGAGCCTATACAGGCAGATGTGGGCAATGAGACATGTCCCTTGTGGTTTCTTTTTCAGCCTTCAAAAGGATTTCATCCAACTTCCTATGGTTAGTTATTAAGAATATTATCTAATAATTTTGTAAGCTTTTCCCTGCATGGATTGAAATCTGTTTTAGAAGGCTGTCACCATTGTTAATGTTATCCCACCCATTATGGGAGAACTATATATACGGCACCCATTTCACAGAAGAGAGACAAGAAATCTCAAAGTTTTACCACATTAAACATGATTATACAGACCTTATTATTTCCAAAGTGCAAAAGGAGTAGGAAAAAGAAATATATAGTCCTAAAAAAAAAAATTAAGCTAGTACAAACCTTAAATGAACCAAAATCCTCGCTGTTGCCCAATCAAGCATAAGAATAACTCCCAACAGATAAATTGGTTTGAACCCATATGAAGTTGTTATGGGGAAACCCATGAGACAATTCTCATCCACTTTGACTGACCCAAATGATTTCCAAATGCATGTTTCTAATAATACTGTGAGCAACTCAAAGCCCATATGAGTCGTCTGAAGTTTTATTATTTACAGGTATGTGAAGCATTCCCAGACCCTTCAGCCAACTCAACAGCAGCTACTTCCCTGTGACTGGGTCCTGATTAAGGTCCTCCCAAGAAAGACTTCATTGGATCCACGCTCAAGAGGACTCTGCCAGGTTTTCCTGACCCCTCTACATCGCTCTAAAGTGCCAAGGCCTTAAGACTTGGGTACGTGCATTACCGCGGCAAGAGTGCCAGCGCCCACCAAAGACCCACTGGACCTGTCAGCTCCTCTGTTTCACCAAGCAGACATAATCACTTACCAGCAAAGCAGAGCAAGCCAGAT